>NC_134688.1:228935861-230135861 GCF_050947455.1 Rhinoderma darwinii
GTGGAGCCAATAAAAATTACAGCTCGTTCCACAAAAAACATTGCAATCGGTCCACTCAATCAGAAGATATGCAAATTTAATGTTTTAAAAAATGCATTTACATTGCATTAATACAACAACAACAAACACATGGAAACCATGGCAACCAGTCACATTTTTACTTTCATGTTGTATTGTCTTGGAAAAATAGACACCAGTTGGTTGCTATGGGAAACTGCTCCAAATTTCATCTATACTGCTTGTTATATAAGGGAGAGGTTGCTAGCAATGGATTCAGTGCAGGTGATAGCGTTTTTATACCCCGAATCCCCCTCATTCCAAATAATTTTGTCTTCAGTTTTAAACGTGTACAGTTTCCTGTTAGCTTATGTTACGCTATGACCATCAGCAAAGCGCAGGGCCAAACGCTGCGCGTTGCGGACCTCCGTGTCAGCTGCTTTCCGCAAGGCCAGCTCTATTTGGCTCTCTCCTGTGTTAGCAACTCCAGAAAACTTTATGCACACATCTCTGGTGGTTCTACTGCTAACATTGTTTACTGGGAAGCGTTGTCGTAGTGAACCTGATAACTGAAAGAAAACTATTTTTAACTGGTTGCCGACACAGGACGAGAATGCTCTTTCTGAGCAGCGGGTAATTCGCGCATTAGGACGAGCATTCTCATCCTGTGTGACAGCCGTCTGTGCGCGCTATCGAGAGCGGGGCAACGGCTGTAATACACAGCCACGGCCCCGCTATGACAGCGGAGAGAAGAGAAACATCTTCTCTCCGCCGTCAACCCTTTGAATGCCGCGATGAAAGCTGATCAAGGCGTTCAAGGAGAGGGGACTGCACTTTGATCGCATCACAGAAGATAACATGTGACGCGATCAAAGCCCATAACTTGTATAGCCAGACAGCCCAGGGTCCATTGAAGGACCCCAGGGCTGTCTGAACTTATTTCCTGTTAGGGCGTACTGAGGTATGCCCTAACAACTGCCTGTGTACAATCAGTACACAGGCTAATGTACTGGCATATAGATCTATACCTAGTAAATTACAGTTACAAAATAAAAATCAAAATGATAAATCCCTTTATGGGATTAAAAAAAAAAAGTTAAATGAATGTAAAAAAAATTCATGATAAATAAGTAAATAAATAAACTTTTTAAAATATAAGTCCCAAAACATGAAATAATACAGACATATTTGGTATCGCCACGACCGTAACAACCTGTACAACAAATGTATAACATTATTTATGATGATCGGTGTATGGTGTAAAAAAAAAAAAATGAAAACTTCTGCGGAACTGCTTTTTTTCTGCATTTTCGCCAAAATAAAAATTTTGAGAAATTAAACGATAATGTATTTGTACCAAGAAAATGGTACCTACATAAAGTACAACTCGTCCCGCAAAAAACAAAGTCTCCTACAACTACGTTGTGCAAAAAATAAAAGAGTTATGAGCATCGGGATGCAAAGAGGGAAATTTAAAAAATGTGTTCTGTCCTCAAGGCCAAAATTGGCTGTGTCCTTAAGGGGTTAATTGAAGTTTGTTTATTGTCTTTTTTTTTTTCTCACTTTGTTTTGAGTATGGTCCAAGGCTAGGAGTATACTTAGAAAAAACGGCATCGGTACGTTTTTCAGTAGTCTGAAATATCTATAAATATATATAAATACTATATACAATTTTGATGTGGAAAATCACTAACGTATTTGAGCCAGTTTATATCTTTAAATCCTAACTGTACATGGAATTGCCATTGATGTCAGGGTTCAATTACCGTGATGCTAATCTCCTAATAACATGGAGCTTATATCGTTGCATTTGCATGCCCAAACCTGACGGATCAAGGCTGCTGATCTGCTTCACTTAGTGAATAACATGCCTAATGTAAATAACCCACCAGGCTATACGAACTCCCATCACTTCTATTGCTAAGTGATCTCTCCTTCACAAGTGTTAAATTTATTCTCAGCGCTGAAAGTTGTCAGCCTAATTTACGGAGCAGGTATCTCACCAAATGAGCCAATCAAACAGGGCTCCAATAGGGAAAAAAAGAATTTCATAATAAAATAGTTTCAACCCTCGTTAGCTCCTTCATTCAAATTATTAATAAGGCAATAAAGCACAATTACAGGGAGAGTCATTTTTCTCAGCATCATCCTTTTCTAGTTCTTCTCCTGATTAATTTGCTCTACAATGTACTTAGCAGCAGTAACCCCCTTGCTTTTTCAATAACAATGAATGGACTATGCTGTCATTTTTATTTGAGCAGTAATTGCATTGAGTTTTTTTTTTTAAAATATGTTCCCTAGTGTAGACTATTGCAGAAGCATAAGATCTATGGTCATCTTACATCATATGAGCAATTTAAAATGTCAAAGTGTAGCTTCAGTTTAATGAGATTTGACACTTTAATTTGTCATAGTACATACTCATAAAGTGACAGATTGTAGACTCTTGCTGTGGCAAATCTTAGTGGAAGTTGAAAGAGCGCTTAATTTGAAAACTATTGATATCAGTGACCAATACTACGATATCTGGAACACTCAAGAAAAAAATATCCAAGGCATAGAAAAGTGGAACTTTTTTTTAGTGCCAAGTTAGAAAAAACGTATGGTCGATGCTTCAGCTGCAGCATTTTGTTTAGTGCCTAGGCTTAAGGTTCCTTTACATGGGCCGATCAATCAGGCAAACAAGCGCTCATATGAATGCTCGTCAGTGATCATCTGATGAACAACCAAGCGCTTATTCGTTAGTTGATCGGACCTTTAATGCTACCATAAAAATAATTGTTTGTTGGCAGCACATTTCTCCGTGTAAATAGGGGTTGTGTTGTTGACAATATGTGTCATGAACAAATACACGGTAAACAGTGAGGTCCCTGTTCTTCCCAAACCTCTGTCCCTACCTACTTGTACGACCCGACCTAAACGACGGCACACAACTGGGCTAGTACAAGTGAAACTGACAAACTGATAAGACAGAGACAGTACGAAATAACAAAGGGTAACCTGGAAAGTACACGGAGGGAGAGGCAGGGCAATTGCGCCATGGACAAGTCCGGACACCAAAGGTGAGTCAGGCAGGCAGGGTCAAACCGGGAGAGTGCGGATAAATAAAAAGTCAGAATGCAAAGAAAAGAAAGGAGTCCAGCCGGGGTCAGGGGTCACAAAGGAGTCAAAAAGCAAGTCGCTCAGGGGAGTCTGAAACAAGGGAAACACCAGGCTAGGAAACTCTAATTACAGGCAAAGGCCTACTACCCCAGGATGAACTAAATAAGGAGAGGGCGGGAGCTCAGGAACATCAACCAGGCTTTGATCGGCCTCAGTCTGCATAGCCGGGCGACGCCCGAGCGAGTGACTCTCGACGTCCTGGAGACCGAGGGAGCCGCAGGAAGAGCGTACTTGACAATATGCAAACTAAATGGGGCCAAATGTTTCAACGATCGCTCGTCCCCATATAGCCACGATCATTGCTCCATGTAAATGGAGCAAACGAGTGCAGATTAGCATGTCATTGATCGGTGCTCGTTACCGGGCAGGGATCGGCTTGTATAAAAGGGCCCTTACACTCCACCCTAAGATAGATATGTAGGTAGACAGGCGCTATCTCTCTATCTATCTATCTATCTATCTATCTATCTATCTATCTATCTATCTATCTATCTATCTATATCTATAGATAAGGTCGGGCTTGCAGCGTGCAGTGCAGGAGAACTTGCACATCAAGTCCCGCCTCAGTGGCACTTGTGATCAGTGCGCCGGGGAAATTAAGCATAATTATCTCGGTCATGCAACTTGCTTCACTAAGAATAAATGGAAGTTTAAAATTTCCTCCCCAATATTGCTCTGTCAGCAGTTTTGAGGCTTCAAAACTGCTAACAGGTTCCAGTTAACAAGATAAAGAAGTAGATTGCCTTACCATCAGAAGATAACCCACCTGACTACAGTGCATTCCGAAAGTCTTCAGTTTATCACATTTTGTTATGTTGAGGCCTTGTGCTAAAAGAAAAAAAATTCACGTTTTTCCCCCATCTTTCTGCACTCAATACCCCATATTATCAAAGTAAAAGCAGCATTTTAGAAATGTTTGCAAATTTATTAAAAATTAAAAACTCAAATTTCGCATGGACATAAGAATTCCGACCCTTTGCTATGACACTTGAAATATAGCTTTGGGATCCTCCCATTTCTCTAGATCATCTTTGAAATATTTCTACACCTGTGGTAAATTCATTTGATTGGACATGACTGGGAAAGACACACCCCTGTCTATATAAGGTCCCACAGCTGACAGTGCATATCAGAGCAAAAACCAAGCCATGAGAAATAAAGAACTGCCTGTAGAGCTCAGAGACAGGATTGTGTGGAGGCACAGATCTTGAAAAGGGTAGGAAAAAAATTCTGATGCACTGAAAGTTCCCAAGAGCACAGTGGCCGCCATAATTCTTAAAAGGAGTTTGGAACAACCAGGACTCTTCCTAGAGCTGGCCGCCCCACCAAACAAAGTAATCGGGGGAGAGGGGCCTTGGTAAGAGAGGTGACAAAGAACCCAATGGTCACTCTGGCTGAGCTCCAAAAATCCTGTGTGCCGATGGGAGAAACTTCAAGAAGGTCAACCATCACTGCAGCACTACACCACTACACCACTACACGCACTACACCAATCTGGGATTTATGGCAGAGTGGCCAGAAAGAAGCCTCTCCTCAGTAACACACATATGAAAACCCATCTAGAGTTTGCAAAAAAAGCACCTAAAGGACTCTCAGACTGTGAGAAACAAGATTCTGTAGACTGATGAAACCAAAATTGAACTTTTTGACCTCAATTCTAAGCGTCATGTCTGGAGGAAACCAGACACTGCTCATCACCTGCCCAATACCATCCCTACAGTCAAGCATGGTGGTGACAGCATCATGCTGTGGGGGTGTTTTTCAGCGGCTGGGACAGGGAGACTGGTCAGGGCTGAGAGAAAGATGAATGGAGCAAAGTACAGAGATATTCTTAATGAAAACCTGATCCAGAGTAATCTGGACCACAGTCTGGGCCACAAGACAATGACCCTAAGCACAGAGCCAAGACAACACAGGAGTGGCGTTGGGCCAATTCTGTAAATGTCTGAGTGGCCCAGCCCTGACATGAATCCAATCGAACATCTCTGGAGAGACCTGAAAATGGCTGTACATTGACGGTCCCCATCCAACCTGACAGAGCTTGATAGGATCTGCAGAGAAAAAAGGAAGAAAATCCCCGAAATCCAGGTGGGCAAACCTTGTGGCATCCTACCCAAGAAGACTGGAGGCTATAATTGCTGCTATAGGTGCTTCAACTAAGTACTGAGAAAAGGGTCTGAATACTTATGTCAATGCAATATTTTAGTTTTTCCTTTTCAATAAATAAATTTGCAAAGATTACTAACATTCTGTTGTCACTTTGTCATTATGGGGTATTGAGTGTAGAATGATGGGGAAAAAGGTGAATTATTTTCTTTATTTTAGCACAATGCTTTAACATAACAAGTCTGAAGACTTTCCGAATGCATTGTATGTCCAGGCTCACACCATGTTTGTGGCTTTTTGACAGATGTATATCTTTAAAAAGAAAAAAGAAAAAAGTGTGCTGCAAAAAATGGATTCAACCGTTTTACAACTGTATACTTATTCTGACAGATCTGTGAAAAGGTATACAGATGGCATACAATGGGCATCCATTTGTCCAATCTGTTTTCATTTTTTAGAGTTGAAGTTAAAAATTTGTGTCCTTTTTTTCTTTAGACAGATTCAAACATATACCCTTACATTTGGAAATGTCTGCCATGGACTTCAAGGTTTATCATCAACACATCCAGTACTATCCACATTGGACATGATCAGACATACCAGCAGTCTGTGGCAGACTTGACATGGTGTCAGGCAGTGGTGTAACTACCGCTGTAGCAACCATAGCGGCTGCTACGGGGCCCGTGGCAGGAGGGGGCCGTCTGCCGTCACAGGCCCCCGCCCATGCACGGTGGCGCCGCTATGACTGCTACAGCAGTAGCCACATTCAAGAGTACCTGTGTACTTAGGATGCAGATACTATTGTACACTATGGCAGAGCAGGGAGGTATCTCCCCGCTCTGCCAGTTACAACAAGTTACACCCTATCTGTAGGGTAAGGGGTAACTTGCTGATTGGTGGGTGTCGAACCCCGTTCTTGTAAACGGTGGGGGTCCCAGCTGTCGGACACCCACCAATATACAAGTTGCCCCCTACCCTACCTCTACAGGGGGCTGTATGGCACTATCTACAGGGGGCTGTATGAGATTATACAGGGGGGCTGTATGGCGTTATCTACAGGGGGTTTGTATGACACTATATGAGGGGCTGTATGGTGCTATTTACAGGAGGGCTGTATGGTGATATCTATAGGGGGCTGGATGGCACTATACAGGGGTGCTGTATGGCGCTATCTACAGGGGGGCTGTGTGACACTATCTACAGGGAGGCTGTATGGCACAATCTACAGGGGCTGTATGGCACTATCTACAGGGGGGCTGTATGGCGCTATCTACAGGGGGGCAGTATGACACTATCTACAGGGGCTGCATGGTGCTATCTACAGGGGGCTGTATGACGCTATACAGGGGGTTTGCATGGTACTATCTACAGGGGGCTATGTGGCGCTATCTACAGGGGGGCTGTATGGCGCTATATTTGAGGAGGGCTGTGTGACACTTTCTACAGGGGGCTGTATGGCACAATCTACAGGGGGGCTGTATGGCACTATCTGCAGGGGGGCTGTATAGCGATATCTACATGGGCTGCATGGCACTATCTACAGGGGGCTGCATGGCACTATCTACAGGGGGCTGTATGGCATTCTACGAGGGAGAGGTGGGGACGCTATCTACAAGAGGGGCTGTGTGGCAATATCTACAGGGGTGGTGGGGGCGCTATCTACAGGGGTCTGTATGGCACTAGCTACAGTTGGGGCTGTATGGCGCTATCTACAGAGGGGGCTGTATGGCAATATCTACAGGGGTGGTGGGGGCGCTATCTATAGGGGTCTGTATGGCACTAGCTACAGTGGGGGTTGCATGGCGCTATCTACAGCGGTGGCTGTATGGCTCTATCTACAGGTGGGGCTCTAATACAATACAGGGGGGCTGTATGACACTATATTGCGGGGCTGTTTGGCGCTATCTACAGTGGGGGCTGTATGGCGCTATCTACAATGGGGGCTGTATGGCGCTATCTACAGGGGGCTGTATGGCGCTATCTACAGGGGGATGTATGGCACTATCTAGTGGGGGGCTGTATAGCGCTATTTACAGGGGGCTGTGTAGCACTATCTACAGGGGGAGGTGGGGGCACTATCTACAAGGGGGGCTGTATGGCACTGTCTACAAGAGGGAGGGGGCACTATCTACAAGGTGGTGTTATACTGTCTACAGGGGAAGGTTGTATGGCACAATCTACAGAGGAGGCTTTATACTACAATCTACAGGGGGGCACTATTTACAAGGAGGACTGTGTGTGGCACCTAGGGGATGGGGGTCAAGTCAAAAGTTAGCTATAGGGCCCAGTTTTCCCTACTTACGGCTCTTGTGACAGGGGTCGTGAGTAGCAACATACAAAAGACCTAGACAACACTGTAACTACTGAAATGTTTTCTTAATGTTTTTCTCTGTTCACCTGTCAAGTATATTGGGCAGCTTATACATTATAACAGATCCTTGGTTCAGCTTTTCTGTCCGGTTGCATCAGTTATTCTGGTGGCAATCTGTTTATGTTTTTTTTATTGTGTGGTTCCCTGATGAACCTATCATTTTACCAAGGGAAACGTGTGGGAACTGTGTTTATTATCGGTACTTATTTTGTTTCTTTTTATGTGCAGTACCTCCTTCTATAAGGCCAATGAGATCTGGAATGTAGCACATGTGTATATTATTACTTTTTATAATACACCTTTTCCATACCTTGAGGAATATAGGCCAGTATGTTATTTAACTGAATACTGCCCTGCTGTTTTTTTTCTTTTTTTGACCTATTGGTTTCACACAAAATCCAACTGTGTGTTTACACCGCATCCATTCTCTAGACTATTAAATTAGATAGGCCATTAACAGGGCGTCTAGGGTATAGGTTGGATGTCTGGGCCATCCCTTGGGTAGGGGCAATGCTCTGTTTAGGCAGGGTGACCTGGTAGGGTTTAACAGGGTCAATTTGTTTTCCCTATTGCATTATTTGACCCACAATCTTTTATAAAGGACAACCTCCTTTTTTATCAATATGAAGTAAAAGTTAAATTTTATTGTGTAGTTTTTTTTTGACCAGTCTTTTTTTTCTGTGACTTTACATATAGTAAAAAAAGAGGTATGAAGATGGAAACGTTCCAGACGGGTACCAAAAGGAGACAATTCTATAAAAACAATTCTGCCTGATAGAGGTCATTAAATATTGAACAGTGCCTGTCTGGATCGCTTTTTATTAGTTCCTAACATAAACTACTATCTGTATGTAAAAACATGGTGAGAATTGAGACAAATTTGCTCTCTTCTGCAGCAGCATGTAAGCAATGGAATAGTGACATTATAATGGCCTGATAAGCTTATGGTTTGTATAAGGATTTATATTTATCCGCACACTCACATTTCAGACTCTTCATGCTTGTTTTATTAAGTTGGCTCACAGAGTTGATGTGCAGCTGTCATGGACAAATACCAAAAAAGAAAAAAGAAACGTACGCAATTCATCACATTGTCGCAGATTTCGATACATTCTCTTTTTACTAGATGTCATTTCAGTGACAGGGAAGTATTGAATGCTTTATGCATGCTACCCAGCTTATGCCCTGAGACTTTGACCAATTATTCTTTGTCTATTTGAAACCACAATATACACAGATTTCTGGAAATCTTCTTATTTGTGAATATGCAGAAACATACGTAACCTACATAAGACTTAAAAAAATGCATGAAATCCTAAACAAAAGACAAATAAAACATTTCCTTATTAGGTTTTTTTTTCATAAAAGTCTGCACACATTAAGGCCACGTTCAGACGTGGCAGAATTTTTCCACTGCAAATGTTCGTGCAGATTTGGGGCAATTACGCAACTAATCTGCACCAACATTTGCATATTTGACAGGTAATTCAGACGTTGCCGATATCACAGCGGACTTGCCACAAATTTCAATTTTTGCATTACAAAGGATGAAATCCACAGTGAAATTCCGCTTCTTCTCCACAACATAATGTGCATGCTGCGGAGGGAAAATTCACCACCACAGCCTAATTTCCGCACAGTTATTTTCTGCAACGTCTGAACTAACTTTCCTAAAAATGTATAGAAACAAATGTAAAAAATGGCTCCTGCAGAGCAGCGGATTTCAACAGCAATTCCGTCACGTCTGAATGTGGCCTAAATAGGAATAAAGCTAAAAACCCAATAAGAAAATAAATAAATGGAAGTGATTATTATTAGTATTAATAATAATAATAATAATAATAATAATAATAACTGATTATTAAAAATGAAACAATTCAATAAAACTAAAAATTAAATTCAGAACTGTCAAGAAGGTTGAAATTGTTTACTTAAATTTTTGTAATATGAGTATTTATATTTTATGTGTAACAATTAGAAACAGTTTTTCTACTCTTTATTTTTAAATGTTTTATACATTAAGATGGTAAATCTAGTAAAATGAGCAGGGCAGCAATTGGAAATTCCACAGGAATGCATGATCATTGCTTCAAAGGATGCAGAATATAATCAAAATTCTTAGCAGCTTTGAAGAAATAATCAGTGACATTTCCATGAAGAAAAAAAAATGTAAAGACAAAATTTCAACATTTTTAAATATTAGGTTATTAGGCTAAGTTCACACTATCGTTAGTATATGTTTACCTCTTCTACGTCAGAGACAGAGAGAATTGAATTATTAAATGGAAAGCAATGCTTCCGTTAGAATTATCATTGATTTCAGTTGCTTTCCGTTTGTCTCCATTCACTAGGTTTCCACTTTTTTCATGGAAGCAAAAATGCAATCTGTAGAACTTTAGTTTCCGTGAAAATAAAAATGGAAACCTAGCGAACGAAGAGGAACGGAAAGCAACTGAAACAAAATAATTACCATTAAAATCAATGGTAATTCTAACGGAATCATTGCTTTCCGTTTAACCCCTTAATTTCTTCAGGACAAGCTCATTTTGGCCTTCAGGACCAGACCCATTTTTTCAAATTTGACATGTGTCACTTTATGTGGTAATAACTTCGGAATGCTTTTACCTATCCAAGCGATTCTGAGATTGCTTTCTCATGACATATTGTACTTTATTTTAGTGAAAATATTTGGTCGATTAAATTTATTGCTTTTTTGTGAAAAACACCAAAATTGAGAAAATTTGAAGAAATTATGATTGTTCTAATTTTAAATGTATCTTCTTGTAAAGCAAATAGTAATACCACAAAAAATAGTTACTTATTGGCACCATCACAGGGTTTGTGGACAACTAGGCCGCTCTGCCGTAGCGGAGAGGCAGCTGGCCTTGTCACAGTCTATATACAAAAGTCTATAGCAGTTCGTAACACACGGGTACCTGAACTAGTCCAGATAGTGGCTGTGGCTTCAGCACAGATGGAGGTAGGTGCAGCAGGTTGCGCCAGATGTGGCAGACAGTACTAGACGTGGCAGACGACACTGGACGTGGCAGACGACACTGGACGTGGCAGAAGACACTGGACGTGGCAGAAGACACTGGACATGGCAGAAGACACAGGACATGGAAA
Source organism: Rhinoderma darwinii (assembly GCF_050947455.1). Taxonomy (NCBI): domain Eukaryota; kingdom Metazoa; phylum Chordata; class Amphibia; order Anura; family Rhinodermatidae; genus Rhinoderma; species Rhinoderma darwinii. The sequence goes on from NC_134688.1 coordinate 228,946,624, forward strand.
ACAACACTGGAGATGGCAAACAACAGCAGGTGCAGTAGGGCACATATCCAACACTAAGAGGCTCAGAAATGAGAACACAGTACGGGATACAGGATACGGGTAACAGGGCACGGGTAACAACTGGAATGGGAAAAAACTAAGGGACCATTTGCAAGACTGACATGGGATACACTAACAACGCTCAGGCAAGGATCAGAAGGGCAGGGCCCTTCTTATAGTCCAGGAAATCATGTGTAGTTTATGATGCCGATTGTTCACATGTGGGACACAGCGGACCGGAGCGCTGGCGTCTCCTAGGAAGGAGATGAGAGCCATCGCTCACTGATCCATGGCTGCGGGCGTCGAGTAAATCCGACGGCCCGCGGCCATGGATGCTACACTAATTAACATATCCCATATGTGTACTTTATGTTTGCATCATTTTTTGAACATCCTTTTATTTCTCTAGGACGTTACAAGGCTTAGAACTTTAGCAGCAATTTCTCACATTTTTAAGAAAATTTCAAAAGGCTATATTTTCAGGAACAAGTTCAGTTCTGAAGTGGTTTTGAGGGCCTTATATATTACAAAATCCCATAAAACACCCCATTTTGAAAACTGCACCCCTCAAAGTATTCGAAACAGCATTCAGAAAGTGTTTCAACCCTTTAGGCGTTTTACAGGAATTGAAGGAAAGTAGAGGTGAAATTTTCTCCATATCCGGAGAGCCATAACTTTTTTATTTTTTTGTCGACGGAGCTGTGTGAGGGCTTGTTTTTCATGTGACAAACTGTAGTTTTTATTGGTACCATATTGGGGTACGTGCAACTTTTTGATCTCTTGTTATTCCATTTTTTTGGAAACAAAGTGACCAAAAAAGGAAATCCTGCCATTGTATTTTATTGTATTTTTTTACGGTGTTCACCGTGCGGGATAAATAATATGATATTTTTATAGGTCAGGCCGATACGAACGCGGCAATACCTATTATGTATAGTTTTTTGTAAAGGGCTTGATCAGGAAAACAGGGTGATTATTGTTTTTATTACATCAAACTTTTCTTTATTTATTTATTTATCTAAAACTTTTTTTTAACTTTTTTTCACTTTTTATTTTACACATACTAGGGGACTTGAAGATCTGATCTTCTGATCCCCAGTATAATACACTGCACTACTTTGCAGTGCAGTGTTATTGTACCTGTCATTTTACAACTGACAGTTAAAACAAATAGGTTCCCATACCTGGCAACCAGGAAGCCGTTGCTAGGCTTCCTGGTTGTCATTGCAACCATCAGCACCCAGAAATTTTTCCCGGGGGGCCAACGGGGTAGAAGGAGCCCCTCCCTTTGTTCAATCACTTAAATGCCGCTGTCGCGATTGACAGCGGCATTTAAGGGGTTAAACGGCGGCGATCGGGGGGAGAACTGTGAACGCTGCCGTTGCAGCGGGATGTCAGCTGTATATTACAGTCGACACCCGCTGAAGATGAAGCGTGCACAGCTCCTGTGCCCGCTTCATCCTCAGGGCGTTACTGTACGCCCATTTGCGGGAAGGGTTAAGGACACAGCCTAGTTTTGGCCTGAAGGCTCAGAGCCCATTTTTCAAATCTGACACATTTTACTCTATGTGGTAATAACTTCGGAATGCTTATACCTATCCAAGCAATTCTGAGATTGTTTTCTCATGGGGCATTGGGCTTTATTTTGAGAAAATTTGGAAAAAATAGAATGTATCTGCTTGTAAGACAGATGGTTAAACAACCCAAAATAGTTACTTGTTCACATTTCCCATATGTCTCCTATATGTTGGCATCATTTTTTTAACATTCTTTTATTTTTCTAGACCGTTACAATGCTTAGAACATAAGCAGCAATTTCTCATATTTTAAATAAAATTTCAAAAGCCTCTTTTTTTTTTTTAGGTACCAGTTCAGTTCTGAAGCGGCTTTTCGGGGCCTATATATTAGAAACCCCCATAAATCACACCATTTTAGAAACTAGACCCCTCAAAGTATTCAAAACGGGATTTAGAAAGATCATTAACCCTTTAGATGTTTCAGAGGAATTTAAAGCAAAGTAGAGGTAAATCTACAAATTTCCTTTTTTTTTTTTCAGAAAATCCTTTTTATTCAATTTTTACCAGAGAAATGCAACTCACTACTTATTGCCCAGATTCTGCAGTTTTTAGAAATTATCTCACATGTGGCCCTAGTGCGGTAATGGACTGAAGCACAGACTTCAGAAGCAAAGGAGCACCTAGAAGATTTTGAGGGCTCCTTTTTATTAGGCACCATGTCCAGTTTGAAGATGTCTTGAAACACTGACCTCTTATCAGTGCTTTCAAAACAGTGGAAACCGCCCAAAAGTGACCCTATTTGGCAAATTTAGACCCCACAGGTTTTTTGCTGCATTTTGTGGAATTTGGCTGTGCAATTGAAAATCTAATTTTTCCGATAAAAGGTATAAATTTTTAATTTTGACAAGGAATAAAGGAGAAAAAGCACCCCAACATTTGGAAAGCAATTTCTCCCGATTACGGCAATACCCCATATGTGGTAATAAACTGCTGGTTGAAGAAATGGCAGAGCTCAGAAAGACAGGAGTGCTATTTGACATGGTAGATTTTGCTGGATTGGTTTCTGGACGCCAGGAAAAATGCCTCTAAAAACGTGGCATTTTTACTAAAAAAACTGTGTGAATCCAACCTTAAGGGAGTTTTGACAAATTTAAATTAAATAGGATTAAATTCGAGGTTCACTTTCCTTCCCTAAACCACTTCTATTAACCCCTGCACTATACCAAACCACCAGGAAAATTAGGCGTTATCCAGGGCTACCAATCATTCATACATTCCTAAACAGTCCTTATAATGGGGAGGGGCATTTTACCATCTCCATCGTAAGCACCAACATACTTGGAAATCCCTCTTTAAAAATCCTCCGTTTGCTCCTGTCTTCTGTTCTCAGACACTGTAGTGACAATGTAGGCTGATGAAAGCCCACATGTTTGGTTTTGGTATACATAGGAGGGTAAGGACATGACCAGACGTGGTGGAATTGCTCTGGAATTCCGCTGTGGACAGTCCGCAGCGGAAATCTGCAGCGTACACGTTTCTCCATTGCCTTCCACAGCTTTTTAGTAGGGTTCGTTTACACGTTGCAGACAATTCCGCTGCGGAGCATAGGCTGCGGTGCGGAATTTGGCATCCACAGCATACACTGGTTGTTGAGGACGTGTAGCGGACTTGTTGCGGACTCATTGCGGAATTTCTCCATTGACTTCAATGGAGAGTCAAAATTCCGCAATGAAGTCCGCAGATGTTATGTGTGCTGCGGAGCGTATTGGTTTTACTAACATAACATTTCTTCATTCTGGCTGGACCTATGTATTTCTAGGTCTACAGCCAGACTGAGGAAGTCAAGGGTGCACCCGTAATTACGGGTGACTACGTGTGTGCACCCGTAATTACGGGTGACTACGTGTGTGCACCCATAATTACGGGAGCGTTGCTAGGCGACGTCAGTAAATAGTCACTGTCCAAGGTGCTGAAAGAGTTAAGCGATCGGCAGTAACTGTTTCAGCACCCTGGACAGTGGCTACCGATCACAATATACATCAACCTGTAAAAAAAATAGAAGTTCATACTTACCGAGAACTCCCTGCTTCTTCCTCCAGTCCGGCATCCCGGGATGACGTTTCAGTCCAAGTGACGGCTGCAGCCAATCACAGGCTGCAGCGGTCACATGTACTGCCGCGTCATCCAGGGAGGTCGGGCTGGATGGCGAAAGAGGGACGCGTCACCAAGACAACGGCCGGGTAAGTATGAATTTCTTTTTACTTTTACTAGGGAAAGGGCTGTCCCTTCTCTCTATCCTGCACTGTTAGAGAGAAGGGAAGCCCTCTTCCCCTCAATACGCAATTACTAGTCCGCATCAATTTAATGCCCATTTTATGCAAGATTCTGTGCGCCATTGATGCGGACAGTGGCGGAAGAACTCCACCACGTCTGGGCATGCCCTAATAGGGTTAATTTTTGGTATAAATGTATTACCTTATAAAACGTAAAAAATTAAACATACTGGTTTTGTTTGGTACAATAATAAAGCACCATCATTGCCATAAAAAAATTAAGAAAAAGGAAAAAATGTAAAAAAGAAAATTAGCTAAAGTATAAAATAAAATATTCATTCATAATGGACTAATATAACACATAAAAGCAAGTCGAACCTAGAAAAGTATGCACAGCAACACATGCAGCTTGTTAAATGAAATAGGAAGGTGGCTTTAGCTTTTACAGTGCTTAGAACAAAACTACTTATTGACTGCATGAGACGTAGAGCCAGGGGCAAAAAATTGATTGAAATCACAATCCATGCAAATTAATCTAATTTATATTCGGATACTCTGCATAGGACTGGCTTTATAAAGACAATGAACGATCCAAGATTTATTAGCAAAAATGGTTACACAGTTTTTACGATCAAATTTTCAAAGCAATTAGTGCTACATATTTATGCTGTAATAGGCATGTTAACATTGGACATCAAATGTCAGGGATTATCTACAAATGGTCTGGGTCAAGAATCAATCATGTTGTGAACTATGTAATGGGCCTTACCTTTTGTCTTTTATTGAGTTGGCAAACTCAAAACCTCAGCGGCTGATGTTTCATGGCATTTTGTTTATACTTATGGCCTTAGCCCTTTAAAGTATATTTTATGAATATTTAGTAGACAGAATAGTCCCATATTGTTTTTGCTACACTTATATATGTATTATGCATAATTTTGTGTGGGTTCAAAATAAAATGGCTCCAGGATACAAACGCAATATGCAGTAATGCATCAACAATAAATATATAAATCAGCTAATGCTGAATATGAGGAAAAAATGCTTTGGGAAAAACATATATACCCAGTGGCGGATTATCATATGGGCGGTTCGGGCGGCCGCCCGGGGCCCGAGGCTCCCAGGGGGCCCATGGCAGCCCGAACCGCACATCGTCTTACAAAAGTATTCAGCGCGCTAGCGCTGCTAACTGCCGCTACGAAGATGGGGAGGAGCAGGGAATTGGCTGGCTTAGGACACGCCTCCCTGACAAGTGCGGGCGCCGCCATTGAGTAACAGAACAGCGACGGACGGCTGTTCTGTTACTCCAAAGCTGGAATAGAAGAGCCGGGCGGGCGGTCACCGTCGCTGAGGTTAGTACAGGCTTATCCTCCTGCCCAACTGGTTCCCGACCGCTGGCTGTATTTTTACGGCCAGCGGTCAGGGACGGGCCCTTAAAACCCGAGCCATAGACTGTCTACGGCTCAGGTTTTAACTTGCTGCCCGCGCGATCGGGCAGCTGAATGTCGGGTCTCCGGCTGTCAGTGACTGCCGGGGACCCTGAGGAGAAGACAGAAGCAGCTTTCGCTGCTTCTGTCTTCAACGATTTCTTTTTACACAGCGCTCAATGAACGCTGTGTAAAGGAATAGAGACAGAAGCCGTGCCGCTGTCTCTATTCCTCCCGGTGATCATGTGACTGGTCACATGATCGCCGGGTGCCGTTAGTGGCAGGCTGCTGCTGGGTCTTACTAGACCCAGCACAGCCCTATTAGTGACAATCGTCACTATGAGAGGGCTGATTTCCCCTGTAACTGTGGCTGCTGTGCAGTCCCAGTTACAGTGGAAAAACATGGTGTAAAAGAAAGAAAAAATATATATTTTTTGACCTTTGAGGGACAGGTCTTAGTAAAAAAAATAAAGTAAAGTGCAAAAAAAAATTAAATAATAAACACACATAAAATACCCACCCCAAAAAAAAACGTTCCCCCTGCCAATCATTGTTGTAACGCTAGCGCTGACCCAATTACCCTAATATAGACATGCAATATATTAAAATTGACGGTAAACAATGACGATTACAAATAAAAGGTCTATTTTAGGGTAAAACTATGTTATTACCAAAAAAAATAGCTGAAACTTAAAAAAGCTTATTTTTTTACTATTATTTTCAAACTTTATGAATAAAAATTCTAAAATAGCAAAAAAGGTGTGTATAAAAACGATAAAAAACAAAACCTGCATTGTCTACGGAAAAAACGTCGCAAAAAATCACGTCGGTTTTATTTTTTTTAAATAAAAATGTGTGCTTGGTGCAACTTTGTAATTACGTTTTATTAAAAAATATTTTCACTTTTTGAGAAACAGCTGCTTTGTATCCTGTATCCGTCAGGTCAGCAGGACTGACGGGATCAGTGAAACGGGCCCTGCACTAAATTATAATCTTAGATGTGATAGATTTGAGGTGGATCCTGCGTGTCACTGATCCTGTCAGTCCTGCTGACCTGACGGATACAGGATACAAAGCAGCTGTATCTCAAAAAGTTAAAATATTTTTTAATAAAATCAATCAATCACACTGATACACACACATACTATATATATATATATATATATATATATATATATATATATATATTTATATATATATAATTATAATATAAAGTTTTTAAATGTGTACATAACCTTGTGGCACTATATACAAGGGGGAGCGCTGTGAGGCACTATATACAAGGGGGAGCACTGTGAGGCACTATATACAAGGGGGAGCGCTGTGAGGCACTATATACAAGGGGGAGCGCTGTGTGGCACTATATACACGGGGGAGAGCTGTGTGGCACTATATACAAGGGGGAGTGCTGTGTGGCACTATATACAAAGGGGGAGGGCTGTGTGGCACTATATACAAGGGGGGGCTGTATAGTGCTATCCACAGTGGTATGTGTGTGGCGCTCTTTATAGGGGGGCTTTTTGGTGCTATTTACAAGAGGGGGAGGGCTGTGTGGCGCTCTCTACAGGGGGGCTGTATGGCACTATCTATAGGGGGCTGTGTGTAACGCTCTCTACGGGGGGATGTGTGATATATAGAGGGGGCTGTGTATGGCGATACCTATGGGGGTGTGTAATATCTACAGGGGCTGTGTGTGGCACTATGTACAGGGGGCTGTGTGTATGTGGTGTTTTACAGTGTGTGGTATTATATTCAGGTGCGCAGTGTTTGGTGCTATTATATTTAGGGGTACAGTATGTGGCACCATGATAACTTTATTTTAGTTTATAGGTGTGGAAATGTTGGAAAAGTGAGGAGACGTCTGAGTGGCAAATTCTGCAGAAATGAGTCATGGCGGGGAGAAGTCGTCATGAGCGCTGGACCGGATGGAGAAGAAAAGAGGAAAAAAACTACTAGAATCTGAGACGTCGTCACCTGTGAGTCACTAGATTTATAGAGAATCTGTCACCTCTCCTGACATGTTTATTATAGGAAATCCTTGTATTTCACAAAAAGTCTTTCTGCAGTCCAGGACTGATAGACAATTCCCCATGTCAGGCGGATGTGTCCCTGCACAGTGTGATACTGTCAGTATGTAGGGACACCACGCTATGACAAGGGAAATCGTAACACTGTTAATGCTTGCCCAAGAAGGTAGTGTTAAAAATAGTTATGGCGCGGCAGGGCGGCGGTGAGGAAGGGGTGCCCAAGTTTGGGTAACAGCCCATGGCCCATGGTCTACTTAATCCGCCACTGTATATACCCAAGAGCGCCAGGAAGCTTAAACCCCAGCACTCTTTCACTAGCTGTTTTCTGGCCTTATGCTTTATGTTTCAGATAGAGATCTACCCATACTATCGCTGTACATAACACTATTGACGTTTCCTTGGTATCCTGCTTTGCCCTATTTTTTCTGTCCGATAAGCCTCAGCTCATCATAGTATGGAGTCAGCAAGGCGCTTACGGTTGTTGTATTGAGATGGTTGGGTGTGAATCTTGACTCTCTACATAATAATCTATCGCAGACAACACATCTTTATTTATAAGTAAAGCTCAGGTATAGACAGGTCACTGTACTGAGCTAGTTTTATTATCAGGGAAATGTTTAGATCAAGTATTCATGTGATTTACCATCGCCTGCATTAATTTCTACAAATTTATTGTTAGTGATAAATTAATAAGATGTTGATACTGTCCCATCACCACTACTACAGCCACAATTAGTTGGGAAAGCAAAGAGCAGCACAGTTCTGATTTAGCACATAGCTGGTGCCAAGCTATCTGCATGTTTCTTTGAGACTTTTCCTACCAATTACTTAAATGGATGTCATAGAAGGGGTTTCCCACTGGGGATAGCCCCTGTATTAGCCAGAGCTTAGAGCCAGTTTCTGCTCTGGTGGGCTCAGTAGGACCATTTAATACATAGTCGAATATTCATTTAAATAGGCGTCTGTAGCGTCTATGGCCGGGGGCCGTCGTTCAGACTTACCCTCTGACGGCCCCGGCCATGGACATCTGTCTTCACGGCGTCAGCTCCCTCCATGGAGACGCCGGCACTCACTTCCGGGTCCTCGGACTGTTTCCTGCAGGGCGCCCGCGCGTGCACGGCCTTAAAGTGCCAGTACGCGTCCAGCTGTCACCAACCAATAATTAGCCCAAATGACTGCTGGACTAAAAAAAGGGGCTCTACCCACTTGTTCCTCGTCTGAGCGTTGTTGTATACCTAAGTTTGTCTTGCAAATGGTCTCCCAGTGTTTTCCAGTTCCCAGTGTTATCCGTTCCTGCTGCCTGTACCCTGTATGCCGTGCTATCATATCTTCTGAGAAAATCAAGTCGTGTCTTCCACTGCATCCACAGTGCCACCTGCTGAGAAAGTAAAGTCGTGTCATCCGCTGCATCCACGTTGCCACCTGCTGTGAAAGTCAAGTCGTGCTTCCGCTACTGTCTACATTCCCTCAGGTACCTGTTCTGAACTATAGACATTGTTTTGTACCTTGTTGGCCAGCTGCTACCCCGCTACGCGGTAGGGCCCAGTGGGTCCACAACACGCGCCGTGACAATGTCATGTAATACCACATCTCTCCACTAGCTGTCTCAAAGCTTCTCCCCATTATTCATTTAATGAGGAATCAATAATACCGCATAAATTAGAAAAAAAATTGGCTTAAGTGTGAGGGAAATTATAAAATGGGTCCCTATACAGGACACAGGATTGATTCTGGCATTTGCCATCTTCAGTCCAAATTTCACCCATCTATATGCCAATATACAGATTTGTTACATGGAAATTAAATTACAATTATTATTAGTTTTTTCAAAAGCAATACAGAGAGTGATCATGTTTAGCACAAACTATGCTAACAATAGCCGATGGGTTTATTTTATAAGTAATTCAACCCAGGGAAAGGGTTTGGGAGTAGAATATGTACAAGGCTGGATTAGTGTTGGGATTATGTTAGGTACAGGTCTGGATTTTCCACTAGGCACTAGATGCCCATGTCTAAGGGAAGCTCTTGGGGAATTGGTGTCTGGCCCTAAGGAAGCAAGGCGCTAAGCCATTTATGGTATAGAATTAGGTATCCACGAAGTGCTGGTCCTATTTCTGTTACATTTACACTTACTAATAAAAATCTTAATAAAGAGCATTATGTGTCTTAAATGCTACTGTGATGTAAATACAGTACTTATTATAAATACTACAATGAAATTGGTGAATTTCTGTTTAGAAAACACAGCTTTACTTAATAAGAGTATGACTTGGACTATGACATGGATGATGATAGAAAGGTGTTTTACAGTTGCCACTTTTTTTTATTTTTATAATATTTGTTTCTTTTTTTCCATATAAAGAGAAACATATACAGTAAATATACCATATATAAAATATTAGGTAGTACAAAGGTTATCCGAATACAGTACAATATAATTCCATAAATATACAGCTTTTATATTGGAAAACTCTTGTTCCAGGTGATGGATTAACATTAAAATTAAATCCATAATGGTAACTACTACCACCAGGATAATACCACTAATAACATATCCTGATAGTATTGGAGGCATCTGTACTTGTACAGGCCTCTATCATAATCCTAATATATCTGGGTTACCTTATTTCCATATTCTGATATTAGATATTAGTTTAACTAAACAACTTATCAGTGAATACTTCTAATACAAAATCAAGTAACAGACTGTTATACAATAGCACATGGATCTAATAAATATGTAGTCCTTCTCTCATCTAAACCGTGATGTATCCCATTATAAAGTTGTATAATATACCCCCAACCATATTCCATCACCACGCCCACGACCACACAACTCCATTGATTCACATACAGAGAAAAACAAATCTTTCCCTCCCTACCCTATACTGCTGTCCCCTCTGCTCCCCCCCCCCCCAGTCAATATAACATATTTCTCCTGGAGCACGTTCTGAGATGCCCATCTTTGCCAACAATTTTTACATTTAGAATAGTTTCCTTTTTTCTAAATTACCAACCTCTCACTGAGGATGGAAAAATTTGAGTACATAACCCACATTTCAATTGCACAATGCATTTTCTAGCATAGAATAGTAGTTTAGTCACAGCTCTGTTTACTAATCTGCCCCCTGGCTAGTTTCATAGGTAATCCCAAAATGCATGACTCAATAGTGGGATTTATTGCTGTTCCATAGCATCTATTTATACAGTGAACCACCCCAATCCAAAAGTTACCAATAAGGGGACATTCCCATAATATATGTAAATCATCCACTTCTTCCTCACCACAACTCGGGCACCCTGAGTTACTTATTGGATACATTTTAGCCAATTTCTTAGGGGAATAATAAAGCCTATGTATACTATAAAATTGAGACAGTCGTTGTGCTGAATTTAAAGCAGTATGTTTAATCCCTGATATAATCGCCTGACAGCTTCTGTTTTCCAATGCTCCCACCACTCCTGTCCAATTTTTTTATTAAATGGGGGAATTTTTTCAATTACATTTTTTTATAACATTTTGCTATCAATTCTTTGGTTTTGTTAATTGTCATTACAAAGATAATAATCTCTGAAGTAGTTTGAGATATATTAGGATCTTTCAGTAAGATTATATTTTTATTTGAGATCATGAAACCTCAATATCCCATTTGTGGTAACTGCCCCAGATTTATCATCCTTTTTTTTCTCCCAATACCTTTGTTTAATCCCGTTAAGATCTTTATAAAAAGAGATTACCCTATAAAGAAGCAAATTCATATCCCCCTGGAAATTCCAGAATTTCTTTATTTCATCCCATCAGTGACAGCGTCAGACATTCTAAAGCTTCCTGTTTCTAATATTGCAATTATATTATGTTTAATGACATTACTTCCAGAAATAAGACTCGCTACTCTATTTATTGGGTTTGCCTCCCAGTTAACCATATACAGTGAAGGAAATAAGTATTTGATCCCTTGCTGATTTTGTAAGTTTGCCCACTGTCAAAGACAGTCAAAACCATAAGTAAGACGCTGGATGAGAAGGAGACAACTGTTGGTGCAATAGTAAGAAAATGGAAGACATACAAAATGACTGTCAATCGACATTGATCTGGGGCTCCATGCAAAATCTCACCTCGTGGGGTATCCTTGATCCTGAGGAAGGTGAGAGCTCAGCCGAAAACTACACGGGGGGAACTTGTTAATGATCTCAAGGCAGCTGGGACCACAGTCACCAAGAAAACCATTGGTAACACATTACGCCGTAATGGATTAAAATCCTGCAGTGCCCGCAAGGTCCCCATGCTCAAAAGGGCACATGTACAGGCCCCTCTGAAGTTTGCAAATGAACATCTGGATGATTCTGAGAGTGATTGGGAGAAGGTGCTGTGGTCAGATGAGACTAAAATTGAGCTGTTTGGCATTAACTCAACTCGCCGTGTTTGGAGGAAGAGAAATGCTGCCTATGACCCAAAGAACACTGTCCCCACTGTCAAGCATGGAGGTGGAAACATTATGTTTTGGGGGGTTTTCTCTGCTAAGGGCACAGGACTATGTCACAGCATCAATGGGAGAATGGATGGAGCCATGTACCGTCAAATCCTGAGTGACAACCTCCTTCCCTCCACCAGGACATTAAAAATGGCTCGTGCCTTGGTCTTCCAGCACGACAATGTCCCGAAACATACAGCCAAGGCAACAAAGGAGTGGCTCAAAAAGAAGCACATTAAGGTCATGGAGTGGCCTAGCCAGTATCCAGACCTTAATCCTTAAAACTTATGGAGGGAGCTGAAGATCCGAGTTGCCAAGCGACAGCCTCGAAATCTTAATGATTTACAGATGATCTGCAAAGAGGAGTGGGCCAAAATTCCATCTAACATGTGTGCAAACCTCATCATCAACTACTAAAAACGTCTGACTGCTGTGCTTGCCAACAAGGGTTTTGCCACCAAGTATTAAGTCTTGTTTGCCAAAGGGATCAAATACTTTTTTTATCCGGGCACAATGCAAATAAACATATATAATTTTGACAATGTGATTTTCTTTTTCTTTTTTTATATATAATCTATCTCTCACTGGTAAAATTAACCTAGCCTAAAAATTCTAGACTGTTCGTGTCTTTGACAGTGGGCAAACTTACAAAATCAGCAAGGGATCAAATACTTATTTCCTTCACTGTATCTTGATTAACCAGCTAGAAAATAACTACCGAAGTCGGATAGAGACAAACCTCCCTCCGTCTCTGGATATATTTATGTGTGGTTGTCTACCCCACATACAAGCTTTCTAAAGAGGTTCTCAAACAATTTGTAAACTTTTAGAGGGATACTACTGGGGCGTTGACCAAAACACACAATGTCATGGGGAGGAGACACATTTTTATTAACACAATCCATCCTGCCATTGTAATTAGGCTCTAGTCACACCACAGGGCCCGAGTGTAAAACATTTTAAAAACGGATGCATTTCATTTGTACATTTTTTGCCACACACTTCCCTCTGTAGATAATGCCACACTCTGCCCTCTGTAGATACTGCCATAGCCCCTGTAGGTAGTGTCACACAGCCCCCCTGTAGGTAGTGTCACACAGCCCCCCTGTAAGTAGTGCCACAAAGTCCCCTGTAGATAATGCCACACAGCCCTCTTTAGGTAATACCACACAGCCCCCTGTAGGTAGTGACACACATCCCCCCTGTAGGTAATGCCACACATACCCCCTGTAGGTAATGCCACACAGCCTCCCGTAAGTAATGCCACACAGCCCCACGTAGGTAATGCCGCACAGCCCCCTGTAGGTAGTGCCACACATCCCCCCTGTAGGTAATGCCACACAGCCCCCCTGTAGGTAATCCCACATAGCTCCCCGTAGGTAAATCCAAACAGCCCCCCGTAAGTAATGCCACACAGCCTAATAAGAGGGTATAATAATGGGGTACATAAATAATAATCCCCAGATGTGTGGCCAGTGTCGCACTGATAAATGGTGCCCGATCTTATCTGCTTTTAGAACACTCTGCACATTTTGCATCACCATATTCTGGGAACCATAACTTTTTTATTTTTTCTCCACCGAAGCTGTGTGAGGGCTTATTTGTTGCGGGACTATCCGTAGTTTTCATTGGTACCATTTTGGGGTACATGCAGTTTTTTTTATCACTTATTATTCAATTTTTTGGCAAGCAAGGTGACCAAAAACTATAAATTCTGACAATGTTTTTTTTTTACAGTGTTCACTGTGCACTATAAAGGACATTTAAATTTATTCTGCAGGTCGATACGATTACGGCAATATCATATGTATATTGTTTGTATGCTTACACTATATACACGTCCTCACGACGCACATACAAATGAATAATATAGGCTGCAGGTCACGTTAGGCCTGCAGCCTATAAAGCGCTGGTAGTCGCACAGGCTGGGGTGATGACGTCACATCATCACGCCGGTCTGTGCATGCGTCCCATCGGAGAACCAGTGTAGCGCTCCGTCTGTTGCTGGAATGGGGCAAAGTAAGCACAATCTTATTTTGGTTTTTTTAAGGAACTGTGTGGCTGTATATACAAGGGGAGGAGGGTGGCTGTGTAGCACTATATACAGGAGGAGGGGGGCTGTGTAGCACTATATACAAGGGGAGAGGGGGCTGTGTAGCGCTATATACAAGGGGAAGAGGGGGGCTGTGTAGCGCTATATACAAGGGGAGAGGGGAGCTGTGTAGCGCTATATACAAGTGGAGGAGGGGGCAGTGTAGCGCTATATACAAGGTGAGAGGTGCTATGTAGCGCAATATACAAGGGAAGGAGGGGGGTTGTGTAGCGCTATATACAGGGGGAGTGAGGCTGTGTAGCTCTATATACAGGGGGGAATTGCTGTGTAGCACTATATACAAGGGGAGGGGGGGCTGTGTAGCACTATATACACGGGGGTATTGCTGTGTAGCACTATATACAGGGGTCTGTGTTGCAGTATCTACAGGGGTCTGTGTGTCAGTATCTACAGGGGTCTGTGTGGCACTATCTACAGGGGTCTGTGTGGCACAATCTACAGGGGGGTCTGTGTGGCACTATCTACAGGGTGGTCTGTGTGGCACTATCTAAAGGGGGGTCTGTGTGGCACTATCTACAGGGTGGTCTGTGTGGCACTATCTAAAGGGGGGTCTGTGTGGCATTATCTAAAGGGGGGTCTGTGTGGCACTACTTACAGTGGTCTGTGTTGCAGTATCTACATGGGGTTCTGCGTGTGGGTGACGTTATCTACAGGCGGATGTGTGTGACGCTATCTACAGGGGACTGTGTGTGTCACTATCTACAGGGGGGTGAAGGTGTCTACAGGGGGATGTGTGTGGCGCTATCTACAGGGGCTGTGTGGCACTATCTACAGGGGTTGTGTGGCGCTCTCTACAGGGGGTCTGTGGCACTATCTACAGGGTGTGTGTGTCGCTATCTACAGGTGGCCTGTGTGGCGCAATCTATAGGGACAGTGGTGTAATGAGGGATTCTTTCATTGATGCTTATAATTGGTGTTTATAACTGTCTATTTTACTGCTGTACTTGTAACATTATAGTATTTAAAAAAGTAATTTAAAACTAATTTAAAATAAGTTTTCTTATTCTCTTATTTAGTCGCTATATTAGCGTTTACTGGGGGTATTACTTTTGGTCATCAGATCGCCCACCATTGACGAAGACCCGCCCTGCTCCCTAACTGCCCCGCTCAGGAGCTGCCAAAACTTAGAGGGAACATTGGTTGCCATGGCAACCATCGCCAGCCTCCATGATTTCATGTGGGGGTTGGCGATCTGCTCTAAACTCCTTAAATGCGGCGATCGCAATCGAACGCCGCATCTAAGGGGTTAACTACCGAAATAAGCGGCGATAGGCCGCTGATAGGCAACAGGCAATGCAGGGCAGAAACCCTGCACAGTTAACCGCCGCTGCGTTGTAGCGCCGCACGGCGGTTAACTGTCAGAGTACAGACGTAACTGCCCCAGATATATTTAAATACTGTATGTATAATAATAATAATACTCTTTTGACATATTTTGGATACAATCAAACACGTTTGACTAATAAGGCATTAGGGAAATAAATCCTATTTTTTTTTATTTTTAAGTAACTATGGGGATTTTTTTTTTTCAAAAAAGAAAGAAAAGAAAAAAGGTTTGTACTTCCATTGTTTTTCATAGGTTTCCTGCGGATAATGTAATTTCCTCCCACACTGTAAAACACATGATCATTGGTTAATTGGATTCCTATGATATTGGCCCCAGTGTATGTCTGAGACAGGAAAATTACATAGTAAGCTCCATTGGGGACAGGGACTGATGTGAATGGTGACAATCTCTGTACCGTGCTGTGGAATATGTTCACACTATAAACAACAGGAAATAAATAAGAGTAAAAAAAGATGCATCAAGTGGCATTGACTTATAAGGAACTCTGCTCATTTCACTTTTGAGTATGTTTTTAGTATATGTTTGCATATAATGTACTGTAAAAAATATTTAGTAAGTTCCTTTTACATTTCTACTGATCTTGAGTTCCACAATACTAATTTTGCATCACGTATGCACAGTAATGCACCATCTACATTCATGGAAGCTGTATAATAGCACTGTGTCTGAAATACCCAGACACTGTACAGATACACCCCGAGTTACATTCATTTGCCACTGCTGCATGCCACTACAAAAATCGAAAGCATATGAGGGTACAACATGGACTCATAACAGGCTTTGAGCACCGTATAACAGATCTGTACAAGAGGGATCTAAAATAAGACGTGTCCAAAAAGTGAGGTCTTATCAAAAAAAATTAAGGATTTTAAAGCATTTTCAAAGGACCACTACCCCATCGTTTTGGACCTGTAAGGTCTCATCGGATGGACCTAGATCAAAGTCATTTTATGTATTTTGGGACACGTTTAAATTACATGTCAGAAGAAAAATTTAAAATGTAAAATTATTTTTAAAACTTCATACTCACAAAGTTCTGAATGATAATGGTTGCGCAGGTTAGACAGGACAGTCCATCAATGCTGACAAAACTCTTAAAACAACATCTTTAAGACTTGATATGAAATATTAATTTACGCATCACAGGCTCTTATGTGACTGCAGGTTTATGGTAGATTGAAACAATACATCAAACCAATGACAATTTGTTCATCTGGCGCTGACGTTTTTTGTTGTCTGACTAAGTAAGCCTCCTCGTTAGCATCTTCTAAACCTAATGAAGGCTAACGAGCTCTGAGAAGCATTTATAAGCCTTTCATTACCACAAAGCGGTGTTTTGCGCATTCTGCATGCACTGTAAACAGGAGTTGACTGAGGCACAGGATATTTTTCCTGCCTATTGTAATTTATTAATGCTTATTATCATTACATCAAGGCAATTTTTTGCTTACTGGCTGAACTTCAGCATTTGGAAGGTACTGTATATAAAACACACACATATATATATATATATATATATATATATATATATATATATATATATATTTCCATTTAGTATAATCACCTATTAATAAAAAACCTCTATAAGAACAAAATATTCAGTGGTTTCGTTTTCTCTCAATGGTACATTTGCATATGTATGTAATGGGTTAATGATTTTTAGTTGAAAAAGATTCTTAAATCTTACAAAATAATTTAGTGTGAAGCAAACATGGGCCTTGAGCTGCTCAGAAAGTGTGTACAGTGTGAACCAGACGTAGCGCATACTTACATAATAGTATCAGCCATAGATCATAGATAAAAGAGCCAGTCATAGTTAAAGTGGGGGGGGGGGGATTTATTGACCTTTCTAAGTGAGTTTTCTGGCATAGAAAAGTCACAAAAGGGCCTAAATTCTTTATATTTTCTATATTCTCTACTTGATATGGTTTATTTTCTATTTACGCATCTTCAGGGAAGGCACCCAAACCCGAACCCCAACGTAATACCTTAGACCAGGGGTGGGCAAACTTTTTGACTCGCGGGCCACAATGCGTTCTAAAATTTGACAGAGGGGCCGGGCCAGGAGCATTTGGAGGGAGTGTTTGGGCCGGATATACTAAAGCATTAAATGTAGTGTGTGCAAACCTCATAGCACAGTAAGAACACTACAACCCAATTTATTAACTGTCTTTCAAATGTGAAAAATAGCCCTTATCAGTTAATAAATTTGTCTCAAGGAATATGCAAGATATGGCATTTACATACTATTTCGCAGATACTGGGAGGAGGAAATGTAAATAGATTAAAATAACATACGCACTGTGATTTATCAAGAAAAAAGTTCTGTTGACTCTGTAAATTAGCTGCCAACCTCTGAGCAGTAGCCGCCCGTTCTTGTGTTGACTGCTTGCTAGCATAGTTTGCATGCTTCGTGGCAAAGTGACGGCTGATATTGTACTCTTTGAAAACCGAAGGGCTTAATGGTGACGTGAAACGAAGTGAA
Source organism: Rhinoderma darwinii (assembly GCF_050947455.1). NCBI lineage: Eukaryota > Metazoa > Chordata > Amphibia > Anura > Rhinodermatidae > Rhinoderma > Rhinoderma darwinii. Next base: position 228,964,325 of record NC_134688.1, read on the forward strand.
AATTAAAGTGAAATAAAGAGAAATACGCGCCACATTAACCCCTTAATGACCGGGCCATTTTGCACGTTAATGACCAAGGATTATTTTTTGTTTTTTCATGGTCGCATTCCAAGAGTCGTAACTTTTTTTTTATTACGTCGACATAGCCGTATAAGGGCTTGTTTTTTGCGGGACGAGTTGTATTTTGTAATTGCACCATTTTTAGATGCTTACAATATATTGATTAACTTTTATTAACTTTATTTTAGGAGAGAATTGAAAATAAGCAGCTATTCCAGCATTAATTTTCACGTTATAAATTTATGCCCTTTACTATGCAGCATAAATAACATGTTACCTTTATTCTACGGGTCGGCACGATTACGAGGATACCAAATATGTAAAGGTTTTATATGTTTTCCTATGTTTGCACAATAAAAACCCTTTTAGAAAAAAATTACTTGTTTTTGCATCGCCGCGTTCCAAGAGCCGTCATTTTTTTATTTTTCCGTCGATGTGACCGTATGTGGGCTTGATTTTTGCGGGCCAATGCGTAGTTTTCATTAGTACTATTTTGGGGTACATAGGACTTATAGATTAACTTTTATTTTATTTTTTATGGGGGGAATGGGAGAAAAGAGAGAATTTTGCCGTTGTTTTTTGCGGGTTTTTTGGACGCCGTACATCCGGCGGTTTCATTAATGTGTTCATTTTATTGGTCAAGTTGTTACGATCGCGGGGATACCATATATGTGTATGTGTTATTTGTTTTGACACTTTTACTGAATAAAACCACTTTTTGGGCAAAAAAAGTAGTTTTATTTGATTTTGACTGTAATTATTTTATTTTTTTTCAACAAACTTTATTTAACTGATTGACATTTTTTTTTTTAAGTCCCACCAGGGGACTTCACTATGCGATGTGCCGATCGCATATATAATGCTTTGGTATACTTAGTATACCAAAGCATTATTGCCTGGCAGTGTAAAACTGACAGGCAACCTGTTAGGTCATGCCTCCGGCATCGCCAAACAGGCAGTTGCGGAAGACAGACCTGGGGGTCTTTGTTAGACCCCCGGCTGTCATGGAAACCCGACGACGACCCGCGATTTGTTTGCGGGGGCGCCGATCGGGTGACAGAGGGAGCTCCCTCCCTCTGTCAAACACATTAGATGCCGCTGTCACTATTGACAGCGGCATTTAATGGGTTAAACTGCCGGAATCGGAGCGCGCTTCGATTCCGGCAGTTGCAGCAGGAGCCAGGCTGTGTATAACAGCCGTGCTCCTGCCGCTGATCGCGTGGGTACACTGGCAGTACCCGCGCCATCACAGGACGGATATATCCGTCCTCCTGCGCGAACTAGCAGCTGCTGAGGACGGATATATCCGTCCTTCGGCGTTAAGGACAACGGTCAATGTGTTTTGAGTGCGCCATCTATTGGGAAAACGTGGGCATTGCAGGGAAAGGGGAAAAAAAAGGAGGTTTTTACTATGATTTGGACAAGTTCGGCGGGCCGGATTAAAAAGCCTAACGGGCCGTATGTGGCCCGCGGGCCGTAGTTTGCCCATGTCTGCCTTAGACCCTAACCGAAGTCATAGGAAGAGGGGCAATGGTGAATAGTGCTGTTTGGTAGGCTATTTCTCTGGAGATCGTGGAGTAAGATCAGAACAACATTATGTTTATATATAAGTAAAGTTGTCAAAATTCTCTTTGCCATTGATTTTCCAGGAGGTGAATTAATCTGCTGTTCTGCAAATATTTAACCTGGTGAATAAATTCCTAATTCTATAACTATAATTTCTTAGGTAAACAGTAGGTAAACTTCTTGACTGGGACTCCATTGATCAATTTTTACGCATTGGTCAAGAATTATTTAATCTAGATAAAAACTTCTACGCAAACTTCTACACATTTTGAACAATACACAAATGTGCGATGTCAAACCATGTTCTATTTGGTTCTGGACCATATACATTTCATACCTGGCTCTAGGGCTACATTTTGACCTAAAATGAATATTGATATGATAATAAGTCATGACATAAAGCTGGGATATGCCATCACTTACTGATCAGTAAGGGTCTGGCTGCCAGGAACTCCACCAATTCTCAGAATTAAGAAGCAGTAGTGCTGGTGGAGCATTGATGCTTGATGCACTCGCTGTGCAAGGAACTATAAGGGTATGTTCACACGAGGTCATTATGTCCATAATTGACAGACGTATTTCGGCCGCAAGTGCCGGACCGAACACAGTGCAGGGAGCCGGGCTCCTAGCATCATACTTATGTACGACGCTAGGAGTCCCTGCCTCGCTGCCGGACAACTGTCCCGTACTGTAATCATGTTTTCAGTACGGGACAGTTGTCCGGCAGCGAGGCAGGGACCCCTAGCGTCGTACATAACTATGACGCTAGGAGCCCGGCTCCCTGCACTGGGTTCGGTCCGGTACTTGCGGACGAAATACGTCCGTCAATTACGGACGTAATGACCTCGTGTGAACATACCCTAAGGGTTCATTACACATGGCAGATTTTATTTTGCAGGAATTTCCAGTGACTAAAAACTGTTCCATTCATTTGAATGGGGATATTTCTGCAGCAGGTGCATGAATTTCGGATGAAAGGAACTTATTTTCATTCAAAGAAAATTCCTGGAACAAACTCTGCCGCATGTGGCTGTACCCTTAACACAGCCCTTTCATTTGAATGGACCTGTGTTTCAGTTCCCTGCACAGTGGGTGTCCAAGCAGGGAATAAGCCGAAGGACCTTTGTTCCTTGATTTTTCTGATTTGTGTGGGTTTTACCCCTAGTAAGTGTCAGTAAGTGTCAGTGTGCACCGGAAACCGGGAGATCAGCTGTCCCCGACAGCTGACACTCCCCTGTCACCAGCAATGGGCCGAAAATAGTGGTCCAATGCCTGTAATCGATATGTAGGTGAAGTAAAGTTGAACAGATAAGAGCCTGTGCCGTTTTGTATGCCCCTCAGTTATAAAAAGCACCCTTAACCCCTTTCACGCCTCTCATCTACAGCTCTCTGTCCCCAGTATCTGACCCCATCATCTCCCAGTGTATAAGGCTATGTTCACAAGCTTAACAAAAAACGGCTGCAAATACAGAGCTGTTGTCAAGGGAAAACAGCCCCTGATTTTCAGCCGTTTTTTAAGCAACTAGCGTTTTTTTCTGAGTTTTATACGGTCGTTTTTGGAGCTGTTTTTCTATTGAGTCAATGAAAAATGGCTCCAAAAACGGCTCAAGGAGTGACATGACCTTCTTTTTATGAGGCAATTTTTTATGCGGCCGTTTGGGAACGGAACGGCAGATATTTGGAGGCGTTCAGCCCCCACATTTTTAGCCGTTTTTCAGGGCGTTTATGGACCAAAAAATGGCTGAAAATAGCCCGTGTGAACATACCCCCAGGGAGATTTAGATCTAGTTCTTAGGTAGCTGTCTAGCTCGTCTATGTTAATTCGTTGCGTCAGTTAGTCAGCGTCAATCCGTCGCATCATTTTGTCAGCGTCAATCCACTGTGTCAGTTGTTAGTGTCAATCCGTAGCATCAGTGTTAGTTTGTCGCTTCACTTGTCAGTCCGCCAGTGTCAATCCATCAATGTCAATTAGTCGCGTCACTTGTCAGTCAGCGTCAATCCGTCACTGTCAATTAGTTGCGTCACTAGTCAGCGCCAGTTACTAAGTGTCAGTAAGTGTCAGTTAGTTAGTGTAGTAAGTGTTACTCAGTGTTATAAAAAAAAAAAAAAATTGTGTTTGTCAGTGTTCGTGTTTAGTGTTCTCTATGATTTTTTTTAAAAACATATATATATTTTTAGTGTGTCAGTGTTAGCTAGCATTAGTTAGTGTTTTATGTGAAAAAAATGTTTTTGTTATACAACTGTTTGCTACAGTTCACTGAGCTGCATGTATATATACACTACATATACATACACACACACACATTTATTAAATGGCAGCGAGACGATACACCGCTGGAGAGGTGTATGCCATAATCGCGTCTGATAGACTCAGTGAGAAAAACTGAACCAGAGTTCATTCTCTCATCCTTCTCCAGTGACAGTGAGGAACCTCCTCATAGTTGCTGGAGGGTTAGTGCCCAGGTTCTGCCTGACCCTGGAACTGCCGTTCTGCCTGACTCTGGTAATTCCAGCATTGATTGGTCACCCCAACCAATTGCACCCCCCAAATTCCACATGCAGACGGAGGAGCTGCCTATAATGGGATTTTTTTAAGCAGCTTTTTACAGACAATTTGATCCAGCTTATGGTCGACCAAACTAACATTTATGCCACCAATTTATTTCAGAAAATTCCAACTCTTTCATGCCCAGCCCAATCGTAGGCAACCAACCAATTGAACAGAAATGCAGAAAGATTGGGGGTTAGTCCTCCACATCGGTCTCACTTAAAAGCCCTTTTGTATCACTGTCCTCTTTACCACAATACTATGACCAGGCCCCACTCTGAGGCCCTTCTTAAATTTCTTTACTTTAGTGATAACTCCCAATGCTCCCCCAGGATGAACACAATTTTGACAGGCTTTTTAAAATTAGGCCCCTCATTAATATTTTATTCCCCAAATTTTGCAACAATTTACACCCCCAAAAAATAAATCTCCATCGATGAATCCCTAGTGCACTTCAAGGGCTTGATAAAGTTTCCAATATTTGCCCAATAAGCGCACCAGGTACAGGATCAATGTCTACAAGCTGGGTGAATCTGAGACCGGATACACACATGCTTTCCAGATTTATGAGAGGAAGGACAGGACAATACAGCCCCCAGACAGTCCACCCTGCATTACAACCAGTGGGAAGATAGTGTGAGACCTCCTGCACCCATTGTTTGATCAGGGGTACAACCTGTACTTGGACAACTGGTACACAAGTGTACTCTTGTTCAAATGTCTTGTAGACAAAAAAACAGTGGCGTGTGGGATGGTGCAAAAAAATCAGAGGCACCTTCCCAAGACCCTCATCAGCCAATCCCTTGAAATTGGCGAAAGCAGGGCATTGCTGAGGTTGGGATCCTGTGTCTCAAATTTAGAGACAAAAAAGAAGTCTGCATGTTGACATCTATTCACGATGCCAGCTGCACCCCTGTCCCCACTTGTGGATTCACATCATCCACTATTTAGCCTGTGTGCATACACGCATATAATAAATTCATGGAGGAGTTGATCTGAATGATCAGGTTTTAAAACCATATAGTGCCAAGGGGAAAAGCAAAATCTGGTGGAAGAAATTGGCAGTGTACCTCTTCCAGATGGCATAATATAATTAATTTTCAATTTTCCAAAAAGCTGATCATCTGGATACATACTTGGAGTACAAAGAAAAAATTATCCAAATTTTTTTGCTTGGAGACGAGGTGGGGGAAACTTCTGCTGCTCAAAGTAATGTTTCCTATATAGTTCCTGTGTAGCACTTTCCAAGTGAAGTGTCTGCCACAGTAAAAAAACGCAGTGCACAAAAAAGGTGTCTTGTCTGAACAGAACACGGCATCTGAAAGAATACCATACATCAGTGCGACACTTGTCCATCCAAACCCGGACTCTGCATGAAAGACTGCTTCCGCATCTACCACACCTCCCTGGATTAAAAATGTGCTACTTTTAAAACACCCACCCACTTCCTTTATTATTCTGGTCTTGTACCCATTTTTAAAATTGGACACTCAAAAGAACCCTATAACAAAACTAAAAATTCTCATTATACCCCTGGATGAAGGTTTAATACTATAACAAATGTGTATGATCTGCAAAATTTTTTTAAGGACTATGCTTGTGCCCAAAAATCATCCAAGTAAAAATAAGGCCTCAAAATCCTTGTGCGGCTCCTTCACTTCCAGGCACTCCTGTGTGTCCAGACAACATATTTAGACCACTTTGGGGGCATTTCTAAACTCAGAAGTAATAGTACAATAAATGTTGAGGTGCTTTACTTCACTTACATGCTCTATACCTAAAACATCTGTCTAATAAATGATGCATTTGTTAAAAAGGTAACATTTTATTTTTCATGCCAGACTTCCACTAAATTCAGCAAAAAAAAAAACTATGGGGACATAAAAGTGATCACACTCCCAGATAAATTCTTTGAAATCCATTCCAGCAAAACCTGTGCTCCAAATGCCGCTCCTTCTCTTCTGAGCCCTGCCGTGGGTCCAAACTTCAGTTTATTACCACATATGGGGTATTGCCATAATCGAGAGAAATTGCTTTACAATTTTTGTGCTTTTTCTCCTTTATTCCTTGTAATAATTAAAAGTTCTATGTTTTTTCAGAAAAAAAAAGATTTTTATTTTCACAGACCAATTCCAATAAATTCAGCAAAAACCTGTGTGGTCAAAATACTAAATATACCCCTAGAAAAACCCCTTGAGGGATTAAGTTTCCAAAATGGGGTCACTTTTGGGGGGTTTTCAATGTTTTGGTCTCTCCAGAGCATTGCAAACGCGACATGGCACCGAAAACCATTCTAGCAAAATCTGCGTTCCTAAATCGGAATGGCGCTTCTTCCCTTGTGAGCCCTGCTGTGTGTCAAAGCAGAAGTTTATTAGCACATATAGAATATTGCTGTGATCAGGAGAAATTGCATTATAAATGTTGGGATGCTTTTTCTCCTTTATTTCATTTTCACAGACTATTTCCAATAAATTTTGCAGAAACCCCTGTGGGGTCAAAATGCTAACTATGCCCCTAGATAAATTCCTTTCGGGGTGTAGTTTCCAAAATAGGGTCTTTTTGGTGTGGTTTCCACTGTTTTGGCACCACAAGACCTCCTCAAACCTGACAGGGTGCCTAAAATATATTCTAATACAAAGTAGGCCCCAAAATCCACTAGGTGCTCCTTTCCTTCTGGGGCCTGTGCTTCAGTCCATAAGCACACTAGGGCACCATGTGGGATATTTCTAAAAACTGCAGAATCTGGGCAATAAATATTGAGTTACATTTCTCAGGTAAAACCTTCTGTGGTACAAAGAAATGTATTACAAATACATTTCGGCGAAAAAAATGAAATATGTAAATTTCACATCTGTCACATTTTAAAAAACTTGTCTGTGTCTACAAGGCCTAAACAGGCCTGAAGGGGTTAAGTCACCACCAATCATAATGTTATTCTAGCAATATTCTATAACATTGTAAGTTGAAAATACTCTAATATAGGTTATAATGTAGTGGAGTAAAGCAACAAACCCTATTAACGTAATTTTAAAATGTATTTTTTCCAATCCTTGTTTTGTCAGCATAAGTTAGAATCTAGGGTTTGTTTACCAAACAGATGAATGAGCGAGGTCATAGCAGGAACTCAATGATGATGGCATACAATATATAACATATTTGAATTTAGTTGCTTAAAGAGATTGTCCAGGAATTTTTTTTTTCTAAAAAGTGTCAACCAGCCTTGGTTTGCCTTCCCTAAAACCGCCTACTAACCTTATAATTAGTTTCTGTTTGATCTCAATTGTCGCCAGGGGCGGATTGGCCATATAGTTTGCCAGGAATGTTCCCGGTGGGCACGGGCCGCTCTCCTGTACAGTATATGAGAGGGCTGGGCCGGGGGCAGTGAGGCCTGTAAAATTTATTAAATAGCTGGGGCAGCACAGGGGACAGGAGCTGTGTTATGTAATGCACGATGTTCTCCTGCACATGCAGAGCATGTGTGCTCCGGGCGACTGCATTATACATCACATGCAGGGCCGGCCTTAAGGGTGGGCGACCTGTGCCATTGCACAGGGAGCATCCCTCCTGCAGGTGGAAGGGGGTGCTGCGCTGGCTCCCTTCCCCTGCTTCTTTCAGAAGCACCCGAATCCGGCGACTCAGCAGCCGCCTTTCTGCCCGGGTGCTTCATCACTTAATGGCATTGCTACCGCTGTAGCAGCCATAGCGGCTGCTAGCAGCAAAACCGGGCATGAGGGTGTGCCCCCCACATGGTTGGCGGTTGCGACACCACTATAGCAGAGCAGGGAGGTATCTTCCTGCTCTGCTATCTACTAGCACCACTGTAGCTCCCTAAAGGAGCGGAATCTCCCTGTGGCCAGGGATTCCGCTCATGGATGGAGCGCTTGATGTCTCTGTCCATATATGGGCAGTGACATCAGGGGCAACTCCTAAAGCGGAATCTCCGTCCACAGCATTGCCAACTCTGTGACCGGGGATTCCACTCCAGGAGAAGCCCTAGACGTCACTGTCCATAAATGGACAGAGACATCAGGGGCTTCTCCTGGAGTGGGATCCCCGACGCTATGACCGGGGATTCCACTCCAGGAGAAGCCAGTGACGTCACTGTCCATAAATGAACACAGACCATAGGGGCTTCTCCTGGAGTGGAATCCCTGGTCACAGCGTCGGCAATGCTCTGGATGGGGATTCCGCTTCAGGAGTTGCCCCTGATGTCAATGTCCATATATGGACATAGACATCAAGCGGAGCACTCTAGGAGCGGAATCCCCGACCACAGGGGAATTCCGCTCTTTCAGGGAGCTATATTGGCACTATCTACTGGTAAAGCGGGTGCTATCTACAAGGGGAAGGTGGGCTGTTTGGCACTACCTACGAGAGGGCTGTGTGGCACTACCTACGAGGGGGCTGTGTGGCACTACCTACCAGGGGGCTGTGTGGCACTACCTACCAGGGGGCTGTGTGGCACTACCTACCAGGGGGCTGTGTGGCACTACCTACCAGGGGGCTGTGTGGCACTACCTACCAGGGGGCTGTGTGGTACCACCTACAGGAGGCTGTGTAGCACCATCTACAGGAGGCTGTGTGGCACCACCTACAAGGGGGCTGTGTGGCACTACCTCCAGGGGGCTGTGTGGCACTACCTCCAGGGGGCTGTGTGGCACTATCTACAGGGGGCTGTGTGGCACTGCCTACAAACGCGCTGTGTGGCATTGCCTACAAGCGGGGTGTGTGGCACTGCCTACAAGGGGGCTGTGTGGCACTATCTACAGGGGGTTGTGTGTATACTATGTATAGGGGGAATCTGTGAGTGGCGGACTGATGGTCATTTTAGTGAGAGTGGCGGGCTGGTGATCATTTTACAGTGAGTGGGGGCTGATGGTAATTTTACTGTAAGTGGCGGGCTGATGGTCATTTTACTGTGAGTGGCGGGCTTATGGACATTTTACTGTGAGTGGTGGGCTGATGATCATTTTACTGTGAGTAGGAGGCTGATGGTCTTCAAGTGGTTTCCACCTCTGAGCTCCAATTGAAATTAATAGGAGGCAGAAAATACCCGTGGCGCTCGTTGCATGCTTTTTTGCTTGCGTCTTTTGCATTAGCTTCAAAAAACGCAAAAAAAAAGTTCTGAAGGAATTTTGACGCAGATTGTGTTTTGCCTTACAAAAAACACTATGTGAACATACTCTAAGTGTGTAGTGCTTGTTTTTAGCCGTTTTCTGTCTTTCTCGAAACAATTTTTGGTAGGGGTGCCCTGAGGAAATGTTATTTTTCCAGTGGTGCCCCGAGTCCGAAAAGGTCGGGAAACTCTGTACTAGGCTACAGGATCAAGCCGGCCTACGCAAGGATTCCGTCGTGGAGCAGCTAAGTTCGGCATGGGAACGAGGCCTAAGTGAGTACAATTTGGTTTTTTTTCTGGCACACTGTCTACAAGGGGGAGGTGGGGGGCTGTATGGCATGATCTACAAGGAGGAGGTGGGGGATTATGGCACTGTCTACAGGGAGGCTGTATGGCACAATCTACAGGGGGCACTATCTGGTGGCAGCCAGGGGAGGGGGGCATTATACTGTGTGGGGGCCATTAAGTGGACATTATAAAGTGTAGGGGTACTACAGGGGGCAACATACTGTGCGGGGCACTTAGGGGGCATAATACTGTGTGGGAACAATTAGAGGACAAAATACTGTGTCCTTGAAGGGGTTATAATATATTATGAAAAATTATTATTATACAGTATGGGGGGCACTAAAGGGGCATTATACTGTTTGGCGGCACTATATAGGGCATTATACTTTTTTATGGGACATTTTTTTATGATGGGGTGGGGCGCCAAAAGATCATTTCACACGGGGCGCCATCTGTCCTAAAGCCGGCCCTGATCACATGTGACCTCATATAATGCAGCTGGCCATACACTCTGCCTGTACAGGAGAAGGGGGGATTCACACGAGCGTGTATTCGGTTTTCACGCGGCACGCATGGACCAATACAAGTCTATGGGGCAGTACAGACAGTCCTTGCTTTTTGCGCAGCGTTTGTCTGCTGCGCAAAAAGCGCGACAGGTTCAATAACTCTGCGTATTTCGCGCATCACGCACCCATTGAAGTCAATGGGTGCGTGAAAACCACGCAGGTTGCACGGAAGCACTTCCGTGCGAACCGACTGAAACAGCGCACCAGCTGTCAAAAGGATGAATGTAAACAGAAAAGCACCACGTGCTTTTCTGTTTCCGAACATCCAAACGGAGTGTCTTTGCGATGAGCGAAGCCGGACAAGCGAACCGAACTTCACCGGGTTCGGCCGTACTCGTTTTGGCCGAACCCGGCAAAAAAATTATCGGTACGCGACGTCAGGAGATAGTCACTGTCCATGGTGCTGAAAGAGTTAAACTGTTTCAGCACCATGGACAGTGACTTCCGATCCCAATATACATGAACCTGTAGAAAAAAAAACGAAGTTCTGACTTACCGTTAACTCCCGTCTTCTTCCTCCAGTCTGACCTCCCGGGATGACAATTCAGTCCAAGTGACAGCTCCAGCCAATCACAGGCCAAGCACAGGCTGCAGCGGTCACATGGACTGGCGCGTCATCCAGGGAGGTGGGGCCCGATGTCGAGAGGCGCGTCACCAAGGACGCGTCACCAAGGACGCGTCACCAAGGCAACGGCCGGGAAGTTCTCGGTAAGTACGAACTTTTTCTTTTTTTTTTCGATATTGTGTTCGGCATTCACAAGAGTTAGCTCTTTCAGCACCTTGGACAGTGACGGGCGTCGACTAGCCTCATCTCTATGATGGCGGCTGCGCGAAAATCACGCAGCCGCGCATCAGACACGGATGACACACGCAGCTGTCAAATGGTTTTTGCGCGCGCAAAACGCAGCGTTGTTTGCGCGCGAAAAAACGCAACGTCCGTCTGTATCTCCCCGAACACCGTGTTCTGCACCAGCTATTTACATAGTAGACAGGCAGATAGAGGAAGAGAAGGCTGGGGAGGAGCAGTCATACACACAGCTATCCTCCTGCCTGTAACGTGTGATCTCCATGGAGCTGAGGACTGATAAGTATAGCTGTAATGTTCTGAGCAAGTAGGGGGAACTGTAAATGTGTGTGTGTGGGGGGGGGGGGGTATTCTTTAGAAATTGTTTTTGTGGGAAGGGGGGACTTTACTGTAAGTGTTATATGTGGGGGGAGGGGATTTTGTATAATTGTTTTGTGGGGAGGGGGGATTTGTCTGTAAATGCTGTGCTTGTGGGGGGGGCATCTTTTATTAATCGTTTTTTTGTGAGAGGGGGGACTTAACTATAAATATAATGTGGGGGGGGGGGGATTCTGTATTTTTGTGGGGGAGGGAGGATTTTACTGTAAATGCTATGTGTTAGGGAGGGGGACTTCTTAAAGAGGCTCTGTCACCAGATTTTGCAACCCCTATCTGCTATTGCAGCAGATAGGCGCTGCTATGTAGATTACAGTAACGTTTTTATTTTTAAAAAACGAGCATTTTTGGCCAAGTTATGACCATTTTTGTATTTATGCAAATGAGGCTTGCAAAAGTACAACTGGGCGTGTTGAAAAGTAAAAGTACAACTGGGCGTGTATTATGTGCGTCGACTTACCTGCAAACGCCGATGCTGCTGCAGAATCATCTGTAGCCTCTGGTGCCGATGTGTCCTCGCTCGTCCGACACGATGCAGGACCTGGGGGAGTGACGTCACAGCGTGATCTGCCAGAAGCTCGGCGTTCTGAAGAGAAGTGGATGATACTTCTCGTCAGAACGCCCAGCTAGTAAAAGAAGTAAAAACGGCCCGATGTACGCACATAATACACGCCCAGTTGTACTTTTACTTTTCAACACGCCCAGTTGTACTTTTGCAAGCCTCATTTGCATAAATACAAAAATGGTAATAACTTGGACTAAAATGCTTGTTTTTTAAAAATAAAAACGTTACTGTAATCTACATAGCAGCGCCTATCTGCTGCAATGACGTCCATAGCAGTACTGGGGTCTCCGAGCAGAACATCGTGCAACCCTAGTGAAACAGCTTATATTTTTCAGTGCACCCTTAAAAGGGGTTTTCCCATCAGGGACATTTATGACATATTCACAGGATATCCTCAGAAAAAGTGTGGTTGAACAACAGCACACGGCTCCAAAATTTGAATCAATATGTTCTTTTATTGGTCAAACATCCAGTAAAAAAATGGCAACGTTTCGACCCGTGACAAGTGGAGGGTCTTTCTCAAGCCTAACAATGTGTCTAAGGCCGGATTCACACGAGCGTGTGTGTTTTGCGCGTGCAAAAAATGCAGCGTTTTGCACGCGCAAAAGGTCCATAACAGCTCCGTGTGTCAGCAGCATATGATGCGTGGCTGTGTGATTTTCACGCAGCCGCCATCATTATGACACTCTGTTTGTACGTTTGTAAACAGAAAAGCACGTGGTGCTTTTCTGTTTTCATTCATAGTTTTGACTGCAGTTGCGCGAATCACGCGCGTCACACGGAAGTGCTTCCGTGTGCTGCGCGTGATTTTCACGCACCCATTGACTTCAATGGGTGCGTGATGTGCGAAAAACGCACAAATATAGGACATGTCGAGAGTTTTACGCAGCGGACATACGCTGCATGAAAATCACGGACAGTCCGAACGACCCCATTGACTAACATAGGTCCGGGCGAGGCGCGTGAAAATCACGCGCGTTGCACGGACATATTATACGTTCGTCTGAATAAGCCCTAAGGCTGGATTCACACGAGAGTGTGCTTTTTGTGCATGCAAAAAACGCTGCGTTTTGCCTGAGCAAAAGGCACTTAACAGCTCCGTGTGGCATCAGCATATGATGCGCGGCTGCGTGCTTTTCACGCAGCCGCCATCATTATGACACTCCGTTTGGATGTTTGTAAACAGAAAAGCACGTGGTGCTTTTCTGTTTTCATTTATCCTTTTCACAGCTGTTGCGCGAAACACGCTGTTCGCACGGAAGTGCTTCCGTGTGACATGCGTGGTTTTCACACACCCATTGACTTCAATGGGTGCGTGATGCGCGAAATACGCAGAAAGAACGGACATGTCGTGAGTTTTTCGCAGCGGACTCACGCAGCGTAAAAATCACGCACCTGTCTGCACTGCCCCATAGACTAATATAGGTCCGTGCGACGCGCGTGAAAATCATGCGCGTTGCACGGACGTATATCCCGTTCGTCTGAATAAACCCTTACAGTGTGAGTTTAAATAGGGAAGTATACAACATCACATGTGCAGGTAATCCAATCAAGACATCGGCACGTCATAGAGAAACTCACACAGGTGTACAATTACATGCATAGCAGTGTTCTCATATAAAAGTGTTCATAGTGCATGATATTAAACATTTCACTAAATGACAATCAGTTATACATATCATTAAAGAAAACAGGAGGAGACAAAAGGCATAAAGCAAAAAAACACACAAAGAGTGGATGAGCTCACCACACTACAGCAGCAGTCAGGGTTCAGCTAGTGTTACTGCCCATGCCTGTGTAGTGTTTACTTCTGGATTAGTCAGATCGTCTAGAGATAGGGAAGGAGTTGACAGACAGAGATGATCACTCCATATCATGCAAGTCTCCTACTCACCCCGGGGACTGATCGTGCTGCAGAGTACATGGGATCACAAATGTTCCCTGCTCGTAACACATTAATCTACATGATGCCGTTACTAGGCAACCTAGACCACCTGATCACACTTATCCTGTGAGAGTTGGGAGGAGGTGTTAGGCTTCACATAGGGCCATTTCTTCTAAGTATTGCGTTGGATTGGCTTTTCTACTGATTCACAGCAGGCAGGGAACAGTGTATAGATATATAGTGTCAATGATCCTGAATCCCTTCCTCTAAGAGGACATCTCACTGATTTAAGGGAGCGCTCATCATGATGTTCGATTTAACTAATCGAACTTAAGCCTAGCACAACATCATAAAAATAATTAATAGCCGTGAATCTTCCTAATCACACAGATTAGCCAACCCCTCCGTACACAAAAATATTTGTAATACATAATGTTCATATTTTTATTTTTTCAATAAACATTTTACACATTATTTTGGGGGGCATAAGGGGGTAATCATCTCTGTCCATCCATTTCTAGAAGTGATATTCGACTCTATATCCTGACTCCTCCCATAATCCAAGTCGCTGATGCGTGCTGAGCAAGCCCTCTCAATGTATATATCATCTCCAGCATCTAAAAATATTTAAAAAATTGTGAATCACCAAGTGTATATGAATTCCATGTAATAAAACCATAGTTAAAAACATCTAGACAATATAACAATGAGGATTTAAAGACCTGGCACAACCTTGTATTCAAGATTCAATCCCCTTGGATGCAAAGTATCTAATTCATATAGCCATCGAAGTTCCTTCTTTTTAAGCATTCTCTGCCTGTCGCCCCCTCTCCTCAATACTGGAACAGAGTCAATGACCCTAAGGCTCGGTTCACACAACCTATTTTCATACGTAAACGAGGCGTGTTTTGCCTCGTTTTACGTCTGAAAATACGGCTCCAATACGTTGGCAAACATCTGCCCATTCATTTGAATGGGTTTGCCGACATACTGTGCCGATGACCTGTCATTTACGCGTCGTCGTTTGACAGCTGTCAAACGACGACGCGTAAAATGACTGCCTCATCAAAGAAGTGCCGGACACTTCTTTGAAACGTAATTTGAGCCGTTCTTCATTGAATTCAATGAAGAACAGCTCAAATGATCGGCCGTCAAAGACGCCTCGCAAAATGCGAGGAGGAGCTTTTATGTCTGAAACGATGCAGCTGTTTTTTCATGAAAACAGTCTGTCTTTTCAGACGTAAAAGGAAGCTAGCGTGTGCACATACCCTAAGGCTGGGTTCACACGACCTATTTTCAGACGTAAACGAGGCGTATTATGCCTCGTTTTACGTCTGAAAATAGGGCTACAATACGTTGGCAAACATCTGCCCATTCATTAGAATGGGTTTGCCGACGTACTGTGCAGACGACCTGTCATTTACGCGTCGTCGTTTGACAGCTGTCAAATGACGACGCGTAAAAATACAGCCTCGTCAAAAGAAGTGCAGGACACTTCTTTGGACGTTTTTAGAGCCGTTTTCTCATAGGCTCCAATGAAAACAGCTCCAAAAACGGACGTAAAAAACGCTGCGAAAACGGCGCGAAAAACGCCGCGAAAAACCCGAGTTGCTCAAAATGATGTTTTTTTTCTATAAAATGTTTCGCTACCGGCAGCTCTATGATTTTCTTTCTAATCGTGCTCTTGTGTTTATTAATCCTTAGTTTGATAGGCATATTGGTCTAACCTATATATAGAGAGGAACAGGGACAAGTTATCATATAGACAACATAGTCCGAGTTGCAGGTGTAACGTTGTCTAACCTGAAATTCCTCACCAATGTATGGATGACGAAAATTATCACCCTTCAAACTGTTGTTACAGTAACAGCAGTTCAAACAAGGAAAATTGCCTTTTTTAGGGGGGCAAAGGACAGTCTGTTTTAGTAATTCCCGACCATATAGTCAGGCAATGGCCAGTGGGTGCAGAAAAAGGACGAACTGGGTTTAGCGGGACCCGTACTAGAGATGGGTGCATGTCCCAGAGGTTGGACCGGCATCTATCTGACATTTATGACATATCCTGTGGATATCTTCAAAAATGTATATTTGCAGATATTTATTGTCAAAAACAGGCAACATTTTGACCCATGGTGAGTGAAGAATCTTTCTTAAGCCTTCACTCACCATGGGTCGAAACGTTGCCTGTTTTTTGCAGATGTCTTGACAAAAAATATACTATTTTGAAGACTTGGAGATGTGTGCTATTGTCCTACTACTTTTATGAAGATTGCATTACGCCAGAGTGGATTTGCCTGCCTTGACGGCGTGACACCGCTCCAGAGATCGGGACCTGTGCTGCATTACCACCCTTCTTTTTGGATCAATATCCTGTGGATATGTCATAAATGTACCTGATGGGAAAACCACTTTTAAGGCTCTATTCACACAACCGTTTTTAACTGCCATGTGACTGCTGTTTTTTTAATGGCCGTCACACAGCTGCATTAAAATCTGTTAACCCCAATGGGGATATTCACGCGGCCTGAATTCCCTGAACAGAGCATCAGCTAGCGCTTTGCCCGGGGACTCCAGCACTGCTCCTGATGTCACTGTCCAAATATGGCCTGTGACGTAAGTAGTTTTCCCAGGGCTGGAATCTATTAGCGCTCTGCCTGGGGACAGTGACATCAGGAGCTTTCCCTGGGCCGTAGTCCCCGGTCAGAGCCTGTACTAGAACTCTGCTCGGGGACTCCATCACTGCTCCTGACGTCACTATCCATATATGGGCAGTGACATCAAAAGTTTCCCATCGCTCTAGCGCTGTACCCAGGAAAGGGAAGTATAGTAATTGTTTTGCTTTTATGTTTTTTGTGGTTTTTGACATGTTGAGTTGTTGGACAACTTCGGATTCAAGGACTACTTCAAAAACGGCGTTTTTTTTTTATTCTCAATAAAATGGTTAACGAGGGTTGTGTGGGTGTTTTTTATTTCAATAAAATATTTTTTTTATGTCTCTGTGTTTTTTTAACTATATTACTACAGCCTTAGTAATGGCCACTGCGTGATAACCAGAGTCAATTACTAAGGAGGGTCTTAGTGTTAGCTGGTGAAAAGGCTAACACTAACCCCTATTATTACCCTGGTACTCACCACCACCTGGGTACCGGGAAGATCCAGTACCAGACCATCTGTAGTGATGGTTGTGTAATGGGATGGCCGCATACAGGTTTTTGTAAAGGATCTGCCAGGCACAGCTTCGGGGTTAACTCCCATAGGTAATCAGTCTGCACCTGAATCTACGTCTCTGAGACTGACTCCATCTTCCACCACTCAGGATGGCAGGCTTAGGAGTGGGAGAGCCTATCGCAGAATGGCCAGACGGAGCTGGCTCCCACCCTCTGTCTATTTATACCTGCCTTTCCTGTTCCTCCTTTGCTTGTGATTCTTCTCGTGTGGTTTCCTGGCGCAGCTACAGCTCCTAACTATTTGATCCTGCTCCATACTGACCCTGGCTTACTGACTACTCTCTTGCTCTGCGTTTGGTACCTCGTGCTCTCCTGGTTTGACTTGGCTCGTTCACCACTCTGGTTGCTCTCGGTGTTGCCGTGGGCAACTGCCCCATTCCCTTTGCTTTGTATTCCCTTGTATGTTTGTCTCGTGCACTTACTGAGCGTAGGGACCGCCGCCCAGTTGTACCCCGTCGCCTAGGGCGGGTCGTTGCAAGTAGGCAGGGACAGAGTGGCGGGTAGATTAGGGCTCACTTGTTTATTTCCCTACCCCCGTCGTTACATAATCACAAGCCCATACCTAGTCTACCCTGGTCCCTGACACCACTATGGACCCCCTTGAGACCCTGGCTCAGCAAATGCAGGGTCTCTCCCTACAGGTCTAGGCCCTGGCTCAGAGGGTCAACCAGCCTGTTACCTCCTCATAGAGAATACGATTGTGCTATCGAATTGGTACCAGGAGCTAAGCTTCCTAAGGGTAGGATATTTAATATTTCTTGTCCCGAACGTGAAGCCATGAGAGAGTATATCCAGGAATGCCTGGCCAAGGGTTACATTCGCCCCTCTACTTCTCTGGTAGGTGCTGGCTTCTTCTTCGTAGGGAAGAAGGATGGTGGTCTTAGGCCATGCATTGACTACCGTAACCTGAATAATGTCACTGTAAGGAACCAGTATCCCCTTCCTTTGATTCCTGATCTATTTAATCAGGTTCAGGGGCCCAATGGTTCTCTAAGTTTGATCTACGGGGGGCATATAACCTTATCCGAATCAAAGAGGGGGATGAGTCGAAGACTGCGTTTAACACGCCCAAAGGTCATTTCGAATACCTCGTCATGCCCTTTGGGTTGTGTAATGCTCCTGCGGTCTTCCAGAATTTCATAAATGAGATTTTGAGAGATTACCTGGGGATATTTCTTGTAGTGTACCTTGATGACATACTGGTGTTTTCCAAGGATTGGTCCTCCCACATTGAGCATGTCAGGAAAGTGCTCCAGGTCCTTCCGGAAAAAAAACCGAAAAATGTGTGTTTGGGGTACAGGAGATACCATTTTTGGGTCAAATCCTCACTCCTCATGAATTCCGCATGGACCCCGCCAAGGTTCAGGCTGTTGCGGAATGGGTCCAACCTGCCTCCCTGAAGGCGTTACAGTGTTTTTTGGGGTTCGCTAATTATCACAGGAGATTTATTGATAACTTCTCGGTCATCGCTTAGCCTCTTATGGACCTCACTCGCAAAGGTGCTGATCTCCTCCACTGGCCTCCTGAGGCTGTCCAGGCTTTTGAGGTCCTTAAGAAGTGCTTTATCTCGGCCCCGGTGCTGGTTCAGCCCAACCAAATGGAGCCATTTATTGTGGAAGTTGACGCATCCGCGGTGGGAGTGGGGGCTGTCTTGTCCCAGGGTACCAGGTCCCTCACCCATCTCCGCCCCTGTGCCTACTTCTCCAGGAAGTTTTCGCCCACTGAGAGTAACTATGATATTGGCAACCGCGAACTCTTAGCCATTAAATGGGCATTTGAAGAGTGGCGCCACTTCCTGGAGGGGGCTAGGCACCAGGTAACGGTCCTTACCGACCACAAGAATCTGGTTTTCCTAGAATCTGCCCGGAGGCTAAACCCGAGACAAGCTCGATGGGCGCTATTTTTTACCTTATTCAACTTTTTGGTTACCTATAGGGCTGGGTCTAAAAATATTAAGGCCGATGCACTGTCGCGTAGCTTCATGGCCAGCCCTCCTTCGGAGGAAGATCCTGCTTGTATTTTGCCTCCCGGTATAATCATTTCTTCTATTGATTCTGATTTAGTCTCTGAAATTGCAGCTGATCAAGGTTCAGCTCCCGGGAACCTTCCTGAGGACAAGCTGTTTGTTCCCCTGCAATACCGGCTAAGGATACTTAGGGAAAATCATGACTCCGCACTATCTGGTCATCCAGGCATCCTGGGTACCAAACATTGCCAGAAACTATTGGTGGCCTGTGTTGCCTAAAGACGTTAAGGCCTACGTCGCAGCTTGTGAAGTTTGTGCTAGGTCCAAGACTCCCAGGTCCCGACCAGCGGGCTTACTACGTTCGTTGCCCATTCCCCAGAGACCTTGGACACATATCTCCATGGATTTTATCACCGATTTGCCTCCATCCCAAGGCAAGTCGGTGGTGTGGGTGGTAGTAGACCGCTTCAGTAAGATGTGCCACTTTGTGCCCCTCAAGAAACTACCCAACGCCAAGACGTTAGCTACCTTGTTTGTCAAACACATCCTGCGTCTCCATGGGGTCCCTGTCAATATTGTTTCGGACAGAGGGGTACAATTTGTTTCTTTGTTTTGGAGAGCCTTCTGTAAAAAGTTGGAGATTGATCTGTCCTTCTCCTCTGCCTTCCATCCTGAAACCAATGGCCAAACTGAGAGGACTAATCAATCTCTAGAACAATATTTAAGGTGTTTTATCTCTGACTGTCAATATGATTGGGTCTCATTCATTCCCCTCGCCGAATTTTCCCTTAATAACCGGGTCAGTAACTCGTCAGGGGTTTCCCCCTTTTTCTGTAATTTTGGGTTTAATCCACGGTTCTCCTCCATTTCACCTGGTAGTTCCAACAATCCCGAGGTAGAGGTCGTTCATCGGGAACTGTGCACAGTCTGGGCCCAGGTTCAGAAGAACCTAGAGGCGTCCCAGAGCGTACAAAAAACTCAGGCTGATAGAAAACGTTCTGCTAACCCCTTGTTTATGGTCGGGGATCTGGTGTTGTTATCGTCTAGGAACTTGCGTCTTAAGGTCCCGTCCAAGAAGTATGCTCCCCGGTTTATTGGGCCGTATAAGGTCATTGAAGTCCTCAATCCTGTCTCCTTCCGGCTGGAGTTACCCCCATCTTTTCGTATACACGACGTGTTTCATGCCTCCCTCCTTAAACGCTGCTCCCCGTCCTTGGCTCCCTCGAGGAAACCTCCTGTTCCCATTCTCACCCCTGAAAGGGTGGAATTCGAGGTGGCCAAGATTGTGGACAGCAAGATGTTCCAAGGCTCCCTCCAGTACCTGGTCCATTGGAGAGGATACGGGCCTGAGGAGAGGACTTGGGTACCCGCCCGGGATGTTCACGCTCGGGTATTGGTCAGGAAGTTCCACCTTCGTTTCCCCAGTAAACCAGGTCCACTTAGAAAGGGTCCGGTGGCCCCTCATAAAAGGGGGGGTACTGTAAAGGATCTGCCAGGCACAGCTTCGGGGTTAACTCCCATAGGTAATCAGTCTGCACCTGAATCTACGTCTCTGAGACAGACTCCATCTTCCACCACTCAGGATGGCAGGCTTAGGAGTGGGAGAGCCTATCGCAGCCTGGCCAGATGGAGCTAGCTCCCGCCCTCTGTCTATTTATACCTGCCTTTCCTGTTCCTCCTTTGCTTGTGATTATTCTCGTGTGATTTCCTGGCCCAGCTACAGCTCCTAACTATTTGATCCTGCTCCATACTGACCCTGGCTTACTGACTACTCTCCTGCTCTGCGTTTGGTACCTCATGCTCTCCTGGTTTGACTTGGCTCGTTCACCACTCTGGTTGCTCTCGGTGTTGCCGTGGGCAACTGCCCCTTTCCCTTTGCTTTGTATTCCCTTGTATGTTTGTCTCGTGCACTTACTGAGCGTAGGGACCGCCGCCCAGTTGTACCCCGTCGCCTAGGGCGGGTCGTTGCACGTAGGCAGGGACAGAGTGGCGGGTAGATTAGGGCTCACTTGTTCGTTTCCCTACCCCCGTCGTTACTGTTTTATTAAGCTGGGAAGCCCAAAAACTATAGCTTTTCCCACCCTGGTAATGCGAGCCTGCTGCTGCTTTGTTGTATCTGGCTGGTTATGAAAAATGGGGGGGTATTTTTTAACTCCTTAATGAACGCCCACCTTCTTTTGATGGCAGGCAGTTCATGTCCTTAGTCTACAGCGAGGTCTTTTGGCGTCGCTGTAGAAAAGGCTGATGAGCGCTCCTGTGAGCACTCATCCTCTAAACAGGAGCTGTAACTTACAGCTCCTGATCTTAGACCAGCCTGCTGATTACAGCTGGGGTCGGAAAACATTCGGACCCCAGCTGTTTAACACTTTGATCGTCGCGATCCGTGACCACGGCAAGACCAAAATAAACTCCTGGCTTTGCTCTCGTCTTCGGAAAACCGGTGACGTGATCAAACAAAGGGGGAATCCTTCTGCAGTCAGCCCTGGGGACCTACGGAGGAACCCAGGGCTGTCTGTTCAGAAAGCCTGCTGTTCAGGCACACTATCTGCTGCCCAAACAGAAGACTGTGTCATAGTGACACAGTATAATGTATTAGCATACAGGAGTAAGTTGATATATTACAAGTAAAAAATAAAGTTATAAATAAGTCATTATTTTGCATAAAATATATATTATTATTCCTACACTACATAAAAACAAAAAACCTAAACATATTAGGTATCTAAACGACCATAATAACCTGAAGAATTAATATAACAGGTTATTTAGTGTGAAACATGAACGGGATAAAAAATAAAAAATAAAAACTATTCAGAGAATCGCATTTTCTTATATTCATGCCGTAAAAATAAATTTTTTCTACCTCCTGGCGTTCTCAAATGGATCAAGTTTTTAGTGATGAGTCTTCCCAGTTTGTTGTTTTTAATGGTCAAGGAAACGTGAGCGAAATGCAAAACAAATATAAAGTGTTACTCCACCGCCGTATGAAAATATGGTGGAATAAGTTATTTTTGGAGAATTATCTACAACGTAAACTGATTCCCAGAGGTCTCAGAGTCCAGATCTTCCCGTCCTTCCATATTGATGATGTCACGTTCATTACACGCTGGGAGGAGGTGTGCGACCAAGGGTCATTTAAATTCATGGAGTTACTTGTCGGTTTAAACCAAACAACACTGGATCAGATGGATGCAGAGATTGATGAGATACAAAGTCATCTTAATCAAAGAATGACATCAGAAGGTCTTGCTGTGTTTAATCGCATACTAGAACAACAATTCGGGGAGTGGGAGAAAGAAATTAAAGAAACTAAATCTAAAAAATTCTCACGTGATACTAACGATTATGCTCAAAAGAAAGTATACAAATGGAGAAGAAGTCAACCTCCAATACAACGTAATCGATCAATGTCCACAATTTCTCTATCGTCCCAAAGCGAATCAGATGGTGGATTACAGCAACGACCTTACCATACATATGGGACAAGGCAAAAAAGGAAAGCAATTTATAGACAGGCATCTAACAAAAGGAAACCGGAGAGGGATGAGGTTTCCAATCCTCTCAAGGTAATTAATTTATCTAAATATGTCTTTACCACTTCTGATTTGGAGGTTTTGGAAAAAGGCTTATCCTTTTCCCCATGTGCTAAATTTGATAATTTTTCTGCTATCAAAGACCTGCACATTTTTGGCAGGTCTTTGATATTCAAGAAATTCTTCCATAGGTCTGAACTTGATGCGAACTTTCCCACTGACACTGAACAACGGACTTTGCGGGATCTGGAAGATCTCTTAAAAGAACAAGAACATGATCCAACAGGTACAATTCCCCCACCTCTAAGAATTAAATCGAAAAGATTCCCAGCAATGTCAATGTGTCCAGCAGTGGACTCATTTGTTAAATCGGTGAGTCAAGAATTTGAAAGAATCTCTAATAACATTAATAATGATAATTTGTCCAGTGTCCAACGCCAAAGTCTAAATAAATTAACCAAACTAAAGGATGTGGTAATTAAAGCAGCCGACAAAGGCGGCAACATTGTAATTTGGCCATCCACAATGTATGAGACAGAGGCCTATAGACAACTTCATCAGAAAAACTGCTATAAAAAGTTAACATATAATCCTCTTTGTTCTTTTAGAACAGATTTGGACAAAATCCTTACAAAATCTCTGGTGGACAACGTTATCATCAAGGAACTCTATGAAGCATTGATTCCAAATGAACCAACGATATCAACATTGTATTTACTTCCAAAAGTTCACAAAGATCCAAAAATTCCACCAGGAAGACCTATAATTTCAGGTAGGGGTAACCTGACTGAGAATATTTGTAAATTCATTGATTTCCATCTAAAAGGTTTTGTAGAATTGTTACCATCTTATATTCGTGATACAGCAGACCTTCTGCAAAAAACAGATGGCATAAGTGTGGAGGAAGATATGCTTCTGGTAGCATGCGACGTAGAGTCGCTTTATACTAGTATCCGTCTCCTTCCTGTTTCCTTCTTTCTGACCACAGGAGGTATGGAAAGTACGCTTTCGGATTTTATTATCACATTACTGGAGTTCGCACTGACACATAACTTTTTTATTTTTAATGAGAATTTCTATCTACAGCTCCAGGGAACGGCAATGGGGGCAGCCTGTGCCCCTTCATATGCCAACTTGTTCCTGGGGCTGTGGGAGAGGGACCTCTTCCAGGGGGGGCAGGATGTCTCTATGGACCGGGTCATTTTCTGGGCCAGGTACATAGATGACATCCTCCTCATCTGGAAGGGTACCTCTGAATCACTTGAGGAGTTCATCGGTGTTTTAAACAGAAACAATCTCAATATTAAGCTTACGTATAAGTGCGACAAATATCAAATAGACTTCCTTGATGTTAAGCTGTCCAGAGACCTAGGGGGTTTCCTTCAATCTGACGTATTTAGGAAGGCTACTGCAGTTAACTCCCTCCTTCTTGCCTCTTCCTCTCATCCCATACAGACCGTTCAGGCTGTCCCTATAGGCCAATTTTTAAGAATTCGACGGATCTGTTCTTCAACAGAAAATTTCGAAAAACAAGCATTTGACCTTACCAACCGTTTTCTTGCACGTGGATACAGCAAACGCTTAATAAAAAAGGCATACCATCGTGCAAAGAACACCCCTAGAGAGACTCTCCTGTTTCCTAAACTTAAAAATATATCTCAGATACAGGTAAGATTTGTCACTGAATACCATTCTCGCTGGTACCAGATGAAAAGAATTTTAAAACAATTTTGGCCTATTTTGTTGACAGATCCTACTATTGCTAAATACATCCCCAAATATCCAAGCATTTCAGCGAGACGGTCTAAGAACCTCAAAGATTTCTTGGTCAGGAGTCATTATCAGAATAAGAGCCATAGTTTACCCTTCGGTACTAAAGGCCCGAAATGGGGATGCAAGTCATGTGGCCACTGTGTTGCCTGTCCCAATATTGAGCAGGCGACATCCTTTACCGATGTAACAGGTGAGCATACTTACAAAATTACACACCCAATTACATGCTCCACCAAAGCAGTTGTTTATTATGCTACGTGTCCCTGCCCTATGATATACATTGGTTTAACTACAAGGGAATTAAAAATTCGTGTAAGGGAACATGTACGTGACATCAAAATGGCGAAGGAAATAGAGATGATTGAGACTTTGAAACCAATTGCGAGACATTTTAAAGCTCACCACTCATGTGATTCTACTAAATTGAAAATTAAAGGGATTGACTGCATCAAACCAAATATGCGTAAAGGAGATATTGGGAAAAATCTAGCCAAATGTGAGTCTAAGTGGATCTGGACTCTGGGAACATTACGACCTAGGGGATTAAATGAAAATTTGAATTTCGCTCCGTTTCTTTGATTGTTGACCTCCAGCGGGTCTTTTTTAAGTATGTTTTAACTCTATATATATCTAATTATCTTCTCCCTTCCTTTTTTTCAACTATAGAATTAATAAATTAGGCTTCATTGGAGAGAACTGAGTCGGAAGAATTATTACATGAAGACTAAAGAGATTTTTTCAGAGATATGTTGTATATCTATGCACTATTTGAGATATGATATAATATATGTATATGCTCCATGTGTATATATTTTTATTTTTATAGGTTTTTAGATATAATAAGCGACTGTCAGATATAGCTCATTATATTTTATATATATTGCATATTTTTTGCACTGTTTGTATTCATATTATACATATTTGTTTGTTTCAATCACTATATTGTTTTTTTAGTATTTATATTTGCGAGATATATATATTTATTTAATTTTATATATATTGGCACATTTTGCACTAATATGTATTCATATTTATGTTTTTTATTAATATATTGTTTTCTAGCATTTATATTTACGAAACACATTTAGTTATTATCTTTTCATACTCACTATGCACACACATTTTTCAATCACCCATTTATGTATACAATCATAGCACTTTCACATTTAATATATATATATATATATATATATATATATATATATATATATATATATATTTTCTTTCACACACATTATCAACTGTTTCATTCATTTATTTATTTACCCATTTCATCATTTATTATTTCATTATTTATGTATTCCAATAAATTTCACATCACATTTCACCATATTTATTATATATTAATATATGCACATATGGGTTTTTTTCGTTTTTTTTTTTTCGTTTTTTTCTTTTCTTGTTGCAATATCTGTATTAATGCGCTTTTTTATAATATATATTTTTAATATATATATACATATGTGGATGCAACACACATCATATATTCGATATAGTCTTGATCTTTGTTATAGATCCATTCGCAAATAAAATCTTTATATGCAATGTACTGGCATCATTCCGGTTTTCTCCTTGTGCATCTGTCCAGTCGAATGTTCTGTTTACATACACAGAATACCTTTGTATCCTGTGGAGACTGCTCCTGTGCGCTTGTGTCAGGGGGAGGTGTTTCGCTTCCTTCTGTGGGCGCGTCTACATCGGAGTGGGCACGGCTCATCGGCGTCAGCCGCCGGCGACCCGGCCCCCCTCTGATGACGCGTGGCCGGAAGTTCCTCAGCGACCATCTTCTTTCCTGGCACATGACGCCGTCGTTACCGTCTCATGTAACACACTTGTGTTATACACACGATTGGACAGATGACGTCTTAAAAGGGTGACCCTGGCTGGAGAGACGCCACCCCCGGACGAAGGCATCCCGCCGAAACGCGCGTCGGGTCTGACGATCTCTCCTGCCTGAGACATCACCATGGGTATGTGACTAGCTATATTTATCTTCCTGTGTTGCTTCATTCATGGACCTGATCTGTACTGACACACAGAGATTTCACTAATGTATTCATCCATTAATTTTTTCACTTGTACTGTATAAGTCTCTGTTTTGTCTAGTTTTAACTTCCAATTTATTTGTTTGGTCCCTATATTCAACACAGCTGCTATTACCATACATATGTGTACATTTACCCATGGTGCACTTGTATCTCTGGCATCAGATGAACGTTTTATTCTCATGCTGTGCATGACTCATCTTTTTAATCCTGTTATTTTTTCAATAAAGATTGTTATTCTTCTTTCTGCTACATTGTTGTGTTAATTGTACCCCACACCTATAGGCTTTTTACTCCAAACTAAGAAAAAAAATAATACAATTTCTCCCACATAAAAAAAAGCCTCATACGGCCATGTCAATGAAAAAATAAAAAAGTTATGGCTGCTGAAATGCAGAGAGGTAAAAACGGAAAAATTTAGCTGGTCATTAAGACCTTTTCAGGCCCTGTCATTAAGGGGTTAAAGAAAAAAAAATGTATAATCAGAAAAAAATGACATGGGGTCAACCCCATCTTTCAGAACTAGCCTGATACAACATAGCAGAAGCAGGCGAGCATTACCAGAGTGGGAAGGCCATGATTGTTGGCCTTTCCCAGCCTAATTATACCAGCCTGCTGCCGCCCCAATACCCGACCATCGCTACAGATGGTCAGACACTGAATCGTATCCGGCTCTTCCCAGTACCCCTGGGGGTGGGGTAATAATGGGGGTTGGTGTTAGCCTTTCCACCGGCTAACACTAAGCCCCAGCCTTAGTAATGGATGCTGCCAATCGGCCATTACTAAGGAAGTAGTGATAAAGTTTAAAAATAAAAAAAGACATTAAAAAAATATTTTATTGAAATAAAAAAACAGACACAACCCTTGTTAACCATTTTATTGAGACTAAAAAAAAACCCGCTGTAATCGAAGTTGTCCTCAAATCCAAAGTAGTCCAACAGCCGAACCTGTAAAAAAATACCAAAAAATTTATAATTAGTAACACATAAATAAGCAAAGAAGTTATTACACTTACCACAATGTCAGCGAGCTATGTTGTTTCTGTAACTTCGGGAGATATAGGGGGCATCAGCACTTAAAGTGCCTAGGGCAGCTTCAACTAAATATGGCCCAGCTTTCACCTACACTCTCCCCTCTGGCCCCTAACTTAACCTATGCCTCCTATGCCCCTCTCCCCCTCCTCTCCCAAGTCCTCTGCCACCATCTGTGCCCCCCCCCACCATAAATAAAGGCTCAAAATCCTCTTTAGTGTACCCTGCAACCAATGGGACCCCCCTGACACTTTCTGTTCCCCATAGTACCCCTACCACTTGCTGCCTGGCATTTTACCGGACAATATAGAGCCGCATGCTGCACTATTTTGGTCACATTTTTTTTTTTACCTGCAGTGGAAGCTTCTTTGGCTTCTTTCACACCATGGTATTTCTCTCAGTTTACTGTATGTGGTGGGAAAGCTTCTGATGCTTATGATAAATGGATCCATAGACACCCATACACCCAACACTTTTTTTTGCTGCATGAAATAGCTTTAAAAACTGCGCTATTCCATGCATATGTATGTGTTTTTTTTAACATGGGCGCCTATGGCAGACGGATAGCGGAGACATCCGTTTTTTAAACTGTTTAATGCATTTCTTGGGAGCTTTATCAGCACATACATTTTATTAATAGAAATACTGTGAAATTTGCCTAAGAGCGTCCAATGCAGATGTGAACACAGCCCAATGCTGACAATAATAATCAGGCTGCATTATTACATCTATCACCAATACACAGGAATGATGAAGGTTATATACAGGGATGATGGGGGTTATACACAGGGATGATGGGGGTTATATACAGGGATGATGGGGTTATACACAGGGATGATGAGTATTATACACAGGGATGATGGGGTTATACACAGGGATGTTGACCCCTGTGTTTACCCCATCATTCCTGTATATAACCCCATCATCCCTGTCTTTATATAACCCCCACCATCTATGTACTTATGTAACCCCCATCCTTCATGTATTTATGTAACCCAACATGGACGATGAGAGGAGGGGGTGTGTACAAGGAGAGACGCGGCGCCCACTCAGTGAGGGAACTCCGGGAGAAAAGAAGTAGGGGTTGTGGACGACGAGATAGGAGGAGGAGGCGAGTACATTGAGTGACAATGCTCTATATCTTTTCCCAGCAACCACTTCCGGCTGAGAAGAGGCACGGCTCGTCATCAACTACGTTTACAGGCAGTGGGACCAGAGGCGGGGTTCTAATGAGCTCATGAAACATCCGCCCGGCCCCCTGCATGTAAACCTAGTTGATGATGTGTCGTGCCGCTTCTCAGCCGGAAGTGCTGGCCGAACAAAGACACGGAACGTCACGGGAAATGAAAAGTTTACTCTGGATGCGGTGTGACCGCTAATTAGAAGTAAGGCCCCATGCACACAAACGTGCTTTTGCGGCCTAAATTCCCCTGAAAATCCACGGGAGAATTGCGGCCCCATTAATTTCTATGGGGCCATGCACACACCCGTAGTTTCCACGGTCCGTACATGGCTCAGGAGCCCGGACCGCAGAAAGAACGGGCATGTCTTATTACGGCCGTGTTCTGCGGTCCAGGCTCATTGGAAATAATGCACGCGGGCGGCCATGTGCATGGCCCGCGATTTGCGGGCGGCTTGCAGATGACACTCCGCCCCCGGCCGACCCGAAAATCACGGCCGTGCACATGGCTACGGTCGTGTGCATGAGGCCTAAGTAGCCGTTCAAAATATAAACAGACATTGTATTATAAAGGTAATTGCACATGTCACCTTAAAGAGAAAGTGTCGCTAGAATTTTTTTTTTTTTTTTTTTTTAGTTAAACAGTTAGTATATACATGATTACACATTGTTCTACATTTTTTAATTTTTTCACAAGTCAGGAAATATTATAAATTAGATTCTAATTTATAACATTTCCATGCGCTGGTCACTAGAGGGAGCAATTCCCAAAATTGCAGCATTGGCATATGGTAAAGCAACCTCATTGCTTTATGCTGCAAAATTGGAGAAGACAAACTCGCTCTTGTGTGCTCAAACAATCCCCCTCCTTTATCCTGGCTAGTGCAAGGAGAAAGGAGGGGGTTGAATATTCAAACCTCCTACACTGTGTGCCGCCATTTTTTGAGCGAATGCACAGTGTAGTAGGCTTACATACAGTGGTAATCACACAGTAAAACACGAACATACTCTAACATAACTTACCTGCTCCTTCCGCTGTCGCCGCCGCTGCCGCTGCTCCCTCCGCTCCTAGTCCTTGCTTCTGAACATATGTCCGGAAGCCGCGACCGGAAGTAGTCATCTTACTGTCCGGCCGCGGCTTCCGGTCCTCATGAAAATGGCGCCGGATGTCGCTCGGCCGAAGACCTTCCTTTTGGACTGTGTGGGAGCAGCGCATGCGCCATTCCCACACAGACGGCGTACACTATAGTGAATGGAACGGCTCCCGTTCGCATTCTCTATGGGGATGTATGTGCCATATTCCATCTCTGTATGTGTCGTTAATCGACACATACAGAGATGAAAAAAAATGGCAGCCCCCATAGTGAAGTAAAAGTTAAAAAAAATAAAAAAGTAAAACACAAAAACACAAATAAATAAAATTTATTTTAATAAGACACTAAAAACAAATTTATATATAAAAAAAAAAAATTCCGCGACACCTGTCCTTTAACTTAAAATATAAATAAAATGTATTACAATGTATTCCCTTTAAGCATTGAATCCACCATACATTTTCTCGGCTTCATCTTCCCCTTTCTTAATGGTGGCATATTTTTCATTGTATTTATATATTTCAATATATGTGCCACAGTAACTTAACCATCCCTCAAAACAAAACACAGAAATGCACATACAAAATAACCATCCCTCAAAGCAAAACACAGAAATTCAATATACAAAATCTCTGATTCAATTCCTACCTGGTATATTCAGGCAGTGATGTATTTTTGCAATGATTTTTGCAAAATTGCTGCAAAATCATGTTTTTTTTTGTTTTTAATTTAGCAAAATTCCAAGTAAAACCCCTGATTTGGCCAAATCTTGTGAATAGACCCTAGTTCTAACCATTTTTTTCATGTTTTCCTCATGTTCAACAGTTTTAATTTTTGGTGTGTGTTTTCATTTTCCACAAAGCTATGCCAAAATGTAAAAGGTGCATGAAAGATTTTTTACGTGTCACACATTTTTATAATGTCTACCATTGTCTTCTACCACATGATAGCACAAAACTGTATGTAATGTATTTTTGTGAATTTGTAGGAAATTGGAAGCATCCTATATTTCTTACACCAACGAATGAGGTCCAAGGATGAACACAGACAGTCCCTGTATAAGAACAGCATGCGACGCTTGGTTTCCAACTGGTAATTTGATGAGTGTGAGGTGCTTCTTACGAAAACCGCATTCTCTGGTTTGCCAATTCACAAGTTATTGAGAATCATTACTTTATTCCCTTATGAGCAACCTAATAGACTGTAGGAAGAGCTATTAGTTTTATTTTAAAGTAGCAGTGGATGTTTTTGCCGGCAGGGCCCATGTGCAGCTACATAGGTTGTGTAAGAGTGGGTATAATTTAACAGACAAACAGCACACCACGGATTTTGTAAACGTAGACTTTACCAACTTCTTGGAACTTGCACAAACAGGAATAACACAGTGGTAGGCATCCCTAAGATGACAATTAATTAGAACTTGGCACAATAGCTCAAGCACAGCTCTTTAAAGTCTTAGGGAAAGTTCATTTAGGCCCTTGGCCTGTACGCTGATGACCCTTTAAGACGTGCTCGCCAAAACAAATTTCACACTTAAGCCATTCCTTTTCATTTCATTTATATAATAAATATTTAAAAATATAAAGATAAATCTTTGTGCAAAATCCAGCTGCACATCACTATACTGTAGATAGTGATGTTCTGACTATAAAGAGTACACGGCTTTCCTTCTCCTCCTAGGAGTGTCTATGGTCACCAGATGGTTCTTTGTCACCTGGGAGAATATTAGAAATCTTTGACTTTACAATTCTCATTACCATTCAGCTGGTACATGAGCGCTATTTCATGCTCACAATATAGTTGGGAGATATAGAGCTTTGATTGCCTGAGCAATTCTCTGATGGCCTGTAAAAATCAACTTGTCCTTGAGTCACAAAACCTTCATCAACATTGTAGAACTATCTCTATACAGGGACTGTATTTCCTTGTTGGCATTTCAAAACAGAAAACTACCCTTTAATGCATGTGTTAGTACCTTGCTGTGTCACCCAAACTCCTGAGGAGATCAGTAACAGCTTTGAACTTTTACTTGTACTTAAACAGAAAATTTCAGTAATTCAGTACCTCCTCCACAAGCTGTATTGTTTATTAAAAATATAATACTGATAAATGAATACACTTTGTTGCATTATAGTCCACTGAAATCATTCAAGCACATACTAATACTGACATACCACTGAGCAGTACTCCACTATGTAATTACACTGTAGCATGCACCGTATTCCCCAACACACCACAGTCTAATAATGGGCACAAAGAAATATGGCAACTAATATATATGTTAAACGTGTATGTTTTTTTAACAAAGGAGTCTAGGGGCGATGGATGGCATCTGTTGGAGGCATCAGTCACATGTATACTTTTTCTTTTTACATGTTACCATCTGGTGCCATAAATCCTGTGATATGTTGTGTTTGGAGATGTTAAGGAAGGACA
This sequence comes from Rhinoderma darwinii, assembly GCF_050947455.1. NCBI lineage: Eukaryota > Metazoa > Chordata > Amphibia > Anura > Rhinodermatidae > Rhinoderma > Rhinoderma darwinii. Next base: position 228,996,384 of record NC_134688.1, read on the forward strand.
CATCTGAAATGCCATTGTCCAAGGAAGTTGGGTTCTACACATTAATGGGAGCAGTGATTTAGATCCACACAACATAACAAGATGGAACCAGAAGAACACAGAACAAAATGTTTTTTAAGGACAAACAACAGCAGTTAGTTCCGTGACTGTACTGTTAAGCATTGCTAATGGCACTAAGATGTAAGCTATTACAATCTTATTTTTATGTTCACTGAACAGGCATTTTATCTATGTATACAGTATATACTGTCACGACTGTGGGGCATGAGGACCCACTGGGCCGCTCTGCCATAGCGGAGAAGCAGCTGGCCAAACAAAAGTCAATGAAAGTCTTTAGGACAAGAGTACCTGGGTACAGGACTTGTGCCCGACTATCGGAAGCTTGGCTTGTGCAGGTCAATTTGAAGCAGGCTTGTGCCGGACTATCGGAAGCAGGCTTGTGCTGGATAATGGAACTTGGCTTGGACACCGGAATGGAGTAGTGCAGTCATCTCGGACACTGGACTTGGCTAGGACACCAGACAGGAGTAAGGAGTAGTGCAGTCGTCTCGGACACTGGACTTGGCTAGGACACCAGACAGGAGTAAGGAGTAGTGCAGTCGTCTCGGACACTGGACTTGGCTAGGACACCAGACAGGAGTAGTGCTGTCGTCTCAAAGACTGGACTGGCTTGGGTACCGGACACAGATGGTGAAGTCGTTTCGGACACTCGACTAGGCATGGGTACCAGACACAGATGATGAAGTCGTCACAGACACTTGACTTGGCATGAGAAATGGACACAGATACTGGATACAGGATACGGAGCATGTAATACAAGATATGGGGTACAGGATACAGCTAAGGAGACATGTGCAAGACAAACACTGGGAAAGCACAACATTGCTGAGGCACTGGGGCAGAGGGCAGGTCAGATTATATAGCCCATGGTGTACAGGGATAGGCTGGGGAAACTTTTAGTGGTGCCCACACTGACCCTTTAAGAGACCACCAGAGTGCGCGTGCGCACACTACTGAAGCTGGGATCGGGAAGCAGTACGAGCAAGCATCCCCAAGGAGGTGAAGGGAGACTGGAGAATTTAGAGAAAGTAAGCTGACGGCCGCCGGGGGAGGGGAGATGGCGTTGGTTAACAGCTGTCAGCACTACATATACTGCGTATAGCCTTTTTATCATTAGACTGTGTATACTTTTAATTGACAGACTACAAGGCAACCACAGAGAATCTATGAAATTCCTCATAACTTGCATGTTACTTTCAAGACGCTTTGCATCTAAAAATAATATTTCCAATTTTAACATAGTTTCTTGGAACTGTTATTTTGGTTGCTTTCCAAGAGAATATTTATCACATTCCAAAATATTTACGGTGACTTACAAAAGTATTCACCCCCCTTTCTTGGTGAGTTTCCTATTCTGTTGCATTATAACTGTGAATTAAAATGTATTTTTGGGAGGTTTGTACCATTTAACCCCTTCCCTCTTTAGCCACTTTTGACCTTCCTGACAGAGCCTCATTTTTCAAATCTGACATGTTTCACTGTGTGGTAATAACGTCGGAATGCTTTCACCTATCCAAGCAATTCTGAGATTTGTTTTCTCGTGACACATTGGACTTGATGTTACTGGCAAAATTTGCTCGATACGTTCATTATTTAATTGTGAAAAGCACCAAATTTTGCAATTATACCACACAAAATTGTTGCTAATTAGCATCCCCCATATTTCTACTTTAGTTTGGCATCATTTTTTGAACATCCTTTTATTTTTCTAGGACGTTACAAGGCTTAGAACTTTAGCAGCAATTTCTCACATTTTTAAGAAAATGTCAAAATGCTATTTTTGCAGGGGCCAGTTCAGTTGTGAAGTGGCTTTGAGGGCCTTATATATTAGAAACCCCCAATAAGTCACCCCAATTTTAAACCTGCACCCATCAAAGTATTCAAAACAGCATTTAGAAAGTTTCTTAACCCTTTAGACGTTTCACAGGAATTAAAGCAAAGTAGAGGTGAAATTTACAAATTTCGATTTTTTTTTCCAGAAATTCATATTTAATCCATTTTTTTTCGTAACACAGAAAGTTTACCAGAAAAGTGCAACTCAATATTTATTGCCCAGATTCCGCAGTTTTTTTAAATATCACACATGTGGCCCTAGCGTGCTACTGGACTGAAGCAGCATCCTCAGAAGCAAGGCAGCACATAGTGTATTTTGGGGCCTTATTTTTATTAGAATATATTTTAGGCACCATGTCAGGTTTGAAGGGCTCTTGCGGAAATTCCCCAAAAGTGACCCCATTTTGGAAACTACACACCTCAAGAAAATTATCTAGGTGTATAGTAAGAAATTTAAAATCTACATTTTTTCAAAGAAAATTTAGGGTTAGCGATTTTTTTTCTCATTTCCACAAGGACTAAAGGAGAAAAAGCACCGCAAAATTTGTAAAGCAATTTCTCCCGAGTAACAATACCCCACATGTGGTCATAAATGGCTGTTTGGACACATGGCAGGGCTTAGAAGGGAAAGAGCGCTATTTGGCTTTTAGAGCTCAAATTTAGCAGGAATGGTTTGCGGAGGCCATGTCACATTTGCAAAGCCCCTGGAAGCAAAGGAGCACCTAGTGGATTTTGGGCCTTATTTTTATTAGAATATATTTTAGGCACCATATCAGATTTGAAGGGCTCTTGCAGTGCCAAATCTGTGGAAATCCCCCAAAAGTGACCCCGTTTTGGAAACTACACCCATTGAGGAAATTATCTAGGGGTATAGTGAGCATTTTGATCCCACAGGTTTTTTGCAGAAATTATTGGAATTAGGCCGTGAAAATGAAAATCTACATTTTTCAAAGAAAATGTAGGTTTAGCTAGTTTTTTCTCGGTTCCACAAAGACTAAAGAAGAAAAAGCTCCACAATATTTGTAAAGCAGTTTCTCCCGAGTAAAACAATACCCCACATGTGGTCATAAACGGCTGTTTGGATACACAGCAGAGCTTAGAAGGGATGGAGCGCCATTTGGATTTTGGAGTTCAAATTTAGCAGGAATGGTTTGCGGAGGCCATGTCACATTTACAAAGCCCCTGAGGGGACAAAATAGTGGAAACCCCCTACAAGTGACCCCATTTTGGAAACTACACTCATTGAGGAAATTATCTAGGGGTATAGTGAGGGTTTTGACCCCACAGGTTTTTTGCAGAAATTATTGGAAGTAGGCCCTGAAAATTACAATCTAAATTTTTTCAAAGAAAATGTAGGTTTAGCTAATTTTTTCTCATTTCCACAAGGACTGAAGGAGAAAAAGTATTGTAAAATTTGTGAAGCAATTTCTCCCAAGTAAAACAATACCCCACATGTGGTCATAAATGGCTGTTTGGACACACGGCAGGGCTTAGAAGGGAAAGAGCGCTATTTGGCTTTTGGAGCTCATATTTAGCAGGAATGGTTTGCGGAGGCCATGTCACATTTGCAAAGCCCCTGGAAGCAAAGGAGTACCTAGTGGATTTTGGGGCCTTATTTTTATTAGAATATATTTTAGGCACCATGTCAGGTTTGAAGGGCTCTTGCAGTGCCAAATCTGTGGAAATTCCCCAAAAGTGACCCCATTTTGGAAACTACACCCATTGAGGAAATTATCTAGGGGTATAGTGAGCATTTTGACCCCACAGGTTTTTTGCAGAAATTATTGGAATTAGGCCGTGAAAATGAAAATCTAAATTTTTCAAAGAAAATGTAGGTTTAGCTAGTTTTTTTTCGGTTCCACAAAGACTAAAGAAGAAAAAGCTCCACAATATTTGTAAATCAGTTTCTCCCGAGTAAAACAATACCCCACATGTGGTCATAAACGGCTGTTTGGACACACGGCAGGGCTTAGAATGGATGGAGCGCCATTTGGCTTTTGGAGTTCAAATTTAGGAAAGGTTTGCAGAAGCCATGTCACATTTACAAAGCCCCTGAGGGGACAAAACAGTGGAAACCCCCCACAAGTGACGCCATTTTGGAAACTACACTCATTGACGAAATTATCTAGGGGTATAGTGAGGGTTTTGACCCCACAGGTTTTTTGCAGAAATTATTGGAATTAGGCCCTGAAAATTACAATCTAAATTTTTTCAAAGAAAATGTAGGTTTAGCTAATTTTTTCTCATTTCCACAAGGACTGAAGGAGAAAAAGCATTGTAAAATTTGTAAAGCAATTTCTCCCAAGTAAAACAATACCCCATATGTGGTAATAAACGGCTGTTTGGACACACAGCAGGGCTTAGAAGGGAAAGAGCGCTATTTGGCTTTTGGAGATCACATTTAGCAGGAATGGTTTGCGGAGGCCATGTCACATTTGCAAAGCCCCTGAGGAGACAAAACAATGAAAACGCCCAAAAAGTGACTCCATTTAGGAAACTACACCCCTTGAGGAAATCATCTAGGCATGTAGTGAGCATTTTGACCCCACAGGTGTTTCATAGAATTTATTAGAATTGGGCGGTGAAAATAAAAACAATCCTTTTTCTTCAGTAAGAAGAAGCTCCAAATTTTTCATTTTCTCAACAATTAAAGGAAAAAAAGAACCCCAACATTTATAAAGCTATTTCTCCCAAGTACGGCAATACCCCATATGTGGTTATAAGCTGCTGTTTGAGCACACGGCAGGGCTCAGAAGGGAAGGAGCGCCATTTGGAGTGCAGATTTTGCTGGATTGGTTTCTGGGCACCTGTGGGACCAAAACAGTGGAAACCCCCCAGAAGTGACCACATTTTGGAAACTATACCCCTCAATGTATTCACCTAGGGGTGTAGTGAGCATGTTAACCCTGCAGGTGTTTTTGTAGAAATTAGTGTGCACTCGATATTGCAAAGTGAAAATGGGATTTTTTTCCATAGATATGCCAATATGTGGTGCCCAGCTTGTGCCACCATAACAAGACAGCTCTCTAATTATTATGCGGTGTTTCCCGGTTTTAGAAACACCCTACATGTGACCCTAATCTTTTGCCTGGACATTCGACCAGGCTCAGGAGTGAAAGAGTACCATGTAAAATTGAGGCCTAATTTGACGATTTACAAAGTATTGGTTCACAATTGCAGAGGCTCAGATGTGAAATAATAAAAATAAAGTACCCCATTTTGGAAACTACACCCCTCAATGCATTTATTAAGGGGTGTAGTGAGAATTTTCACCCCACAGGTCTTTTCCATAAATGAATGCGCTGCGGATAGTGCAAATTAAAAATTAATATTTTTCCCTAGATATGCCATTTCAGTGGCAAATATGTCGTGCCCAGCTTATGCCACTGGAGACACACACCCCCAAAAATTGTTAAAAGGGTTCTCCCGGGTATGGCAATGCCATATATGTGGAGCGAAACTGCTGTTTGGGCACGCTGTAGGGTTCAGAGGGGAGGGAGCGCCATTTGGCTATTGGAGAGTGGGTTTTGCTTGGTAGTAAATGTGTTTGAGTATTTTTTGGTGTTTCCGTTTATAATGTGGGGGCACATGTAAGCTGGGCAGAGTATATCAGGGGCATAGTCAGGTGGTATAATAATGGGGTAAACAATAAAATGATCCATAGATGTGTGTTACGCTGTGAAGCAATCCTTTCTGCACAGGCCAGTGTCGCACTGATATATGGCATCCTTTTTTATGCCCCTTTGGGTCCACACTCCGCACCTTTGTAGTTTGGAGAATTTTGCTGGGATGTGTTGTTCTGGTATAATACAGGCGCCCTCGCTTATAGCAGATATGTTTGAGCCCTCCCCTTCCTGTGGTTCCCTAATTTTAGGGCCTTGATATAAATCACCTCTTGAATATTTTTTATTTCCTGACTTATTGGAGCCTTAACTCATTTTATTTTTTCACAGACGTAGTGATATGAGGGCTGTTTTTTTGTGGGATGAGCTGTAGTTATTATTGGTATTATTTTGGGGTACATGTGACGTCTTGATCACCTTTTATCCTATTTTTAGGAGGCCAGATAACCAAAAAACCACAATTCTGTCATCGTTTTTTCAGGGGGTTTTTTTATACAGCGTTCACCACGCGTTATAAATTACATGTTAACTTTATTCTGCAGGTCAGTCCAATTCCCGGCGGGGCCTAATCGGCTTCCGTAATGGCAGAGCAGGAGGCCATTGTGTATCATGTTGCCATAGCAGCAGTCGCCAGTCCTGATTGCCTGTCAGGGCTGGCGATCTGCTAGCAACTGCTAAGATGCAGTGATCGCTTTCGATCGCTGCATCGAACGGGTTAATGGCAGGGATCAGAGCTAGCTCCAGTTCCTGCCCTTGCAGGTGGATGTCAGCTGTAACATACAGCTGACTTCCACTGCTGATGATGCCGGATCAGCTCCTGAGCCGGCGCCATCTTGCCGGCGGCTACGGAAGCTGTTCAGGCTCCGCCGTAGGGCAAGAGCTGGAAGTTTTCCATGCTAGGCAGATCGGGAGGCCAGTATTATGCCTCCAGTTGCCATTGCAGCCACTGGAACCCGGCGATTTCATTGCTGGTTTTCCGATGAGCTGCAAACACCTTAAACGTAGCGATCACGTTTGAGTGCTGCATTTAAGGGGTTAATGGCTGGGCTCTAAGCTAATTTCGGTCCCCGCCATTACTGCCGGATGTCAGCTGTAAGATACCGCTGACATCCGGCGATGATAGCACCGACTTAGCTTCTGAACCGGTGCCAAGCATTTGTCGTATGGATATGGAAAAATGCGGGAAGCACTAGCTTTCCATGGCGTACCCATACGTCAAATTTCGGGGAGTGGTTAATTGACACAACATGCCTACCACTTTGATGGTGCAAAATATTTTTTAGGCTGGACTCACACGAGCGTGTTCGGTCCATGATATACGGCCCGTATGTCAGCCGCATTTCCCAGACCGAACACACTGCAGGGAGCCAGGCTCCTAGCATCATAGTTATTTATGACGCTAGGTGTCACTGCCTCGCTACGGGAAAACTCTAATCATGTTTTCAGTACAGGACAGTAGTTCCGCGGAAAGGCAGTGACACCTAGCATCATAGATAACTATAATGCTAGGAGCCCGGCTCCCTGCAGTGTGTTCGGTCCGGGAAATGCGGCCGACATACGGACCGTATATCATGAACTGAACATGCTCGTGTGAATCCGGCCTAACTGTGACACAAACAAAAATTAAGACAAAAAAAACAGAGAACTTGAATAAGTTGCATAATTAGCGTAATTATTCCCCCTCCCCCGAAAGTCAATGCTTTGTTGAGCGACATTTTGCAGCAATTACAGATACAAGTCTCTTGGGGTATGTCTCTAATATCTTAGCACATCTAGACACTGGGATTTTTGTCCAATATTCCAGGCAAAACATCTCCAACTCCTTCAAGTTAGATGGTTGTATTTTTGTACAGCAGTCCTCAAGTCATTCCACAAATTCTCAATTGGATTAAGGTCTGGGCTTTGACTAAGCCATTCCAAGACATTATTTTTTAATAAGTTATTTTTTTTTATCCTTCTACTGTAACAATTTGGACTATTTTGTCAGGTCCATTATATAAAATCAAATGTAAAATCTATTTTAATTCCAGGTTGTAATCAAACAAAACAGAAAAAACAACAAGGAGGTGAGAACTTTCGCAATGCACTGTAGCTCTTCTTTAACCCCTTACCGCACCAGGACGCACCGGTACGTCCTGCATTGAAGTGCTTTAAGGCACCAGGGCGTACCGGTGCGTCCTGGCTAAAAACTATCACCCTGTCAAAGGACAAGGTGACAGAACTGTGCCGTCAACTATTTATGACAGTTGATCGGCACAGTAAGACGGCAGGGGACCAATAACAGCGGTCTCCTGCCGGCGATCGCTGTGATTGGTCAGTCAAAGCAGACTGACCAATCACAGCTCCATGACGTGATGTATGTGATAGCCAGCGCTATCACCGCTGGTATCAGCTGTCCGACACCCCTCTGCAACGGCCAGGACCGGAGCTAGGCTCCGATCCGGCCAATTAACTCCTTCGATGCATCGATCAACGCGATCGATGCATCGAAGTGTCTTGTAGCCTGTCGGCAACCACGATGGTTGCCACGGGCGCGGTTGTCAGCTGTTTGTCAATCCGGCCGATTAACCCCTTAGAAGCAGCTATCGCTGCATCTAAGTGATTAGATCGTACCCTATTTTTGCTAATGACAAGCATCGGCACCCGCGGGTGTTCTGATGGTTGCTATGGCAACCATAGCCTAACAATCGCTTCCTATTATGGAAGCCTATAAGGCCCCACCGGGAGGCGAAGCCTAATAGGCTTGCTGTCAGTGAATATCTGACAGCTCTAATACACTGCACTATGTAGGTAGTGCAGTGTATTAGAATAGTGATCAGGGCTTCATGCCTTCAAGTTCCCTAGTGGGACAAAAAAAAAGTTAAAACAAGTTAATAAAAATGTTGTAAAAAAGTAAAAAAAAATAAGTTTCATGTTAAAAAACACTATAACAGCCTTTTTCCTATAATAAGTCTTTTATTATAGGAAAAACCAAAAAACATAAAAAAGTACACATATGTGGTATCCCCGCGTCCGTAACGACCCACTACCCCTCGCAAAACAGAATAAAAAAAGGGATCTAAAAGTTGCATGTACCCCAAAATTATACCATTAAAAACTGCAGCCCGTCCCAAAAAAAAAAAAGCCCTCCCACAGCTTTTTTGACGGAAAAATAAAAAAGTTAAGGCTCCCAGAATATGGTGACACAAAAAATAAATTACTTGAAACAAAAGTGATTTTATCGTGCAGATGCTGCAAAGCATAAGAGTAACTATATACATATGGTATCGCCGTAATCGTACCGACCCGCAGAATAAAGTAAAATTGTCATTCATAGCGCATGGCGAACGCCGTAAAAAAATAAATAATAAAAAACTCAAAATTGCAGGTTTTTGGTCACCTTGCTTGCCAAAAAAATGAAATACAAAGTGATCAAAAAATCGCATGTACCCCAAAATGGTACCAATTAAATCTACAGATTGTCCCGCAACAAATAAGCCCCCACACAGCTCCAGTGGAGAAAAAAATAAAGAAGTTCTGGCTCTCAGAATATGGCGATGCAAAATGTGCAGAGTGTCCAAAAGCGGATAAGATTGGGCAACATTTATCAGTGCGACACTGGCCACACATCTGTGTACTCCGCACAGCTTACATATGCCCCCACATCATAAATGAAATACCAGCAAAACCCCAAACAAAACAACTAGCGAGCAAAATCTACGCTCCAAAAGCTAAATGGCGCTCCCTCCCTTCTGAGCCCTGCAGCGTGCCCAAGCAGCAGTGTATGTCCACATATATGACATAGCCATACCCGGGAGAACCCGCTTAACAGTTTGAGGTATTTGTCTTCAGTGGCACGAATTGGGCACAGAATATTGTGCACTAAAATGGCACATACCTGTGGAAATTTGCAATTTTCACTTTGCACCATCCACTGAGCATTCATTTCTAATAGAAAAAAAAAACCCTGTGTGGTCAAAATGCCTTCAGGGGTGCAGTTTCCAAAATGGGGGTCACTACTTGGGGGTTTGTTTTACTATTTGACCACAGAGCTCTGCCATTGTGGGCTAATGCTGCGAAAATCACCAAAATAGGTCTCACATGCGCCTTTCACTCCTAAGCCCTGTCATATGTACAGGCAAATGATAAATGCCTTGAGGGGTGTAGTTTACAAAATGGGGTCACTTCTCATGGTTTTACACTCTACTCTGGTAACTAAGGGAGCTCTGCAAATGCGACATGGCGCCCCTACACTAGTCCAGCAAAATCTGCGCTCTAAAAGCCACATGGCACTCCTTCCATTTTGAGCTCTGCCATGTGCCCAAACAGCAGTTTAGGGCCACACATGGGGCATTGCCGACCTCGGGAGAAATTGGGTAACAAATTATGTGTTGTTTTTTCTCCTATTACCCCTTGTGGGAAAAAAAAATTGGGTGCAAAACGACATATTTTTGGGAAAACATTTTTTTTTGCATTTTCACTGCCTCATTATAATACAATCTATGAAACACCTGTGGGATCAAAATGCTCAGTACTCCCCTAGATGATTACGCTGAGGGGTAAAGTTTCCAAAATGGAGTCACTTCTACTGTACGGGTACCTCAGGGGCTCTGCAAATGCGACATGGCGCCCAAAAAACAATCAACCAAAATCTACATGCCAAGTAGCACTCCTGCCATTCTGAGCCCTCCGGTGTATCCAAGCAGCAGTTTATGACCACATATGGGGTATTGCCGTACTCGGGAGAAATTGCTTTACAATTGTTGGGGTGCTTTTTCTCCTTTATTCCTTGTCAAAATGAAAACATCGTATGTTTTTTCAGAAAAAAAGTAGATTTTAATTTTCGCAGACCAGTTCCAATGAATTTAGCAAAAAAACCTGTGGGCTAAAAATGCTAACTATGCCTCTTGAAAAATTCCTTGAGGGGTTTAATTTCCAAAATGGGGTCACTTTTGGGGGGTTTTCACTGTTTTGGCACCACAAGACCTCTTCAAACCTGACATGGTGGCTAAAATATATTCTAATAAAATAGAGGCCCCAAAATCCACCAGGTGCTCCTTTGCTTCTGAGGCCGGTGTTTCGGTCCATTAGGGCCACATGTGGGATATTTCTAAAAATTGCATAATCTGGGCAATAAGTATGGAGTTGCGTTTCTCTCGTAAAACCTTCTGTGTTACAGAAAAAACTGTATTACAAATGAATTTCATAAAAAAAAATTAAATTGTATCTACTTTGCTTTATTTCCTGTGAAATGCCTAAAGGGTTAAAATACTTTCTGAATGCTATTTTGAATACTTTGAGGTGTGCAGCTTTTAAAATGGGGTGATTTATGGGGACTTTCTAATATATAAAGCCCTCAAAGCCACTTCAGAACTGAACTGGTCCCTGAAAAAATAGCCTTTTGAAATTTTCTTGAAAATGCGAGAAATTGCAGCTAAAGTTCTAAGCCTTGTAACGTCCTAGAAAAATTAAAGGACGTTCAAAAAACGATGCAAAAATAAAGTAGACATATGGGAAATGTGAAATAGTAAATATTTTGTGTGGTATTACGATCTGTTTTACAAGCAGATACATTACAATTTCGAAAAATGCAGATTTTTGCAAATTTTCTCAAAATTGTGGTGTTTTTTTACAAATAAATATTGAATTTAACGACAAAATTTTTTCAGTATCATAAAGTACAACATGTCACGAGAAAACAATCTCAGAATCGCTTGGATAGGCAAAAGCATTCTGGAGTTATTACTACATAAAGTGACACGTCAGATTTGCAAAAATCGGCTGTGTCCACAAGGCCAAAACAGGCTTAGACACTAAGGGGTTAACTTATAAAAAAAAAAGTTGCATTTCAAATTTAAATACAGGGAAAACAGTAGTCTATGAATTGTCTCATAAGTGTTCTTACAGTATTATTTTTTTGTCATGATTTCCGTGGTTAACTGAAATATAAACTCAAAGAAAGGAGACTGTCTCCCACCGTGTGCATTCATCTTCTTGGTTTACGTACAGTAAGTTATCGTCACACAGAAAGCCATTCCTGAAGCAGATTTTAAATGGCAGCCAAGTGTGAAAGGTTCTGTATTCCTTATCAATCCACAGATTCATCCAACCATGCAGCTGACAGTTCCAATACCTTGTGCTGATTATCCATAGAGGTGACAACAAGAACTGTATCCGTATGCTGCTTCCTAAGCTGCCAAGTTGCTTATTGTGTGAGGCATTTGTCTTGCACATTAAACACTTCCAGTCCTAAAGGTCTGATATGCAATACAAATTCTTTAGCATCACTTCACTCGGCAAATTTAAAACTGAAGTCCAACTGTAATAGAAAAAAATCAACTTGTAATAGACCGTGGGACCATGTTTGTTTTTGTACCACATAAGTTATCTCTACATATAATAACAGTGTAAACTTTGCGTGTCTGTACATTGAAAATATTTGCGAAAAAATATATTTGGGGGGATGAAGGATAAGTGATAGATTGCATTAATTTTTGGAATTGTTGTCTGTTTGTGCACGCATCACGTAAAAACGACTGACCCAATTCGGATGGAGTTTTTAGAAATACATAGGGGTCAACTTGAAGTAACATTTCGTTTTTATTTCATTGCAATCGGTTCACTCAATCAGAAGATATGCAAATTTTATGTTTCCAAAATTTCATTTACATTGCATTAGTACATCAACAACAATAAACACATGGAAACCATGGCAACCAATCACATTTTTACTTTCATTTTGTAATGTCTTGGAAAAATAGACACCAGTAGGTTGCTGTTGGCAACTGCTCCAATCAGGTTGCAATCAATCAGATTGCTGTACATTTTTTAACCCCTTAAGGACACGGCCAATTTTGGCCTTGAGGACAGAGCAATTTTTTTGACATTTCCCTCTTTGCATCCCGACGCTCATAACGCTTTTATTTTTTGTACGACGTAGTTGTATGAGACTTTGTTTTTTTCGGGACGACTTGTACTTTATGTACGTACCATTTTTTGGTACAAATACATTATCGTTTAATTTCTATACATTTTTAATTAGATTAAAATGCAGAAAAAAAGCAGTTGCGCAGCAGTTTTAATATTTTTTTTTTTACACCATACACCGATCATCATAAATAATGTTATACATTTTTTGTACAGGTTGTTACGGTCGGGGCGATACCAAATATGTCTATATTATTTCATGTTTTGGGACTTATATTTTAAAAAGTTTATTTATTATAAAAAATGTGTGTTTCTGTGTATTTTATTTACTTTTTATTTATTTATTTACCATTATTTATGTTTTTACATTCATTTAACTTTTTTTTTTAATCCGATACAGGGATTTATCATTTTGATTTTTATTTTGTAACTGCAATGTACTGGCATAGATCTATATGCCAGTACATTAGCCTGTGTACTGATTGTACACAGGCAGTTGTTAGGGCATACCTCAGTATGCCCTAACAACAGGAAATATGATCAGACAGCCCTGGGGTCCTTCACTGGACCCTGGGCTGTCTGGCCATACGAGTTGTGGGCTTTAATCGCATCACAGTTATTTTCTGTGACGCGATCAATGTGCAGTCCCCTGTCCTTGAACGCCGCGATCAGCTGTCATTGCGGCGTTCAAAGGGTTAACAGCGGAGAGAAGATGTTTCTCTCCTCTCCGCTGTCAGAGCGGGGCCGTGGCTGTGTATTACAGCCGTTGCCCCGCTCTCGATCGCGCGCACAGACGAGCGCAGGGACGGCTGTCACACAGGACGAGTATGCTCGTCCTAATGCGCGAAGTGCTCGCCGATCAGGACGAGCATACTCGTCCTGTGTCGGCAACCAGTTAAGCTGCCTCAGACAAATTACAGCTGTGATCTGATTGGTTGCTAAGGACAACAACCCCAACTTTCATCTATATTGGTTTTTTTATGCATCAGAGGCACATATAACTACCAATCAGGTTTCTGCTTTCATTGTCTAAGCTGCCTCAGAAAAATAGAACTGTTATCTGATTGGTTGTTATGGACAACAGCTCCAACATTTTTCTACATTGATTTTTACACATAGTAAGGAGATATAGCAACCAATCAGATCGCTGCTATCATTCACCTGCGGCCTCCCAAGAATGTAAACTACAATCTGATTGGTTGCTATGAACAAAAGTTCCAACATTTGTTTATTTTGGTTCTTCTCATTAGCATACGGCACGGGAACACTAAAAAACTGAATACTTAAGGGTACAGAGGCTGCTTAGAGGATAATTATAGGTTACATAAAAATAATTTTTCACCCATTTTCACCTGGTATTGCAGGTTTAATAGGTGTAATTCTGGTGACAGGTTCCCTTTAAAGGGGTTTTCCCAGGAGAGACATTTATGACACATCCACAGGATATGTCATAAATGACAGATAGATGTGGGTCCCACCTCTAGGACCCGCACCTATCTCTAGAACGGGGCTCCCTAAACTCCATTCAGCCGCTGTGTGTTGCGGCTGAATGAGGGGTTTTCTGACTATGAAAAACTTTATATGGTCGTGAGTTACGTAAACAGCGTAACTCACGGAGCTACGCTGTTTACGTAAGTCTCATAGAACTTAATGGTAATTACGGAAACAGCTACGCTGCTTCTGTAACTGCCATTCACTACTATCGGAGTTACTGACATTTATAAAAGTGTCATATATGTCTCTCGTGGGAAAACCCCTTTAAGTTGTGATCTTTTCACATCAGTATGCAATGAAAACAAATATCTGTGCACTGCAGAACAGCTTACAATCTTAGGGCTTGTCCACACACAACGGAATTGCTGCCGAAAATTACTGCAGCAATTCCGTTGAAAGCATCAGACTTTCCACTGCGGCAAAAATGCACCATTTCCTGCGTTTTGTACTGCAGAAAATGGTGTGTATTTTGCTGCATTTTTCACAATGCTGGAAAATGGTAACATCTCCTCTGAAAAACGCAGCAATTCAGTCCACTTTCTGCAGCAGGAATTGACATGCTGCGGTCCGAAAATGAATCACCGCAGGACAATTTCTGCACAGAACTTTTACGCAGCGCGTGGATGAGATTTGTTAAATCCCACCCACTATGCTGCTACTGTATTCTGCCAACCGCAATTCCGGATGGAAAAAATGCAGCCATTCCGCAGCGTGTGGACGAGCCCTTAAAAGCAAAGAGCTCAATTTCCTAATTCACTCCACTTAGGCTGTGTTCACACTGAGTTTTTTGCAGGAGGAAAATTCCTCCTGCAAAAACTGCTCCAGACGTTTTTTGCACAGTGGTTTGACAAAAACTCGTCAAAACACTCGTCGAGGCGTTTTTTTCCCGTTTCTGACTGATTGAAATGGGGTTTTGGAGGCGGAAACCGCCTCAAGATGGGTCATGTCGCTTCTTTTTACCGAGACTCGGTTTTTCCGCTCACGGTAAAAAAAACTCGTCCGCCTCCCATTGAAATCAATGTGAGGCATTTTGGGGCAATTTTTGACGAGTTTTGTGGAGCGGTTTCCGCGCCAAAAAACTTGTCAAAAAACTCTGTGTGACCAGGGCCTTAGGGTTAGTGTGCATAGGTTAAAAGTTATTTGCCTTCTGCCCTAGACATTTTCTCAATGTAATGTCCTATTCTCCACCCTTGGGGAATCTTTTCTTATCCAAAAAGTTCAATTCTCTTTATGGTACCTTTATTCACCTCTATAAAGTGGCATGATAACAGATGACCCTTAGGCCTCCTGCTCTCGGCTGTGTCTACAATCCGTGATTATGGCACGGATGGGCCGCGGAGTGTCACCTGCAGGCCTCTGCAATAATGGACCGTGCACACACAAGACGTGCATTCATTTAGATGAGCCTGGACCGCAATTGCGGACCAGACAATGACATGTCCTATTTTTTTGCAGTCCGGGCAATGCACAGTCGTGTGCATTGGCCCATACAATCTTAGACAAGGTCCATTTTGTATCGCCGAGTCTGATTGTAATAATAAGTAATTTAAAGTCACCTTGATGTGACATTCCCAAACTCACACACACACGCACACGCGCCCACACATATTTAGTATTTTACCCACGCGGTACATTTTGGGTAATGCTAACACGACGGTAGCCGATAATGAAGATGATAACTTTAACGTTAAATATCTCAGCAAAAAAAAAATCATATCTCAAAATCGTTTGCAGCATAGTTTTTGTATTGAAAAGGGCTTTCAAATTAGCCCCCACTCGACCCCCCGTGCCATTTAACATTTTGCCCTTTGACATATCAAAAGTTTGATGAAAGTGTAGTTACTATCTAACTAATAAACATCGATACTACTACTACAGTGCTGCCTCAAGATTCATTATAAATCCATTCCAGAATGACCATTGTAATGTGAACATTTTGTAATTTGAGACTTTAACTCAATGGAAAACTAGTAATTAATTGGAAAGACCCAAAATGTTAACCAAAAATAAAGCTTAAAGAAAAATATGTATATAACTAATACAGATAAAGCAAATACTTATATAGAAGTCAGAAAGAGCTATATTCTAATCCATGAGTCACTTCTATTCACCCCCTGCTTCTTGCTAGCTTTTAACTTTAAATCCTGCATTGGATATTGTCTATGGGTAATATTAAGATTAGAAATATATGTTCACATAAAATGATTACACTGAGCAGTAAAGTTTACTTGTGAAAAAGCATCAAGTAAATGCTCCAATGCACATTCTAAATAAACAAAATAAGGGCACTTATCTATAATTCAGGAGGGGTAACTTGAAAAATCCCCTCATCATCAAGAGCTTCTTGCCTCAAGACAACTAGCATCTGATTTAAACTCTATGTCATAAAATAGATTTATAGATAAGTAGATAGGCACATGATATTTGCATGTATATACCTATTATAGTAGTTTTAAGCTTGCAGCTGCCTTATAAAACTGAAAAGCAACACCATTCATGGGACAATAGGGAAGATTTACTAAGGGTGTGTTCACATTAGCATTGTCCTTCCGTTGACGGGTTACTTAAGAATTTTTTCTAAACAAAATTGTTGGCGCAATTTGATGCATCTTAGACCACGCCCTCTTTCCAACTAAACCACGCCCCCTTGTTGGAGCATTTTATTGCTAAATGTATCTAAAAGGATTTACACAGAAAATAAGGTGCAACTTAGACTAGAATTCTGGTGCAACACCAATAGTACATCTGCCTTATTGTCTGCCACATAATATAAACAACCAATACAGACCACAGCACAAGGCCCCTGTACATGAAGTTTATGGTCCCCCCTCCCATACACTGATCATTTATAACATTAAAACCACTGACAAGTGAAGTGAATAACATTAGTTATCTCATTAAATTAGCACCTGTCAAGGGGTGAAGTATATTAGGCAACAAGTGAACAGTCAGTTCTTGAAATTGATGTGTTGGATGCAGGAAAAATGGGCAGAGTAGGAATCTGAGCAACTTTGACAAGGGCCAAATTGTCATGACTAGTCAACTGGATCAGAGCATCTCCAAAACTGCAGGTCTTCTGAGGTGTTCCTAGTATGCAGTAGGGATGTCATGATACCAGAATTTGGACTTCGATACCGATACTTCGTTTAGTATTGCGATTTCGATACCAATTTCGATACTTTTGCCAACAGTAATAAAAAAAAAAATGCTTCCGTTTTCTGATGTGAACGCGCCTCACATTAATAGTAATTAATCCCATCATGTTTCTCAGTCATAATGGGTTAATGTGCGAGGTACATGATGGGGTTAATTACTATTAATGTGAGGAACATGGAGGTTAAATTCATCGCACCTCGCGCCTCACATTAATAAGTGAATGAAAGCCGTGTTTATTTAATTTTTTTACAGCGTACACATCATAAATGATGCAAAAAAATTGTTGTGCGCGCCATTACTGAATGTGTGTATTTTATGTATTGAGACTTATTTTAATGTTTATTGTAAAAAAGGTGAAGGTGTATTTTTTTTTAATTTTAACAATACTTTGTTTTTACTTTATTTTTAAACTTTAATGTACTGACATATATCAGATATGTGCCAGTACATTAGCCTGTGGACAGATAGCACACAGGCTGTTGTTAGGGCATACTTGGGTATGTCCTAACAACATGAAATATGGTAAGACAGCCCTGGGGTCCGTCAATAGACCCTGGGCTGTCTGCCCATATATGGTATAAAAGTTACTATAGCACAAATTGCTGAAAACGTTAGGCTAGATTCACACGAGCATGTTCGGTCCATAAAGGATGGAACGTATATCGGCCGCAAGTCCTGGACCCAATGCACTGCAGGTAGCCGGGCTCCTAGCATCAAAGTTATGTACGACGCTAGGAGTCCCTGCCTCGTGGCAGGACAGCTGTCCCGTACTGTAATCATGTTTTCAGTACGGGACAGTAGTTCCACGGAGAGGCAGGGACTCCTGGCGTCGTACATAACTACGATGCTAGGAGCCCGGCTCCCTGCAGTGTGTTCGTTCCGGGACTTGCGGCCGAAATACGTTCCGTCCCTTACGGACCGAACATGCTCGTGTGAATCCAGTCTTAATGTTGGCTATGATAGAAAGGTGTCAGAACACACAATGTATTTCAGCATGCTACGTTTGGAGCTGCATAGATGTTTTCAGAGAGCTTGTGGGGTCCATGACTCGACGGGTCAAGCTATTTTGGTGGCACACCAGGGACCTGCACAATATTAGGCAGGGGGTTTTAATATTTTTGCTGATTGGTATATATTTATAATTAAATAAAGAATGCACACAAGCAACTCAGAACATTATACAAATGCTGTATGTGTGCCACCCACATGCTGTACATATGCGATCCATACATCGAACATATGCCACACACATACTTTCCATATGCTGGACACATACCAACCAAACCCTGGACACACTGTCAAGCCGTACAAATTCTGCAAATGTACTATTCACACACTGGAAACATGCTGTCAACACGCTACTCACACGCTGGACACGTGTCAACCACATCCTGGACCAATTCCGCACATGTGCCACCCATAACCAAGACATATCCTGCACTTGAACCACTTACACGTAGGACACATGAAGCACATGCATCCCTCACACAACAAAGGACACATAACGCATAAACACCATTCATGCATCAATCACATGCTGGACACAAGCCATACATACATAGCACAAGTGCAGCAAATGCACCAGTCACAGACAGCACACATGACACACAAGCACCATTCATGCACCACTCACACACAGGATACATACCACACACTAACGGCTTTCTCTACACATCAATCTCACTTACTACGTCTCTTTTTTCCAATTGCTGATCCCTGGTAGAATTCTTACAGGTTGCAACAAAGATTTGGGGTACAACATGCCATATATCACTATATTCAACTTTATGCTCTGCTATTCCACAAAATTCAAAACTGCTAAAAATCATGTTTTACATGGACTGGATAATGGCTGTAATGTCCGTGGTCGCTGACCACAAACTCCTTCCATCCAGTCGACGCCCTTCTCTCCAGAGATGTCTGCACATACGGCCGTCCTGTTCCACAGTGACCACCAGGGTGCGCTCGCGAGCTTAGTCCAGACTTAAGAAGTCAAAGTGTACGCAGGTGGGAGATTGAGCTGATTGCTCCCAGAGCACCCTGGGCTATAAGAAGGGCTGTGCCCCTCCCTGCAATTCCTGAGCGTTGTTTGTCGTATCCTAAGTTTGTCTATGCAAATAGTCTCCTAGTGTTTTCCAGTACTCAGTGTTCCCCGTACCTGTATCCTGTGCTATCCTGGGTAAGTGCCGTGCTGAGCTGTAGTCGTGCTGTATTCCACCTCTGTCCTGCTACTCCACGCCTGACGTCTACCTGCTGCCTAGTCCCAGCCGAGCCTGCCTTGCTATTGTTTGAGCTGCCACAGGTACACTATACGAACTATAGACTGTGACCTGTGCCTTGTTGGCCAGCTGCCATACCATCAAGGCAGTATGGCCCAGTGGGTCCACGAACCCAACGTGACAATGGCATGATGACTGCATGTATATTTTTATGCCTAATAACTTTTATCCATAAGTCATAGTTGAACTACTACAATAAGTCACTCCCATTTGTGTAATCTGTTTCTGAAATTAAATTTATAGTATACATGACATCATGTTGGATTTGTATAAGAAACAATAGTAAAATTAAGCCGTAAGGTTGAATAATGTATGTGAGAAATAACATAATACATCATGGCTTTAGTATAATTGTATAAAGTCATGTGTAACTGAAATTTTTTACTCCATTTTTAGGTAGAAAGTTTTTCAACCTTGGAGAAAAAATATGCAATGAAAAATAATTGATGTATCTTAGAAACAGATTCCTATGATTGTTAAATAGAAGTAATTCATCCAAAAATCCATTCATTATTGAATTGCTGTACTTTTTTTTATTTCTGGTTGAATACTTTATACTTTTAATTACATATTGCTTTTAATCCATTCCACAAATATATTTTACAGCCTATTAAATACATTATTCTGCACTGATCAATGAAGCTGTAATATTAATTTCCTGAGTATGATGTTAAATACCAACTTTTTGCCTTTGTCCTTGTTGGCTTAAGAAATGATGATCCTCAGAAGTAAGGACTTGATAACATTATCATCTTGATTCAAGTTAAATATGTGGTACATAATAAAAAAAACATCTTGAATTTTGAGAAGTAAATGGAGGCTGCAATAGCTATCAGTCAAACGTTCCAATGTGTTAATAGAATTCGGTTGATGCATGGCTTTCTTTGTCTTATCTGAAAGATGACTTGTAAGCCTTGTCTGATCAAGTGCCAGCTTTAGGAGAAAAGAACGAATATACAGCTCTTTATTGGTTTTCAATGAGTCTGAACACTTGCACAAATTACTGTATGAACTGAAAAATATACAGAAATTGTTCTAAGTTTTCCTAACTCATTACTTGCTGGGCAAGATGTCAGTAAACTAAAAGCAATCACCAAAAAGAAGACTGACTTTTTTTCTGGTAGCGGATATACCCTATATAACACATCCTAATGCTATCCTAACACTAATACTAATGTGTCCTTTCACACTGGAGCATTTGCCATTAATACATAAACATCCTCAAACTCATGTAGTTCTAAGACTCTTGATCTTTGCATCAATCATGCTACAAAATCTGTGCCTTCGAATTATAAAATGGCTATCCTTTTCTGAGGTACCAGATTAGTTAGATCCATCAAATTCTTTTTACTCACATGATCTATAAGTGAAAAGCATAATTCTAAGGTATAGTCACTGGCAGGGGCGTAACTAGGAAAGACTGGGCCCCATAGCAAACTTTTGACTAGGGCCCCCCCTCTGCTGGGTATCACGCAACCCCCCCCCCCTTTGTAGATAGTGCCTCCCTATAGATTCCACCACACAGCGCCCCCCTATAGATAGCACCATACACAGCCCCCTGCAGATAACGCCATACAGCCCCCCTGTAGATAACGCCATACAGACCCCCTCTGTAGATAACGCCATACAGCCCCCCTGTAGATAACGCCATACAGTCCCCCCTATAGAGAATGCCATACAGCCCCCCCTTTAGAAAATGCCATACAGAACCCCTCTGTAGATAACGCAATGTACCCCCCCCTCCAAAAAAAACGGCCTATAGTTTGTCCTACAAAAGACATGCATCCCCTATCCACAGGATAGGGGATACATGTGTGATCGCTGGCAGCGATAAGGAGAATGGGGGACCGAAAGTCCCCCGAAGTTCTCCATGACTAACCTCGGACTTCCGGCGTCTGCGCAGTTCAATAAAAATGAAAGGAGCGCTAGTCACGCATGCGCACAAGCGCGACCGGCGCTCCATTCATTTCTACGGAGCTGCCGACACAGACCCCGGAAGTCCGAGGTTTGTCATGGAGAACTTAGGGGGGACTTTCGGTCCCCCGTTCTCCTCATCGCTGCCAGCGATCACACATGTATCCCCTATCCTGTGATTAGGGGATACATGTCTTATGTAGGAACAACCCCTTCAGTGGCGTCGTGCTGTAGCAGCCATAGCGGCTGCTAGCGGAGCCTGCTGCCATGGGAGGGGGCCGTGCCGGCGGGTGGCACGGGCCCCCTCATGCTGCAGGCCCTGTAGAAGTCGCTACGGCTGCTATAGCGGTAGTTACGCCACTGCGTATAGGTTTGTACGGCGTAAAACTACAGCTCCCAGCATGGCCTGAACAATGATAAGGATATGCTGGGAGATGCGGTTTCACAAAAAAAATCCTATCACCATCATCTCGCTGCAGATCATACAGTGACTACATTACTGATTAGAGGCAGAATAAACATTTACATTAAGTGACTCACCGGTGACGTCTCAGATTCTAGTTCTTTTCTTCTCCCTCCGGTTCAGACATCTATGATGGATTTCTACCGGCCATGACCCATTTCTGCAGTTTTCCGTTCAGATGTCTTCAGCTTCTCACTTTTAAAACATTTCTGCACCTGTAAACAAAGTTAAAATTCTCAACACATCTAAATATAACTGTCACACACACACACACCGTGCCCCCTGTAGATAGTGACCTACATAGAAGCCCCTATAGATAGTGCCCACATATGGACTCCAGAGCTGCAAGGCAATAGTGCTAACCACTGAGCCACGGTGCTGCCCTACATATAGCTTCCCCTATAGTTCTTGCTCCACGTATAGCCCACCTCTGTACATAGTGTCTCACATATAGCTCCCCCTGTATATAGTGTCCCACATATAGCCCACCCCTGTAGACTGTGCACTACATATAGCCACCCTGTTGCTAGTGCCCCACAGGTAACCCACCCCTGTATATAGTGGCCCACATATAGACCCCCCTGTATATAGTGGCCCACATATAGACCCCCCCCTGTATATAGTGGCCCACATATAGAGCCCCCTGTATATAATGGCTCACATATAGAGCCCCCTGTATATAGTGGCCAACATATAGACCCCCCCTGTATATAGTGGCCCACATATAGAGCCCCCTGTATATAGTGGCCCACACCCCCACATATAGACCCCCCCTGTAGCTACTGCCCCACATATAGACCCCCCCTGTAGCTACTGCCCCACATATAGACCCCCCTGTAGCTACTGCCCCACATATAGAACCCTATATATAATAGCCCACATAAAGATGACCCCCCCCCCCTCCCCCACCACTATAGATAATGCCATTCACATTTTTATGAGGGGGAAAAAACAAAAACTTGACATACTCACATTCTCCGGTTCCCACGCTGTTCACTGGCGATGCAGACATGCTCTCTTCTGAGCATGTCTGCAGGAGCTGAACGAGCGTCCTCCAATGACGCTGATTGGCGGGGCAGAATGACTTGCCCCGCCAATCAGCACCTTCTAAGCATGGAAGCGGCGCGATGATGTCATCGCGCCGCTAGCCAATCAGTGTCATTGTAAGGCACTGGATGGTCAGGCACGGAACATGCCCGGCCATTCAGTGCTAATACATGTGTTTGGCTGCCGCTAGCACTGGGGCCCCCTCCGGTGCTAGCGACACCTACAGGCATGAGAGGGCCTGTGTAAGTCTCGGCGTCGCGGGCCCCACAGTAGCGACGCTACCGCTGTAGTAGCCATAACGGCTGCTAGCGGCGCCACCGGGCCCCCTCAAGCCCCGGGCCCCGTAGCAGCCGCTACTGCTGCTACCGCGGTAGTTACGCCACTGGTCACTGGTGTTTAAGGAAAGCCTTCTTCATAAAATCCCACACCGTGGAAAGTATATCAGATTCATTGTCTCTTCATACAACGTATATAGACAATAACAATCAATGATCTTTTCTTGGTTTACTCCAGAACTTCATCTTTTTCACATTGCGTCCAGCTATTTGTGACTACTGAGATCCATACCTAGCAATTCCTGTGTTTTGTGACCTTTGTGTATACACTGTTACAGGCATAGTTTCATGAGGACAACTCCTGTTCATTTGCTTTATTAGGGAGCATGGATGTTATATAGAAGGCTCCCCCTGAAAAGGGATTACCTGCAATCCTATGAAAAACCGCAGATAACACTTTGTGATATTCCATTGATTTGTGCTCAATGAGAAACTTACAGATGTGTCCTTCCTTACCTGTCGTCTTATCTCAACATATCCTGAGATGTGTGGTACCAAATGACCAGCTTAAAAAAACAAACTGATTTGGTAATAGTCTCACGAGATGTGTATGCTATATGTGTCTATGTGTGACCACCAAGTGGTTGTGATGTGCATTGCAGCCTGGATATTTTATTGAAACTGTTCCATGAGTTTTTAACCAAATTCAAGCAAAGGTAAGGGTGGACACATATGTGGTCCTACATTGATAAACTCACATACAAGAACAGTACACAGAGGATCAAATAATTTGCAACACAAAGTCAGCGTTCTAGCTAGGCCTTCCATCACTCAGGGTACGGTTTCAGTTTGTTGCACTAGCCCTGTATTTATATACCCTGGCCAAGACAGAGTGGCTTGTTTGCACCAATCTTGGCAGTCAGTATCTGGGGTATATACCCCACAAGACCACCCCTAACTACGCCACTGGAAAAAAAGACAAAATATCTAGAAAATATAATGTGATACATTTATTTCAGTTATAGATTTATGGACGTTTGTGTCTATATCTATATGGTGACTTCATCCAAGGGGTCTAGCACTGCAGTGGACAAGTTTTAGTTTGCAGAAACTTTACAACTCTATAATTGAATGGCTTACTGTCATTAAAGAAAACATATTTCTATCTATCAAGAGATTTCTCTGCCTGCAAGTCAAGCCAATATGTCAAAAAAATGTCAAGCAGTCAGGTTATACAGCAAGACATCACGTTATTAGTTTTGTAAAGGCCTAGTATGACCCAAACATTTATGGTAGGACTTCTGACAAGACTTATAACTCTAGCTATTGCCGGTATAGCCAGTTCTTGAGTTTTCGAGTTATTAAACAAATCTTGATACAAAAAGAAAAAGGCCAACATTCAGTTGCAAATTGATATTTCAACAAAGTAACATTAGATATTGTCATTCTATTATTTGTAAAAGGGTTTTTCAGGCTTTTCCCCAAACATCTCCATATCTAAAAGCTGTTTATGGGTGAAAATACAAGAAAATATTTACTCACCTCCCATATCAATAGTTCCCTAGTCCCCATTAGTCTTTGTTTAGAAGGATGCCGTAATGATGTGTTGTCCCAACACGTGACCGCTGCAGCTAGTGATTGGCACCATTTAACCCATTACAGCTTATTTGACATGTTTTAAAAGCCTGGAAAACCACTTTAATTCCACTTTCACATGGCAGTATTTAGGTCAGTATTCTGTATTTGAAAGCAAAAACTAGAAGTGAACCTACACAGAGAAAAAGTGTAGGGCCAATTTCACACGGCAGGATTTTAGTCAGCATTTTACATTACTATTTAAAAGCTAAAAGCAGGAGTGGGTACAAAAGACGGAAGAGTTACAAATCTTTCCATTACACTTTCTGTAATTACGGCCCCTGATTACGGGTGTTTTTATGTTCGTGTGCATGGGGCCACAGAATGTGGTCAAACTCATTTAACCCCTTTAGGACACAGCCTGTTTTGGCCTTGTGGACACAGATGATTTTTTCAAATCTGACATGTGTCACTTTTTGTGCTAATAACTCCGGAACGCTTTTACCTATCCAAGCGATTCTGAGATTGTTTTCTCGTGACATATTGTACTTTATGTTAGTGAAAAAATTTGGTCGATAAATTAAATATTTATTTGTGAAAAACGTAAAATTTTTGCAAAAATTTGCAAAAATTTGCATTTTTCTAAATTTAAATGTATTTGCTTGTAAAACAGATAGTAATACCACACAAAATAGTTACTAGTTAACATCCCCCATATGTCTACTTTATGTTTGCATCATTTTTTTCACGTACTTTTATTTTTCTAGGATATTACGAGGCTTAAAACTTTAGCAGCAATTTCTCATATTTTCAATAAAATTTCAAAAGGCTATTTTTTCAGGGACCAGTTCAGTTCTGAAGTGGCTTTGAGGGCCTTATATATTAGAAAGTCCCCATAAATCACCCCATTTTGAAAACTGCACCCCTCAAGGTATTCAAAACCACATTCAGACAGTATTTTTAACCCTTTAGGCGTTTCACAGGAATTAAGGCAAAGTAGAGGTGAAATTGACAAATTTCATTTTTTTTGCCGAAATTCATTTGTAATAAAAAAAATCTGAAACACAGAAGGTTTTACCAGGGAAACGCAACTCAATATTTATTGCCCAGATTCTGCAGATTTTAGAAATATCCAATATGTGGCCCTAGTGGATTTTGGGGCCTCCTTTTTTTAGGCACCATGTCTGGTTTGAGGAGGTCTTGTGGTACCTAAACAGTCGAAGCCCCCAAAAAGTGACCCCATTTTGGAAACTACACCCCTCAAGGCATTTTTCGAGGGGTATAGTTAGCATTTTGACCCCACAGTTTTTTTGCAGAATTTAGTGGAATTAGTCTGTGAAGAAGAAAATCACCTATTTTTCTGTGGAAACATAGAATTTTTTCATTTTACAAGGAATAAAGGAGAAAAAGCCGCCCAACATTTGTAAAGCAATTTCTCCCGATTACGGCAATACCCCATATGTGGTCTTAAACTGATGTTTGGACCCACAGCAAGGCTCAGGAGGGAGGGAGCGCCTTTTGGATTTTGGAGCGCAGATTTTGCTGGATTGGTTTTCAGTGCCATGTCGGGTTTGCAACGCCCCGGAGGGACCAAAACAGTGGAAAGCCCCCAAAAGTCACCCTATTTTGGAATCTACACCCCTCAAGGAATTTTTCTAGGGGTATAGTGAGCATTTTGGCCCCTCAGGATCTTTTTTAGAGCTAAGGTGACCAAAAAACAGCAATTTTGGCGCTTTAAATTCTTTATTTATTACAGCGTTCACTGTGCGCAATAAATTACGTTTTAATTTATTCTGCCGGTCGGTACGATTACGCCGATAACATATGTGTATAGTTTTTTTTTACCTTTTGCAGCGTTTGCACAATAAAATTAAGTTTCTATAAAATAATTTATTTTCTGGGACACGCTATTCTGAGCCGTAACTTTTTTATTTTTTCGTCAAAAAAGCTGTGGGAGGTCTTGTTTTTTGCGGGACGGGTTGTAGTTTTTATTGGTACCATTTTGGGGTAAATACAACTTTTTGATCACTTTTTATTCTATATCTTGGGAGGGGTGGTGACTAAAAAATAGCGATGCTGACAGTTTTCCGTTTATTTTGTTTGCTGCGTTCACCGTGCGGAAAAATGAACATTATAGTTTTATAGTTTGGGCCGTTACGAACGCGGCGATACCAAATATGTGTACTTTTTTTTAACGTTTTCATTTTTTCCCTATAATAAATGACTTATTATAGGAAAACAAAACCTTTTATTTTTACACTTTTATAAAACATTTTTATTAACTTTTTTTTACTTTTTACACTTTATATTTTTGTTTGTTAACTTTTTTTTTTACTTTTTACACTTTCTTTTTTTGACCTGCAGCTCTGATCGCTGCTAGAATACATTACACTACCTAGGTAGTGTAACGTATTCCAACTGTCAGTGTGACGTCACAGTCACTCTGACAGTTGGTCTACGAGGATCAGCAGAGGCTGATCCTCATAGGCTGACATACATGGCAGACCTGGGGGACGTTGTCTGGCCCCCGGGTGCCATCACAAGCATCAGAAGCCCCCACGATTGCATGGGGGCTGCTGATGCGCTACAAACCCGCTACATGCGGAGATCGCAATCGAGCCCCGCATGTAACGGGTTAATTGTCGAAATCAGCGGCGATGAGCCGCTGATCGGCAACACTGGAGAGTGTCAGCTGTCGGGGACAGCTGATCTCCAAGTTCCCGATGCACACTGTCGCCGACAGTGTGCATCGGGAACGGCACAGTGTCTTTCTGTCACTCTGACAAGAAGCCTATCAGGACCAGCCGAAGTTTGGTCCTGATGGGCTTCCGTCCATGGCACACCCGGAAGCCATTGTTTGGCTTCCGTTTGCCATACTAACTATCGGCAGACCCCGCGATTTCGGACGGGGGTCTGCCGATATGCTAGAAACCCCTAAAATTCAGCGATTGCACCCGATCGCCGAATTTAAGGGGTTAATTCGCCGAAATCAGCGGCAAAGGACCGCTGGCCGGCAAGAGGGGAGTGTCAGCTGTCGGTGACAGCTGACCTCCCGGTTCCCGGTGCACACTGTCGCCGACAGTGTGCACCGGGAAAAACTCAGTAACTATACGTCCTCGTGCGGGAAGTAACCTCCCGCAACGACGGACAGTTACGTCCTGGTGCGGGTAGGAGTTAAAGACACAGATGCAAATTCCATTTGACATATATTCTCTTTATCATAAATGTAAACCTGTAGCAGGTGATGCGATAACGTCAATACGCCGAGCCACAGTCTGCAGGCAGAGGACATAGCTGCTCGCCGTGGGTACTGGGGTTAGGAGTTTTTTGTTTTTTTTAAATTGACGCAAATGGGAAACTAACATTATGGAAGGCACAACTACTATATAGGGGAGCAAAAGGGCATAATTACTATATAGGGGCGCAAAGGGGGTCTAACTACTATAGGGCAGCACAAAGGGGACCTAACTACTATATGGGGGACAAAAAGACAACCTAACTACTATATTTGGGCACAAAGGGGGCTTTATTATTATATGGGGCAAAATGTACCTAATTACTATATGGAGACACAAAGGGGACCTATCTACAATATTTGGGGCACATAGGGGACCTAACTACTGTATGGGGCAAAAAGGGGTAGATTGCTAATGTGTGGGAGTGTATATGCAAGCATTTCTTTGTAGGGAGTACAAAGGGGAACTATTACTGTGTAAGGCACTAAGTGGAGCACTATTACTGTGCAGTACCTAAGTTGTATCTATTACTGTTTGCAGGGCACTATCACTGTGTGGGGTCTAAAGGGCACTATTAGTGTTTGGGGGCACTATTCCTGTGTGGGGCACAAATAAGGCTCTATTACTCTTTTGGGGCGTTATTACTGTGTGGGGTCTAAAAGGGCACTATTACTGTGTGTAGGGCACAAAGAGGAGCACTACTACTGTGTGGATTATTTTCATCTGGGGCACTATAAATGGCAAGAATAGGTGGGGAGGGTGATGGAATAGCAAGGTGACAAATTCTGCAGCGATGAGGCTAGAAGTAGAAGTCATGGCGTTATAAGCCATTTGAAGAAGAATAGGGAAAGTGAACGACTGCAATCTGAGAAGAAATCTCCTGGATTTCAATGTACTGTAATAACTTATATGGTCTGCAGAACGCTTGTGTATAGCTGGTATCTACGACTATATGGTAACTATAGGTGGTAATATTGGTCTTTGTTTTATTACACACGTCTTACTACACCATTAAGAATGGTGACACTATTTCTAATAGCTAAAGGGTGGGCCTTAAAAATTATTTCCTCTAGTGGCCCCAAGGTACTCCAGCCTGACACTGATATGGGAATCATGTATCAATACAATTATGGCAGGTGTTACCAAACTTCACAAATAACCCATAAAGATCTAGAACAAAGGTAAAAAGCAGAGCAAGGCCTACCTTAATTTTAAAGGCAACTCAAAGGCAAAGGGTTAGGGATTACTGTGAATAATGGAGGATAAGAAATAAATTGAGTGTTTACAATAAGGAAAAAGTGTGATAGTCAAAATAATTTTAACTTCCTAAAAATGCTTACTACGGTTTTGGATGTTTTTTTGGTGCTGATTCCGACGTGGTTTCCACGTCAATATCAGCGCCAAAAGACCCCCTTCATGTAACTCTGTTACCTGTCAACTGAAAAGTCATTCGCGGGAGGAAAAAATGTTTCCCCATAGCAGAGCACCAGGTCCCAGGCCCAGGTGAAGCTTTCTTTTACTCCATCAAGTAACATTTTTTCCTCTGGGGGATGATTTTTCCATTGACATGTAGTAGTTCTATAGGGGTGGTGTTAGATGGGGCAAACTCAGCAATTGAACAGTTCCCCCCGAATCGGTCGCTACTCTTGGGCAAGTGTTGTGTGCTTGCCCCCAGGCTAAAATTTGCCAGCCAGCCCTGGGCAATTTGCTCACTGCCCGACTGTTTTCTCTCGTAGGCCACAGCCTGGTTTAGGCCTGTGGTCTACAAGACTCCAAGAGCGAGCTGGTGACATCAGCGGCCTAGCGCAATGATGTCACTTCATCATGCCATCCGTGCTGGACTGCTGTGCTCAGCAGAAAGTCAGAACGTCCATCTGGGGTTACTCGGATAGATTTTGGGGTGGAAGGTGCCTTTCTATAGTTCGCCTCAGGCAGCAAAGGTGCTAGGTTCACCCCTGACTACAACAAATGTTACAAAAGACATTGCAACTTTTGCTCTAATCATGCATCGATCCCAATAGTTTTAAAGGCTATGTACACCTGTGGAAATGTATATATTTTTTTCCAGTGTGTTTGGTGAAACTTTGTAATTACTTTTTAATTAAAAATTATTTTTACTTTTTCAGATACAGCTGCAGTCTATACTGGATACACAGAAGCTGTATCTAGCGCTGAAATCTGTATCCGTCAGGTCAGCGGCACTGACGGGTTCAGTGACAGTGGGTCCTGCATGTCTCTGTCATGCAGAATCCACCTGTTATTGATCACATGTAAGTTCATAATTCATTGGATTTCAAACATTTTCAGTTAAAATATTTTTGGACTGTGGTGGGAATTTTGAGTGTGAGGGGGAAGTCCTTTAAGTTCATGACTATTGAATATAGTTACAACTGTTTTGTTTTGGTTTCATTATGCACTTACAATACTACATTGCTTTTTACTACTGAGCTAAAGATGGTGATCCAGAGCATAAACCTCCATACGTAATTGTCATACTCATATCTGTTCTGACCAGAGTATTTAAACACCTTCAAAATGTCTGGTTACTCTCCAAGAAATATTTCATACTTATACTTGTAAAGGACATATTTCATTAATTTTGAGAGCCTATTGTTTCAGGAGAGAAAAACTGTCATTTACTGATACATTACTAACAGCAATAATACAAATTGTTTTAGCTGTAATTGGCCAATTACAGTATACACACAGATTCAGTCATTCAACAAACACAACCCCCATAAAATACACATCTGTGAACTCCATTGAGTGAAATTTCAATCCAGGTAACAGAACTTTCAATGGCTCATCCCAAACTTATGGTATCATCATTGTAGAGTTTTAGGAAAGCAAATAGATAAGGCAATGAAATTGATGGGTGAATGGACTATTTGTTTATGAACTTGCACAAAACATGCATTTTACATGCACTTTATCCCTTAAAAGAACAGTGTCACCAATTTTTTTTTTATAATATCAGTTTGATGTTAGTGCTTTATTAAAAACGTTTGGATTAATTTGTGTGTTTGTGTGTTACTTTTTCTTATTTTTACACTTTTTCTTCCCTATGGGGGCTGCCATTTTTTTTTCCATTTCTGTATGTGTCGATTAACGACACATACAGACATGGAATACGGCAGCTCCAGTCCCATAGGGACTGCGAACGGGGCCCGTTCCATCCACTTTGGTGTACGCTGCTGTGTGGTGAACGGCGCATGCACCGCTCCCACACAGTTCAATTTGAAATGCGCGCTGTCCGGCGCCATTTTCCTGTGGACCGGAAGTCGCGGCCGGACAGTAAGATTACTCCTTCCGGTCGCGGCTTCCGGACTTGTGCACATGGAGCAGCGGCAGCAGACGGAGCGGACGGACCGGAGGGAGCGGCGGCGACTGGAGCAGGTAAGGGATTTCTATGTATGTTCGTGTTTTACTGTGTGTTTACTACTGTATGTTAACCTACTACACTGTGTGTTAGCTCAAAACATGGCAACACACAGTGTAGGAGGTTAGACCGTTCAATCCCCTCGTTTCTCCCGGCACTAGCCAGGATAAAGGAGGGGGGATTCGGAGAGCTCACTAGAGCGAGGGATTTTTACCCAATTTTGCAGCATAAAGCAATGTGGTTGCTTTACCACATGCAATGCTGCAATTTTGGGAATGGCTCCATCTAGTGACCAAAAATGGGAAATATTATAAATTTGAATCCAATTGAATCCAATTTATAATATTTCCTGACTCGTGAAAAAAAAAAAAAATTAGAACAATGTTTAATCACCTACACACTAATTGTTTAACTAAAAAAAAACAAACATGTTTTGCTGGCAACACATTCCCTTTAAGGAAGCGGCATATATTGGACTTCATAATGTCATGTTCCAAGGGTATGTGGACCGACCCACTAGGCCGCTCCGCCGTAGCAGATTGGCAGCTGACCAAGTCACAGTCTATGCAAAGTCTATACAAAGTTTGTAGCACAACGGTATCTGAGATAGTCCAGAAGGTGCCAGTGGCTTTGGCATGGATGAGACTTGACGTGGCAGGTAGCGCCAGATGTGGCGGATGATACCAGGAGTGGCAGATGACACCAGACGTGGTGTATAACAGCAGGTGGCACAACACGACTCGAACACTAGAAAGGCTCAGGAACAAAACACAGCCCGGGATACAGGATAAAGGTAGCAGGGCATGGGAACACTGGGAGCAAGATAACACTAAGAGACCATTTGCAATACGAACAAGGGTAAACAACAACAACAAAACTTAGGCAAGGAGTGAAACTGCAGAGTCCTTTTTATAGTCCATGGTGATTAGGGTTAATTAACAATATTTTAGGCGTGCACACGTTGGCCCTTTAAGGCCAGGCACGAACACGCGCGCACACAATATGGGTCACTGCAGAGCGGAAGTGAGTGCTGGCGTCTCCTAGGAAGGAGATGCCATTAAGGGGTGAGTAGGAATGATGGTCTGCGGCCGTGGACGTTACAGTATCCCCCTTTTCTTGGGACCAAAGCGAGAGAGGAATTTCTTAATGAAGGTAGGGGCATTAAGTTTCTCTTCTGGTTCCCAGGACCTCTCCTCAGGACCAAACCCTCTCCAGTCCACCAAATAGAAAGTCCTTCCTGGTACCCTCTTGCAGTCCAGGATCTCCTTCACCTCAAACATATCAGATGGACCGCTGGAAGTAATTACAGGACTAGGAGTTTTACTGTAGCGGTTAAGGACCACAGGTTTCAGGAGGGACACATGAAAGGAGTTGGGGATTCTGAGGGTAGGAGGCAGCTGAAACTTATAGGAGACGGGGTTTATCTGTTGTAAGATATCAAAAGGTCCAAGGAACCTGAGAGCAAATTTTATGAGGGCACCTTCAAATGAATGTTCCTTGAGTATAGCCAGACCTTGACTCCAGGAGAGAACTGAGGAGGAGCTTTTCTTCTTTTATCAGCATGCTTTTTCATGCGGTCCACTGCCTGGAGGATCGCAGACTTAGTTTGCTGCCAGATATGAATAAAAGTCCCAAATGAGGAATTTGCTGCTCGTGCTGGAGTCATGGCTGGCACAGGAAGAACAACTCGAGGATGCTGGTTATAACCAATGTAGAAAGGAGACGAGGCAGAGATTCACTTGTGTGATTATTGTACGAGAATTCCGCCCAAGGCAGAAGTTGTACCCAATTTAAGTGTTGGGCGGAAACTAAATGACAAAGATAATTCTCCAAAATTTGATTGATCCTCTCCACTTGACCATTGGACTGCGGGTGATAGGTGGAAGTGAAGTCCAGCTTAACATCTAGCAGGTTGCACACGGCTCTCCAGAACTTAGACGTAAACTGTATACCCCAATCTGAGACAATATGCAGAGGAAGTCCGCGCAGATGGAAGATGTGTAGAATAAACAGATTTGCCAGACGAGGAGCAGACGGAAGTCCAGTCAACGGAATAAAATGTGCCATTTTAGAGAAACGATCCACTACTACCCAGACCGTAGTACATGTAGCTGAGGGGGAAGGTCTGTAATAAAGTCCATTGCAATATGCTGCCAAGGAGCATCAGGGACAGGCAGGGGTAGGAGCAGACTAGTAGGTTTGGAGTGGGTAGACTTGTTTGAGGCACAGTTCGTACATGAAGAGACATATTCCGCAACATCGCTAGGCAGCGTGGGCCACCTGTACTGACGGGCTATGAAGTCCTGAGTCTTTCGAACACCTGAGTGCCCGCCAGTTTGGAGCTGTGTTCCTAGCTGAGAATAATTTTCCTGTCTGCAAGGCGGACAAAGGTCTTTCCAGGAGGAATGTCTCTAATTTGCAACGGGTTAGTGACAATAATCCTAGACAGACCGATTATATATTGAGGAATTTCCTCAGTCATTAGTCTCAAATGATCGAGACAGGGTGTCAGCCTTCACATTCTTATTAGCATGACGGAAAAGGAGAATTGAAATTGAAATTGAACAAAGCACAATGACCGCCTGGCTTGGTCCGTATAAATGATAATAGAGTGAACCATTTGCAACGGGTAGACAACAACGCTCAGGCAATGAGTGAAAGGGCAGAGCCCTTTTTATAGTCCATGGTGATTTGGGTTAATTAACAATATTTAAAATGTGCACGCGCTGGCCCTTTAAGGCCGGGCACGAGAGCGCACACAACGGGACACTGCACAGTGGAGCGGAATTCCATGGGCGCGGCCATCGAGGGCTGATTAGGAACGATGGTCCGCGGCCTTGGACATTACACAGGACATAGCCCCATTTTTCAAATCTGATAAGCATATTTTGCAAATTCAGAAGAGCGTATTTTACGCCCATGTGCTGTCAGCACACTGACCCATGCAAAACAATGGAGCTTTTCAGACATGCGTGTTTTTTCACGGAGCGTGTATCCGCTGCTAAACCTCACTGCATGTCCTATTTTGTTGCGCTTTTGCAGACCACTTCGCCCATTGAAGTCTATAAGTGCGTGAAAAACACAGACAGTACACAGACAATATTTGTGTGCTGTCCGTGTTTCAAGCATCAGTATCTTAAGAAGTGCTGAGATTAAAAAAAAAGGAAGTTCTTGCAGAGGAGAAACATGGACGTGAAAAACTTATGCCACACGGAAAGCAAAACGCAAACCACACTGATGCCAAACTGAAATACATTAAATAAGGTAATTTTTTTGCAAATGCAAAGCAGACATGCTCGTCTGAATAAGGCCTTATTCAAGTTATTCTGAGATTGTTTTTTCGTGACACATTATACCATAATTTAATGGTGAACTTTGGTCAATATGGTTACTTTTTATTTATTAAAAACGAATCCTAAATTTAACCCCTTAACCCCTTAAGGACGCAGCCACTTTTGGACCTTATGACACAGCCTCATTTTTTAAATCTGATGTGTGTTACTATATGTGGTAATATTTTGGGAATGCTTTTACATATCCAAACGATTCTGAGATTGTTTTCTCGAGACATATTGTACTTTAAAGGAACAGTGTCATCACAAATTATTTTTTTATATGTTAAAGATGTTAGTGCTTTATTAAAAACGTTTATATTCATTTGTGTGTTTGTGTTTTACTTTTTCTTATTTTTACACTTTTTCTTCCCTATGGGGGCTGCCATTTTTTGTTCCATTTCTGTGTGTGTCGATTAACGACACATACAGACATGGAATACGGCAGCCACAGTCCCATAGGGACTGCGAACGGCTCCCGTCCCATTGACTGCAGTGTACGGCGTCTGTGTGGGAACTGCGCATGCAGTCCTATTCGAAATTGGCGCCGTCCGGCGCCATTTTCCTGTGGAACGGAAGTCGCGGCCGGACAGTAATATTACTACTTCCGGTCGCGGCTTCCGGATTTGTGCACTTGCACCAGCGGCAGCAAACGGAGCGGACGGGCCGGAGGGAGCCGCGGCGGCAGGAGCAGGTAAGAGATTTCAATGTATGTTCGTGTTTGTGTGTGTTTACTACTGTATGTAAACCTACTACACTGTGGGTTAGCTCAAAAAATGGCGACACACAGTGTAGGAGGTTATGTCAGGGATCATTACTATGTATATTGTCTGAAAAATATTATCCTTACATATATGTATATACATTTCAGTTCTTTGTGTAATATACTGATATATATAACAAGTTCTTTGTTCATGTCGGACACACCTATGGAAGACACCGCCCCCTGGAATGCAAAGAGGAGTGTGCAGAAGAAGAGGAGTGTGCAGAAGAATGTATAGCAAAAGTTACAGCAGAAGAGCCAATGGAATTCAAGCAAGTCACACATCTATAGGGAGGGGCATGTGTCTTCTCTGTGTGTGTTTCTTTGTTCTGAATAAAGTTCAGTCCCTCCTGGCTGACATTGAAGCTGTACCTCAGACATTTGTGTGGTGTACTTCTCTCCAGGCATGCCTTCAGCTTTCAATTTACAGAGGTGGTTATTCGGTGTGAAATGCGGACCTGACATTTGGTGCCGAAGCCGGGACCTCACTCGAGGAAAAATCAAAATCCGGACAGTCGACAATCACAGGGTGAAACAGAGGACTCAAAGTTGCCCACTGAAGGAATTTGATCACCTCCGCAATAACACGGTAAGCGAATTGATTTTATAAATCTTCGTCTTATCTGTGTTAGTGGGCAGTCTTGTAGCGATCTGTAGAACCCTTTTGTTGATTTCCTGGATTATCTCAGGCGACAGAGGTGATATTTTCCGCTGTGAGGTTGGAAACCTGTGAGACCCTAGTCGCGCCCGACTAACCATCCTCTGGGTAATTAGGGACTGGATAAAGTTATATAACACGACCAGAGAGCTGCAGACTGTGGAATTTTTAATATTTCCAGCGAGGCCAGAGAGTCTAAATAAATAAAGTTATATAACACGACCAGAGAGCTGCAGACTGTGGAATTTTTAATATTTCCAGCGAGGCCAGAGAGTCTAAATAAATAAAGTTATATAACACGACCAGAGAGCTGCAGACTGTGGAATTTTTAATATTTCCAGCGAGGCCAGAGAGTCTTATTGAATATTTTTGAGAGTCTAATTAAAGATTTTTTATAATTCTAGCGAGATGTAATGATAAATACATTGCAGACTAGAGTTTATACTATTTCGGCGAGACTTAGCGTTGGAGACTGTGAAATTATATTATTTCCTGCCAGACCAAGAGTTGCAGATCGAAAATTGTTATATAAATTACGTGTATAATATAGACTGTTAGAATGGATGGTTTACGGTCCATATTCAAATCATCAGGATCACCCGATCCTATTCATGATTTGGTGAAGTGAATGGAAGTTAGGAATAAGAAAGGTATTGTATGTTATATGTATTAGAAAACAGGACCAGCCAACGCCCGGTAATGGCGTCCGTACCTCATGTTGAGTGTGTCCTCATTGTGGGTGGGAAACCACCCCCCCTTCACAGCTGCGCACTGTGTTTCCAATGGGAGAGGCTGCCCCCCCCCTGCCCCTGATGTGGCCACGCCCGGCCCAACCAAATCAGTATGAAATAATCACCTTGTTAATTTTGTCATTTGTAGTGTTTTTTTTCTATTTACAGAAGTTCCAGTCTAGTTCACAGATGAAGCAACACGTCATCATAATATAGAGATGGTGGCCGACAGATTGTATGGTTAAACATTAACGTAGATAATTCCTATACAATGGTGTGATGAATGATTGCAGATACGTATGTTGTTTTGCCGGCATTGAAAGTGTTAAGATTGTGAGAAGCTGTGAGTTTGTGACCCCCCCCCCCCCCTCCCTCCCCTCTAAAGTGTGCTGTGTTTGGGAGGAGGAGGAGGAGGAGGAGGAGGGGGGGCTGACTGGGTGCAGTCCGCAGGGCTGATGAGACAAAGGGATTTCAATATGCACTGCTGAGATATATATATATATATGTAATGTGTACAAACCGAAATAAATTTCTTCTCTTTTGCGCATGCGCTGTTGTTGATAAAAGTTACGATATTTATGTGTTCTGATATGATCAGATTTCATGTGTTTTGATGTTAATTCAGATGTATTAAACTACAGATACTGTGAGACACGGGGTTTTGAAAATGTATGTGCCCCCACCGTTCCCTATATATATATATACAGTTTATTGGTTTGCAGTAATTAATGTTATCAGATATAATATTTTCTGTTTTATTGAATAACAAACTACAATTGTTTTGCTTTTGATTTCACACATGAGTTATGTCATTGTAAAGATCAAATGTATTTTCGTCAGGAAAAAGTCATTTTTGTTTCAGGCTGTTGCACATTACAGGGGGTTAAACTAGTGCCGCACAGATAGAGTGCCAGACTTTGTTATGTTGAGATGTAGTTTTGAACTCTGCTACATTACTTTCGCAGAGTCCACAAAGGGGGGAAGGGTGAAGGAATTGATCAGGTACAATTTTGGTTTGTTTTGAGTTAATTAATTTGGTTTCAGGAGATCTAAAATGTGTAAGAGACCCCAATGAGTAATCCAGATTAAATGTGTATGAGAGTAACCTACATTTTGAGGTTTGTGTAGATGGTTGTGTAAGAGACCATCCCCCTCCAGCAAATTTACACAGGAGGCAGAGGTGACGTCACTCACACGAGTCTTTATGGATTAAGATGAGGGGGAAGGCAAAACAAAAATTGTCTGGACATTGTTAATTTGATGTAAAGTTTTTAGGAATGTTTTCTTTTTATTTGTTTTTTTTTTATTAATCAAGTATTTGCAGAACCTGATAAAAGTGAGATTCTCAAGGTATTCTGGATTATCAGATGAGTGTGGAGAAGTGTATAACATTTGGTTTTATTTTAGAGAATGAAGACGCCACCCCTTTGAGATGTTCTATCTATATGTGACATGGGTTTTTAATGTAAATTTGTAATAAAGAGATATTTTATTATACAGTATGTACAAGCCGGGATACGAAGCACCAGGTAAATCATCCAGAAACCACTCTCACCTTCTTGTTCATCTCAAGGAGCGGAGCTGGAGGTGCTCGCTGAGGCTTGTAACCTGGCAGAAGGTAAGACGGCCGACATTTACACTGACTCTAGGTACGCTTTTGGCATCGCCCACAATTATGGGCCCATTGGTAGTAGGAACTTTATTGGATCATCGGGTAAGCCAATTGAGAGAGCGAGAGAAGACAGACCTGACAACAAGGATATGTGCAGCCAGGTGTCAGTAAATTGGCTTGTCCCTGGATACAATAATGCCACCACTAGGTTTGTAGCAGCCGGCATGATGTGCGCACGGCATGACATAGGTAAAACAGCAAAGGTACCTGTGAAAAGTGCAGCCCGGCCAGATTAACAGTCCCAGCGACTGCAGAACATACAACTACCGGAGGTAGAAGTGTATGACGCGGTGCTCGTATGTGTAGACCTATTCTCAGGGGGGCCTGAAGCCCGGCCTGTATTTTCCCCACTACAGACGTTGTGTGTAAGTGACAGGGGAACAATGGTATCCCAGGTATTGACCTGATGTTTGTACAATAAGATATCAGCAGTTCTCCAGATGTTATCCCAAAGTTAGTTTGTTTAATAATTGTATTTAAGAAGTGTTGTGGGAATATTAAATATTGAGGTTAAGTTTTATGTAAAGTTCTGGACCAGCCTTAGCATTGGACTATTAGAGTCATGCGTCAGATAAAAGGTACAGAAGTGGAATATTCCCATTAGAAAACATTTTTATTTGTTTATTTTTATTTTTGTTGTGAAAGGGAAATTTTAGAGCAGAGAATTCCGTGCAGTGTATATGTGTATGTATAGATATGTATATAAAGAAGAAGAATCAGTTTGTAAGTTTTAGTTACTGACCAGTGTGAACGTTTGATGTAAAGATGCTATTTGTTAATGTTTTTCTTCAAATTAATTATTTGGGTAAGATCTAATTGGTATGTCCCAGGTTTTACAGCTGTCGCTGCTAAATTCTGTTAGAGCTGTTTGATTTGCCTACAGAACAGTCCTGGCAGACCGGTGCCACCCTTATCATACCCGCCTCCCACGAAGAGAACCGACCTTGAGAGGCCTTCCCAGGTAGAACGAACCAGGTTAGAGTAAGAAAAATAGGTTTAAGACGCTTGTCAGATAAACATGTGGAATCTGTGTATCTTTCTGTGAGGTGGAGATGTTCCAGGCAATCAGCTGAGATCAAGGTACAAATCCTGCTGAAAGGGTATCACCAAGTGCAAATGAAATGTACCCAGTAAGTTACACATCTTCTAGGTGCCCTGTCCATTGTAACAGAGAAGTTTTTCCTTATATAAAGGTGTTTGATGTCATTTAGGGGCCTGACATTATTGTATGTACTTAGAACAACGTTTATAATGTATGCGGATGATGTTATCACCAGATTAGTATTTATTTTAACAATTGACAAGAGTTGGGGGTCCCCAGCAAGTGCCAGTAAACATGAACTAGAAGACTTTTAATACGATAAACTCCATCACTGAGATGCGGCAGGCACAGCCTGAGCCAGTACAACGCGTTTATCATGAACTGACGGCAGTGTCACAATTCTAAGCGGCCGCCCAGACGAGTAACTTGCCAGAGGAAGAGTACAGATGCGGAGGATTTGATAGTCACAATACAACTCCACTAATCCGCCTACGTGGGATCTCACCCCAGGCTCACAACATGCGGTGCTATGTACAGCCTGATGACGTAAACTAAAGGAGACGGTGTCGGACAGATGAGAAGGACCAAACCAAGTCCTGATGACATCAGCAAAGTAAAGACCAAAGACCTGAGTGAATCCGTCAGCAGGATCAAGTGTTTTGATAAGTAAGTGACCAGGAGGGGGTAATAATAACTCCCCCACTGGACACCAACGTAGTCTGACTCCACAATTGTGTGGGTTACCCTGAGGGTGACAGTCAGTGAAGAGCAGAAGACAGGAGAAGAAGAAGACGATGGTGTACAGGACTGGCAATGAACTGATGGCACCCGAGACCTGAGGGTGATAGCATGAGATTGGTGATAGCATTATGTTATTAGCTGAGGCCCTATTGTTTATAATGTCTGAGGTTTATAATTATAATGTGTGTAAATATGCCACGGTGCTGCAAATTACAATCTGAGGAGTTTTATGTGAAGGTGTGAGGTGAAGGTCACTGTGCTGCCCATGACCTGTCATATCTGCAGGGGTAAAGTCCCATTAGGACAGTAAGTGACAGTGCGACAATTATTACTGTTAATAAAAATGTAGACCGGATTAATATATATATATATTACAACCAGCAGTGGTTTGTAGATTATATCAAGACAACCATCCTGTATCCAGAGGAGAATAGGGAAAGTTAGGACCACTCCGACACCTTGGAAGTCCAGGTACAAAGGGGGGTTACTCATCAGGAGTAGCTCGTCTCAAGCTGGTGAAGAAATCCAAAACCCCTACCCGCCTGGTTCGAGTGGTCAGTGGTAGGTTGCTAGGCAAGACTCAGGGATAGAGTAATAATATTTTTAGGGGGGACTGTCAGGGATCATTACTATGTATATTGTCTGAAAAATATTATCCTTACATATATGTATATACATTTCAGTTCTTTGTGTAATATACTGATATATATAACAAGTTCTTTGTTCATGTCGGACACACCTATGGAAGACACCGCCCCCTGGAATGCAAAGAGGAGTGTGCAGAAGAAGAGGAGTGTGCAGAAGAATGTATAGCAAAAGTTACAGCAGAAGAGCCAATGGAATTCAAGCAAGTCACACATCTATAGGGAGGGGCATGTGTCTTCTCTGTGTGTGTTTCTTTGTTCTGAATAAAGTTCAGTCCCTCCTGGCTGACATTGAAGCGGGACCTCAGACATTTGTGTGGTGTACTTCTCTCCAGGCATGCCTTCAGCTTTCAATTTACAGAGGTGGTTATTCGGTGTGAAATGCGGACCTGACAGTTACATCGTTCAAACCCCTCGTTTATCCCGGCACTAGCCAGGATAAAGGAGGGGGGGATGCTGAGAGCTCACTAGAGCGAGGGCTTTTAACCCAATGTTGCAATGCTGCAATTTTGGGAACAGCTCCATCTAGTGACCAAAAATGGGTAGTATTATAAATTAGAAATAATTTATAATATTTCCTGGACTCGTGCAAAAAAATAAAAAAAATTTGAACAATGTTTAATCACCCACACACTAAATGTTTAATTTTTAAAAAAAAAACATGTTTTTCTGGCAACACATTCCCTTTAAGTTAGTGCAAACATTTGGTCGATATATTCAATATTTTTGTGTGAAAAACACCAACATTTTGAGAAAATTTGCAAAAAATTAGCATTTTCTAAATTCAAATGTATCTGCTTGTAAGACAGATAGTTATACCACACAAAATAGTTACTAGCTAACATTTCCCATATGTCTACTTTAGATTGGCATAATTTTTTGAACATCCTTTTATTTTTCTAGGACGTTACAAGGCTTATAAGTTTAGCAGCAATTTCTCAAATTTTCAAGAAAATTTCAAAAGCCTATTTTTTTAGGGACCAGTTCAGTTCTGAAGTGGCTTTGAGGGCCTTATATATTAGGAACCCCCACAAATCACCCCATTTTAAAAACTGCACCCCTTAAAGTATTCAAAACAGCATTTAGAAAGTTTCTTAACTCTTTATGCGTTTCACAGGAATTAAGGCAAAGTAGAAGGGAAATGTGCAAATTTCTTTTTTTTTGCAGAAATGCCATTTTAATCCATTTGTCCTGTAATACTGAAGGTTTTTACCAGAGAAACACAACTGAATATTTATTGCCCTGATTCTGAAGTTTTTATAAATATCCCACATGTGGCCCTAGTGCGCTACTGGACTGAAACAAAAGCCCCAGAAGCAAAGGAGCACCTAGAGGATTTTTGGGCCTTCCTTTTCTTAAATTATATTTCAGGCACCATGTCAGGTTAGAAGAGGTCTTGTGGTGCAAAAATAAAGGAAACACCCCCAAAAAAAAACAATTTTGGAAACTACACCGCTTGAGGAATTCATCTAGGGGTGTAGTGAGCATTTTGACCCCACAGGTGTTTCATAGATTTCATTAGAATTGGGCAGTGAAAATGAAAAATTACATTATTTTCCAATAACATCTAGCTTTACCTCAAAATGTTTAATTTTT
This sequence comes from Rhinoderma darwinii, assembly GCF_050947455.1. Lineage (NCBI taxonomy): Eukaryota > Metazoa > Chordata > Amphibia > Anura > Rhinodermatidae > Rhinoderma > Rhinoderma darwinii. The sequence goes on from NC_134688.1 coordinate 229,038,803, forward strand.
TCAACAAATAAATGATGAAAAGCACCCCAACATTTGTAAAGCAACTTCTCCAGAGTACGGAAATACCCAACATGTGGTCATAAACGGCTGTTTGGTGAAGCGGCAGGACTCAGAAGAGAAGGCATGCCATTTAGCTTTTGAAGTACATATTTTGCTGGTTTGATTTCTCGGCACCATGTCGCATTTGTAAAGCTCATAAGGTACCAGTACAGTGGAAACCCCCCAAAAGTGACTCCATTTGGGAAACTACACCCCTAGAGGAATTAAACTAGGGGTGTAGTGAGAATTTTTAACCCCCAGGTGTTTCATAGATTTTATTAGAATTAGGCAGTAAACATGAAAAATTTAATTTTTTCCACTAAGACGTAGCTTTAGGTCAAAATGTTTCATTTTCTCATCAAATAAAGGAGAAAAAGCAATGTAACATTTGTAAAGCAACTTCTACAGAGTACGGAAATGCCCCATATGTGGTAATAAAGTACTGTATGAATACACATCAGGGCTCAGAAGGGAAGGAGCGCCATTTGGCTTTTGGAGAGCAGATTTTGCTGGATTGTTTTTTCTGCGCCATGTCGCTTTTGCAAAGCCCCTTAGGTAGCAGTACAGTGGAAACTACCCAAAAGTGACTCCATTTGGCAAACTACACCCATTGAGGAATTAATCTAGGGGTGTAGTGAGCATTTTGACCCCACAGGTGTTTCATAGATTTCATTAGAATTGGGCAGTGAAAATGAAAAATCACATTATTTTGCAATAAGATGTAGCTTTACCTCAAAATGTTTATTTTTTTCAACAAATAAATGATGAAAAGCACCCCAACATTTGTAAAGCAACTTCTCTAGAGTACGGAAATACCCAACTTGTGGTCATAAACTGCTGTCTGGGCAAGCAGCAGGACTCAGAAGGGAAGGCACGCCATTTAGCTTTTGGAGTACAGATTTTGCTGGTTTGATTTCTCGGCACCATGTAGCATTTGTAAAGCTCCTAAGGTACCAGTACAGTGGAAAAAAAGTGACTCCATTTGGCAAACTACATACTTTGAGGAATTCATCTAGGGGTGTAGTGAGCATTTTGACCTCACAGGTGTCTCATATATTTTATTAGAAATGGGCAGTGAAAATTAAAAATTACATTATTTTCCAATAAGACGTAGCATTAGTTCAAAATTTTTCATTTTCTCAACAAATAAAGGAGAAAAAGCACCATAACATTTGTAAAGCAACTTCTTCAGAGTAGGGAAATACCCCACATGTGGTCATAAACTACTATTTGGACACACAACAAGGCTCTAAAGGGAAGGAGCGCCATTTAGTATTTGGAGTGGAGATTTTATAAGATTCGTTTTTTTACACCAGGTTGCATTGAGCTATATTACCAGTACAGTGGTACCCCCGATAAATTACCCCGTTTTGGAAACTAGATCCCTCAAAGAATTTATCTAGGGGTGTAGTGAGCATTTTGACCGCACAAGTGTTTTGCAAAAATGAGTAAACAATAGATGTTGCAGATTTAAAATTGCTGTTTTCCACAGATATGCCATTTCAGTGCCCAATGTGTTGTGCCCAGCTTGTATTACCGTAGACACACATCCCATAAATTGTTAAGCGGGTTCTCCAGAATACAGTAATACCCCATATGTGGTCATAAATTGCCGTTTGGGCACACGGCCAGGCTCAGTTGGACCACCATTTGGCTTTTGAAGCGCAGATTTTGCTTGGGGGTTTTAGTGGTATTTTATCTTATAATGTGGGGGCATATGTGAGCTGGGCGGAGTACATCAGGGTATATGTAAACTGGGCGGAGTACATCAGGGTATATGTAAGCTGGGCGGAGTACATCAGGGTATATGTAAACTGTGCAGAGTACATCAGGGTATATGTAATATGCGCGGAGCACATCAGGATATATGTAAGCTGTGCGTAGTACATGAGGATATATGTAAACTGTGAGGAGTACATCAGGGTATATGTAAGCTGGGCGGAGTACATCAGGATATATGTAAGCTGTGCGGAGTACATCAGGGCATATGTAAGCTGGGCGGAGTACATCAGGGAATAATAGGCTGATGTAATAATGGGGAGAATGAATAATCCATGGATTGGCATGGTACGCTTTGAACTAATCCTTTATACACAGGCCGGGTTAATTGGGTAATATACAAAATATCCAGTGTTGCCTAATCTTTGATTTCTTCACTAGCCCTATAAGCCGCACAAGCCCCTAAAGTTTCCCCGTCTCCGCAGCATCTACAGGGTCCACCTGTGGGGTCCAGCAAATGACGATGTGGGAAATGAGTGAAATTCCACTGGACCTAAAAAATTAGTCTGGGCCGTCATTTTGCATCATTGCGTTTTGAGAGTCATAACGTGTTATTTTTCCGGTGACGGAGCTGTGTGAGGGCGCGTTTTTTTGTGGAACGAGCTGTAATTTTTATTGGTTCCATTTTGGGGTACATGCGATTTTTTTTTTTTATCGCTATTTATTCCATTTTTTGGGAGATGAGGAAACCAAAAAACAGCCATTCTAGCACGTTTTTTGTTTTTTTTTACAGTGTTCACCGTGCAGTATAAACAACATGTTAACTTTATTGTGCGGGTCGATACGATTACAGCGACACCAAATTAATATAGTTTTTTTACGTTTCACTACGTTCCCAAAATAAAAATACTCTTTTCTAAAAAAATCATGTTTTAGTGTCGCCATTTTCTGACAGCCATAACTTTTTTATTTTTTTGTTGATGTCGCTGCGGGAGGGCTTGTTTTATGCGTGACGAACTGTAGTTTCTATTGGTACCATGTTGTGTTACCTGCAGCTTTTTGATCACTTTTTATGACATTTTTTTTGAGACAAGATGACCAAAAAATAAAATACTGTCATTGTTTTTTATTAAAAATTTTTACGGTGTTCACCGTGCGGTAAAAATAATGTGAAATTTTTATAGATCAGGCCGTTCTGAACACGGCGATACCTATTATGTGTAGTTTTTTTTAATTTTTTCATTTTTTTTCTATTAATAAAGGAGTTGATCAGGGAAACAGGGTGATTGTTGTTTTTATTATTTATTTATTATTTATTTATTTATTTATTTATTTATTTTTCTTTCACATTTTGTTTACATTTTTTACTTTTTCTTTTGCACTGACCTGGGGACTTGAAGATCTGGTCTTTTGATCCCCGGTACAATACTCTGCACTACTTATGTAGTGCAGTGTATTGTAACTGTCATTCATGAACTCGGGCAGGACCTAATAGGCTTCCATACCTGGGCAACCAGGAAGCCTAGCAACGGCTTCCTGGTTGCCATAGCAACCATCGCCACCCGCGATCCATCGCGGGGGGGGGGCCCGGGGGGTACAGAGGGAGCTCCCTCCCTCTGTAAACCACTTCAATGCGGCGGACGTCATTGACAGCCGCATTGAAGGGGTTAAATGGCTGCGATCGGTGGTAACAGCCATTGCAGCCATTGCAGCGGGATGTCAGCTGTGTATAACAGCTGACAGCCGCTGAAGATAAAGCGCGCACAGCTCCTGTGCTCGCTTTATCTGCAGGGCGTGACTGTACGCCCGAGTACGGGAACCCACTTTGTATCTGGACGTACAGTCACGCCCAATAGCGGGAAGGGGTTAAAGACCAGGCCATTTTGAGTTTTTTTTATTTTCGTTTTTTCCTCCCTGCCTTCCAAAAGCCATAACTTTTTTATTCCTTCGTCGACATAGCCATATGAGGGCTTGTTTTTTGCGAGACAAGTTGTAGTTTTTCGTGGCATAATTTATTGTACTGCATAATGTACTGGAAATCTAAAAAAAAAATATTTGTGGGGTGAAATGGGCAAAAAACTGTGATTACACCATATTTTGGGTGTCCATTGGGCAGTAAAAACTACATATTTGCCTTATTCTACAGGTTGATACGATTACGTCAATACCAAATTTATATGTTTTGTTTTCTATTTTACTACTTTTAAAAAAATGTGTGGAGGTGTGAGGGCTTAAATTTGGTGGGGCATACATTTTGGGGTACATGCGACTTTTTGATTACTTTTGTTTTCCTTTTTTTTGGAGAGCTACGGTGACCTAAAAAGTGTAATTTGCATGTTTTATATATTTTTTTATTTGACATCGTTCACCGAGCGAGTTAAATGACGCTATATTGTGATAGTTCAGACTTTTACGATTGCAGCAATACCAGTTATGTTATATTTTTTTTAACATTGCTTCAGGGAAAAAATGGGTTATAGGGTTATTTTTGAACTTTTGATTTTTATTTTTTTTTGGAACATTATAAAAATCTTTATTTAATTGTTTTTTACTTTTTATTATTAGTCAACCTAGGAGACTTAAAGCAATGATCATTGGATCGCTTGCATGGTATACTGCAATACTATTACTAATACTATGTATTGCAGTATATTGTGATTCTGGCAGTCTCCTTTGAAACCCTGCCAGAGGACCCCAGGCTGCCATAACAACCACTGTAAACGGACAATCGTGCCGTGGGGGAGGTGGTGCGATGGCGTATTTGAGGGGGCGCCCCCCTGATTCTAACAATTTAAATTCCGCGGTCGCGATTGACCACGGCATTTAAGGTGTTGAACGGCGGAATCAAAGGGATCTTTCATTCCGCCCGTTGCAGTGAGGTGTCAGATGTGTAACACAGCCATCACCCGTTGGGTATGGAGCGAGCTCAGCCCGTGGGCTCGCTCCATACTTCCCCTTAACGGCTGCCGCATACCGCTCCTTGACATGTCATTAAGGGGTTAAAGAACATTTTTAAAAAATAACATTTTCCTACATTTGATATCCCCTAATATAAATAATGAAACCACAGAAATGAGTAAATAAATAAGGTTTATCATATATCTTCTTCATGTAGGCATCATTTCTTCAATATAATTAAAATATTATTTTTCCAATTTTCCATTACAGCCATTACAAAAAAATATGGCTTTCAGAATTTGGCAACACAAGAGCAAATCATTTTGTTTAAAAAGGGTATTTTTTACCACACAATGAACTCTGTAAGAACGAAACACAAAAAACATAGGTAAGATTACTGTGTGTCCCCCCCCCCCAAGTCATTATACAAGTATTTTAAGGGTTATTCCAAAAATCCATTGCTTTTTAACAAAGCCCGGTACTATCATAAACTGCCCCATGCTCAAAGAAACTTACTTTGTTTTTCCATCTTTTTTGTCCCCCCTTTCTCCCTTATGTGCTGCCTTGTATAGAGAGCAGAATAGGCAATCCAGCTCTTAATACCACGTGACCACTGCCAAACTAGGTTTCCCATCAGCACAATGCGTCTCTTCTGTGCTTCAAGGACCTCCCTCTGCTCTCCTGTGCGCTCCAGAGTTGGCACTCCCCCTAAAAATTCTTCTGCTGTACAGTGAAAACATCACTAGCGAACAGGAGACAAGTTATGGTAACCACACTACTATCTATTTTTATGTTTTCATGTAGCAAGTTTTTACCACAGCCATGCTGCCATCTTTACTCGATCTATACCCATGTCAAAAGTCTTTTCAGCCTAAAGATACCCTTTTCTGTAGTTAGAAATAAAATTTGTACCTTGTCAAATGCTTTTTTCAGTTATCTGTGCTCCTCGCTCGTCCAAACCACAGCGTCACTTCCCCTTTAAAAAACGGCATCCCCCATACATTATTATCATCTGCCCTATGTAAAATTTCATTATAGGCAGCAGATTCAGGCTTCTGAGGAAGGGGAAGTCGCGCATACATGGTTTCCCGGAAGAAGGCAAGTGACGGAGATGCCATCTATAACACAGCAAGACTACTATGCATGGTTGACCGCCGAGAGGAGAACTACTGGAGATCATCTCCGGTAGCATCTGCTTTAAAATAGAGAGGTACCATTGCGTATTTGTGGGGGGAACAAGTGTGTCTTTTAGAAAAATACATGCATTTAGTAAGTTTAATTAATTCAGTAATAGAACATACTGAGCCACCAATTTGGTCTTTGGAAAAACCCTTTAATACTTTATATTTCCCCCACAACGATGCCATTAAAAAAGCAACTTGCACTCATATGGCTACGTCGATGAAAAAATAAAAGTTCCCAAGGCTGAAAAAAACTAAAATTTTTGAGAAACATAGGGTCCACATTCTAGTATGTGAAATGTACAATACAGCATATTAGTACACTTTGGTGAGTAGTGTACTTGGAAAGTAGTGATGTGACATGAAATATGAATGTTTTTAGTCTATTATCGACACTCTAATTGCCTGACTCAACCGAATGTGTAAGGCATCATAAAGCTTTCCAAGTAAACGCATCAATACATAGACGGAACATTCTAGGTTTATGAATTTAAGCGTGTACACTATAAGAGGTGACATATAACAACGCTGTGAAATAATGAGTATGTTGGCACCTCTGCCCCTGTGCCAGGAACTACCACTGCATCTGTATGATATTTTGTTCTATGAAGTTCATTACTTCCATTATATAAAATCTAAAACACAGGGACATGTTTATATGTAGTACATGTCTTATTGTAATAAAGTCCAAAAAGAATCAAACAAGGGCAATGGAGATTTTGGTCTCTGACAAAACCCATGCGGAGGTTGTTTACACAAGGAAGAACCTTTCTGGCACAGTACATTTCTTGAAATGAGGTTTAAATCACATCCTGGCAGGCAGAATGAAGAGGTCACTTTATTGAGCTAAGTACAATAATTGCACTGCTAGTACCATTGTACGGATCAGGCTTGAAAGGTAAAGCCAAGCTCAGTGTACAAGAGACTGGAACGGAAGAAGGTGATGCATGTGAAGATGTAGGGAATCAGCAAAGCAATGTGTAAGGGTCACACAGGAAATAATTTTGCATTTGTAACTTTTATCCCCTTACTCCTTGATGTTTGAAGTTTCTTCCTTGGTTGGGAGCCCGGGGAATAGCTCTGGCGGAGGTTAAAGGAATAGGTGTAATGCAATTTACTTGCTTTAAAAGTCACAGGACAAGTCACCGGGGACCCTGTATACATAGCATATTTGCTGAGCATGCAAGCGGTTTTGTGTTTTGCCAGACACATTACATTGGGGACGGTTTAATCTTGTGGAAGCATCAGTATAAATGTTAAGGAAATGAACACGGGGAAACGAAAGGGTAAAGAAAATACAGGAAAGCGACTGATATTTCATTGAACAATGCAAGCAATTATGTTCTCCCATTACAACCCCACGTCAGCTCATTATTATATTTTGCATTAATATATAGAGATTATATCAGTGAGTCACCTATTTTTAAATCCATTTACATTAATAGCCATTGTCATATTAAGTCTAGTCCCTGCATCTTATTTCACAAGATACCATACTGTTCCTGTATCATGGAAACAAACCCCGGCGCCATTTATCAGGATTTTTCACATTAAAATAGTGCTTTTAGTTGCATAGACTGCTTGGGCTCTTCTATAAACTATACAGCGACAAGAATTGTAAATCGTATTCCCTGCTGTTTACCTTCTATGAAAGATACATGAATACAAAAAATATTCATACATGTACATTTCACTTTATGTATAGAATACAAGGGTGGCACACAAACATCTATATTCAAATGTTTCTGCAAGCGTAGAGATATTGTCAGAACAACGTGTAATTTATACTTCACTGCTATTTCTCATTACTTTTCTCAAGATTATACATTCAGTTTCCAGTGAGTGCACATATGCACAGTGGTAGATAACACTGTGGGACAGATTTCGTAATGTGTTGCAAATGAAAAAACTGTAGTAAAACGTTCCTGAGAATTGTCACATGTGGTGTGCAAAATATCTATCAAACAGTTGCACCGTTTTTCGAGACTACCAACATGGTGTCTCAAATGCCTCATGCATGCAGAAAAGCCATGTGCACAGAGCCTGTCTATGGCACTTTGAGTCCCTGCGGTTCTACAGGGTGGGCCATTTATATGGATACACCTAAATAAAATGGGAATGGTTGGTGATATTAACTTCCTGTTTGTGGCACATTAGTATATGGGAGGGGGGAAACTTTTCAAGCCGGGTGTTGACCATGGCAGCCATTTTGAAGTCGGCCATTTTGTATCCAACTTTAGTTTTTTCAATGGGAAGAGGGTCATGTGACACATCAAACTTATCGAGAATTTCACAAGAAAAACAATGGTGTGCTTGGTTTTAATGTTACTTTATTCTTTCATGAGTTATTTACCAGCTTCTCTTTGTTTACAGTCATTGACATGTCGCAGAGGTTAACACGTGAGGCGCGGATAGCAATTGTGTTGATGTCTGGTGAACACAGTACCCGGGTCATTGCAGCAGATTTCAATGCAAGACACCCTACGAGACCACCCATCTCCCATGCTACAGTTTGCAAACTGCTTGCCAAGTTTCGTGAAACTGGTTCAGTGTTGGATTTGCCCAAATGTGGACGTATGAAAACTGTCACAAATGAAGAAACATCAGTGGCTGTCCTAGCTTCATTCAGCAAGAGCCCACAGCGTAGCACTCGCCGCATGTCACTGGAGAGTGGCATCAGTCGAACATCCCTTCGGCGGATATTAGCTACTCACAAATGGCACCCTTACAAACTCCAGCTGCTGCAGCATCTCAACGAGGATGACCCAGATCGGCGCACTGAATTTGCAGAATGGGCAAAAAAAAAATTGGAACAGGACCCTCAGTTTACACAGAACATTTTGTTCAGTGATGAGGCAAACTTTTATGTGAATGGTGAAGTTAACAAACAAAACCACCGCTATTGGTCTGACACTAACCCACATTGGATAGATCCCTCCAAGACTGTTGGAACACAAAAATTGATGGTATGGTGTGGTATATGGGGTACAAAGATAGTGGGGCCATTCTTCATCAATGGAAACCTCAAGGCCACGGGATATCTGAAATTGCTACATGATGATGTGTTTCCCTCTTTATGCACTGAAGCTGGCACATTCCCTGAGTTTTTCCAGCAAGATGGTGCACCACCACATTATGGGTGTCAGGTCCGAGCATTCCTAGATGAACAGTTTCCTGGAAAGTGGATTGGTCGTCGTGGGCCAGTTGAATGGCCCCCTAGGTCTCCCGATCTCACCCCCTTAGACTTTTATCTTTGGGGTCATCTGAAGGCAATTGTCTATGCTGTGAAGATACGAGATGTGCAGCAACTGAAACTACGGATACTGGAAGCCTGTGCTAGCATTTCTTCTGCGGTGTTGCTATCAGTGTGTGAAGAGTGGGAGAAGAGGGTTGCATTGACAATCCAACACAATGGGCAGCACTTTGAACACATTTTATAAGTGGTCAGAAACTTGTAAATAACTCATGAAAGAATAAAGTAACGTTAAAACCAAGCACACCATTGTTTTTCTTGTGAAATTCTCGATAAGTTTGATGTGTCACATGACCCTCTTCCCATTGAAAAAACTAAAGTTGGATACAAAATGGCCGACTTCAAAATGGACGCCATGGTCAACACCCAGCTTGAAAAGTTTCCCCCCTCCCATATACTAATGTGCCACAAACAGGAAGTTAATATCACTAACCATTCCCATTTTATTTAGGTGTATCCATATAAATGGCCCACCCTGTATATTAAAGAGCCATGGGCACTCATTGTGCCACCGTATGGTGTCTTTGTGAGGTCATGTATTATCTTCTAGAAGCAAATCTTTTAGGAGAGCATAACCCCATAGTATGGCATGTGAAAGAACAAGGAGGTAGAAGCCCTATAGATTTCGATAAGTCCTGAATTACTGATCCATACATAATAAGAATCCTTTGAATGGTGTTGTGCATGAGGCCTTACCTTGGACATTTCTCTCTTTTAAATGAGACATTACATGAAGTGTCATTGGTGTGGCTTCTTTATTTATGAATTTCTATTTTTTTGTATAAAAGTGAAGTACATGAACGACAGGTCAGACCTGGTGTAGACCTTTTGTCTGATTCAGAAAATGTGTTAATATTAGAGGCCTTCATCATCAACATTTTGAAAAAATGATGACCGTTTTCAGTCAATACTTCAACCAGTTACTACAACAGTGTTGATAATTCGAAACATCGCCATCAAAGTGCCGTGCATAATTCCTTTTTCCCATTTACGTTGTTCTATCCTTTTATATAACTTCTCCTGTAGAAGTATTTTTATAACCTCCTGTAGATGTCAGACAGTTTTAAGGTATGAGAACATTGAAAAATTTGGCACTTGGGTAAAATGCCATGTTTATGAAGCTCATGTGCCGCTTATTCTAAAAGGTCCGAATGTATTACCCATTTACCAATATTTGCTGCCACTTTTTAAATGGAAAGTGTTCATAAAACAAGGCCATATCTTTCTCAGTATTGATTTAACCCATTCCAAATTTATCAACAGGGCAGCACCAATAAGTATAATTCTCTTTTTCCCTATATTTGTGAGTACAGGTGTTCTATAGTCAACCAGTTCAGTCTGACATGTTAAATGGGGAATTGTTATGGCGTATCTTTATCTGATGTGAATGGGAAGCTTTACGTTTTAATTTTCCTGTTCTGTGAATAACGGGGGCAATATGCAATTACATTTACAGGCATTCTTAAAAGGTGTATTTACAATCCATTTCAGAGCTGCACTTAAAAAAAAATCGGGGCAGATTTACTAATGCTTTAGACAGAGTAAACTTAGACAAGGCAATCGGAAGATGTGCCAAATGTATCACAGAGGTGCACGTTAAATGATAAATTTGGCACATCTTTTCTCTTCCTTATGTTACCTCTTGGTTGGCTTCATTTACACCCTTTTTTTTTTTTACATGTCGGCTCATTAACACCATGCCACCTCTCTGCTACACCATAGGATATGCCATAAATGCAGGACCTACCTCTGGTACCCGCACCTCTCTCTAGATTGGGGGCACCCTAAACTGAGTTACGAGGTGCCCCTGAGTACAGAAACAGCTGGTCTTGCTGACCTACACTGTAACTACCATAGAAGTGAATGAAACTAACGTAAACAGCGTAGCACAGCAAGCTAAGCTGTTTCTGGAATTTAGAAACTATAGAAACAGAGTAGCTCACTGTGCTGTGCTGTTTCCGTAACTCCCATTCATTTATTTGGGATTTGCGGAAATAGCGTAGCTCAGCAAACTTGACTGTTTTCGTAATCCCCGCCACCTCATTACTCAGTGGCCGGGAAACAGCGGCAGCAAGAGATGGTAGGGCAGGGACCAGGAGGAACTATTCTAGAGACAGATTTGGGACCCGCATCTATCAGACATTTATGACCTAATCCGTTAATATGCCATAAATGTACAAAATAGGAATAACCGTTTAATATTCTTATTTAAGCCATTGAGTTCAGAAACATTCATCTGAGATCCTAATATATGAGAATGGGATATGTTATTTATTTGTAGCATCACTAATATAGAACCTGTGATATAATATATTATAAACAAAGTATAAAAAAAATATTTCCTATGGGTAAAATTTATTTATTAACCCCTTAAGGACGCAGCCTAGTTTGGGCCTTAAGGCTCAGAGCCCATTTTTCAAATCTGACATATTTCACTTTATGTGGTAATAACGTCGGAATGCTTAAACCTATCCAAGCGATTCTGAGATTGTTTTCTCGTGACACTTTGGGCTTCATGTTCGTGGTAAAATTTGGTCGATATATTCAGTCTTTATTTGTGAAAAATTGCAAAATTTAGAGAAAATTTACAAAAAATAGCATTTTTCAGAATTTAAATGCATCTGCTTGAAAAACAGACGGTTATACCACCCAAAATAGTTACTAGTTCAAATTTCCCATATGTCTACTTTAGATTGGCATCGTTTTTTGAACATTATTTTATTTTTCTTGGACGTTACAAGGTTTAGAACATAAACAGCAATTTCTCATATTCTTAAGAAAATTTCAAAAGCCTTTTTTTGAAGGTGCCAGTTCAGTTCTGAAGTGGATTTGAGGGGCCTATGTATTAGAAACCCCCATAAAACACCCCATTTTAAAAACTAGACCCCTCAAAGTATTCAAAACAGCATATAGAAAGTTTTTTAACCCTTCAGGCATTTCACAGGAATTAAAGCAAATTGGAAATGAAATTTGCAAATTTCATTTTTTCTGCTGAATTTCAATTTTATTCAATTTTTTTTTAGTAACAGAGAAGGTTTTACCAGAGAAACACTACTAAATATGTATTGTCCAGATTCTGCAGTTTTTAGAAATGTCCCACATGTGGCCCTACTGCGCTCGTGGACTAAAACACAAGCCCTAGAAGCAAAGAAGCACCTAGTGCATTTTGAGGCCTCTTTTTTATTAGAATATATTTTAGGCAGCATGCCAGGTTTGAAGAGGCGTTGAGGTATCAAAACAATGGAAACCCACCAGAAGTGACCCCATTTTGGAAATTACACCCCTCAAGGAATTCATTTATGGTTTTTGTTATCATTTTGACCGCACAGTTTTTTCACAGCACCTATTTGAATTGGGCTGTGAAATGAAAAAAATGATATTTTTTCCAATAAAATGTCATTTTTGATCAAATTTTCTTATTTTCACAGGGAACAACATACCCCATTTTGTTGCCCAATTTGTCCTTAGTGCGGCAATACCCCATTTGTGGTGATAAACTGCCGTTTGGGCCCATGGGAGGGCTCAGAAGGAAAGGAGCGCTATGTGTTTGTTGGAGTCCAGATTTTGCAGGATTGGTTTTCGGGTGCCATGTCGCATTTGCAGAGCCCCAGAGGTATCAAAGCAATGGAAACCCACCAGAAGTGACCCCATTTTGGAAACTACACCCCTCAAGGAATTCATTTATGGTTTTTGTTATCATTTTGACCGCACAGGTTTTTCACAGCACCTATTTGAATTGGGCTGTGAAATGAAAAAAATTATATTTTTTCCAATAAGATGTCATTTTTGATCAAAATTTCTTATTTTCACAGGGAACAACATACCCCATTTTGTTGCCCAATTTGTCCTTAGTGCGGCAATACCCCATTTGTGGTGATAAACTGCCGTTTGGGCCCATGGGAGGGCTCAGACGGAAAGGAGCGCTATGTGTTTGTTGGAGTCCAGATTTTGCAGGATTGGTTTTCGGGTGCCATGTTGCATTTGCAGAGCCCCAGAGGTATCAAAGCAATGGAAACCCACCAGAAGTGACCCCATTTTGGAAACTACACCCCTCAAGGAATTCATTTATGGTTTTTGTTATCATTTTGACCGCACAGTTTTTTCACAGCACCTATTTGAATTGGGCTGTGAAATGAAAAAAATTATATTTTTTCCAATAAGATGTCATTTTTGATAAAAATTTCTTATTTTCACAGGGAACAACATACCCCATTTTGTTGCCCAATTTGTCCTTAGTGCGGCAATACCCCATTTGTGGTGATAAACTGCCGTTTGGGCCCATGGGAGGGCTCAGACGGAAAGGAGCGCTATGTGTTTGTTGGAGTCCAGATTTTGCAGGATTGGTTTTCGGGTGCCATGTTGCATTTGCAGAGCCCCAGAGGTATCAAAGCAATGGAAACCCACCAGAAGTGACCCCATTTTGGAAACTACACCCCTCAAGGAATTCATTTATGGTTTTTGTTATCATTTTGACCGCACAGTTTTTTCACAGCACCTATTTGAATTGGGCTGTGAAATGAAAAAAATGATATTTTTTCCAATAAGATGTCATTTTTGATCAAAATTTCTTATTTTCACAGGGAACAACATACCCCATTTTGTTGCCCAATTTGTCCTTAGTGCGGCAATACCCCATTTGTGGTGATAAACTGCCCTTTGGGCCCATGGGAGGGCTCAGACGGAAAGGAGCGCTATGTGTTTGTTGGAGTCCAGATTTTGCAGGATTGGTTTTCGGGTGCCATGTTGCATTTGCAGAGCCCCAGAGGTATCAAAGCAATGGAAACCCACCAGAAGTGACCCCATTTTGGAAACTACACCCCTCAAGGAATTCATTTATGGTTTTTGTTATCATTTTGACCGCACAGTTTTTTCACAGCACCTATTTGAATTGGGCTGTGAAATGAAAAAAATTATATTTTTTCCAATAAGATGTCATTTTTGATCAAAATTTCTTATTTTCACAAGGAACAACATACCCCATTTTGTTGCCCAATTTGTCCTTAGTGCGGCAATACCCCATTTGTGGTGATAAACTGCCCTTTGGGCCCATGGGAGGGCTCAGAAGGAAAGGACCACCATTTGGCCTACTGGAGCTTTTCTGGTGCTAAGTCATGTGTGCAGAAGCCCCTGAGGTACCAGTACAGTTGAAACCCCCGAGAAGTGACCCCATTTTAAAAACTACACCCATTAAGACATTCATCTAGAGGTGTAGTGAGCATTTTGACCCCACAGGTACTGTGTAAAAGATAATGCGCAGCAGATGGTGCAGTGTGAGATTTGCAATTTTATATATGTATATGCCATTTCAGTGTCCAATATAGTGTGCCCAGCATGCGCCACCGGAGATATACACCCCTTAAATTGTAATGTGGGTTCTCCTGGGTACGACAATACCCTACATGTGGCTGTTATCAGCTGCCTGGGCATACGGCAGGGCTCAGAAGGGAAAGATGAGGGGGGTAAGCTGTGCGGAGTGCATCAGGGTAAATTAAAAATCAAGGGATGTATGATACATTTTAAAACAATCTTTTATACAGAGCCCTGGTTTTTCGGGACACGTGTCACATTGGTATATTGTGTTCTTCCTTATCCCCCTCTTATAGCAGACTCTGCACCTCTTTTGACTCTTTCCCTTTCCACCGGTTTGGGGACCTTCTCCTGGAAAGTGTTGCCCTGGTACGATGCGTGTGGCCTCGCTTCCAGAAGTACTGGGTGCCCCCCCTTCCTGGTCCCTAAAGATTAGATCTTGAAATTCCAGGAAAGTTCCCCTCTGGCCTGCACATCGACGTAGCACATACGCATTGTACAAAGCCATCTGTATGATGTGCCCGGCCAGCTTCTTATACCACACCGCATGGCGCTGTAGGGCTTCAGGACTTGATTTGACAAGTCCATCCCTCCCATGTACCTATTGTAGTCCAGGATGCAGTCTGGTTTGGGGGTGGCCTTTCCTTCATATATCCTAAACCTGTAGGTATACCCTGATGCACTCTCGCACAGCTTATACATCTTCACGCCATACCTTGCCCTCTTACCTGGCAGGTACTGGCGGAATTGAACCCTCCCTTTAAAATGTACCAGGGACTCATCAATAGAAAAACACTTCTCGGGGGTGTATGCTTGGGAAAACCGGGCACTGGAACGGTCTAATAGGGGTCTCCGTTTATACAAACGGTCAAAACTGGGGTCATCTCGGAGTGGGCACGGCTCATTATCAGTATAATGTAAGAAGCGAAGTATTGCCTCATTTATTTATTTTTTTAGGTTCCAGTTCATTTCTGAAGTTGCTTTGAGGGGCCCATATATTAGAAACCCCTATCAAACACCCCATTTTAGAAACTAGACCCCTCAAAGTATTCACAACAGCATTTAGAAAGTTTATGAACCCTTTAGGTGTTTCACAGGAATTTAGAGCAAAGTAGAGGTGAAATTTACTCTTTTTATACCATTTTTTTTATAACACAAAAGGATTTATCAGAGAAACACAAATTAATACGTATTGCCCAGATTCTGCAGTTTAGAGAAATATCCCACATGTGGCCCTCGGGCGGTAATGACTGAAGCACCGGCCTCCGAAGCAAAGGAGCACCTAGTGGATTTTGAGCCCTCCTTTTTATTAGGCACCATGTCCGGTTTGAAGAGGTCTTGTGGTGCCAAAACATTGGAAACCCCCCAAAAGTGACCCCAATTTGGAAACTAGACCCCTTGAGGAATCCATTGTAGTTTTCATGGGGTGCATGCGGCTTTTTGATCAGTTTTTATTCTATTTTTAGGTGGCGTGGTGACTAATAAACAGCAATTCTACTATTGTTTTTGTATACTTTTTTTTTTACAGCGTTCACCGTGCGCTATAAATGACATATTCACTTTATTCTGCGGGGCGATACGATCACGTCGATACCAGATGTTTATAGTTTTTTTTTTATGTCTTATGGCGTTTGCACAATAAAATACGTTTTGTAAACAATCATTCACTTTTTGTGTTACCTTATTCTAAGAGCCATAACGTTTTTATTTTTCAATCAATAAAGCCGTGCGAGGACTTATTTTTTGCGTAACAAACTGTATTTTCCATCAGTAGCATTTTTAGGTACATGCGACTTTTTGATCTCTTTTTATTCCATTTTTTGGGAGGTGAAGTGACCAAACAATTGTGATTGTGGTACGGTTTATTAATATTTTTTTTTACGGCGTTCACCGTGCGGGATAAATAACAAAATAATTTTGTAGTTCAGGCCGTTACGGACGCGGCGATACCAATTATGTATAGTTTATTTGTTTGTTTATATATTTTTATTAATAATAAAGGACTGATAAGGGAAAAAGTGGGACTTTTACTTTTATTACTTTTAAAACTTTTATTTTCTTATTTTTACACATCTTTTTTTAACTTTTTTTTAACTTTATTACTTTGTCCCACTAGGGGACTTGAGGGCAGGAGGCCCTGATCGCTATTCTAATACACTGCACTACATGCGTAGTGCAGTGTATTAGAACTGTCAGCTACTCACTGACAGCAAGCATAGTGGGTCCTGACGTTGTCAGGACCCACTAGGCCTCCGTCTATGGCATAGCCGGACGCCATTGTTTGGTGTCCGGTTGCCATAGTCACCATCGCCGGCCGCTATCGCGTAGCAGGCCGGCGATGGCAGCTTAACCCCTAAAAAGCCGCGATCTCTATAGAACGCGGCTTTTAAGGGGTTAATCAGCGGGGACACAGCGATCGGTCCCCGCTGTAGGAGCTGTGACAGCTGCTGAACAAGACAGCAGCGTCACAGCTCCTGTATGTGTCGGGAGGACGGCCGAAACGGCCGTTACTCCCGAGACGTACTATTACGGCATGGAGCGCGAACGATACAGCTGCCATGACGTAATAGTACGTCAAGGAGCGGGAAGGGGTTAACCTCCTAACAATTGCATTGAAATTGAAAAAACATTTCCGAAAATATCCCTTTTTTATCGCAAATTTAGAATTTGTGTTTTATGTAAATATAGTTGGCGCCATAACTTTTTATTTTTTTGTTGACATAGTCGTATGAGGGCTTGTTTTTTGCAGGACAAGTTGTGGTTTTTCATGGCACCATTTATTGTATCGCATAATTTAATGGAAAGCTGAAAAAATAATTATTTTTGGGGTGAAATTGGTTTTGATTTTACGATGTCCATCAGGTGGTAAAAACTTCATGGTCACCTCATTCTACAGGTTGATACGATTACGACGATACCAAATTTATATGTGTTTTTCATATTTTACCATTTTTGAGAAAAAAAAACCTACTATTTGCTGTTTTGTGTCGCCATATTCTGAGAGCCATAACTTTTTTATTTTTCAGTCAATTTAACGATGTGAGGGCTTATTTTTTGTGGTTGAGTGGTAGTTTTTACTGATACAATGTTAGGGTACATGCGACATTTTGATCACTTTTCATTAATTGTTTTTGAGAGCTAAAGTGACCAAAATTCAGCAATTTGCGTGTTTTATATTTTTTTTTTTACGGAGTTCACCAAACGGGTTAAACAATGCTATATTGTGATAGTTTGGACTTTTACGGACGTGGCAAAACCAGTTATGTTAATTTATTTATTTTTTTAGGGAAAAAATGGGTAAGGCTGGGTTCACACGTGGCGGAATTTCACTTAAATTCCGCTGCGGACACTCCGCAGCGTTAATCCGCAGCGGAGCCGTTTGTCCATTGACTTTCACTTTAATTTAGCAGTGTTCGTTTAGACGATGCGTAAAATTCCGCTCCGGAGCATAGGCTGCGGAGCGGAATTTGGTGTCCGCAGCATGCTCTGTCTGTTGCGGAGCAGTGGCGGACTCATGGCGGAATTTCTCCATTGACTTCAATGGAGATTCTAATTTCTGCAATGAAGTCCGCAGATGTCATGCACATGTTATGTGTGCTGCGGATGCGTCTTGCTTTTTTAACTTGACATTTCTTCATTCTGGCTGGACCTATGTATTTCTAGGTCTACAGCCAGACTGAGGAAGTCAATGGGGCTCCCGTAATGACGGGAGCGTTGCTAGGAGACGTCTGTAAATAGTCACTGTCCAGGGTGCTGAAAGAGTTAAGCGATCGGCAGTAACTGTTTCTGCACCCGGGACAGTGACTACCGATCCCAATATACAGCAACCTGTCAAAAAAATAGAAGTTCATACTTACCGAGAACTCCCTGCTTCTGTCTCCAGTCCGGCCTCCCAGGATGACGTTTCAGTCTAAGTGACGGCTGCAGCCAATCACAGGCCAAGCACAGGCTGCAGCGGTCACATGGACTGGCGCGTCATCCAGGGAGGTCGGGCTGGATGCCGAAAGAGGGACGCGTCACCAAGACAACGGCCGGTAAGTATGAAATTCGTTTACTTTCACTAGGGAAAGTGCTGTCCCTTCTCTCTATCCTGCACTGATAGGGAGAAGGGAAGCACTTTTCCCGCAGTCCGCAGCAGCTAGTCCGCATCAATTTTCTGCACATTTTGTGCAAATCCGCAGCAGAATCTGCAACGCAGATTCTGTGCGGCATTGATGCGGACAGTTGCGGAGGAAATCCGCCACGTGTGGTCATGCCCTAAAGGGGTGTTTTATGAACTTTTACTTTTGTTTTTGGAACTTTTAGGGTACAAAGACATGCAGCATATTCAGGACGGATACGCTGTGTCAAGCTGTGCAGTGTATCTGCCCTGAACAATGCAGGGAATGCTGTCCAAAATGTTGTGCGTTTTTCCATCAGAATTTTCACTGCGCAAAACAGCACCAGAAAAAAAACAAAAACGTTCATACTTACCCCCTCCCTCTTCTGCGCGTATTCCAGCCTCCTGGGATGACGTTGCAGGCCATGTGACCGCTGCAGCCTGTGTTTGGCTGCAGCAGTCACATGGGATGAAACGTCATACCAGGAGGCCGGTCTGGTGAGGAAGCAGGGAACTCTGGGTAAGTATAACTTTTTTTTCTTACTTGCGCTTTTTGCAGCAGAATCACTGTGATTCCGCCGCAAATGTCGCAACACACACTACTATGTTGCAGGTTTAGGAAACCTAATGGGGAAACTCACAACAGAAGTGCTGCGATTCCACAGCATTAATTGACATGCTGCGACTGTAGAAGCCGCACCGAAGGTCAATTTATGTGTGTTCTTTTTGGCTGTTTTTTTCCGTTGTGTGGGGACGAGATTTGTTGAAATCTCACCCACACTGCTTCTACTGTAATACGCTGCAGATTCATTGCGGAAAGTCCGAAGTATTTACGCTATGTGTGTTTGTACCCTAAAAAAAACCTTTATTTAACAGTCTTTTATTTTTTTATTAGTCCCGCTAGGGGACTTGGACCAGCAATCGTTGAATCACTTGCATTATATACTGCAACACTAATGTATTGCATTATATCATTATACTGACAGGGCTTCAAAGGAGTATAAAGATGGCAGACCTGGGGCCCCTCATTAGGTGCGCATGCTACCATGACGACCATCGACACCCCCCGATCGTGTCGTGGGGGGGCAATGGCATGTCATAGTGGGCCGTCCCCGGATTCTAACAATTGAAATGCCGCAGTCTTGATTGACCGCGGGCATTGAAGGTGTTAAACGGGCAGAACCAAAGTGATCTTTGATTCCGCCCATTGCAGTAAGCTGAGAATGGAGCGTGCTTAGCCCGTGATAGTTTTTTATTTATAGCTTTTTATGTATAAATAGTTTTTTATTTATAAAAGTGGTAAAACATAAAATATAAATTTGGTATCGCCGTAATTGTATCAACCCATAGAATAAAGTGAACATGTAGCTTCTACCACACAATGAATTCCGTAAAAACGAAACCCACCAAATAATGGCGCAAACATTTTTTTTTCAGTTTAACAGTAGATTTTATAATACATTAGATAATGCCATCAAAAACGACAATTTGTCCCGCAGAAACAAGTCCCCATATGGCTATGTAGACAAAAATATATTAAAAAAAATATTTTAATTAAAAAGTTATGGCTTTTAGAAGGGGAGGAGGAAAAAACAAAAATGAAAAAAAAATGAAAATTGGCCGTGTCCTGAAGGGGTTAAGTTCATGAACTTGGATGCGATTGATAACTGGTAGATTTTGTTATGTTTTACTACTTTTGCACAATAAAAACTCTCTTTTTTAATCAAATTATTGTTTTTTGTGTCGCTGCATTTCAAGTTCCATTGCATTTTTTTATTTTTTTCCAACGGCTGGGTCATGGAGTCGAAAAAGAAAGACCCTTTATATGTGGCAATCAGGCAGCAAGTATGCATTCTGATCGATAAGGGAGGGTGGTATGAACAAATGTTACCCCTCCCCCTATGGTCATCTAAAGCCATACAGGGACAGGGGAAGGATCACAAATTCTCCTTCTCTCCCTGCACACTGCCAGCACGCCCCCCCCCCCCCACCTGTTCAAACAGGCTGAAGTGAAAGCTGTGAATACAATATATACAGCTCCCATTTCAGCTGGCCATAGCTCAGGCTAGATTATTGGCTTTAAATCAAGACCAAAATTGCGGTTCAAGAGGTATTCTAGGTGGACTTAGAGCCCTTGAAGGGGCAGCTCCCTCTTCAGTAACACTGTCCGAGTCGTGCTTGGGATAAATTGTAAGGTCCTTTCTCTGAAGCCCGAGCACAGTTTGGGATAAACTGTTAGGTGGTTAAAATATGTGATATTATAGACTATAATATGAACCAATACAAAAAGGTAATGAATTCATAGGCTATACAATAAATGCTAAGTGATAGGGAGAAAAGTGGTCACGTGTTCCCTGTGTGCCAATTTATGGAGGCATCGCAACCCATAGACTGAAATGAAATGATGCTGGCCCTCTACATTAAAGTGTATGAGGAGTGCTCCCTCTGCGAAATGGCAAACAGTGGTCACGGAACCACTATTCTCCTCACAGGTGAAGGTACCAAAGGTGCACTATTCACAGATTGACAGGAATACCCATTTAATACATATAATATAGTTTACCATAACATAAAGGTCTTTTTTTTTTTGTTAATTTAACAAGAATTTTCCAACTAAAATTTCCGCAGCTTTCTCATATAATTTGTGTTTCAACTCCACATCTTTTTAACATCCCTGATGTCACTCAATGAAAACATTCTTGTGGCTGAAAATGTCTTAAGATCTAGTTCTGCTCACAAATGCAATATTATCAAGTCATCTATATGCATTCCAGCTCTGTAATCTACCTACCTAACTATTCTATATGAGAATATAAAAGAGTTCAGAATTTTTAATAATTTTAAACCGTGTTGATCCTGAATAGAGATGAGCGAACTTTTCAAAAGTTCGGTTCGGCTAGTTCGCCGAATTTCACAAAAAAGTTCGATTCGGACCGAACTAGTTCGGACCGAATCTGTCACTTCCGTGCGCCGAGCATGCTACTGTCCAGGGTGCTGATAGAGTTAATGGGCTGCACTAACTCTTTCAGCAACCTTGACAGTACATGCTCGGCGCGCGGAAAATACAATTTAAATGTAATAAAAAAATAAAAATTATACTTCGTACTTGCTTACTTTCCTCATGTCCGGCCTCCAGCGATGACGTTTCATCCCTTTCGCCGCTGCAGCCAATCACAGGCTGTAGTGGCGGTCACGCACGTCAGGATGACGCTTCATCCCACGTGACCGCCTCTGCAGCCAATCACAGGCTGCAGCGGCGACATGGATGAAACGTCATCGCTGGAGGCCGGACAGGAGGAAAGTAAGTATGAACGTATTTTTTATTTTTTTGGGCATGTATGTATGTTGTCATGTATATATGTATGTATGTATGTTTGCATGTATGTATGTTTGCATGTATGTATGTATGTATGTATGTATGTTGTCATGTATGTATGTATGTATGTATATATGTGCATGTATGTTTGCATGTATGTTGGCATGTATGTATATATGTGCATGTGTGTATGTATATTTGCATGTATATATTTGCATGTATGTATGTATGTTTGCATGTGTGTATGTTTGCATGAATGTATGTTTGCATGTATGTATGTTTGCATGTATGTATGTTTGCATGAATGTATGTTTGCATGAATGTATGTTTGCATGTATGTATGTTGTCATGTATGTATGTACGTAGGTATGTATGTTGTCATGTATGTATGTATATATGTGCATGTATGTTTGCATGTATGTTGGCATGTATGTATATATGTGCATGTTTGTATGTATATTTGGATGTATATATTTGCATGTATATGTTTGCATGTGTGTATGTTTGCATGTATGTATGTAGGTATGTATGTATGTTGGCATGTATGTATATATGTGCATGTATATTTGCATGTATATATTTGTATGTATGTATGTATGTTTGCATTTTATGTATGTTTGCATGTATGTATGTATGTATGTATGTTTGATTGTATGTATGTATGTTGTCATGTATGTATGTTGTCATGTATGTATGTATGTATGTATGTGCATGTATGTTTGCATGTATGTATATATGTGCATGTTTGTATGTATATTTGCATGTATATATTTGCATGTATGTATGTATGTATGTTTGCATTTATGTATGTTTGCATGAATGTATATTTGCATGTATGTATGTATGTATGTTGTCATGTATGTATGTATGTTGTCATGTATGTATATATGTGCATGTATGTATATATGTGCATGTTTGTATGTATATTTGCATGTATATATTTGCATGTATGTTTGCATGTGTGTATGTTTGCATGTATGTAGGTATGTATGTTGGCATGTATGTATATATGTGCATGTATATTTGCATGTATATATTTGCATGTATGTATGTATGTTTGCATGAATGTATGTTTGTATGTATGTATGTATGTTTGCATTTTATGTATGTTTGCATGTATGTATGTATGTAT
Source organism: Rhinoderma darwinii (assembly GCF_050947455.1). NCBI lineage: Eukaryota > Metazoa > Chordata > Amphibia > Anura > Rhinodermatidae > Rhinoderma > Rhinoderma darwinii. The sequence continues at coordinate 229,061,747 of NC_134688.1, forward strand.
GTATGTATGTATGTTTGCATGTATGTATGTATGTATGTATGTATGTTGTCATGTATGTATGTTGTCATGTATGTATATATGTGCATGTATGTTTGCATGTATGTATATATGTGCATGTTTGTATGTATATTTGCATGTATATATTTGCATGTATGTATGTATGTATGTTTGCATTTATGTATGTTTGCATGAATGTATATTTGCATGTATGTATGTATGTTGTCATGTATGTATGTATGTTGACATGTATGTATATATGTGCATGTATGTATATATGTGCATGTTTGTATGTATATTTGCATGTATATATTTGCATGTATGTATGTATGTGATATTTTCTGCCACATGGACCACGGGGATCGCAGGTTCACCACCACATCTATGGGTAAGACTTGATAGATTGGCTCCTTCTGGTTGTTAGCCAGATCGGAAGTCCTCCTCACCTTTGGGCGCATTTAGGGTATATTCCCTCTGGATACATGGCAACGAGGTTTTCCCCTCGGAGTACATCTGTTTGCAGTTTGCTAATTGACATATTTAGCTTATGCGGTGACATGATATTATGTTTGTGTAATGGACAGCAGATGATATGAATTATGCACTATTGCAATTTACATGCTGACCTCATAATCTTTCATATAATACTTTTGTCTACCGCAGTTATGTCCCTGTGTTAAGGTGTTTTTTATACCATACCCTTGTGGTTTGGAGTTGTCTTTATACCATCCCTGCGATTCAACATTAGTTTGGAGTGGTTCATATATAACTTTTTTCTCTTTTTAGAAACCTCGCTTTGTTTGTTTTTTATTATGTATGTTATATTTATATGCAATAAAATTGATTTTTTACAATATGTATAGCCTTGTGACTCTAGGTTCTCAATTTTGTTATCTGATATAGTAGAGTCCTGCTATTCTTTGATTAGATAATTTGAGGGTACTTTGTACATACGTGCTGGTCGTACCTAACCACTTACTTTCTCCTGTGGGACATTTATTCATAATTGCATGTATGTATGTATGTATGTTGTCATGTATGTTTGCATGTTTTTATCTTTGCATGTATGTTTGCATGTTTGTTTATATATATGTGCATGTATGTAATTATGTTTGCATGTATTTATGTTTGCATGTATATTTGTGCATGCTTGTATATATGTATGTATGCATGTTTGTATGTATGTATGTTTTCATGTGTGTGTATGCATGTATGTATTATAGTTTGTATGTATGTATATATGTGTGTATGTTTGCATGTATATATGTGCATGCTTGTATGTTTGTATATATGTATGTATGTATGTATGTTTGTATATATGTATGTATGTATGTTTACATGTATGTTTGTTTGTATATATGTCTGTATGGCCATGTATGATACTGTCTGCTGGCGCCCTGTATCTAAGTCAACTTCGCGGCAGACTTCTATACATGGTATAACAGTCAGTATCACACATTAAACTGAATCTAAGCCTACGACATGTTTTATTTTATTTTTTTTATTTTTTTTACAGGTTTGATGTTTGGACTACGTCGGTTTCGAGGACTACTTTCGATGACGTTTTTTTTTCTACAATAAAATGGTTAATGAGGGTTGTGTTGGGGGTGCTTTATTTCAATAAAATAATTTATCTATATCTTTGTCTTTTCAAATTTTATTACTACCACTTTAGTAATGGCCGCTGTCTGAGTGACAACATCCATTACTAAGGCGAGGCTTTGTGTTAGCCGGTGCAGAGGCTAACACTAACCACCATTATTACCCCGGTACCCACCACCACCAGGGGTGCCGGGAAGAGCCAGGTACGATCCAGTACCCGACCATCTGTTGTGATGGTCGGGCTCTGGGGCGGCCGCAGGCTGGTATTATGAGGCTGGGAAGGGCCAAAAACAGTGGACCTTCCCACCCTTGTAATTCTAGGCTGCTGCTGCTGTGTTGTATCTGGCTGGTTATAAAAATGGGGGGGACCCCACGTCATTTTTTTTAATTATTATTTTTTTTATTTTTTTTTAAAAAAAGACATGGGGTTCCACCCAATTTATCATAACCAGCCACATACAACAGTGTTATTAGCCTGGGAATGGACAAAACAAGTGGCCCTTCCCACCCATGTAATGCCAGACTGCTGCGGCCTTGTATATGGCTGGTTATTAAAAATGTGGGGGACCCAACGTCTTGTTAAATTTGTTAAATTAAAAAAAAAAACGACGTGGGGTCCCCCCCATTTTTATAACCAGCCCGATACAACACAGCAGCAGCAGCCTAGCATTACAAGGGTGGGAAGGTGCACTGTTTTTGGCCCTTCCCAGCCTCATAATACCAGCCTACGGCCGCCCTAGTACCCGACCATCACAACAGATGGTCGGGTACTGGATTGTACCAAGCTCTTCCCGGCACCCCTGGTGGTGGTGGGTACCGGGGTAATAATGGGTGGTTAGTGCTAGCCTCTGCACCGGCTAACACTAAGTACCGCCTTAATAATGGACGCTGTCAATCAGCCAACTGCCATTATCTAGGCACTAATAAAGTTTAAAAAAAAACACAAAGACAATTATTTTTTATTGAAATAAGAAATCCCCAACAAAACCCTCGTTAACCATTTTATTAAAATTTGAAAAAACGTAGATCTAGTAGTCCAACGAATCGAAGATGTAGTCCAATCGGTACATCAAAATCTGCAACAACATAAAAAAACTGTTATCAATGTGAACAATAACAATACTTCTACTTACCTACACACATATATACACGCACACACACACAAACAACCATACACAAATACACACATATACACAAACACACATATACACACATATAAACAAACACACCCATATATACACAAACACACACACATAAACACTCACCCTTATACACAAACACACACATATACAAAAACACACACACACACACACACACACACACACAAACAAACCTCTACACACAAACATATATACAAATACACCCATATATACACACACATATACACAAACACACCCATATATACACAAACACATAAACACACACCCATATATACACAAACACACACATATACAAAAACACACACACACACACACAAACATCTACACACAAACATATACACATACACCCATATATACACACACATATACACAAACATATATACAAACACATATACACATACGCCTGTTGACACGAGGCGTATATTTACGCGCCGCTGTCAAATGACGGCGCGTAAATAGACGCCCGCGTCAAAGAAGTGACCTGTCACTTCTTTGGCCGTAATTGGAGCCGTTATTCATTGACTCCAATGAATAGCAGCGCCAATTACGTCCGTAATGGACGCGGCGTTCAAGCGCCTGCACATGCCGTAACGGCTGAAATTACGGGGATGTTTTCAGGCGGAAACATCCCCGTAATTTCAGCCATAACGGACGCTGTCGTGTGAACATACCCTTATAATGACAGCACGGCTCGTAAAAGCGGACGGCTGCACGTGGCCGGCCGTGCTCGTAATTACGAGTCGTAATTACGAGCACGGCCCGTAAAATAAAAAAATAGAACATGTTCTATCTTTTTAACGGCACGGGCACCTTCCCGTGAGAAAACGGGAAGGTACCCGTGGCTAACAGAAGTCTATGGGCCCTCTGTTTCGGGTCGTAATTACGACCCTTAATAACGGGTGTTTTTACGGTCGTGTGCATGAGGCCCCGTAATGACGGGTGGCTACATGTGTGCACCCGTCATTACGGCAGCGTTGCTAGGCGACGTCAGTAAATAGTCACTCTTCAGGGTGCTGAAAGAGTTAACTGATCGGCAGTAACTGTTTCAGCACCCTGGACAGTGACTACCGATCACAATATAGAGTACCTGTAAAAAAAAAAAGACGTTCATACTTACCGGGAACTCCCTGCTTCCTCCAGTCCGGTCTCCTGGCCGTTGCCTTAGTGACGCGTCCCTCGCGACATCCGGCCCGACATTCCTTGATGACGATGCAGCCCATGTGAGCGCTGCAGCCAATCACGGGCTGCAGAGGCCTCTGCAGCCAATCACCGGCTGCAGAGGCCTCTGCAGCCAATCACAGGCTGCCGCGTCAGAAAAGAAGGTCGGACTGGAGGAAGAAGAGGGACTCGTCCGCAAGACAACGACCAGGTACGTATGAAATGCTTTTTATTTTTAATCAGCAGCCTCTTTTCTCTATCAGTGATTGATAGAGATAAGTGGCTGCCGATTTGTATAATATTTTTGACCGGGTTCGGTCAAAACGGGTTCGGCCGAACCCGGTGAAGTTCGGATTCGCTGCGAACCGAACTTTTCCGGGAGTTCGGACCGAAACCGGGTTCGGTTGTCCCGGTTCGCTCATCTCTAATCCTGAACATGCTGGAAATGCAAAAGTCAGCATTTTACTATCAAGTGAAATAAAAAACAAAACACATGGGCATGTCTTTACATATTTAAAACCCTGATATATTTCTGAAAGTTAGGAACAGTTAGATCATAATTATTAGTAGTCCACAGAGGTGACTTTGCTTCTGAGTTACGGACCTGGTGGCAAAGGTGGTAGTCGCATCTGGGTCCAAGGGGCTTTTTGCCACATAATAAGACACCGGTGTTATTGTCACGGCGTGGGCCGTACCGCGTAGCGGGATAGCAGCTTGCCAACTAGGTACAAAACAATGTCTATAGTCCAGAACGGATAATTGAGGCAATGTAGACAATAGCGGTGACACAACTTGACTTTCACTGTAGACGGCACAGTAGATGCAGCGGAATACACGACTTGACTTTCACTGTAGATGGCACAGTAGATGCAGCGGAAGACACGACTGATATAACCCAGGAAGGGTAGAGACTTCTCTTCGAACATGCACTTCTCCAGCTTGGCATAAAGATGATTCTCCCTTAATCGAAGCAACACCTGTTGGACATGACCCTAATGAGTCACAAGATCTGGGGGAAAAAATAAAAATGTCATCGAGATACACCACAACACAGACATAGAGGAGATCATGAAAAATTTAATTGACAAATTCATGAAACACCGCGGGGCGTTACACAGGCCGAAGGGCATTATCAGATATTCGTATTGTCCATCACATGTATTAAATGCAGTCTTCCACTCGTCACCCTGACGAATCCGGATTAGATTGTAACCCCCCGCAGGTCTGGTTTGGAAAAAAATTCGTCCCACGTATGCGATCAAAGAGTTCTGAAATCAAAGGCAATGGGTACCTGTTCTTCACCGTGATCTGGTTGAGGCCTTGGTAGTCAATGCAGGGTCAGAGGGATCCATCTATCTTCTTGACAAAGAAAAACCCGGCTCCGGCCAAGGATGAAGATTTTCGTATGAAGCCCCTCTCCAAATTCTCCTTAATGTTGGCTGACATAGACTGGCTCTCAGACAAGGAGAGAGGGTATACTCTACCGCAAGGAGGGGACGAATCAGGAACCAAGTGGATAGGGCAATCATATGTTCGATGTGGTGGCAATGTCTCTGCTTCCTTCTTGTTGAAGACATCTGCGAACTGAGAGTAACAAGGAGACAATTCTGCCAGTGACTGATGCGGATGAGACTGAGGTGGATGGACATGCACTAGACAGCGGTCGAGACACTTAGGGCCCCACTGGAGAACCTCTCCAGAGTTCCAATCCAGGACTGGGGCGTGTAGATGGAGCCAAGGCAAACCCAACAGCACGGGGTTGACGGCGTTGGGCAGGGCAAACAGGGAGATGAGTTCAGAGTGAAGAACTCCCACTTGGAGTCTTAATGGCTTGGTCACAGACAAAACTGGGTCAGGCAAAGGCAGCCCATCTATCGAGGTAACAATCAACAGCCTTTCCAGCAGAACAGTGGGCAACTGAAGAAGATCCAAAAGGTCTTGGCAGATGAAATTGTCTGTAGGGCCAGAGTCCAGGTAGGCAGAGACTGGATTAGGTCTCTCGCCAGCGACGATGGTCACAGGAATGAACAGTTTGAAGGAGAGTTCTCTATTAAATGCAGTATCGCCCCAGGTTGTCTCTCCAACCAATCCTAGGCGTTGGGGTTTTTTGGCTTCTAAGGACACAGACGCGCGACATGGCCAGTGAGGCCACAATATAAACAGAGTTCAGAGGTGCGCCTGCGCTGTTTCTCTTGAATGGACAGTTTAAGCCGATCCACCTGCATCGAAAACCTTGGGCGGACCAGAAGAAGAAGGCAAAAGGGGTTGCTGAAAGTTGGGTGCCAATCTAGGAAGCCGTCTCTCCTGTCGAACCTCTTGAGATCTCTCTCTGAGCCATATGTCCACTCGAGTAGAAAGTAGAATCAGGTCGTCCAAGGCAGCTGGTAGATCTCGAGTAGCAAGTTCGTCCTTGATCTCAGGCGATAGGCCATGCCAGAAGGATGCTACCAAGGTCTCATTGTTCCAGGACAATTCTCCTACCAGGATCTGGAACTGGATGGTGTATTCGCCCACGGAGACGTCCTCCTGGCGAAGGTTAAAGATAGCAGTGGCTGCCGAAATTACTCGTCAAGGCTCCTCGAATACGATACGGAACAACCGCACGGATCCCTGGACGTGTCGGGTCCCTGTCTTTCCCAGATTGGATTCGCCCACGCTAGGGCCTTGCCAGCAAGTAGAGATACAATGAAGGCGATCCTGGCTCCGTCCGAAGGAAATGCTCGGGCGTGCAGAGTGAAGTGGATTTGGCATTTGTTCAGAAACCCCCTGCACGAACTTGCATCTCCATGGAACCGAGGTGGCAATGGCAGCAAGAACCACGGATCCGAACCGGAGCTGCCAGGAGTTGTAGCAGGAGGGTAGATCGGAGGAGCTTGAATAGGAGCAGTGAAGGAAGTAACTAGCGCCCCTAGCTGCTGTGCCATGGAGTCTACTGCCACAAGGAGTTGATCCTGTCGTGCTCGCAGATCCTGCAGGTCCGCCTGCATGGCTTGGGAGGGTGACATGCCCTTGAATTGACCAGCGGGGGCGATGGCCTGAGCGCACTGTCAGGGAGCGGGTTGTGGACCCACTGGGCCATACCGCGTAGCGGGATAGAAACTGGCCAACTAGGTACAAAACTATGTCTATAGTCCAGAACGGGTAGCTGAGGCAATGTAGACAGTAGCGGAGACACAACTTGACTTTCACTGTAGATGGCTCAGTAGATGCAGCGGAAGACACGACTTGACTCTCACTGTAGATGGCACAGTAGATGCAGCGGAAGACACGACTCGACTCTCACTGTAGATGGCATAGTAGATGCAGCGGAAAACACGACTTGACTCTCACTGTAGATAAGATAGCACGGGATACCGGGTACAGGCAGCAGAAACGGGTAACACTGGGAACTTGAAAACACTGGGAGACCATTTTCAAAGCAAACTTTAGGTATACAACAATGCTCAGGCAAGGATCAAGTGGGCAGAGCCATTTTTATAGTACAGCAGCATTCTGGGCTAATTATTGAATAATGACAACTGAACGTGTACTGGCCCTTTAAGGCCATGCACGCGCGGGCGTGCGCCCTGCGGGAAACATTAAAAGAACCCGGAAGTTAGTGCCGGCATCTCCCTGGAGGGAGATGTCGTCGAGAACACAAACGTCCATGGCCGGGGCCGTCAGAGGATAAGTCTGAACGACAGCCTTCGACCATAGACGTTACAGTTATAAATGGCACCTGGTAGGTGGGGGTACCCAGTGCTTCAAAATAATGACTGACTTATTTTTAACAGCAAGAATTCTATAAAACAGGATCATACAGAATCTTTAATTGTACACAAAGAAACAAAATTTAATAGAGATGGAGAGCAGAAAAAATATGAGAATTCTTGAAAAGTCATTCATACAATGTATTTACTGTTGAATTGTCTTTATGCATTTACATATTGCAATGATACTAGAATTTAAATACATTGATCATTACATTCAGTCTAACGCTTGCTTAAACATAAAGCAGACAAAAACAGAATATAAATGGGTAGCAATTAAGCTATTAGGCAGATGGCTCCTTAGCTTAGAGCGTCAGAGTCGATTTCCCTTCCCTACTGCTCCCTGCTCATCTGAGGACCTGTAATTACACATGTACAATTACAAGTACCCAAAACAAGACAGCTAGCTGACCCAAGGGGGGCGCTCAATGATACGATTGTGAGAACCACTTTTTTAAGTGGAGAGTCTCTTAATTTAGCTGTACTTCAGGAGTACAATTTTAACTCTAAGTTCAAACTATTGAAGTCCATATGGGGCTTGATAGAAGTCTTTTGAGCATTGTCACTGATTAGATTAGTCTTTAGTTGATTTTATGTATTGTAACAAATAAGCAATTTTCATGTTTCCTGATGAATTTCCACCTTTCACAGGATTTTCTGAATCCAAAACAGATAATGTTGTTTTCACACTGCATTTGGAAGATCAAATCAAGCATACGTCTTTTTAGATAAAAAATTAAACGTAAGTAGACATGAACCATTCCTAAAGGGATTAGGGACAGTTTCAGTGAGAGAAATATGAGTGCTATATGGACAAAAGTATTGGGACACCTAGACATTACACCTACAGAAGCTTTTATGTTACCTCTTTCTAAATCCAAAGATATTGATATGGAGTCCCCCCCCCCCCCCACCCCCCCCCAGCTATAACAGCTTCCACTCTTCCGGAAAGGCTTTCTACAGGATTTTGGAGTGTGTCTGTTTTTTGTAAACCTTTGCCCAGTTATCCAGAAGAGCATATGTGAGGTCAGGCACTGAGGTTGGACGAGAGGGCCAGGTACGCAATCTCTGTTCTAGTTCATTCCAAAGGTGTTCAATGGGGTTAAAGTAAGGGCTCTGTGCGTGCCAGTCAAGTTCTTTCACACCAAACTCCCTCAACCATGATTTTATGGACTTTGCTTTGTGCACTGGGGCACAGTCATGATGAAACAGAAAGAGGCCTACCACAAACTGTTCCCATAAAGTAAGAAGTATACAAATGGTATGCTGAAGCATAAGGATTTCCTTTCACTGGAACTAAGGGGCCTAGGCCAACCCCTGAAAAACAACCCCATAGCATTATCCCTCCTTCACCAAACTTTACAGTTGGCACAATGCAGTCAGGCAGGTAACATTCTCCTGGCATTCGCCAAACCCAGAAACCTCCATCCATCAGATAGGGATGGGTAATTCATCACTCCACAGAAAAGGTTTCCACTGCTACAGAGTCCAGTGGCGGTGTGTTTTACACCAACCCATCCAAAGATTGATACTGTGCTTGGTGATGTAAGGCTTGCATGCAGCTGATAAGCCAAAGAAATCCATGCCATGATGCTTCCAGCACACAGTATGTTAATTCCAGAGGAGGTTTTGAGTTCTGCAGTTTTTGAGTCAGCAAAACGTTGGCGACTTTTATGCACGTTGTTCCTCATCATTTGGTGACCACGTTCTGTAACTTTACGTTGTCTGCCACTTTGTGACTGAGTTTGCTGTGGTTCCTAAATGCTCCCACTTTGCAATAATACCATTCTCAGTTGTTCTAGATCTAGAAGAGAACAAATTTCACTCACTAACTTTTTGCAAAGTGGCATCTTATTACAGTACCAATCTACTTCAGTGTACTTTTTGGAATGACCCATTCTTTCACAAATCTTAGTAAAGGCTGACTGCATGGCTAGGTGCCTGATTTTATACACCTGTGGCAATAGGACTTGAATTCAATGATTAAGAGGTGTGTCCCAATACTTTTGTCCATATAATGTATGTGTATATTGGGGGAGAGTTAAGTGGAATGTATCATTAGAAAATGCCATACTGTATAATTAAATCAGTTTTTTGTGTTAAATATTTAGGTGTTTTTTTTATGTTTTATGTGACTATCCACCATTTTTTTTTATGCTGGCCACTATGTATCGGGATTTAGCAATGCAAAACTAATACAAGAAACTAAAGTGAAATGAATTTTCACATTACCTGATATGGTGAATTAGCATGTTTGATTGTTCATTTCTAATAGTAAAAGCTGATGGTGTCTAGGCTTAGAGAGGGGACATTCTTAAATCTAAAATATCTATACTGTACTTTCAAAACCAGCAGTAGACAGTCTATTATAGTTATGAAATGTGATTATACTTGTACGCATGATTATTCATTGTAGATTTACATTGGGACTACATTAGCATAGCATAGCTGCTTTAGATTCATATTTTCTATTATAAGGGTTCTTCAGTTTTTTAAATACACCTTATTTATTGCATAATTAAAAGTTACAAAAAAGTTGCACATTTTTAATATATATTTTTTGCTTCAATTACTCAAGATCTCTGATTGATGTCAGTAAATGAGTACATCCAGAGGCTGAAAACCTGTACAGACTTAAAGGGGTTTTCCAGTCCCTAAAAATTGATGGCCTAACCTGGCTATCAATAGGTGATCGATAGCAAAACCTAAAGTTTGGAGTCTGACACACCAAAGTAGTATTAAAGCAAAGTAACTTTATTAAATTAAATAAAAGATAACACATATATTAAAAGCAGAGATGATTTCCACAGTGCGGAAAGACAACCAGATTAAATAGACATATTAACTACAATCACATAGGTAGTGGGTGACACAGTATGATCCCAAAAATAGTAATTTAACAGCACATAGCAGTTATATAATGTACATACTCTAATGCATGAAAACGGCAAGAGAACCTGTTCAGCAGTAAATAAATGGATGGTAAATCAATACTCATAGATAGAGCCAAGTGAAAAAACACTAATAATATAGAGAGAAAAGACATATATAGCACAATTTACCAAGTAAAAACGTATATCACATGGTAAAAACAGGGTAATACCTGTATTATTAGCCAAAACTTTCTTGCTCTATAGGTTTACCAAGGTAGAGAAACCTGTATACTGAAGGGAATTTCCTATGCTGAAGAGGGACTCTTACCCATCATGGCAGTCACCGTCTCTGGTGTCAACCCCGACGCGTGTTTCGGCCCGGAAGCCTTCGTCTGGGGGTGGTGCCAGGACTAAGAATACAGTCCCTTTAAAACAGCCCTCCGCATGTATCAGCGACTAATGGGGCTCATGGCGGCGCGCTGAAAAATCTCTTCCTCTTGTAAACATTTCCGATGACGTACATCGGAAGTGTGTCAGTGCGGCAAGCCAATCAGAAGAGGTAGATGAGGACTGACATCAAGAGAAAATGGATTGACGAATAGGGAGAAACATGAGAAGAGCCAATCATAAAAAATAGAATGCGCGTGCGTACACATAACAAATAAGGACATAGTGTGAGTTGTCTATAAGCCGTCAGTGCATGCTCAGTGAGTATGTTGGAATCAATGAAAGCCACGCATGCGCAGCCGGGCAGTAACGGGACTTAAAGTAAATAAGGTAAATAACAAAAAGTCAGAAGTCAGCGCGTGCGCATCTATAAATATATATAGATATAAATACATAGATGCGCATGCGCAGCCTTCTTACTATTTGTTATTTACCTTATCCCCCTGAGGAAGCACTTGTGGCGAAACGCGCGTCGGGGTTTATGTGGAGGAGCGGACATTATCACCTAGTTTGCTGACCATGGGTAAGGCTGGTGTCATGCTTATTGCTTTATAATACACTGTCACTTTACTTCATCCTCCTTTGTATATATATGCGTAATGGACCTATTATATACTCACTAGGTTGGAAATCTTCTCCTTGTGAGGGGAGGTATACACTATTTTATATAAACAACTGCATGTTACTTTGTTACCCCATGTAAATGTATCAGCAACAGTGTTTGTTACTACTTCCGCCATTTCTTACTAGAGTCTTGTCTTTTTGTATTTTTACATTGTTTGTGATATATGTTGAATAAAAGTTCAACATTTTTTATATATAAATTGGCTTCAACTGCTCTATTTTCTCGTGTTTGAGTATAGCACAATAAAGAATTAAATTTACTTTCATGGTAGTTGGAAAATAGGGTATCTTGCCTAAAGGCAATTTGTTGTTAGTTGTATATTGTACCCACCAACAGCCCAGGGTCTTTATTATATTTTGTCAGTATCTCTAGAATGGGGCCCCCTAAACCCAGTTCTAGCTTTCTGTGCTCTCCCGGCCACTTGATTACATGTGGAGTTACTGAAACAGCGTAACTCGCGGAGCTACGCTGTTTCCGTAACTCCCATAGAACTGAAGAGTAGTTATGGAAACAGCGTAGCTCGCATGCTACGCTGCTTCCGTAACTGTCATTCACTACTATTGGAGTTAGGGAAACAGCGTAGTTACACTGTTTCAATAACTCCACGTGTAGCCAAGTAGCCGCTGGTTCAAGTCCACTAGGGGAACGAATAAAATATGTAAAAAAAAAACTTTTCCCATTTTTCCCCAAACACAATGTAAAAAATAAAATAATTGGGTATCGCTGTGTCCGTAAAAGTCCGATCTATTACAATATACCATTATTTAACTCGCATGGTGAGTTTAAAAATGTAAAACATCAAAATAGTTTTTTGGTCACCTTAGTGCTTAAAAAATTATATAAAAAAAAAGTGATCAAAAAAATCGTATGTACCAAAAATTGTGCCAATAAAACTACAGCTCGTCCCGCAAAAAGTAAGCCCTCACACCTCTCAATCGATGAAAAAAATAACAATTTTTTTTTTTCCTATTCTCTGTTGTCTAAAACCTGGGTGCGTCTTATGGTCAGGTGTGTCTTATAGTCCGAAAAAGACGGTACTTTCAGATCTATGTATGTAACAGACAGATAAAGTAAATATTAACTTATTTGTGAGAAAAATTTAATAATGCACTACTTGAAGATTAATTATTACAGTTTGTGCCCTGTCTAGCATATAGTACTTTGCCAAATAAAAAAAGAAAACTGGAAGATTTAGGAAAGCATCTACATAAATCTTTGAAATCAGCAGAGAAGATTGTAAAATCTGGGAAGTATTTTATTTATGCCATTTGTAAGATTGTGCACTTTTAACCCCTTCCCTCTTTGGCCGCTTTTGACCTTCCTGACAGAGCCTCATTTTTCAAATCTGACATGTTTCACTTTATGTGGTAATAACTCCGGAATGCTTTTACCTATCCAAGCGATTCTGAGATTGTTTTCTCGTGACACATTGGACTTTATGTTACTGGCAAAATTTGCCCGATACATTCAGTATTTAATTGTGAAAAACACCAAAATTTAGCAAAAAATTGCAAAAATTAGCATTTTTCTCAATTTAAATGTATCTGCTTGTAAGACAGGCAGTTATACCACACAAAAATGTTGCTAATTAACATCCCCCATATATCTACTTTAGATTGGCATCGTTTTTTGATCATCAATTTATTTTTCTAGGACGTTACAAGGCTTAGAACTTTAGCAGCAATTTCTCACATTTTCAAGAAAATTTCAAAATGCTATTTTTACAGGGGCCAGTTCAGTTGTGAAGTGGCTTTGAGGTCCTTAGATATTAGAAACCCCCAATAAGTCACCCCATTTTAAAAACTGCACCCCTCAAAGTATTCAAAACAGCATTTAGAAAGTTTCTTAACCCTTTAGACATTGCGCAGGAATTAAGGCAAAGTAGAGGTGAAATTTACAAAGTTCATTATTTTTTTCCAGAAATTCATTTTGAATCCATTTTTTTTGTACCACAGAAGGTTTTACCAGAGAAATGCAACTCAATATTTATTGCCCAGGTTCTGCAGTTTTAGGAAATATCCCACATATGGCCCTAGTATGCTACTGGACTGAAGCACCGGCCTCAGAAGCAAAGGAGCACCTGGTGAATTTTGGGCATCCGTTTTATTAGAATATATTTTAGGCACCATGTCAGCTTTGAACAGGTCTAGTGGAACTAAAACAGTGGAAACCCCCCAAAAGTGACCCCATTTGGGAAACTACACCCCTCGAGGAATTTATCTAGGGGTGTAGCAAGCATTTTGACCGGCCAGTTTTTTTGCAAAAATTTTTGGAACTAGGCCATGAAAATGAAAATCTACATTTTTTCAAATAAAATGTAGGTTTAGCTAATTTTTTTTAATTTCCAAGAGAACTAAAGTAGAAAAAGCACCACAACATTTGTAGAGCAATTTCTCCCGAGTAAAACAATACCCCACATGTGGTAATAAACGGTTGTTTGGACACACGGCAGGGCTTAGAAGGGAAAGAGCGCCATTTGGCTTTTGGAACTCAAATTTAGCAGGAATGGTTTGAGAAGGCCATGTCGCAGTTGAAAAGCCCCAGAGGTGACAAAACAGTGGAAACCCCCAACAAGTGACCCCATTTTGGAAACTATACCCCTTGAGGAAATAATTTAGGGGTATAGTGAGCATTTTAACCCCACAGGTTTTTTGCAAAAATTTTTGCAAGTAGGCTGTGAAAATGAAAATCTACATTTTTTCAAATAAAATGTAGGTTTAGCTAATTTTTTCTCATTTCCACAAGGACTAAAGGAGAAAAAGCACCATAAAATTTGTAAAGAAATTTCTCCCGAGTAAAACAATACCCCACATGTGGTAATAAACGGCTGTTTGGACACACGGCGAGGCTGAGAAGGGAAAGAGCGCCATTTGGCTTTTGGAACTCAAATTTAGCAGGAATGTTTTGCGGAGGCCATGTCACATTTGCAAAGCTCCTGAGGGGACAAAACAGTGGAAACCCCCAACAAGTGACCCCATTTTGGAAACTACACCCCATGAGGAAATTATCTAGGGGTACAGTGAGCAGTTTGACCCCACAGGTGTTTTACAGAACTTATTGTAAGTAGGCCCTAAAAATGAAAATCTACATTTTTTCAAAGAAAATGTAGGTTTAGGTATTTTTTTTCATTTCCACAAGGACTGAAGTAGAAAAAGCACTGCAACATTTGTAAAGCAACTTCTCCCGAGTAAAACAATACCCCACATGTGGTCACAAACATCTGTTTGGACACACGGTAGGGCTCAGAATGGAAGGAGCACCATTTGGATTTTGGAATGGTTTCTGGGTGTCATGTCATATTTGCTGAGCCCCTGTAGTACTAGTACAGTGGAAACACCCCAAAAGTGACTCCATTTGGGAAACTGCACCCCCTGAGGAATCATCTAGGGGTATAGTGAAAATTTTGATCCCAAAGGTTTTTTGCTGAATTAATTAAAATTAAGCCATGAAAATGAAAAATATTTTTTTTTTACAACAAGATGTAGTTTTAGATACACATTTTTCATTTTTACAAGGAATAGAGAAGAAAAAGCACCCCAACATTTGTAAAGTAATTTCTCCCGAGTACGGTAACACCCCATATGTGGTTATAATCAGCTGTTTACGTATATGGGAGCATTCAGAAGAAAAGGATTTATCTTTTGGAGCGTAGATTTTGCTGGAATGGTTTGCGGACGCCATGTTGCATTTGCAAAACCCCTGATGTACCAAACAAAAGTGACCCGTTTTAGAAACTACACCCCTAAAGGCATTTATCAAGGGATGTAGTGACAATTTAGACTCCACAGGTGTTTTTCAGAAATGAATACGCAGTGGATTGTGCAAAGTGAAAATTGCAATTTCTCCACTGATCTGCCCATTCATCGCACAATATGTTGTGCCCCTAGAGAATCTTACCCCATAAATTGTTAAGCGGGTTCTCCCGGGTATGGTAATGCCTTACTTGTGGCCATAAATTGCTGTTTGGGCACACTGTAGGGCTAAGAAGGGAAAGACCGCCATTTTGAGCATGGATTTTGCTTGGTAATAGTTCTGTTTGGGGTTTTGCTGGTATTTCCGTTTATATTGTGGTGGCATATGTAATCTGTGTGGAGTATATCAGGGGTATATGTAATCTGTGCGGAGTACATCAGGGCATAATAAGAGGGTATAATAATGGGGTAAATAATACAATTATCCATAGAAGTGTGTGACTCTGTGAAGTGATCCGTTATGCGCAGGCCGGTGTCACACTGATAAACTGTTTTCTTTCTTATCCCCCTTCTGTAACGCTCTGCACCTTTTGGGGACTTTTTCTCCTTCGTAGTTTGGGAAATATTGCTGGGAAAGTTTTGCGCTGGTATAATACGGGCGCCCTCGCTTCCAGCGGATGTGCTATGTCCATTCCCTTTCCTAGTTCCTAAATACTAGGGCCCTGAAACTGAAGGAATGCTCCCCTCCGGCCTGCGCATTGAGATGTTTTTTCATCACCGCATTACTAGTGCCGTAACTTTTTTGTTTTTTAGTTGATTGAGCGGTGTGCGGGCTTGTTTTTTGCGAGACGGGCTGTAGATTTTATTGGTACCATTTTAGAACACATACGACTTTTTGATCACTTTTTATTTCATTTTTTGGTAAAGGAAATTACCAAAAACAAGCAATTCTGGAATAGTTTTTTATTGTTTTTTTTATCGGCATCCACAGTGTGCCCTAAATTACATGTTAGCTTTATTCTGCGGGTCGATACGATTACGGCGATACCCAATTTATATCGTTTTTTTTATGTATTGCAGCTTTTGCACAATAAAATCACTTTTTTTTATAAAATCATTTGTTTTCTGTTTTGCCATATTCAAAGACCCATAACTTTATTATTTTTGCGTGCACAAAGCGGTGTCAGGGATTATTTTTTGCGGGACGGATTGTCGTTTTTATTAGTACTATTTTGGAGTAAATGTGACTTTTTGATCACTTTTTATAGCATTTTTTGGAAGGAGATGTGACCTAAAAACAAAGATTCAGGCGTTTTTTTTCATGTTTTTTTTTTTACGGCGTTCACCGTGCGGGATAAATTACATAATTGTTTTGTAGTTTGGGTCGTTACGTACGCGGTGATACCAATTATGTATAGTTTTTTTTATTTATTGCGGCTTTTGCTTAATAAAATCACTTTTTATAAAATCATTTGTTTTCAGTGTCGACATATTCTAAGACCCATAACTTTTATATTTTTGCGTGCACGAAACGGTGTCAGGGATTATTTTTTTGCGGGACGGATTGTCGTTTTTATTAGTACTATTTTGGAGTAAATGTGACTTTTTGATCACTTTTATAGCATTTTTTGGAAGGAGATGTGACCTAAAAACAAAGATTCTGGTGTTGTTTTTCATGTTTTTTTTTTACCACGTTCACCGTGCGGGATAAATTACATAATAGTTTTGTAGTTTGGGTCGTTACGGATGCGGCGATACCAATTATGTATAGTTTTTTTGATTTTTACGGTTTTTCCCATAATAAAAGACTTACTATGGGAAAAAAGTCAGTTTAGCTTTATTTTTATTTGATGTGTGTGTGTTTTCATTGTTTTACCACATTTTTATTAACTTTTTTTTACTTTTTTTACTTGTCCCACGAGGGGACATGAGGGCCTGATGCCCCGATCGCTACTCTAATATACTGCACTACATACGTATAGTTATTCACTGACAGCAAGCCTATGAGGACACGCCGCAGGCGGGTCCTCATCGGCTCCCGTACAAGGCAGACTCGGACGCCATTTTCTGGCGTCCGATTTCCACAGCAACCCAGCGATTGCATCACTGGGTTACCGATCGGGTGAAAACTTTCAGATTTCTCATAAAACCAATTCAATATAATATTGCGACATGCTAGCAGAACCCTTGACATGCTTCAACTCTCATCACAATTACTGGGTGGCCAAACATAGACAGATATAGGTTATAAACTCTTTTATTTAACATTTGTATATATATTTTTTAGATTAGTTGTCCCCAATCTGTGTCCTTAAGTGTAGTCCTTAACCGGGGAAAATTGTCCTTGTGGAAATTAAGTGTTATATTGTCGTCACTGTTACCAAGGTTTTCACGAACAGTCACATTCACAACATGCTCTGAAATGACCAGATCCAACAGAGCATAACTGCTTGTCGGGTCTTTCACAAACTGGCCCATAAAATTATCCTGCAACAAGTTGAGAAAGTTTCTCCCCTTTGAAGCAGAACCAAGACCCCAATCAATATCTGGGTAATTAAAATCTACCTTTATAACCACAGTACCAGCCTATGCAGTCCGCTCAATTTGTTTATATAGCTGATCTTGCATCTTCTCAGTCATGTTGGGGGTCTATAGATAAAACCAAAAATGTATTTTTCATGTTTAAACTACCTTTGCAACTCCACCCACAAGGTTTTAACATCTTCACAATCTTCACCCGCTATTGCCTCTTTGACATTCACCTTCATATCACTTCTGAAAGACAAACTCCACCAACGTTCCTATTTGCCCTGTCTTTCCTAAACAGTGAAAAACCCTGAAGATTTAAAGCTCAGTCATGTGAATGGTCTTTGTTCAACAATAGAGATGAGCGAACTTATGAAAAGTTCGATTCGGCTAGTTTGCCGAATTTCACGAAAAAGTTCGATTCGGACCGAACTAGTTCTGACCGAACCTGTAATTTCTGTGCGCCGAGCATGGTACTGTCCAGGGTGCTGAAAGAGTTAATGCGCTGCACTAACTCTTTCAGCAACCTTGACAGTACCATGCTCGGCGTGCGGAAAATACAATTTTAATGTAATAAAAAATAAAAAAAAAATACGTTCATACTTACATTCCTCCTGTCCGGCCTCCAGCGATGACGTTTCATCCATGTCGCCGCTGCAGCCAATCACAGGCTGTAGTGGCGGTCACGCACGTCAGGATGACGTCAGAAGGCTGTCCTCCAGGGATGACGCTTCATCCCACGTGACCGCCTCTGCAGCCAATCACAGGCTGCAGCGGCCTCTGCAGCCAATCACAGGCTGTAGTGGCGGTCACGCACGTCAGGATGAGGTCAGAAGGCCAGCCTCCAGGGATGACGCTTCATCCCACGTGACCGCCTCTGCAGCCAATCACAGGCTGCCGCGTCAGGAAAGAAGGTCGGACTGGAGGAAGAAGAGGGACTCGTCACCAAGACAACGACCGGGTACGTATGAAATGCTTTTTATTTTATTTTTAATCAGCAGCCTCTTTTCTCTATCAATGATTGATAGAGACAAGCGGCTGCCGATTAGTATAATATTTTTGTAATGTTTTTTCTGCCCGCCCGGGTTCGGTCAAAACGTGTTCGGCCGAACCCGGTGAAGTTCGGATTCGCTGCGAACCGAACTTTTCGCGATGTTCAGACCGAAACCGGATTCGGCTGTCTCTATTCAACAATATCAACATACATATAAGGGTACATTCACATACGGCACATTCGTTGCAGACATTTCTGTGACTGAAATATAAATTTTCCTATATTTGAATGGAGTTATTTATACATGGATATCTGCAAGCCCGAATCAGATGAATAAATAAATATAGTAAAATGTTAATATACCCTAAAGCAACATTGCTAACTCTATATCTACAATGAAATTATATGATTATGAGAAATATATCTAATATGATGATGATCGGGTGAACGAGCGTACTTTCGAATGCTCATTCCTGTGTAAACTTGGCAGAGCTCGTTTGTTGGCTGATTCGATCTTTCATGCTTTCTTGTCGGCAGCACATTTCCCCATGTAAATAGGGGCTGTGCTACCGACAAGTTACAAACTAGGGATGCACGGTGCATCGAAACTTCGATACTGTTTCGATACTGTGCATCCCTAAACGGTTCGATACCGCTATTTCCTGTATTTCGATACTGAGCTGCGCAGCCGCACAGCTCAGTATAGTAATACATGAATGTATGGGAGCGCGGCTGCGGCTGTGTAATTCAGCCACAGCTCCGCTACTGAGTCATGATAAGTTTGCGGGGTCAGGATGATGCGATGCGGCCATCGCTGCACTAATGAGCGGCGGCACTGGAGACAGAACATGGCGGGCGCACTACAAAACACCCCCATGTTCTGTCTCCAGTGCCTGAACTACCGCTCATTAGTGCAGCGCCGGCCGCACCTCCTTATGCTGACCGCGCGCGCACTTCCTGTCAGGAGCGGGGCAATGGCTGTATTACACAGCCGCAGCCCTGCTCTATAACGGCGGAGATCAGAGAAACCTCTCATCTCCGCCGTTATTCCCCTGAATGCTGCGATCACAGCTGACTGCAGCATTCAGGAGAAAATTAGAAGGGGGGATGCCCCTGGATCGCGACACAGGGAATTCCTGTGACGCGATCGAGGGCCATACCATATATGGGCAGACAGCCCAGGGTCTATTGACGGACCCCAGGACTGTCTTACCATATTTCATGTTGTTAGGACATACCCAAGTATGTCCTAACAACTGCCTGTGTGCTATCTGTCCAGAGGCTAATGTACTGCCACATATCTGATATATGTCAGTATATTAAAGTTTAAAAATAAAGTAAAAACAAAGTATTATTAAATTTAAAAAAAAATACACATTCACCTTTTTTACAATAAACATAAAAATAAGTCTCAATACATAAAATATTCACACATTCAGTATCGGCGCGCACAACAATTTTTTTGCATTATTTATGATGTGTACGCTGTAAAAAAATGAAATAAACACGGCTTTCATTCACTTATTAATGTGAGGCGCGAGGTGCGATGAATTTAACCTCCATGTTCCTCACATTAATAGTAATTAACCCCATCATGTACCTCGCACATTAACCCATTATGACTGAGAAACAGGATTGGATTAATTACTATTAATGTGAGGCGCGTTCAAAATTAATCACACGTCGCGCCTCACCTCAGAAAACGGAAGAATTTTTTTTATTACTGTTGGCAAAAGTATCGAAATTGGTATCAAAATCGCAATACTAAACGAAGTATCGGTATCGAAGTCCAAATTCTGGTATCGTGACATCCCTATTACAAACTATATGAGAATGAACATTCATATTATTGATGGTTCGTCCCCATATTGCCACGATCATTGCTCCATGTAAATGGAGAAAATGAGCGCCAATTGACATGTTTTTAGGGTCGATTGGTGCTCGTTACTTAAACAGGATATATTGAAAGATATACAAAATAACGGTATTAGGCCGCTTTCACACAGGAGTATTTGGGCAGTATTTTGTATCAGTATTTGGAAGCCAAAATAGGAGTGGAACCTTCACAGAGGGAAAAGTATAATGGAAAGACTTGTACCTCTTCCGTGTTTTGGACCCACTCCTGGTTTTGGCTTCCAAATACTTATGCAAAATACTGACTAAATACTGACCAAAATACTGCTGTGTGAAAGCGGCCTTAGTATGCACTATTTAATTGTGTCTTACCAGGAGGATTTAGCATTATGATTGCAACTGGAGTCTGAAACACTAGTTTTTTTTATAAATTATATTTTTTTAATTAATAAGATCTAGAAATATTAGTATTAAATATTATCAATTCTTATATACTGTAGCTGGCATTCGAATTTTACGTTGTATTAATTAAGTTATTTACATTATCTATATTGTAACATTTCTTGTTTGTTTTTTTAATCTTTCTTTTCCTTTCCTTTATTTGTGTGAATGTAATATCTTAAAAAGGGGCACCAGCTTTATGTTATGAAAACAGCTTTATATTGGGAAAGTATGGTGCTCTCTGGGAACTGTTGGCACTCTAAGTGCACAATATGGCAGAACATAGGCACTATTTGGTTCTTTATGGGCTCTATATGGCTCAGGGTTAGCAAAGTATTGGGTTGACTTAGTACAGTTCAGCAATGAAAGGCACTTTGTGGGAACTTTGTGGCTTATGTGGGCACATTTTGACACTATCTGATCAATATATTGCACTGGGTAATGCAGTGTGTACTATGTATCTTTGCAATATAGGGTTCTATTTGGCCACTTTATCCGTGCATTGTATGCAGTAAAATGGATACTGTATGGCACTGTTTGAGCATTGCATTGTTCCTTTTAAGCAAAGTGTCCAATAATTGTGTTTGTCTGCGACTACGTTTTACGTCTAATGTCTTTGTCTGTATGAGCCCCCTCTCAAAATATTATATATAACTCTGGTTGTGCTGGCTGAAAGAACAAATCACTCCAGAAATGACAGCATGTTTTAATGGTTGGCCACTTTGATCATGTTATATCAGAAACTGAAAAAATTTATGGCATTTGAAAATGTATTTGTTTAAATACCAACATTTACAGGTAAAGCTATTATAACGATTTTTAAAATTAAATATTAGCAGTTTTGGACACTTCTTTAGTCAAACGAATATATTATTGCTTGCTATTTTCTATGTTGATAATTTTCCAGTGTACATTGCAAAAAATAATTAACTATTTTAAAACAACAGAAATTACCTACTTTTTATAAAAGATGTTTAAAAAAATATAGTTATAAAAGCTGATTAACTTTCTCTCCTAAGCTTGTCTCGTCTATTTTGGCTTTTTGGTATAGGAGAAAATACTATGGGGCAGATTTACTATTTAAAATGTGCCATAATTTTGGTTAAAATGGAGCCAGAATTCTGGTGCACGTGCCATGCGCCACATTATTCACTGTTTTAGACAATTTTGTGCCATGCTTTTCAAGGGGGTGTAAGAAAAGGGATGGCTCTAGGGGAAAGGGGCATGACTAAAATGCGCAGACATGTGCCAAAAATGTGCAAAAATTTGTCACAACAAAATGGCCTGAACTAAGCCAACCGATAAGTGGTATAAGTAAGGGTATGTGCACACACACTAATTACGTCCGTAATTGACGGACGTATTTCGGCCGCAAGTACCGGACCGAACACAGTGCAGGGAGCCGGGCTCCTAGCATCATACTTATGTACGATGCTAGGAGTCCCTGCCTCTCCGTGGAACTACTGTCCCGTACTGTAATCATGTTTTCAGTACGAGACAGTTGTCCTGCAGCGAGGCAGGGACTCCTAGCATCGTACATAAGTATGATGCTAGGAGCCCGGCTCCCTGCACTGTGTTCGGTCCGGTACTTGCGGCCGAAATACGTCCGTCAATTACGGACGTAATTAGTGTGTGTGCACATACCCTAAGAGAATAGTGTCTAACATATCTAGCAAGATGCAACAAATTTATCATGCATAGTGCGCCACTTTAGTAATTTTGGCGCATCTTCTGACTGCCTGATCTAAGCTTACTTTGTCTAAATATTAGACAGCATTACTAAATCTGGCCCTATGTGTTTACTGCAGTGATTATATGTTTGGTATGAACTGCAATTTTGTATTAAAAAAAGCTCTGGCTCTTAAGACACCAGCATTAGAAGAATTGTTACTGAAAGTTCAAGGTTTGTCATTAACCCTTTCATGACCATGGGTCATTGCTGCCCCTGTATCCAGGTCAAATTTTCCATTTTTGATATGCACTTCCTTAAACGATGGTATCTTTGTAACAGCTTTGAATAACTATTTTTACTTTGATTTTTACAAGACCTATGAGGCTTTCACTTTCTAGATTAATTTAATTAATTACATGTTTTAAATTTTTATTATGAGCAGACAAATCACCCAAATTTTTGAAAATAAACACTTTTTTTGTAATTATATATATATTAAAAATGGATCAACTATAGCTTTTCATGGCCTTTTACATCAGTCTATATCAAAATTTTCATCCATTTCCAGCTGTCTGTTTTTAACCGACGTTTGCCATCCATTTTTCTTGGCCGTTAAAAAAATGAATGCATTTAATTTGTCAGGTTTTTTTTTGTCCCAACCCCTAAAATCACCACAGTGCCTATGTAGATAGTGCCACAGTGTCCATGTAGATAGTGCTACAGTACTAACTGTAGATAGTGCCAGTGCCCACATATGGACACTGTATGTGGCACTATCTATGTGTGCACTATCTACAGTGGGCACTGTGCCACTATGTGGGCACTATCTGCAGGGGACACTGGCACTATCTACATGGGTACTGTGTGTGGCACTATGTAGATAACACCAGTGTCCCCTGTAGATAGCACCCATATAGTGCCACAGTGCCCATATAGTGCCACAGTGCCCATATAGTGCCACAGTGCCCATGTAGATATGGTCAGTGACATCAGAGGCTCCCTCTTGGAGCACAATCCCCGGTCAAAGTGTCGGCAACGCTCCTAGAGGGAGCTTCAGTAGCGTTATCTACAGGGGGTGCTATCTACACGGGGGTGGTGCTATCTACAGGCGGGTGGTGCTATCTACAGAGGGAATGTATTCCGGCATCTCAAAGCCCCTAACGTTACTGTCCATATATGGAAAGTGAATTCAAGGGCTTTCTCAAGACTGGAGTGCCCTGCCAGAGTGCTTGCCATGCTCTCACCGGAGACTCCATTTAGGAAAGAGCCACGAGACACGAAAGTGCAGCACTACTTCAGTGTGTGCTGTGCTGTACTTCTAAGCTTCTAACTGTGATAAAAAAAACACATGGTTGTTTGATCAAACTAAGGGGGAGAGAGGCCGGCACTTGTGGAGAGAGCCGGCAGACAGAAAAATGCAGGGCTGTTTACAATGAAGCAGCACTGCACACATTAAACCCTGTTGCAGGCTGCCAACGTTTATATACGTGACATCTGCACGGGGCATCGGCAGTTAGAACGTACATATCCATATGGCTGTTGTAAAGGGGTTAAGTGCTTTTTGTGGCACTTAATGTGCTGCTAGTGATCTGTGTTGAACGAAAGTCATGACTTTCAAAGTCAAGTTAATATTCAATAAGCACTGGTTTTATTACCCAGCAATACAGCATCATTTTGCATATTATGAACCAAAAATACTTAAAGAGGCTCTGTCACCAGATTTTGCAACCCCTATCTGCTATTGCAGCAGATAGGCGCTGCAATGTAGATTACAGTAACATTTATATTTTTTAAAAACTAGCATTTTTGGCCAAGTTATGACCATTTTTGTATTTATGCAAATGAGGCTTGCAAAAGTACAACTGGGCGTGTTGAAAAGTAAAAGTACAAGTGGGCGTGTATTATGTGCGTACATCGGGGCGTTTTTACTTCTTTTACTAGCTGGGCGTTCTGACGAGAAGTATCATCCAGTTCTCTTCAGAACGCCCAGCTTCTGGC
The DNA here is from genome assembly GCF_050947455.1 of Rhinoderma darwinii. Taxonomy (NCBI): domain Eukaryota; kingdom Metazoa; phylum Chordata; class Amphibia; order Anura; family Rhinodermatidae; genus Rhinoderma; species Rhinoderma darwinii. Next base: position 229,086,535 of record NC_134688.1, read on the forward strand.
AGTGCAGACACAGCCGTGTTCTCGAGAGATCACGCTGTGACGTCACTCACAGGTCCTGCATCGTGTCGGACGAGCGAGGACACATCGGCACCAGAGGCTACCGTTGATTCTGCAGCAGCATTAGCGTTTGCAGGTAAGTAGCTACATCGACTTACCTGCAAACGCCGATGCTGCTGCAGAATCATCTGTAGCCTCTGGTGCCGATGTGTCCTCACTCGTCTGACACGATGCAGGACCTGGGGAAGTGACGTCACAGCGTGATCTGCCAGAAGCTGGGCGTTCTGAAGAGAAGTGGATGATACTTCTCGTCAAAATGCCCAGCTAGTAAAATAAGTAAAAACGCCCCGATGTACACACATAATACACACCCAGTTGTACTTTTACTTTTCAACACGCCCAGTTGTACTTTTGCAAGCCTCATTTGCATAAATACAAAAATGGTCATAACTTGGCCAAAAATACTCGTTTTTTAAAAATAAAAATGTTACTGTAATCTACATTGCAGCGCCTATCTGCTGCAATAGCAGATAGGGGTTGCAAAATCTGGTGACAGAGCCTCTTTAAAGCGTAACTAAATTTTCAACAAACTTCTGACATGTCTTAGTTCCTGATAGACTTTTTTTGAAAAGCCGTTGTAGCGGTGTACGGGCCCATATACTTTATATTGAGTACGTACACGTTACATCGGCTTTCCGAGAAAAGCCGATCAGAAACTTAGTGGCTCAGCACTCACCCGAGTGCTTCTGCCGCTTCATTTTAGCGATTGGTGGGGGCCTCAGTGCTCGGATCCCCACCGATCAAAATTTCTGACATGTCACTATGACATGTCAGAAGTTTGTTGAAAGTTTAGATGCCCTTTAACTTTAACTTTAGGAGTCTTCTGGTCAGAAAGAGGGAGAACAAATCATCAACTGTGACAGTGTGGCAGGACTCCACCGGACTACAGTATTGGTGTGGATATTATACCTCTAGACCAGGGGTCTCAAACTCGGCCAGGTAAGTGGTCCACATATAGAAAAAAATGGGAAGTTGACAGGCCGAATTACTTTTCAAATTTGATACAATACAAAATTATTGTTAATCAATTAGTTATTTGAACTACTATAACAATACTACAAAACTATAATAATACTACATTACTATAATAATAATAATAATACATTGCTATAACAATACTACATTACTATAAAAATACCGCTAGGTTTAAATTTACCGAAAATGTGCGCGTGTCCTCCACGTGCTTATTTTAATAATCCAGTTTTCCAGTGTAAGTGTCGCTAAATGCAGTCTGGCGGCTCAGTTGGCAGCGCTTGGCAGACACACAAATGTCAAGATTGAGCAGCCCCTTTTTAGATACTGCCACACAACAATCTGTAGATACTGCCACAGTGCCCTCTGTAGATACTGCCACACACCCACCTATAGATAATGCCACAGTACCCTCTGTAGATAATGCCACAGTGCCCTCTGTAGATACTGCCACTGTGCCCTCTGTAGATACTGCCACAGTGCCCTCTGTACAAACTGCCACACACCCGTAGATAATGCCCTCTGGAGACAATGCCACAGTGCCCTCTGTAGATAATGCCACACCCCCTAGATAATGCCACAGTGTCCTCTGTAGATACTGCCACACACCCACCCATAGATAATGCCACAGTGCCCTCTGTAGATAACTCATCAGTGCCCTCTGTAGATACTGCCACAGCACCCTCTATAGATACTGCCACAGCGCCCTCTGTAGATACTGCCACAGCACCCTCTGTAGATGCTGTCACCGTGCCCTCTGTAGATGCTGCCAAAGTGCCCTCTGTAGATAATGCCACTCTAGGCTGGTCACAAAAAATCAATGTTCGAATTCTTACCGGGGGACCCGCCTAAAAGTTTTCAACCTCATTGAGGTTAAAGATTAGAAAAACTGAGATTTTTAGCAAAAATAAATCACAGTTTTTCCTCCTTAAAGTGGAAACCATTTGTCCTAGAAACCTGATTCTTGTCTCATTTCATAGGAAATTTTGTTGCCTTGAAATTTGGTGCAAAGGCCTAAAAACATTACAATATTCAATTACATCAGCTTTCCAGATTTTCCGTTTTGTATTTTTCATTTTGTATATTAAACATGGTTTAGTTGGAGGTGTTTTCAAAAGTAAATGCAACAAAATCCAAATTGAAAATGAAGGAATTAGAGGAAATGAAGAGCAAGGAAGGTGTAAAAATGATAACAAATAGTGTTCAAATGCATTTTATTGATTATATTATACATATTATTTCATTATTATTATTTCAAATTTTCAGATTAAGGTGGTAATGTCTTAGATATGGTCGCTTTTGAAGAGTCAGGAAAAATTTGTCAACATTCAGACACAACGTTTTAACAGAAACTGTCGTTCTTCATCTTTCGTCAAAGAGGAATTGAAGTATTGGATTAATTTTATACCCCTTTCAGCTGTGTCATTAACAACTCTGAAACCGTTTACTCTTTTTTTTTAGCTTTTAAATAATGTCGATTTTCACACCATACATCGGGATCAGTATTTAAAAATTATGTATCGATATCAAATCTCTTAAAAAAAATTTAGAGTTAGAAGAGAAACCAAAAAATCTACTTCTTTGTCCAATAAATGGTCAACTTGTTTGAGACTGAGTGTTGCTTTTACATCCCTTTCATCACAATTATCTTCATAATTTTCTATTTCGGACCTTAAATTTTCAACCATGCTTGTTTTCACATTTTTTCCCAATGTATCATCGAAAAATGAAAATGCAACTTGCTCCGAGTTGAGATACCACAGATGGTTTATCATTTTAGACAGTGCCTTGTCTACAACCTCTTTATCAATTTGAAGATATTTGTTTATTTATAATCAATATTTATGTAAAAGCGTGGTTCAACGCTCCCAAATCCACTTTGGCCCCCAACCAAGACCTACAATTATTGAAATCTTTAGATAAATACAGGAAAATTGATAAAGAGGTTGCAGACAAGGCACGGTCTACAATGATAAACCATCTGTGGTATCTCAACTCGGAGCAAGTTGCATTTTTCGATATTACATTGGGAAAAAATGTGAAAACAAGCATGGTTGGAAATGTAATGTCCGAAGTAGAAAATGATGAAGATGATTGTGATGACAGGGATGTAAAAGCAACACGCAGTCTCAAACAAGTTGATCATTTAATGGACAAAGAAGTTGATTTTTTGGTTTCTCCTCTAACTCAAATTTTTTTTTTAAGAGATTTGATATCGATACAGAATTTTTAAATACTGATCCCGATGTATGGCGTGAAAATCGACATTATTTAAAAGCTAAAAAAAACTGTGAACGCTTTCAAGGTTGTTAATGACAAAGCTGAAAGGGGTATAAAAGTAATCTAAGACTTCAATTCCTCTTTGACGAAAGATGAAGAACAACGACAGTTTCTGTTACAAGTTGTATCTGAATGTAGACAAATTTTTCCTGACTTTGCAAAAGTGACCATATCTAAGCCATTACCACCTTAATCTGAAAATTTTAAATAATAATAATGTAATAATATGTATAATATAATTAATAAAATGCATTTGAACACTATTTGTTATCATTTTTACACCTTCCTTTCTCTTCTTTTCCCCTAATTCCTTCATTTTCAATTTGGATTTTGTTGTATTTACTTTTGAAAACACCTCCAACTAAACCATGTTTAATGTACAAAATTAAAAATACAAAATGCAAAATCTGGAAAGCTGATGTAATTGAATGTTGCAATGTTTTTAGGCCTTTGCATGAAAAGTCACTTTTGAGGATAAGCACCACGGGTTAACCTTATAAAGTTGATCTGAAACTTTGCCAATCACATTTTCTAGTCAATTGACAACTCTTAGGGGGGTCCCCTGGAAGATAGACCGAAAATAATATTTCCCCCTATACCTTTTGACCACTCTAATGCCACACACACCCCTTGTAGATAGTGCCGCACACCCCCCAGCAGATAGCTCCATTGGGGCTCCCTCTAGGAGTGGAATCCCCAGCCAAAGCATGTGGCAGGGGATCCTCCTGGACCAGAATGTGATGTCAGGGGCAACTCCTGAGCCGGTAGCCCAGAGCAGAGTACTAGTATAGGCTCTGCTCCGGAACTCTGGGGTAGCCACTGACATCAGTGTTCATATATGGGCAGTGATGTCAGGAGCTTTTCCAGAGCTAGAGTCCCAGAGCAGAGCCGCTTCTAGCACTCCGCCTGGGATTCCAGCTCTGCTCATGACATCACTGTCCATATATGCACTAGCACTCTGCTCTGGGACTCCGGCTCTGGGGAAGCCCCTGACATCGCTATCCATGTATGGACAGTGAAGTCAGAGGCTTCCCCAGAGTCCCGGAGCAGAGCCTATACTAGCGCTCTGCCCGAGACTCCAGCTTTGGGTGAAGACCCAGATATCGCTGTCCATATGTGGACAGCTATGTCAGGGGATTCCACAGAGTTCCGGAGCAGAGCCTATACTAGCGCTCTGCCCGGGACTCCAGCTCCGGAGAAGCCCCAGACATCACTGTCCATATACTAGCGGCTCTTTGTCCCATGGGCCTCAGATGACAGCCTCAGGGGCTGCATGCGGCCCATGGGCTGCATGTTTGGGACCCCTGCTCTAGACAGACTTCTAGGCAGACTTCATAGCTAATTGTAATCTAAAACCAGCCAATAAAATTAAATGTCACGTATCTAATTGACTTCTTTTGACACTTGCTATCAAAAACGCCTGTATAAAACCCACATCCTCTCTTCTGTTTTAAACTTTTCAAAGAGGTAGTAGCTAAATAATATCTATTCAAATCAATACTGGTGGCTGAAAACTGCGAGCTATAGTTTATCTTAAGTTTTCCTGCTGCAGCGATTTTTTGGATTTTCATTTTTACTATTTTCCCTCCCCCCTTCAAAAGCCATAACTTTTTTTTTTTTCCTCAGGGCGAGCTGTAGTTTTTATTGGTAGCATTTTTGGGGTACATAAGACTTTTTGATCACTTTTTATTCCATTTATTGTGGGAGATGAAGTGACCAAAAAACAGCGATTTTGGTATTTAAAAAACTTTGTTGTTTTTTTTACTGCATTTACCGTGCGGGTTAAATAATGTTAAATTGTAATAGTTTGGACTTTTACGGAAGCAGCAATAACAAATATGTTTATTTTTCTATTGTTTTTACAATGCTTTAGAGGGGAAATGGGAAAAGGGTTGTTTTTTGTTAACTTTCAGTAATTTTTTTGTGCATAAACAACAACAACTTTATTTAAAGAGACTCTGTCGCTACTTTATTAATTTCCAATCTCCTAACTAGTCGAATAGGAGCTTTGCTGCTGATCACTACAGTGCAATTTATTTATTTTCATAAATGCTTATTTATTTGTAAAGTTATGAGCATTTTTCTAAATATGATCAATTGTCTCTAATAGCCAAATAGGAGGTAACTCTTTCTTTTCACTCTGGGTGTGTAATGTTTTCTGTCCAATCAGCATACAGCTTCTCCCCCTTTCCTGCCCAGCAACACAGTCTGATCTTATAGTGTACAGCTTCCATTCCCGACTGTGTATTCAACTGGTGATATCTCTGGTTGTGCCACAGCTATAACTGCTCATAGAAAAATTAGAATCTCCTCTTTCATTTTGTACCAGAACCACTGTTCTAGGTGGTCTACAACCCAAGATATGGCTGTTTGAAGTGACCCTCGCTTCCCTCCAACCTCAGTCTCTCACACTGTGTGAAGCAACTTCATGCTGATAGGACAGCATCAGAGGCTGTGAGGTAGCTCCACCTCAGAAGAATCGCCGCTGTTATCTCCAACTTGTCTAATAAAGGCAAATTTACATATTTAGAAATAAGCTCATAACTTTTAAAGAAATTAATGTTTTGGTACACAATTTTCACTAGCATTATCAGTGTCACAGCGCCCATCAGATTAGCTAGGAGATAGGGCATTACTAAACTAGCGATGGAGCCTCTTTAACTGTTTTTTACTTTTTCATTAGTCCCCCTAGGGGACTTGAACTAGTGATCGTTGGATTGCTTGCATGATATAGTGCAATACTAATTTTTATTGAACAGATATGACAAACAATATGTTAATATACATGTAAGGACAAGACTAGTATAATTAAGGGAGCGAAACATGAAACTTGCTGGATAAAATGTAGAGATACACAGGCTGTATTGAGTGGTTACAAGATATATTTCAAACCTAAAGTGTTTTCATACTGATTATCCCTGATCCATGTAAAAATAGTCGACTAGTAGGAAAGGGAACAGGAGAAAGTGTCAGTGCAAGAATAGATCTCTTAAAAAAACAGCCTTACCCATAACAGCAAAGATCGATGTTCGCTCCACCACATAGACCCCAATGCGCGTTTCGCTGTAGGTGCTTCCTCAGGTGTGGGTTGTCTGTGGGGGGTGTGTGTTGTCTTTCAAACGCTTTTAGGTTTGAAATATATCTTATAACCACTCAATACAGCCTGTATATCTCTACATGTTATCCAGCAAGTTTAATGGTTCGCTTCATTAATTATACTAGGGTCTAGTCCTTACACGTATTTTAACATATTGTTTGTCATAACTGTTCAATAAAAATGGTCATACTTTTATATACTTTCAGCTATAAGCACGCACTAGTTCTTTTTTGTATAATTTATAATTTGTAGATCTTAATCCCTGCTCTATCTAAATTAAGGAGTCCAGTGGGCGGTCCTATTCAGTGATTGACAGCTCTCTATGTATGCATGCTCATACTGGCAGGGCTGTTAATTATTGAGTCAGATTGCCCTCTGCATTCCTAAACCCAGAGAGAGCAGGGATTTAGATCTATACATTCAAATTATACTACTCTGATCTATATATCAATCTGCTCAGCTCCTCCTGCTCTATTACATGTGGCCTGCAGATCGGACTGCATTTTCAATGTCCCAGGTTCCCTGTAAGAAGTTTGCAGTTTCTGCTTCATGCATTATAGTCACATACAAAATGAAAGGAGTCACTCCCTTGATATACTCTGCTATAATAAAACTATGAAAATTGTTCAACAACAGATACCTGTACGTAATTACATTATAAATAGGTGTAATACGTAAATATATATCTTAGTGCCTGCAGTGTGCATCTGCATTTTTTTGTTACTAAATATGTTAGTTGGAAGTCACGGCAGATTTGCACCTGCATATTCATTTCATGTTTCCGGAGGAACTGGGTAACCATGTTGTCTGTGGTTTGTTTATATATATATATATATATATATATATATATATATATATATTTATATATATATATATATATATTTATATATATATATATATATATATATATATATATATATGCTTAATTTTTTTAGAATTTATATTCCGTAATGCTCAACTACCATATATTTGGAGCTGACAGACATAGCAATAGTGATGTTGATGTCACTGATACCATGATCAGCGTGCCTCTTTTAGGAAGATGAATACTATCAGCCAGTATTTATGAGACTCAAACTAAGATGCAACATGATTTAATGTTTACAATATTTACGGAGAAAAGAGATCTATGTTTAAAGTGTAAATTAATTCTACAAATTATTTTTAAGATAGTCTGGTTAGTCTGGACCTTCCCCTACAACAGCAACCTAGCTGTTTAATCTGGACTTTCTGCTATAACAGTAATCTAGCTGTGTAGTTGGGACCACTCCAATAACAGTAGTCTGGCTGTGTAGTTCAGACCATCCCTTTTAAAAGCAGTCTGGCATTGTAGTCTGGTTCATCATCAATAACTGTAGTATGGCTGTGTAGTTTGGTCCATATTATATAACAGCAGTATAGTCTGGACTTTCCATATAAGAGCAGTTTGCTAGTGTAGTTTGGACCCCTATAACAGTAGTCTGGCTGTCTAAACCTTTAATTCTAACAGTAGTCTGACTAGATTTTACTAAAATTCACTGAATATTTGAGATATCTAATTTGTTTTCCCTAGTAGAGTTAGATTTATCACTGGTTAATGTCTTTAGGGATATATGCTTTAATGTGGCAATGCCGCTTATATTTTATTCATGATGCAACCTGCCTCTGTTAGATACACAGTGCAGACTGCAGTAATATCATTGCTTTGTACTAGTGCTGATGCACTAACATTGCCACTATAAACTCTGGGACTTGCTGGAACTCTAAGGTGTGTGTACAATTAAGCTGATTAAATTGCTTCAGCCGGATATAGTGCTTGTTATCGATGCTTGATTTATATTGTGGATTTTACTATTTTTATATATATATATATATATATATATATATATATATATATATATATATATATATTATATATATATATATATTTTTTTTTTTTATTCTTATTTTATTATATTTATAGTTTTTATTAATCCAAGTCGTACAGCCGTTATCCGGATATGGGCTATAGTATCCCTATGGGTTATTGCCCTGTTGGTTTACTAGATTAGCCTAGTAGATGCAGTTGGAACGTTTGCTCTGTCCACTGCATCTATGTATCAGTCTCTGGCTAGATAGCTGTGCTGTATTGAAATGTTAGCCAGTCTGTGCTCTCTGATTCAACTACTAGCTATTAGCTGCTTAGCCCTTATAAGGTCTGGTGCCTTGTTCCAGTCGGTCACAGAGATTGCCCTCGTTTCCTTGCTGTCAGTAATACCTGCCACAATTCATCAGGGGCTGCAGTTGGTAAGTATTGTTATTCATTTAAACATTATTAGCGTGCAATGCATTAATCGGCATTCAATCATGCCAGACGTCGGTTAAGTTTGCTAGCCGCAATTGGCGGCAGGACGCTCCACAATTTAAGGTGGAGAATCCACCCCCAATGTGATGTGTCAGCCTATCATGAAGCTCGGCACGTTCAGCAAATCACTCCCCTGTCCAGGGGCTCGTCCGTCTTAGCCAGTCATAGCGGTCGGACTAGGTGGACTGGACTATCCTATATAACAGCAGTCTGGCTAGTTTGGACCACGCTTGTAACAGCAATCTGGCTGTGTAGTCTAGGCCACCTCCTATAATAACAATCTGTCTGTATAGTCTGGTTCATCCACTATAAGAGTAGTCTGGCTGTGTAGTTTGGACCGCCCTTATAACAGCAGATTTGACTATGTAGTCTGGACCACCCACTATAATAGAAATCTTTCTCTGTAGTCTGTATCATCCACTATAGGAGTAATCTGGTTGTGTAGTTTGGACCACCCTTATAACAGCGGTCTGACTGTGTAGTTTGGCCCTCTACCCTATAATAATAATTGTTCTGTGTAGTCTGGATCATCCTCTTTAAAAGTAGTCTCGCTGTGTAGCCTAGACCACCTCCTTTAACAATAGTCCGACTGTGTAGTTCGGACCACCCTCTAGAATTGTAGTCTGGCTGTGTAGTCTGGTCCATCCCCAATAACTGTAGTCTAAGTGTGTTATCTAGTCCATTCCCAATAACAGCATTTGGAGCCCTATTTTAAAGCCTTCAGACACCTATGGGATTAACCCCTTCCCGACATCCGCCATATATATACGGCGCTGCCAGGAAGGTGTTCCCGCAAAGCGCAGTAAAGTTACGGCGCAGTGATGGTGCGGGCTCAGGAGCAGAGCCGGCACCATCACCGCGGGGTGACAGCTGTATTATACAGCTGGCACCCTCCTGTAACTGCCAGGACCGGAGCTATTCTCCGATCCGGCAGATTAACCCCTCAGATACTGCGCTCAATAGAGCGCAGCATCTGATAGGTTTTAACCCGACCGGTAACCCAGTGACGCAATCGCTGGATTGCTGTGGCAATCGGATTCCAGAAAATGGCATCCGAGTCTGCCTTGTACGGGAGCCGATGAGGACCCGCCTGCGGCGCGTCCTCATAGGCTCGCTGTCAGTGAATAACTGACAGCGCTAATACACTGCACTACATACGTGCATTAGAGTAGTGATCGGGGCATCAGGCCCTCAAGTCCCCTAGTGGGACAAGTAAAAAAAGTTAAAAAAAGTTAATAAAAATGTGGTAAAACAATAAAAACACACACATTTCAAATAAAAATAAAGCTAAACTGACTTTTTTCCCATAGTAAGTCTTTTATTATGGTAAAAACCGTAAAAATTAAAAAAACTATACATAATTGGTATCGCCGCGTCCGTAATGACCCAAACTCCAAAACTATTATGTAATTTATCCCGCACGGTGAACGCCGTAAAAAAAAAAACATGAAAAACCATGCCAGAATCTTTGTTTTTAGGTCACATCTCCTTCCAAAAAATGCTATAAAAAGTGATCAAAAAGTCTAATTTACTCCAAAATAGTATTAATAAAAACCACAATCCGTCCCGCAAAAAATAATCCCTGACACCGCTTTGTGCACGCAAAAATAAAAAAGTTATGAGTCTTAGAATATGCCGACACAGAAAACAAATGATTTTATAAAAAAAGTGATTTTATTGTTCAAAAGCTGCAATACATTAAAAAAACTATATAAATTTGGTATCACCGTAATTGTATCGACCCGCAGAATAAAGCTAACATGTAATTTAGGGCGCACTGTGGATGCCGAAAAAAAACACAATAAAAAACTATTCCAGAATTGCTTGTTTTTGGTAATTTCCTTTACCAAAAAATGAAATAAAAAGTGATCAAAAAGTTGTATGTGTTCTAAAATGGTACCAATAAAATCTACAGCCCGTCTCGCAAAAAACAAGCCCGCACACCGCTCAATCAACTGAAAAACAAAAAAGTTATGCCACTAGTAATGCGGTGATGAAAAAACATCTCAATGCGCAGGCCGGAGGGGAGCATTCCTTCAGTTTCAGGGCCCTAGTATTTAGGAACTAGGAAAGGGAAGGGACATAGCACATCCGCTGGAAGCGAGGGCGCCCGTATTATACCAGCGCAAAACTTTCCCAGTAATATTTTCCAAACTACGAAGGAGAAAAAGTCCCCAAAAGGTGCAGAGCGTTACAAAAGGGGAATAAGAAAGAAAACCGTTTATCAGTGTGACACCGGCCTGTGCATAACTGATCACTTAACATCGTAACACACATCTATGGATAATTGTATTATTTACCCCATTATTATACCCTCTTATTATGCCCTGATGTACTCCGCACAGATTACATATACCACCACATTATAAACTGAAATACCAGCAAAACCCCAAACAGAACTATTACCAAGCAAAATCCATGCTCAAAATGGCGGTCTTTCACTTCTTAGCCCTATAGTGTGCCCAAACAGCAATTTATGTCCACAAGTAAGGCATTACCATACCCGGGAGAACCCGCTTAACAATTTATGGGGTAACATTCTCTAGGGTTACAAGTGAAATGGCAGATCAGTGGAGAAATTGCAATTTTCTGTTTGCACCATCCACTGCGTATTCATTTCTGAAAAACACCTGTGGAGTCTAAATTCTCACTATACCCCTCGATAAATGCCTTTAGGGGTGTAGTTTCTAAAATGGGGTCACTTTTGTTTGGTTCATCAGTGGTTTTGCAAATGCAACATGGCGTCCGCAAACCATTCCAGCAAAATCTACGCTCCAAAAGATAAATACCGCTCCTTTTCTTCTGAATGCTCCCATATATGTAAACAGCCGTTTATAACCACATATGGGGTGTTACCGTACTCGGGAGAAATTACTTTACAAATGTTGAGGTGCTTTTTCTTCTCTATTCTTTGTAAAAATGAAAAACGTTGATCGAAATCTACATCTTGTTGGAAAAAAAAAAAATGTTTTCATTTTCAAGGCTTAATTCTAATTAATTCAGCAAAAAACCTTTGGGATCAAAATTTTCACTATACCCCTAGATGATTCCTCAGGGGTGCAGTTTCCCAAATGGAGTCACTTTTGGGGTGTTTCCACTGTACTAGTACTACAGGGGCTCAGCAAATGTGACATGGCGCCCAGAAACCATTCCAAAATCCAAATGGTGCTAGTTCCATTCTGAGCCCTACCGTGTGTCCAAACAGATGTTTGTGACCACACGTGGGGTATTGCTTTACAAATGTTACAGTGCTTTTTCTCCTTCAGTCCTTGTGGAAATGAAAAAAAATACCTAAACCTACATTTTCTTTGAAAAAATTTAGATTTTCATTTTTACGGCTTACTTCCAATAAGTTCTGTAAAACACCTGTGGGGTCAAACTGCTAACTGTACCCCTAGATAATTTCCTCATGGGGTGTAGTTTCCAAAATGGGGTCACTTGTTGGGGGTTTCCACTGTTTTGTCGCCTCAGGGGCTTTGCAAATGCGACATGGCCTCCGCAAACCATTCCTGCTAAATTTGAGTTCCAAAAGCCAAATGGCGCTCTTTCCCTTCTCAGCCTCGCCGTGTGTCCAAACAGTCGTTTGTTACCACATGTGGGGTACTGTTTTACTCGGGAGAAATTTCTTTACAAATTTTATGGTGCTTTTTCTCCTTCAGTCCTTGTGGAAATGAAAAAAAATTAGCTAAACCTACATTTTATTTGAAAAAAATTTAGATTTTCATTTTCACAGCCTAATTCCAAAAATTTCTGCAAGAAACCTGTGGGGTCAAAATGCTCACTATACCCCTAGATAATTTCCTCAAGGGGTATAGTTTCCAAAATAGGGTCACTTGTTGGGGGTTTCCACTGTTTTGTCACCTCAGGGGCTTTGCAAATGTGACATGGCCTCCGCAAACCATTCCTGCTAAATTTGAGCTCCAAGAGCCAAATGGCGCTCTTTCCCTTCTAAGCCCTGCCGTGTGTCCAAACAACAATTTATTACCACATGTGGGGTATTTTTTTACTCGGGAGAAATTGCTCTACAAATGTTGTGGTGCTTTTTCTGCTTTAGTTCTTTTGGAAATTAAAAAAAATCAGCTAAACCTACATTTTATTTGAAAAAATTTAGATTTTCATTTTCAAGGCCTAGTTCCAAAAATTTTTGCAAAAAAACTGGCGGGTCAAAATGCTTGCTACACCCCTAAATAAATTCCTCGAGGGGTGTAGTTTCCCAAATGGGGTAACTTTTGGGGGGTTTCCACTGTTTTAGTTCCACAAGACCTTTTCAAAGCTGACATGGTGCCTAAAATATATTCTAATAAAAAGGAGGCCCAAAATCGACCAGGTGCTCCTTTGCTTCTGAGGCCGGTGCTTCAGTCCAGTAGCACACTAGGGCCATATGTGGGATATTTCCTAAAACTGCAGAACCTGGGCAATAAATATTGAGTTGCATTTCTTGGGTAAAACCTTCTGTGGTACAAAAAAAATGGATTCAAAATGAATTTCTGAAAAAAAATAATGAACTTTGTAAATTTCACCTCTACTTTGCCTTAATTCCTGCGCAATGTCTAAAGGGTTACGAAACTTTCTAAATGCTGTTTTGAATACTTTGAGTGGTGAAGTTTTTAAAATGGGGTGACTTATTGGGGGTTTCTAATATCTAAGGACCTCAAAGCCACTTCACAACTGAACTGGCCCCTGTAAAAATAGCATTTTGAAATTTTCTTGAAAATGTGAGAAATTGCTGCTAAAGTTCTAAGCCTTGTAACGTCCTAGAAAAATAAAATGATGTTCAAAAAACGATGCCAATCTAAAGTAGACATATGGGGGATGTTAGTTAGCATCATTTTTGTGTGGTATAACTGCCTGTCTTACAAGCAGATACATTTAAATTGAGAAAAATGCTAATTTTTGCAATTTTTCGCAAAATTTTTGAGTTTTTTACAATTAAATACTGAATGTATCGGGCAAATTTTGCCAGTAACATAAAGTTCAATGTGTCACGAGAAAAAAATCTCAGAATCGCTTGGATAGGTAAAAGCATTCTGGAGTTATTATCACATAAAGTGAAACATGTCAGATTTGAAAAATGAGGCTCTATCAGGAAGGTCAAAAGTGGCCAAAGAGGGAAGGGGTTAAATAGAAGGCTGTCTGCGAACCAGGATTTATCCTGTTATCTAATCTTACTAATGCTCTTGTGGCTTAATCATCGCAGACGTGATTCGGACAGTAGCCGTTCAATCAATACCAACCATCTTTTCGATGTTCCCAATCAATAGAAAAAGAGTTGAAAGGATTCTATGTAGGTACAAAAGTTTAGACACTACCATAGATGGTACTCTATGTAAGATATAAAAGCTTTATATCTCTCTGATATTAAGATTCAATAAAGCATACAAACTCATGTTTGCTATTTAAGCCCACAGTTCTTTTCCCAAATGACTGATGTGTAAAGCTTAACTGAGTTACGAGATACAAGTACTTTAACCTTTATGTGCAGTACAGAGAGCCGGCTTCCCCTTTAGTTTAAGTACCTAAAGAAAAATTTGGAGCTGATGTGTAATTTAAGGCAGCCGTTAGCTGCAGGGATGTTATTGTCTAGGGAAGGGCCACGAACTTAGCATAGCTGTGTTAAAATTTATGAGCCACTTAGGCTACTGAGCCTTATTGTTCTGTCCATTAATCAATGCACTTCAGCAGTATTAGGGCGGGTTCACACATGGCGGAATTGCACTTAAATTCCGCTGCGGACACTCCGCAGCGTTAATCCGCAGCGGAGCCGTTTCTACATTGACTTTCACTTTAATTTAGCAGTGTTCGTTTACACGATGCGTACAATTCCGCTGCGGAGCATAGGCTGCGGAGCGGAATTTGGTGTCCGCAGCATGCTCTGTCTGTTGCGGAGCAGTGGCGGACTCATGGCGGAATTTCTCCATTGACTTCAATGGAGATTCAAAGTTCCGCAATGAAGTCCGCAGCTGTCATGCACATGTCATGTGTGCTGCGGATGCGTCTTGCTTTTTTTACTTGACATTTCTTCATTCTGGCTGGACCTATGTATTTCTAGGTCTACAGCCAGACTGAGGAAGTCAATGGGGCTCCCGTAATGACGGGAGCGTTGCTAGGAGACGTCAGTAAATAGTCACTGTCCAGGGTGCTGAAAGAGTTACGCGATCGGCAGTAACTGTTTCTGCACCCGGGACAGTGACTACCGATCTCAATATACATGTATCTGTAAAAAAACATATAAGTTCATACTTACCGAGAACTCCCTGTTTCTGTCTCCAGTCCGGCCTCCCAGGATGACGTTTCAGTGTAAGTGACGGCTGCAGCCAATCACAGGCCAAGCACAGGCTGCAGCGGTCACATGGACTGGCGCGTCATCCAGGGAGGTCGGGCTGGATGCCGAAAGAGGGACGCGTCACCAAGACAACGGCCGGTAAGTATGAAAATCGTTTACTTTCACTAGGGAAAGTGCTGTCCCTTCTCTCTATCCTGCACTGATAGGGAGAAGGGAAGCACTTTTCCCGCAGTCTGCAGCAGCTAGTCCGCATCAATGTACTGCACATTTTGTGCAGATCCGCTGCAGAATCTGCAACGCAGATTCTGTGCGGCATCGATGCGGACAGTTGCGGAGGAATTCCGCCATGTGTGGTCATGCCCTTATAGAGAAAACTGGGCTGTATGCTGTCCACACTGATGAAAATAAAAATGGCTAGGACTGCATAAAATAAGCCTTATTTAGTTCTTCCACAAATATATTGAATGCCTTTATAAGCAGAAGCAGAATATATTTAAAGTAGATATGAAAAATAGCCATCTGATTATTTGCTTATTTACATATTGTATAATGACCAGAGACAGCTAAGTGGGTTAAAAGATGCATGAATATTAAAAAGACATAGCTTACTGAACCATTCTGAACATCAACCATTGTTTCACATTTTCTGGTAAATTTTTACATTTATTTAAATGATCAGTCCCAAGTAAATCAGATCAGGTAGTAATATTTATCTTATTTTCTCTGGCATTTATAGTAAAATTTTTATTCTCAATGTGAATTTTTCAAAATATTAAAAAATAAACATCCAGATTATTGGGTTTGAGAAAAGATGTATCCTCGTCGTGGATCAGTGTAAGAATCATTTGTATTTCCGGAATGTAATTGAGGGAAAGTTTAAAATCTGTTTCTTATTGCCAAAAATACTCTACCAATCAAGTGTCTTTCAGGATTGGTCTATATTTTTAATAGAGCTTTTTTTTTATTTTTACAAAGCATGGTCAAAAGAGTTCAGTCCGGTAACAAATGGCTAAAATTATCAAGGATGATTACAAGAAAAACATGGTAACACATTGGTGGGTTTAAACCAAAATAATTATCTGTCATTTACTATACTACTATAATAATATTGTATAGTATGTGTTTCTTTGTTTGTATGATTAACCAATTACTTTTAATAACCCAAACTTTTTTCACGCTGCTATCTGACTTTGCAAAAATAGTTAGGACATTATTATCATATACACTAAACCTAGAAATTAAGAATAGAAGTATATAGGAGATAAAGGTCTCATGCACATGACCCTATTACGGTTCCGTTTTGTACGAGCCATAATAAAGCTGCCATAGTGGTGCATGGGCCTCTACTGTACCTCCGTATGCCTCCAATTTCATATGTACATATTTGACAGAAAATAAATGGTGGTATGTTCAGTAGCAAGCCAAATGTAAGGAGGTATTATCCGCTACAGCCCCTGACATAGCATGTTTACAAGCACAGAGGCTTTAGGGCATGCTCAGACATGGCAGAATTGCCGTTGAATTCCACTGCTGAGCGTCTGCGGTGGAAATCCACAGCTGCCGTTTTTTACATTTGTTTCTATACCTTTTTAGGAAACTTAGTTCAGACATTGCGGAAAATGACAGTGTGGATTTTAGGCTGCGGTGCAGAATTTTCCCTCCGCAGCATGCTCATTCTGTTGCGGAGAAGTAGCGGAATTTCACTGCGGATTTCAGCCTTTGCAACCCAAAGGCAGAAATCTGCGGCAAGTTTACTGTGGTACCCACAACGTCTGAATTACCTGTCAAATATGCAAATGTTGCTGCAGATTAGTTGCATAATTGCCGACAATTTACAGCAACATTTGCAGCGGAAAAATTCTGCCACGTCTAAACATACCCTTACTGCTCCGTACTAAGGGCATGTTCACACGTGGCGGAATTTCACTGAAATTCCGCTGCGGACACTCCGCAGCGTTAATCCGCAGCGGTGCCGTTTGTCCATTGACTTACACTTTAATTTAGCAGTGTTCGTTTAGACTAGGCGTAAAATTCCGCTGCGGAGCATAGGCTGCGGAGCGGAATTTGGTGTCCGCAGCATGCTCTGTCTGTTGCGGAGCAGTGGCGGACTGGTTGCGGACTCATGGCGGAATTTCTCCATTGACTTCAATGGAGAGTCAAAATTCCGCAATGAAGTCCGCAGATCTTATGTGTGCTGCGGAGCGTATTGTTTTTACTACCATGACATTTCTTCATTCTGGCTGGACCTATGTATTTCTAGGTCTACAGCCAGACTGAGGAAGTCAATGGGGCTCCCGTAATGACGGGAGCGTTGCTAGGAGACGTCTGTAAATAGTCACTGTCCAGGGTGCTGAAAGAGTTACGCGATCGGCAGTAACTGTTTCTGCACCCGGGACAGTGACTACCGATCTCAATATACATGTATCTGTAAAAAAAAATATAAGTTCATACTTACCGAGAACTCCCTGCGTCTGTCTCCAGTCCGGCCTCCCAGGATGACGTTTCAGTCTAAGTGACGGCTGCAGCCAATCACAGGCCAAGCACAGGCTGCAGCGGTCACATGGACTGGAGCGTCATCCAGGGAGGTCGGGCTGGATGCCGAAAGAGGGACGCGTCACCAAGACAACGGGCGGTAAGTATGAATTTCTTTGACTTTCACTAGGGAAAGTGCTGTCCCTTCTCTCTATCCTGCACTGAATAGGGAGACGGGAAGCACTTTTCCTGCAGTCCGCAGCGGCCAGTCCGCATCAATTTTCTGCACATTTTGTGCAGATCCGCAGCAGAATCTGCAACGCAGATTCTGTGCGGCATTGATGCGGACAGTTGCGGAGGAAATCCGCCACGTGTGGTCATGCCCTTAGGCACCAGAAAGCTCTGTGCACTGCCATACAGGCTCTTCACACAGGGCTTTTTTTGCATGCATGCGCTTAATCTTGGCCACACTGCAGGTTTCTCTTGCACAAAACACGTTTCAATTTCCTGAATCCTTTAATTTTTGTCTAGTAGGTGGCTGAGTGGTGGGACTTCACCAAGGCCCCATGCACACGACCGTGCCTGTAATTACAGTCTGTGATTACAGGCAAGGTCGCGGATGGCTGCGGATAGTCATCCGCATCTACGGACCGTGCTCCCAGTATAAAGTATGGGAGAACGGTCCTTAAAATAAAAAAATTGGATGTCATGTTCTGTTTTTTTACGGAAGGTTTCTGCAGCACGGACACTTTTCGTAAATATATGGGAAGGTGTCCGTCGGCCATAGAAATTAATGGGTCTGTAATTACGGACTGTAATTACAGTCCATAATTACAGACAAAATCTACGGTTGTGTGCATGGGGCCTAAGGAGCCATAAATCAACTCCCTCCTCCGCAGCTAATTTTCATATTTTTAGTTTAGTTCTTTCCTCACCACCTTCCAAAAATTCATAAGTTAATTTTTTCGTCGACATATAAAGGCTTTTGTTGTGGGATGAGTTGTAGTTTTTCATGGCACTATATAATGTACCATATAATGTAGTGGGAAACTGAAAAATAATACTTTGTGGGGTGAAATGGCCAAAAAACTGTGATTCTGACATTGCTTTTTGGGTTTTGTTTTTTACGGCGTTCATTGTGCAGTAAAAATAAAACGTTAACTTTATTCTACAGATTGATACAATTACGGCGGCGATACCAAATTTATATAGTTTTTTTATGTTTTACTACTTTTCCAAAGAAAAATCTATTTGTTAATTATTTTTTTTTGTTTTGTCACCATATTCTGAGAGCTATAACTTTTTTATTATTCCGTCGATTGAGCAGTATGAGGGCTTATTTTTTGCAGAACGAGCAGTACATGCGACTTTTTAAATGCTTTTTATTCCATGTTTTGGGGAGCAAAAATGCCCAAGAAAAAAGCAATTCTGGCGTTATTTTTGTTGTTGTTTTTTCTACAGCATTCACCGTGCGGGTTAAATAACGTTATATTATACGATTTTGGATTTTTACGGAAGCGTTAATACCAGTTATGTTTATCTTAATATTTTTAACACCACTCTGGAAAAAATTTGATTATTTTTTTTTTACTTTTATTATTTATTTTTGTACATTAAAAAAAACTTTATTCAACTGTTTTTAAATGTTTTTTATAAGTTCTCCTAGGGGACTTGAACCACTTGAATCACTTGCAATATACACTGCAATACTAACGTATTGCAGTATATCGGGACTCTTACAGCCTCCTATGAAGCCCTGCCGAAGATGTCAGATCTGGGGACCCCAAGGCTGCCATGCCCCCTCTTTCTAACTGCTTAGATGCCAAGGTCGCCATTGACCATGACACCTAAGGGGTTAAACGGGCAGAACCAAAGTAATCTTTTATTCTGCCCGTTTCGGTGAGGTGTCGGCTGTAACATACAGCCTACTAGACCGACTCAGTATGGAGCGGGCTCAGCCCGTAAGTCCGATCCATATAACTCCTTAACACCTGTCACGTAGAGTTAAGTGTTAATGCGTTAAGGGGTTAACTTACTGGTCTCCTATTACAAACAGGGCAGAGGTTCCTTCTGCAGTCAGTTGCCTTATAGCCAGACAAAGTTTTTTCCTGAAAAAAGAGAAGGTGGATATAATTGACTTCAAGGGACACTTATAGTATAATTCTTCATATATTCCTCACAGATTTTATAGCAATTTAGACAGAAAGGGGTCAAAGGAAATGAGTGTTAAGGGAGAACATTTTGTCATGTATTCAGTGTTTTCATTGGATTTTTTATGGTTTATAAATACTGTCAAAGATAAACATAAGGCTACAGTCACGCAGGGCGGACACGCTGGGTAAAGATACACAGTGTATCTGCCCTTGCAGCTGGAGTGAATTCCAAATTGGGGTGTAGTTTTTCGGCCAGAGGCCAGAATGCCTGCTGATGAAAACTGCACATTAACGAAAAAAAAAACACATACTTACTGCAGACGGGCCTCCTGGGGTGAAGTTTTATCCCAATGTGACTGATTCAGCCTGTCATTGGCTGAAGCCGTCACATGGGATGAAACTTCATTGCAGGAGGCCGGCCTGTAAAAAAAATCACAGAATTCTGGGTAAGTATAAGACTTTTTTTTCTGAGTTTTGCAGTGCAATCATAGCTTTTTCGGTGCAAAAAATACGCAAAATCTGCTATTTGTTGTGGGTTTTACCTCCCCATCGATTCAAAGGGGAAAACCCGCAACACAGAAGCAGCGATTACGCAAATATAATCGACATGCTGTGGATTAAAAACGCAACGCCGCGCTGACCATTTACGCGTGTGGATGAGATTTGTTCAAATCTCATCCACTTTGCTGCTACTGTATTATGCTGTGAATTTTCCACAACTAAATTTGAATTATTTACACTACGTGTGAACTTACCCTTATTCTCCAGATTGGGTTGCCCAGCATTTGCCTATTTAACAGAATGTTACTGCCATATTGAGTACGTTTTTCAACCATCTGTCCATTTCTGCAGAAAGAAGTAAAACAAACTATGCATGATTCAGAGAATTAAAGATAAAAGCTTTTGTCACATTTAACTGGCTTGAAAAGCATTGACAAATAAATCCTCTAGCAACTGGAGCCCTAGCTGCGTAACCTGAATGGCAAGGATTTGCAACTATGGTTCAGATCTTTCCACGAAACAAAGCCTTTTCCAGGCCTGCATGTGTCCAGTCTGAATAATTCATACATTCACATGTGACGGGGAATGTGCAGCGTTGAAGAAGCGCGGACAGTTCCGTTCACGGATCACTGCTCAATCCTGTAGCCTGTGTTCACTGTAGAAGATGTTATGTTACCAGCTTGCTACAAGGCTTTTTTAAGCATTACATCTTTTTATTGTTTAAGCCACCAAGTAGTAGCTGCAGGGAAGATAGTGTTTTGTATTTATATAACATAAAAAATGCTACCCCACTAGGCAAGTACACAGAGACAAAAAAAAATACTTATTCATAATGCTAATAGAATGTGGAAAATGTCTATGATTGTTAAAAGAATCCGGGAATCATTTCTCTCTCAACTACTGCTAGTCTCTCCAAAATGTTCAACATTTCCAAATAAATGTAAAATAAAGCAGCTTTTTGGATGATTCCAGAATCAAATTCACACCTCCTTTTATCAAATTGTCTTCTTCCCATGACAGCGACGCTTTTCATTTAAATCCTATTATTGGTGCTTATCTTTTTATGTAGTCTGCTCAGCAATTGTTTTTCATACATCCCTTCAGATATTTTACTAAGTAAATAATAATTGAATGGTTTCTTACATGTGTTATTTTAATTTTCCTCTTGGTTAAATCCGAATTCTAACTCTACAGATATTCAAAGTATTTTACCTAATGTTGCCATTATTTATTGTAATAAATACATGTATTTATTGGTTTATAGATTGTTCTCTTAATTTATTTTGTGGGAGCAATTGATGAACCTTCAGGATAGTAAACCTGATGCATTTATTATAAGTCAAGTTTTTCCATCAGGAGCAGTTGGGGTTTATTACAAAATAGATCATAACAGATCCATCATAGCTATCATGGCTCCTGTAAAAATTTGAAAACAGCGTAATTTAAGATGCAAAAAGAATGTCTTGTTTTTTTTTCCATTACCCTACAAAAAAGTGAATACAAATTAATCAATAAATTGTATGCACCCAAAATGGTTCCATTAAAAAACACAACTCGTCTTCCAAAAAAACAAGTCCTCACATGTCTTTGGAAAAACAAAAAAAAGTTATAGATTTTGAAATGTGACAATCAAAAAACATAATAAAATCGCTCTGTCACTAAGGCCCAAAATAGGCTGGTCACTAAAGTGTTAAAAAATTTGTTTCAGCATGTATAACAGGGATATGTTAAATGGGAACATTTAGTTAAAATATCAGATCATAATACACATAATATTTGGTGCATAATAAATTAACTGATGCCACATTTAACCCTTTAGCAGAAACCTTGTACAATGTCTTCAGGGTCCGACCTGACGTTAACCGGCAGACAATTTTGATGAGTCTCACACGTTTTATAAATGGAACATATCTATGACAACACACCCACTAAGACAAATCTATTGGCCACAAGATAAAGAATGATGTTAAGACTCTATGTAAATATGATGCATGGGCATGTGCCATTTTTTACTTCACATCTGCCCAATCTGCTTTTTCAGGCAGGCTACAGTGTATGGCATCATTTATGGCACCCCACTTTATTAACACTGGACATGCTCTGCAAAGAAATAAGGTAAATGCTTAATGTAATTACACCAGTTTTCCTTAATATTTGCAGTTGAAAACATATATATGACCATGGGTCAAGGTATAGGGTTCTAGTCACACTGTGCAACTGATTTCTTAAAGTTCGCTAGCACGCCCAGTGTTGGGGGTATTGTGCACACTACACTCATATAGTACACTGGAATACCAAGGAGTGGGGTGCCAGTATTAGTACATGTGTCTGAATATGAATATACAGTACTGTAGGAAAGCACCAACACAGTAGACATCCATACTTCCACTATTACATTTGTTGTGCTCTCTTATTATTTCCATTCACTTGAGTAGAATAATTATTGATAATGTCCTATGCATTTTTTTACTATAAAGATTCTGTTTCAATACAGTTTATTATAAGCCATCTTGTTGGTACAATAGAAAGGCTGTTCCCAATGATCAACAACAGTTGTATAACAGAATTATAATCTTATGTGTATGATCTCTTTTCTGTCAAGTGCCTTCAGCTGCAGACGCATCTGTGCAAACACTCAACCTACAATTTGTATATTCAGTCATTTAGATATTATACCATGTAATAGTGGATATACTAGCTGCCATGAATTTATTAGTCACTGAGAGGGTAGAAGGTCAATAAACAGTACTATGAATGTATTCCTTGTTTTACCATCCACTTCTTGACGAAAGCTCCTAAGCATGAGGGTATAACTTCCCAGTAGACCTAAAAAGAATCAATCTTGTTCATCTATCGCAGTATAACACATCAGCATACAACAACCACAGCTTGATCAAGAAACAGATGAATCTACTACAACTTCCAAGAGAGTGTTTAGTTGTTGTTTTAGAGAAAATTCTCACAACAGATGTGAATGTTTCTAAATGTAAGACTGCTTATCAGTACATATGAATAAAAAGAATATATTTTTATATGCAAGAAATCAGTATTCAGTTCTTAATAATAAGCAATAAACTCAGGTCGTTGACTTTGTTGGGTGTTGTTACATAAAAAATAATGCAAGTCAACCAGATGTGTAACTTGACGCTTCTGAACAGCAGTGCAAAATGTGCAACACAGCCCCCACCTACCATCTACAATTTCTAAGTGTCTTCTTATACCTTTAGGTCCCTCAGACACCAGTGCCTGGTGCAAGTGCAACCTCTGCACCCCTTATAGCTACACCCCTTAAGTCAATAAATAAAGAGTCAAATTATTAAGTGGCACACAAGGCCGGCCTTAGGACAGATGGCGCCCCGTACAAAATTATCTTTTGGTGCCCCACCCCATCATAAAAATAATGTCAGATGAAAAAAGTATAATGCCCCCCACAGTATATTGCCCCCCAAAAAAGTATAATAATAATATTTAATAATATATTATAACCCCTTCAAGGACACAGTATTTTGTTCTCTAATTGTGCCCACACAGTATTTTGCCCCCTAAGTGCACACACAGTATATTGCCCCCTTTAGTACCCCTACACAGTATAATGTCCGCTTAGTGGCCCCCACACAGTATAATACCCTCCTCCCCTGGCTGCCACACATAGCCCCCCCTTGTAGATAGTGCACCCCTGTAGATTGTGCCATACAGCCTCCCTGTAAACAGTGCCATAATCCACTACCACCTCCTTATAGATCGTGCCATACACCCTCCCACCTCCCCCTTGTAGACAGTGCCCCGAAACAAAAAAAAAATGTACTCACCTAGGCTCCGTTCCCATGACAAACTGAGCTGCTCCACAACGGGATCCTTGCATAGGCTGGCGTGATCCTGTAGTCTAGTACAGCATTTCCCAACCTTTTCAGACTCGAGGCACTACTGGAAAAACATTTTTTTTCTCAGGGCACCACTACCAAAAATTGTTTTGAGAAAGAAAGAAAACGGCTAAAAACAAGCACAAGACTCGTGTTCACACAGCATTTTTTGTAAGGCAAAAAAAAATCTGCCTCAAAATTCCTTCAGGAATTTTTAAGCAGATTTTGAATTGATAGCGTTGTTTGACCTCCTGGTTTTTTGCATTTTTTTAAGCTAATGCAAAGGATGCAGGCAAAAAAGCACTCCAAACAGGCGCCGCAGGTATTTTCTGCCTCCTATTAATTTCAATTGGAGCTCAGAGGTGGAAACCACTTGAAGACTATCAGCCCCCCACTCACAGTAAAATAACCAACAGCCCACCACTCACAGTAAAATGACCATCAGCCCCACTCACAGTAAAATGACCATCAGCCCCCAATCACAGTAAAATTACCATCAGCCCAGCACTCACAGTAAAATAACCATCAGACCTCCACTCACAGTAAAATGACCATCAGCCCGCCACCCTCACTAAAATGAGCATCAGCCCGCCACTAACAGATTCCCCCTGTAGATAGTGCAACACAGCCCCTTGTAAGTAGTGCCACACAGCCCCCTTTAGGTAGTTCCACACAGTCCCCTACAGGTAGTGCCACACAGCCCCCTTGTAGGTAGTGTCACAAAGCCCCCTTGTAGGTAGTGCCACACAGCCCCTGTAGATAGTGCCACACAGCCCCTCGTACAGATGTAGCCATCTTTACCTTGACTTTTAACGCATTAAATCAACAATGGCTACATCCCTTATCTTGACTTATCAGAATCAAGTTAAAGATGGCTACATGCATAGGTAGTGCCACACAGCCCCCTGGTAGGTAGTGCCACACAGCCCCCTTGTAAGTATTGCCACACAGCCCCCTGGTAGGTAGTGCCACACAGCTCCCTTGTAGGTAGTGCCACACAGACCCCTTGTAAGTAGTGTCACACAGCCCCATTGTAGGTAGTGCCACACAGCTCACAGCCCCCTTGTAGATAGCACCCCCCCTTCCTGTAGAAAGCGCCACTGTAGCTCCCTGAAGGAGCGGAATCCCCGGCCACAGTGGCCGCTTCATATCTCTGTCCATATATGGACAGAGACATCAGGGGCAACTCCAAAGGCGGAATACCCTTCCACAGTGTTGCCGATGCTGTGACTGAGGTTTCCACTCCAGGAGAAGCCCCTGTCGTCTGTGTCCATTTATGGACAGTGATGTCACTGGCTTCTCATGGAGTGGAATCCCGGTCACAGCGTCAGGGATTCCACTCCAGGAGTAGCCCCTGACTTCTCTGTCCATTTATGTGAGTGACGTGAACGGCTTCTCCTAGAGTGGAATCCCAGGTCACAGAGTCAGCAACGCTGTGGACGGGGATTCCGCTTCAGGAGTTGCCCCTGATGTCACTGTCCATATATGGACAGAGACATCAAGCGCTCCGTCCAGGATTGGAATCCCGGGCCACATAGGGATTCAGCTCCTTCTGGAAGCTGCAGTGGCGTAGTAGATTGCAGAGCAGGAAGATACCTGCCTGCTCTGCTATAGTGGCGTCGCCATGGCTGCTACAGCTGTAGCGATGCAACTGAGTGAAGAAGTGCCCGGGCGGAAAGGCTGCTGCTGAGTCGCCTTGCTCGGGTGCTTCTGAAACAAGCAGGGGAACGGAGCCAGCACAGCGACCCCTTCCACCTGTTGGAGTGATCCGCCCTGTGCCACCCCAAAGGCTGGCCCCTACTGGCACACACCTCTTAGGCACCTCTTCACACACATAATTATTCTAGCAATTTAAATTGCATACAAAAACATACAATAACGCTAGCATTATTAAAATGTAACATGCGTTTTTAAGGGCGTTTTTAGTGGCTTTTTTCATTCAGTGTAATTTTGTATGTGCGTTTTTTGGGCCATGATCACACACACACAGTTAGGTTGCAGTTTTTTTATGCAGTTTGTGGCTCAGTTCGTTCAACCAAACACAGGAGTGGACATAAAAGAAAGGAGATGCATCAGTCTATTTTTTTATACCTTACCTTCATCTTGGATCTGCTTCTAGCTTTGGCCCAAAAATCAGAGCCAAAAATGGCACCAAAAACTGCAAAGCAAACTGTGTGTGTGTGGCCTTAGGGCGTTTTTGAAGCCCTATAGCGAACCAATGGGAAAAATACCTGAAAAAAAATCATACACAGAGAATGCTGCATTTGGAAAAAAACGCCACTGACCACAAAATTGCCTCAAAATGGCACAAACCAAAGAAAGTTGTATGTACTGCACTTGATATTTTACTATAGACAATAATATAACATCTGGCTGCAAAAAAAAAAGCATAACAATATGCTGCAAAACAACGCTACAAAAACCGCAGAAAAACACAGCAAAACGCAGCTTGTGACCCAGCCTCAATAATTTTTTGCATCTTGTGCTGTCTGTGCACCTCTAAGTGAAATCTCTGCCATCTACAAGCTAAATCTATGGGGCAAATTTACTAAGACTGACGTTTAATGCGCCACGCCAAGGTTGGGTTCACACAACCTATTTTCAGGCGTAAACGAGGCGTTTTACGCCTCGAATTACGCCTGAAAACACGGCTCCAATACGTCGGCAAACATCTGCCCATTCATTTGAATGGATTTGCCGATGTACTGTGCCGACGACCTGTAATTTTACGCGTCGCTGTCAAAAGACGGCGCGTAAAATAACAGCCTCGGCAAAGAAGTGCAGGACACTTCTTGGGACGTAATTGGAGCCGTTTTTCATTGATTCCAATGAAGAACAGCTCCAAATTACGGCCGTAATTGACGCCTCGCAAAAGGTGAGTATGAGCAATTACGTCTGAAATGCAGGAGCTGTTTTCTCCTGAAAACAGCTCCTTAATTTCAGCTGTAATTGTGTGCACATACCCTTAGTCTGAAGCCCCAAGGAGTAGGATGCGACTTAAGAGGCACACACCAGAAAACTAGCATTTAAAGTCTTTCCTAAATTCCACCTTTGTGTATATTATGGTAGTCCTGTAGGTTGTTTAGGGAGTTATCTTCAATCACCATAAGAAAATGGCTACCTTGTCAAATTGGAATTATCTTAACTTTCTTCTTTAACTGTAATTAAAAAAAAGGAAAAAGAAACAGCTAAAAGATGATTTTTTTTTTCATTCTTATAAATATTAAAGATAGAGTTTATAGCTTTTACTTATTATTTGTTAAAAGTGTGCAAATGCATACACAAAGGACAAATTTTACTCTCACATAAGGGAGTACAGTTTTATTCTATAAATTTGTCCTTTGTGTATGCATTTGCACACTTTTAACAAATAATAAGTAAAAGCTATATTTTATAAACTCTATCCTCATTCCAGTGATTTGTTCATTAATTCCAAATAGAGTATTAATATTTCAAACAACCTTTTGTGGAAGGTATTAAAACACCATTTGACTTCTATTATAAATATTAAAGTTAGAGATTTTGTTTGCTCAGATAAATAAACTAAAATCTTGAATACTCCAATATTGATATTCTTATCAGTTTTCCTTTATCTTATCATCCCTCAGTTTCCTATTACTGCATGGATTCCGTAGTTTGATGCAAAAAGCTATTTAGAAACTGTGAGTCTAAAAAAAATATATATTTTTTTCTCCAGGATCTTTGATTCCATGAATGATTCTGAATCTTTATCAGTGAAAGCTAAAGAAAACCTTATTTGCTGTTCTCAGACTGGAACAGTTACCACCACAATATAAAGATTTTACTTATATGTGTGATAAGAGAAATGGTAACTACATGCTCATCATCTGTATGATTGTCCCTTATATTCAGTACCTGTGGATATTTTACTGTTTGGAAATATTATCCCTATCCAAACTAAGAAATCTTAATATACCTAGATGAAAAATGTAGTAAAGAGTTCTAGTTGCCATGTTACAGTTTGCTCTATGTATTCTTTGCTGTGAAAAGTATTCCTGGTAAGGCTAAATGCACACGTTGCAGAATTTGGTGCAGAAAATCAGCATCAAAACTGAAGGTAACATAATAGTGCATTTTTAGGTGCGTTTTTTTTACATTTTGATGCGGAAATACAGATGTAGCCGTCTTTATCTTGACTTTTAACACATTAAATACACAGTGTTAACCTTTAACCTGACTTTTTTTTTATGACTTTTCAATTAATTTTGGTGTGTGTGATATCACGCTGCAACAAGTTATCAGAGTCAAGATAAAGATGGCTACATGCGCAGGTGCGTTTTTATGTTGCGGATTATGGTGCGTTTTTTAAAAAAAAATCTAGTCAGATAGAGTTTGCAAGTGGAAACACAAGATAAATAAACAATCTGCGGATTTTAAAACACGCAGGTCAATTTACGAGCAGAAAAAAATGCAACGTGTAGAGGAGATTTCTTGAAATCGAATTTACTTTCCTGGTACGGTATTACGCTGCATATTTTTGCACGAACCGCACGTATTACGCATTGTGTGCATTTGGCTAGAGATGAGCGAACAGGGACAACCCTGCTACATTTTGGCGCCTGCCACATGTTACATCTAAAATGGAGGATTTCACAAGATTACCTGACATCAGGCTACCCCATAATGCCTTGAAACGGCTCTCCCAGCCAATCGGGCGGCAGCATAGGGGCGGGCTCAAGCCTGCAATAAAAGTCTATGCACGGAGCTCAGCGGCCATTATACAGACAGGAGCTGTAGGGATAGCATCTCTGTGCAGTAAGGGAAAGCTTTAGGAATCTAAAAGGCAGGAATCCAGCAATCGAAGGGGCTCATCCACTACTCACTACTCAGCCAGTGTGTGAATACGCTTTTAGAAGGGGCTCATCCCCGTTGCATCCAACTTGCAATACAGGCAGGCTTTGTAGTACTACAACGCCCAGCATTCCCTGAGTCAGTGCACATTGGCTGATAGAAATTCTCATTCATTGCCATTTGCCAAGCCAGTGTCAGTGTGTGAATACGCTTTTAGAAGGGGCTCATCCCCGGCCGTTAACATAACAAACAAATAACAATCCAACTTGCAATACAGTCAGCCTTTGCAGTAGACGTAGTACTACAACACCCAGCATTCCCTGAGTGCATTGCGGCGTGGCTGATAGAAATTCTCATTCATTGCCATTTGCCAAGCCAGTGTCAGTGTGTGAATACGCTTTTAGAAGGGGCTCATCCCCGGCCGTTAACATAACAAACAAATAACAATCCAACTTGCAATACAGTCAGCCTTTGTAGTAGACGTAGTACTACAACACCCAGCATTCCCTGAGTGCACCGCGGCGTGGCTGATAGAAATTCTCATTCATTGCCATTTGCCAATCCAGTGTCAGTGTGTGAATACGCTTTTAGAAGGGGCTCATCCCCCGGGTTTTGATTCAACTTGCTGCACTCCAGCAGTGAAATGTCAGGTAAAAAAAAGGTTGTGAAAGGACGGGGTAGAGGAAAAAACACCCATGCCGTCTCCTCTTCCAGTCCAAATGTTGGATCTGTTGGTGCCAGACCCAGTATCAGCATTTGTGGCACAAGAAATGTGCCCAGTTCCACTAGTAGCAGCAGCCATGTGCCTGCTGGTAGTAGTAGCAGTATCAGCAAGCCAGACTTGTCCATCTCCTCCGGTGGGCGGGTTACTTTAGACAATACGGCCATTGTGGACTGGTTGGCTGGCTCGCGGTCATCTCAGCAGGAAGACTCTGACGATCTGGCTTCAAGCCAGGTTTTGTTGGATTCCAGATCCTCTACAGTTCCTTGGCACAGTGACAGTAGTAATATAGGTATTTCTAGCATTTCAATTCCATCATCTATGTCTTCGCTCCCCCTTCCTAGCGGGAAGCCATCTTTCCTGAGAGTCCTAAGAGACATCTCCTCGGGTGCGAAGGAAGATACTGAACAACATAGTGATGATGATGATTTGTTTTCCGCGAGTCAGCCAACGGAGTGTGTTGCGGCGGTGGTGGAGGTGGAAGCGGTGTCCGAGACGCATAGCTGCGGTAGTGGGGGTGTTGGTGGTGGTAGCCGTGGTGGCAGACGCAGTAATGAGGGGGGGCATGGAGCCCGCCATGATGTCACATCACATTCACAACACAGTCACATAAGTGGCGGGGATGATGAGGAAGGCTATGATGATGATGTTGTTTTAGACAGGACGTGGGAACCAGGTGACGAGGTGATGACGGCGTCAGAGGAGGAGGGTAGTAGTGGCGGCACTGGCCGTGATAAACAGCCAAGCCGAGGTAGGGGCAGAAGTCAATCTGCAAAACGTTGCAGCGGTAGGGTCAGCTCAGGAGCCGGTGACGGCGACACTGATGCTGGTGTAGGCTCCCGAAAAAAGCCTGCCAGACAAGGGGCAAGCTCGGGTGGTGGTGGTGTTGGTGGTGGACGTGGTACTACCTCTTTACGGTACTCTGCCGTGTGGCAATTTTTCTGTACCTTCCCGGGGGACGAAAACATGGAACAGTGCCGTATAAGTACGCAGAAAGTAAGGCGTGGGCAGGGCAGCAATGTAGGAACTACCGCTCTACGTAAACACATGGAGCGGCATCACAAGGCCATGTGGGACAATCGACATGCCCCACCATCATCATGTACATCTAATGAAGACCCCGCTGCTGCTGCTCCGAGTCCCTGTCATCTAAGTAGAAGCCAGGCCTTATCCACCATGTCGTTGTTGTCATCATCATCATCACTGTCATCTAGTGCTCCTCCTGCATCCCGTCAGTTATCCATTGCGGAATCATTGTCCAATAAGCAACAATATATACCCAGTCATCCACTTGTCGTGCGGCTTAATTCACACCTGGCTAAGTTGTTGGTGGTGCAGTCGCTGCCGTACCACCTGGTCGACTCCGCCGGCTTCAAGCAATTGATGGCGTGCGCTCAGCCTAGGTGGCGAATACCTAGCCGACATTACTTCTCCAAAACAGCTGTCCCTGCCTTGCAGAAGCATGTGGAGGAAAAGGTGTGCCAGTCCTTGCAATTATCCGTGTGCAGCAGGGTACATGCCACGATCGACACGTGGAGCAGCAACTATGGGCAGGGACAATACATGTCTTTCACGGCCTACTGGGTCAATATTTTGCAGTCCGATGCACCACCGCAGCAATGCCAGGCATTACCACCTCCACGCTTGTATCTTTCTGGTTCAACTCCGGACACCAGGCGCCTACCATCCTCCTCCTCCTTCTCCTCCTCCTTGCCTTCCTCCTTGGAGGTCTTCCCGTCCCCGACAGGACACAGCGTATCTTCCACTACTCCTCTCTCCTCTTTTCATAGGTGCAAGGTGAAGCGCCACAACGCTGTCTTACACCTGCTGAGCCTGGGCCAGAAAAGCCACACAGGGCAGGAGCTGCTGCTGTGCATCAAGGAGGAAATCGCACGCTGGCTGTCTCCTCTGAAACTCACACTGGGCAATGTTGTCTCTGATAACGGGAAGAACGTTGTGGCTGCACTGCGTCTAGGTCACCTGACACACGCTCCTTGCATGGCACATGTGATCAATCTGGTCATAACACGCTTCTTAAAGTCATATGTTGGTTTGAAGGGTGTGCTGGCCATGTCCAGGAGGGTTTGCGTTAGCTTTAGACGTTCGTATGCATTTAAGCACGCCCTCCTGGACTTGCAGCGTCAAAACAATCTCCCAGAACACAGCCTAATTTGCGACGTTCCAACACGTTGGAATTCCACCCTGCACATGTTGGACCGTCTGTACGAACAGCGGAAAGCCGTGAATGATTTCCTGATGCAACAGACGGGCAGCGTTTGGAGCCAGTGTAATTTTGAGCTCAGGCACTGGCAGCTGGTTAGAGACGCATGTCGCGTTTTGAGGCCCTTTGAAGAGGCCACACGATTTGTGAGCCGTGACGCTAGCGGAATAAACTATGTTATGCCGCTGATATTCATTATGGCGCAAACGCTCACAGCGATGATTCAGCAAAGGATGGAGGAAGGATCACATCTGGCTATGGATGTTGAGGAGGAGGATGAGGATGAGGAAACAGGACCTGAAGAGGAGCTGGATTTGGAGATGGAATCACAGGAAGGGATAGGGGACGAGGCAGCCGCACAACATGACAGTGATGGTGGTGATGACGAGTCTGACGACGACCTTGATGATGGACAACCATGGCAGTATGGGGCGGAGATGGACCCAACCGGGCCCTCTGAAACGCTGGCCAGGATGGCGAGCTGTATGCTTCGTGACTTGCGCGCTGACTGTCGTATTGTTAGCATGAAGCAAAGAGATGAGTACTGGATAGCCACACTTTTAGACCCTCGGTATAAAGCCAGAATGGGGGAGTTTTTTGCGCCTTCCGAGAGGGAGGCAAAATTGGCTTATTATCAAGAGAAGCTATGCAGCCAGCTTGTCACGGCTTTCAAACGGCAAACACCTGCTGCAAGCATGTCTGACCGGGGGGGCACTCTCCGCTCCCCACTGTCTCATCGTTCCACCGCCTCTGGCAGAGCTACCTCTGCAATAGGCGGCAGCAGCAGCAGCAGCCAATTCAGTTTGGAAAATATGATGACAACATTTTTACATCCAATACCCCGACCTGACACACATCGTAGTCACCAAAGGGATGTTCACCATCACCAGGTGCAGCACCTAAACAACCAGGTTCACTCGTACCTGGACTGTGCCCTTTCTCCGTCAGAAATGCTGATACCAGACATTACTTCTCCAAAACAGCTGTCCCTGCCTTGCACAAGCATGTGGAGGAAAAGGTGTGCCAGTCCTTGCAATTATCCGTGTGCAGCAGGGTACATGCCACCGTCGACACATGGAGCAGCAACTATGGGCAGGGACAGTACATGTCTTTCACGGCCTACTGGGTCAATATTTTGCAGTCCGATGCACCACCGCAGCAATGCCAGGCATTACCACCTCCACGCTTGTATCTTTCTGGTTCAACTCCGGACACCAGGCGCCTACCATCATCCTCCTCCTTCTCCTCCTCCTCCTCCTTGCCTTCCTCCTTGGAGGTCTTCCCGTCCCCGACAGGACACAGCGTATCTTCCACTACTCCTCCCTCCTCTTTTCATAGGTGCAAGGTGAAGCGCCACAACGCTGTCTTACACCTGCTGAGCCTGGGCGAGAAAAGCCACACAGGGCAGGAGCTGCTGCTGTGCATCAAGGAGGAAATCGCACGCTGGCTGTCTCCTCTGAAACTCACACTGGGCAATGTTGTCTCTGATAACGGGAAGAACGTTGTGGCTTCACTGCGTCTAGGTCACCTGACACACGCTCCTTGCTTGGCACATGTGATCAATCTGGTCATAACACGCTTCTTAAAGTCATATGTTGGTTTGAAGGGTGTGCTGGCCATGTCCAGGAGGGTTTGCGTTAGCTTTAGACGTTCATATGCATTTAAGCACGCCCTCCTGGACTTGCAGCGTCAAAACAATCTCCCAGAACACAGCCTGATTTGCGACGTTCCAACACGCTGGAATTCCACCCTGCACATGTTGGACCGTCTGTACGAACAGCGGAAAGCCGTGAATGATTTCCTGATGCAACAGACGGGCAGCGTTTGGAGCCAGTGTAATTTTGAGCTCAGGCACTGGCAGCTGGTTAGAGACGCATGTCGCGTTTTGAGGCCCTTTGAAGAGACCACACGATTTGTGAGCCGTGACGCTAGCGGAATAAACGATGTTATGCCGCTGATATTCATTATGGAGCAAACGCTCACAGCGATGATTCAGCAAAGGATGGAGGAAGGATCACATCTGGCTATGGATGTTGAGGAGGAGGAGGAGGATGAGGATGAGGAAACAGGACCATTAAGAGGAGCTGGATTTGGAGATGGAATCACAGGAAGGGATAGGGGACGAGGCAGCCGCACAACATGACAGTGATGGTAGTGATGACGAGTCTGACGACGACCTTGATGATGGACAACCATGGCAGTATGGGGCGGAGATGGACCCAACCGGGCCCTCTGAAACGCTGGCCAGGATGGCGAGCTGTATGCTTCGTTACTTGCGTGCTGACTGTCGTATTGTTAGCATGAAGCAAAGAGATGAGTACTGGATAGCCACACTTTTAGACCCTCGGTATAAAGCCAGAATGGGGGAGTTTTTTGCGCCTTCCGAGAGGGAGGCAAAATTGGCTTATTATCAAGAGAAGCTATGCAGCCAGCTTGTCACGGCTTTCAAACGGCAAACACCTGCTGCAAGCATGTCTGACCGGAGGGCCACTCTCCGCTCCCCACTGTCTCATCGTTCCACCGCCTTCGGCAGAGCTACCTCTGCAATAGGCGGCAGCAGCAGCAGCAGCCAATTCAGTTTGGAAAATATGATGACAACATTTTTACATCCAATACCCCGACCTGACACACATCGTAGTCACCAAAGGGATGTTCACCATCACCAGGTGCAGCACCTAAACAACCAGGTTCACTCGTACCTGGACTGTGCCCTTTCTCCGTCAGAAATGCTGATCCCAGACCCCATGGACTTCTGGGTCAGCAGATTGGATCATTGGCAAGAACTGGCCCAGTTTGCCATGGGTGTACTGTCTTGTCCACCCTCCAGTGTAGCGTCAGAGAGGGTATTCAGCGCGGCAGGGGGCTTCGTCACCCCTAAGCGAACAAGATTGTCCGCCAACAGCTTGGAAAATCTCACGTTTCTGAAAATGAATCAAGCGTGGATCGGTGAGGATTTTAAAACCCCTGTGCCTGATGCACTGATTAGATCTGACATTGCTGCTGCTGCTGCCACTGCCGCCTGCTACTACGGGATTCTGTCCTGTCCACAAGCAGGCCTGCCCCACCACAGGGCTTGGTCCTGTGACTGTCGTCCAGTCTCTTTTTTTAATGTGCTGCTACTACTACTACCAGTCTACCACCCTTGCTGTCTGTGTTGGCTAGCTAACTCTACTACCACCAATACACCTCCAGTGCCGCCCATTTGCTACAAGCAGGCCTGAGGCCTGCCCCACCACAGGGCTTTGTCCTGTGACTGTCGTCCAGTCTCTTTTTTTAATGTGCTGCTACTACTACTACCAGTCTACCACCCTTGCTGTCTGTGTTGGCTACCTCTACTACCACCAATACACCTCCACTGCCGTCTGCTACAAGCAGGCCTGAGGCCTGCCCCACCACAGGGCTTTGTCCTGTGACTCTCGTCCAGTCTCTTTTTTTAATGTGCTGCTACTACTACTACTACCAGTCTACCACCCTTGCTGTCTGTGTTGGCTAGCTAACTCTACTACCACCAATACACCTCCAGTGCCGCCCGTCTGCTACAAGCATGCCTTATGCCTGCCCCACCACAGGACTTTGTCCTGTGACTGTCGTCCAGTCTCTTTTTTTAATGTGCTGCTACTACTACTACCAGTCTACCACCCTTGCTGTCTGTGTTGGCTACCTCTACTACCATCAATACACGTCCACTGCCGCCCGTCTGCTACAAGCAGGCCTGCCCCACCACAGGGCTTTGTCCTGTGACTGTCGTCCAGTCTCTTTTTTTAATGTGCTGCTACTACTACTACCAGTCTACCACCCTTGCTGTCTGTGTTGGCTAGCTACCTCTACTACCACCAATACACCTCCACTGCCGCCTGTCTGCTACAAGCAGGCCTGAGGCCTGCCCCACCACAGGGCTTTGTCTTGTGACTGTCGTCCAGTCTCTTTTTTTAATGTGCTGCTACTACTACTACCAGTCTACCACCCTTGCTGTCTGTGTTGGCTACCTCTACTACCACCAATACACCTCCACTGCCTCCCGTCTGCTACAAGCAGGCCTGAGGCCTGCCCCACCACAGGGCTTTGTCCTGTGACTGTCGTCCAGTCTCTTTTTTTAATGTGCTGCTACTACTACTACCAGTCTACCACCCTTGCTGTCTGTGTTGGCTAGCTACCTCTACTACCACCAATACACCTCCAGTGCCGCCCGTCTGCTACAAGCAGGCCTGAGGCCTGCCCCACCACAGGGCTTTGTCCTGTGACTGTCGTCCAGTCTCTTTTTTTAATGTGCTGCTACTACTACTACCAGTCTACCACCCTTGCTGTCTGTGTTCTCTACCTCTACTACCACCAATACACCTCCACTGCCACCCGTCTGCTACAAGCAGGCCTGGAGGGCTTGTCAAAAGCCATTGCTTGTTGCTTTTACATCCATGTATGGATGAACCCCGGCAGGCATCTGCCAATAAAAAGGGTACATTTTTGGAGGGCTTGTCAAAAGCCATTGCTTGTTGCTTTTACATCCATGTATGGATGAACCCCGGCAGGCATCTGCCACCATAAAGGGTACATTTTTTGAGGGCTTGTCAAAAGCCATTGCTTCTTCTTTTACCACCTTATATGTATGAACCCTGGCAGGCATCAGCCGCCTAAAATGGTTAATTTTTGTACCTATTTTAACAATGCATTAAGCATACAACATGCACAAGTGCAGTGGTTTCTGTTAGTTATCACCGTTTCCCATCCGTTTTCCTATAGCCATACATGTTGGCGTAAATTTGACACTAACTTTGCCTTAAAGACAGCTCATAAGTATTTGGGTACACTCATGGGTGACCTAAGAGTGTTATACAGGGCTTCTAGGGCTTTTAAACAGTGTTATACACGATTTTTAGGGGCTTTCTTGTATTACAGGTTCGGTCAGAACTAGTTCGGTCCGAATCGAACTTTTTCATGAAATTCGGCGAACCTGCCGAACTGAACTTTTCATAAGTTCGCTCATCTCTACATTTGGCATAATGTGGATTCACAAACGACAGATTTTTTTGCAGAACTTTCAGGGACTAAAAATCAGTCCCATTCATTTGAATGTAAATTGCAGAAATCAATGCACCTGCTGCAGAAAGAAACACCATTGAGATGAATTGTACTGATTTAAGTCACAGAAATTTCTGCAAGAAAATCTGCCACGTGTGACTGCATCCTAACAGGCTATACAATTTTTGTCTATAAGAACTAATATTGCCTGCCTCTTATGTAAGATTAGTTTTAGATGTTTTACTCTACAGAGATGTAACTTGAAACTTTTGGGCCACAATTTAAAATGTGTAACAGCGGCCGTGCCTTAATATGTTTTATTTATTATACTGGTGTGTTCTTATATAGCAAATGGGGCTACAGCCCAATCAGCCACCAAGCCACCAAGACCCGTGTGCAACTGCTATCCCTGTACCCCCTATAGTTTACCTCCTAAGCTTATAACATTTTTTTTTATTAATACTACCTCTTTTGTGTATCCTATACAAAATTCTATTTTTTAATACACGTACATGCTTTATTTTGCTTTATACGTTTATGTACATTATGTTAATGTTCTTTTACAAAACTCCCAACATTCTTCTATTAAAAGGGCTGTCTATTTTTTATAATCCCTTTTGTTAGAAGGATCCCCTGATGATAATAAACTGATCACTAGGTCTAGAAGATCTAGCGATAAACTATAATCCTTGGGAGAACCTGGTAACATGTGTTCAACTTTCCTGCAGCACCTCCACTAAATAAATTATGCATTACACAGTTCCCATTGAGATCAAAATGCTGTCCATGTAATGCATGTAAGGAGTGGGAGAGCCTATCACAGCCTGGCCAGACGGAGCTAGCTCCCGCCCTCTGTCTATTTATACCTGCCTTTCCTGTTCCTCCTTGCTTGTGATTCTTCTCTGTTGGTTTCCTGGCCCTGCTGCAGCTTCTTGAACTACTTGTCCCTGCTTCGTATTGACCCTGGCTTACTGACTACTCTTCTGCTCTGCGTTTGGTACCTTGTACACTCCTGGTTTGACTCGGCTTGTTCACTACTCTCCTGCTCTGCGTTTGGCACCTCGTACTCTCCTGGTTTGACTCGGCTCGTTTACTACTCTTGTTGCTCACGGTGTTGCCGTGGGCAACTGCCCCGTTTCCCTTTGTTCTGTGTTTCCTTGTCTGGTTGTCTGTCGTGCACTTATTGAGTGTAGGAACCGTCGCCCAGTTGTACCCCATCGCCTAGGGCGGGTCGTTGCAAGTAGGCAGGGACTGAGTGGCGG
This sequence comes from Rhinoderma darwinii, assembly GCF_050947455.1. Taxonomy (NCBI): domain Eukaryota; kingdom Metazoa; phylum Chordata; class Amphibia; order Anura; family Rhinodermatidae; genus Rhinoderma; species Rhinoderma darwinii. The sequence continues at coordinate 229,124,565 of NC_134688.1, forward strand.
GTAGTTTAGGGCGCACTTGTCTGTTTCCCTATCCCTGTCATTACAGTTTCCAAACCTTTATTTATTTTCTGACAATCTATAGCTTTATACAGACCTACTTGGGACACTATTTAGTAAGTACTAAATAACTGAAGTTATGGCACTCATAGTACATTTATAAATGTTGCCCACTGCTGCCTTACACTCTGCTCACAAATGGCACTCAACTGAATAATAGGAGCGGGTAGCAAAGACTGCACTTCTGCATAGTGTTTTCTTCCTGTGCTGTTCTCTGTTGATAACGTTTGGCTCATAAAGTGGTAGTGATATGTAAGTGGCCCCAGATAAGCTGCCAATGTGACTTTTTTTCAGTGAGTACTGGCCTGTGACATGAAGCAATATGTATGTGATTTATTTTTTAATGTTCACACATTTTAGAGAGCATTATTATTATTATTGTTATTATTATTATTATTATTATTATTATTATTAATATTATTATTATTATTTTGGCACCTACTAAAATGTGTATTTAGCCATGTTATAAATATTTTATATAAACTACATAAGCACATTAAAGTTGCGTTACAATGTGTAGATATAATTAGTGTAGAATTGTAAATAATATATTGTATATATTGCATATGCGTTGAGATTTGTAAATTAGTTATTAAACTAATTGGTATAATGTAATCACACCACAAAACTGAAATCAACCTAACCTTTATAATAATAATGTATCAGACGGCAAGTATATTATTGTAATTTTTGCTGCCAAATATAATCAAGTCACACTTTATGTAAGTAAGGGGAGATTCACACGAGCGTTGCGTTTTTGCGCGCGCAAACAACGCGGCGTTTTGCGAGCGCAAAAACCATTTGACAGCTGCGTGTGTCATGCGTGTCTGATGCGCGGCTGCGTGATTTTCGCGCAGCCGGCATCATAGAGATGAGGCTTGTCGACGCCCGTCACTGTCCAAGGTGCTGAAAGAGCTAACTCTTTCAGCACCCTTGACAGTGAATGCCGAACACAACAGCGAAAAACCTGTTAAAAAAAAAGATAAAGTTCCTACTTACCGAGAACTTCCCGGCCGTTGCCTTGGTGACGCGTCCTTGGTGACGCGTCCTTGGTGACGCGCCTCTCTTGACATCGGGCCCCACCTCCCTGGAAGACGCGGCAGTCCAAGTGACCGCTGCAGCCTGTGATTGGCTGCAGCCTGTGCTTGGCTTGTGATTGGCTGGAGCTGTCACTTGAACTGAAGTGTCATCCCGGGAGGTCGGACTGCAGGAAGGAGACAGGAGTAATCGGTAAGTTAGAACTTCGTTTTTTTTTACAGGTTCATGTATTTTGGGATCGCAAGTCACTGTCCATGGTGCTGAAACAGTTTAACTCTTTCAGCACCATGCACAGTGAATCTCTCCCGACGTCGCGGACCGGAAATTTTTTTGCCGGGTTCGGCCAAAACGAGTTTGGCCGAACCCGGTGAAGTTTGCCTCGGTTGTCGGGGTTCGCTCCTCGCAAAGACACTCCGTTTGGATGCTTGGAAACAGAAAAGCACGTGGTGCTTTTCTGTTTTCATTCATCCTTTTCACTGCTGTTGCGCGAATCACGCTCGTCCCACGGAAGTGCTTCCGTGTGGTGCGCGTGATTTTCACGCACCCATTGACTTCAATGGGTGCGTGATGCGCGAAATACGCAGAGTTATTGAACCTGTCGCGCTTTTTGCGCAGCAGACAAACGCTGCGCAAAAAGCACGGACTGTCTGTACTGCCCCATAGACTTGTATTGGTCCATGCGTGCCGCGTGAAAACCACGCGGCCCGCACGGACCGAATACACGCTCGTGTGAATCCCCCCTAACAGTGCCTTGTCTATTGATTTGTATTGTTATCTGTACATATAAAGTATTATTATGTTGTTCAAGTAGGAAGTAAATAAGTTTCATGTCTGGTATTAAGTTTAAAAATGTCATGCTGAATGACAAATATAACAGTTGCATATCCTGCGCCAACTATATTACATCTGGGTGCCAAGTATAATGATTCCACAGTTAGTCTAAATGTTCCTGAACTTAGAGAAGCCTGCTGAATACAGCTGGGACCGGAGAAAACTCTGACCCCAGCTGTTTAATCCTTTGATCGCCACGGTCCATGATCAAAGGAGACCCCACTCTTTGAAACCGGTGATGCGTTTGGAAACTGGAGAAGACCTCTGCAGTCAGCACTGTGGACTCAGAAAGAGCTGTCTGCTTAATAAGCCTACTGTTAGGGCACACTATGTGTTGCCCTAACATCAGTCTGTGTCATAGGGACAAGGTATAATGCATTAGCATACAGGATTATGCTAATACATTATAAGGAAACAATAAAGTTGTTAAAAAGTTATCCCGTAATGGGAGTAAAAAAAAATAAATGTCATATTTTTTTTAAATGTCACTGCAGAAAAAAAGTATTTTTTTTTTTTTTGTATCAAATCTTTTATTGCACATACATTACATAAAAACAAAAACCCTACACATATTAGGTTTGTACACGACTGTAATAACCTGAAGAACTATTTAACAGGTTCTTTGGTGTGAAACGAGAATTGGACAAAAAATAAACCAAAAAAAAACCAATGCTGATAATTAGCATTTTCCTATATTCATGCCGCAAAAGAAATGGCATAACTTGCACAGTAAATTTTTTGTACTCTGAAACTGCGCAAGAAAACAAAAAAACAATTTCTGACGCATAAAACAAGACCTCATATAGCCACGTCAATGAAAAAATAAAAAAGTTATGGCTGCTGCTGAAAGCAAAGAGGCAAAAACAAAAAAAAAATAGCTGGTCATTAACCCCTTCCCGCAATTTCACGTCCAGTTACGTGATGGGAGATGGTGTTTTCCCGCAACTCCACGTAACTGTACGTGAAACAGATGGAGCTGGCTCAGGAGCTGAGCCACCGACATCACCGCCGGGTGACAGCTGTATGTTACAGCTGTCACCCTGAGGTATCGGTCAGGACCGGAGCTAGCTTCCGATCCGACTGATTAGCCCCTCACATGCTGCGTTCAATAGATATCGCAGAATGTGAGAAGTTTATAGCCACCGGCACGCCAGCAACGTGATCGCTGGGTTGCCGGTGGCTGCAAAGGCGATCGGAGGGCTAATACTTACCTCCCGGTCTGCCAGTAACGGAATCCTCCTATGCCCCATCGTCGGCGGGGCCCAGGAGGCTTCCAATAAGCCTGGAAATAAAAATATGCAGTTGTGCCGGCCCGAGGGGAACGTTTCTTCTGTTTCAAGTGGCGAATTATCAAGGGCCCTAAAATTAGGGAACCAGGAAGGGGAAGGCCCAAACATATCTGCTGGAAGGGTGCCCGTATTATACCAGGACAACACTTCCCAGCAAAATTCCTCAAACTGCAAAGATCCTGAGTGTGGACCAAAAGGGGAATAAGTAAGGACCATTTATTAATGCGACACCGGCCAGTGCAGAAAGGATTGTGTCACAGCGTAACAAATATCTATGGATTATTTTTTTTTATTTTTTTACCCCATTATTATACCACCTGACTATGCCCCTTATATACTCCACCCGGCTTACATGTACCCCGACATTATAAACGGAAACACCAGTAAGACTCCAAACAAAACTGCTACAAGCAAAATCCACGCTCCAAAAGCCAAATGGCGCTACCTCCCTTCTGAACCCTACAGTGTGCCCAAACAGCAGTTTACTTCCACATATATTGCATCGCCATACCTGGGAGACCCCTTTTAACAATTTTTGGGGTGTGTGTCTCCAGTGGCAAATGTTGGGGTTCTTTTATTCCTTTATTTGTTGAGAAAATGAAAAATTTTGAGCTAAAGATACGTCTTATTGGAAAAAATATTTTTTTTTTATCTTCACTGCCCAATTCTAATAAAATCTATGAAACCCCTGTGAGTTCAAAATGCTAACTACACCCCTAGATGGATTCTTCAAGGGGTGTAGTTTCCTAAATGGTGTCACTTTTTTGGTGTTTTCACTGTTTTGGTCCCTTAGGGGCTTTGCAAATGTGACGTGGTCTCCGCAAACCATTCCTGCTAAATTTGAGCTACAAAAGCCAAATGGCACTCTTTCCCTTCTAAGCCCTGCCGTGTGTGTCCAAACAGCCTTTTATGACCACATGTGGGATATTGTTTTACTCGGGAGAAATTGCTTTACAAAAGTAGTGGTGCATTTTCTCCTTTTAGTCCTTGTGGAAATTAGAAAACAATAGCTAAACCTACATTTTCTTTGAAAGAATGTCGATTTTCATTTTCACGGCCTACTTCCAATAATTTCTGCTAAAAACCTGCGGGATCAAAATGCTCACTATACCCCTAGATAATTTCCTCAAGGGGTATAGTTTCCAAAATGGGGTCACTTTTGGGGGATTTCCACTGTTTTGGCACCGCAAGAGCCTTTCAGACACGACATGGTGCCTAAAATATTTTCTAATAAAAAGGAGGCCCCAAAATCCTCTAGGTGCTCCTTTGTTTCTGAGGCCTGTGCTTCAGTCAATAAGTGCACTAGGGCCACATGTGGGGTATTTCTAAAAACTGCAGAATCTGGGCAATATATATTAAGTTGCGTTTCTCTGGTAAAACTTTCTGTGTTACAAAAAAAATAGATAAAAAATTAATTTCTGCAAAAAAAAAAGACATTTGAAGACTTCACATCTACTTTGCCTTAATTCCTGTGAAACATCTAAAGGGTTAAGAAACGTTCTAAATGCTGTTTTGAATAGTTTGAGGGGTGAAGTTTTTAAAATGGGGTGACTTATCGAGAGTTTCTAATATATAAGGCCCTAAAATTCACTTCACAACTGAACTGGTCCCTGTAAAAATAGCCTTTTGAAATTTTCTTGAAAATGTGAGAAATTGCTGCTAAAGTTCTAAGCCTTGTGATGTCATAGAAAAATAAAAGAATGTTCAATAAACAATGCCAATCTAAATTAGACATATGGGAAATGTTAATTACCAACAATTTTGTGTGGTATTACTATCTGTCTTACAAGCAGATACATATAAATTTAGAAAAATGCAAATTTTTGCAATTTTTCGCTAAATTTTGGTGTTTTTCACAATTTAATTCTTAATGTATCGAGCAAATTTTGCCAGTAACATAAATTCCAATGTGTCACGAGAAAACAATCTCAGAATCGCTTGGATAGGTAAAAGCATTCCGACGTTATTACCACATAAATTGAAATATGTCAGATTTGAAAAAATTGGCTGTGTCCTGAAGGGGTTAAGGTCTTATCATATAGCTGGTAATTAAGGGGTTAACTTAGGGGTCATTAAGGGGTTAATTAAGGGGTTAATTTAGGTAATGAGAGCAATAAGGAATTATATTTGTGAATCAAGATTGTATTATTTCTCTCATTTTTTAACATGCTCTGTCACTTTACTAAAGCCCATAAACACATTAAAATGAAAGAATTTCGAAACCAGTTTTGCATAAAGTAGAGGAAAAAATAACTGGATATGAATTTTATGCAGATAAATAGTCTGGTGTGCATTTATAAGCAGTATAACAAGCTGTTGCGGCAACACGTGTCCTTGGAAGGCTTTGTTCCTGATAATATTGCTTTCATAGAATATCTAACATTTGTACTTTTCCATATTTTCATATTCATGACCCTGTTCTAGTTGATTGCTTAACTCACAACAATCAAGACTTATCAGCAATATCCTGACTTTCAAACTCTGAAGGCTTTTAGCTTCTTAGATTCAGTGAAGAGTTGAGGCGGTAGGACCTTGATGGGCAATGCCCATTTGTATGCCAATCTCCAAATCCACAGGAAGCAGCTTGAATAAACGTAATTTCAATTCAATTTTTTTTACTTGTTTACATTTGTCTAAAATTTGAAGCAAATAAAAGGACATTTCACCTCATTTCACTTGCCAAGTAATGTCACAAGTAGAAACGTTACGCATTAGCCATATGGATTTAATGTTACGCACATCATATTTTTGAGCCAGCAGGGTAAAAGATTGATTTTTTTTTTATAAATCCTTATGTGTTAGATTTGTATTTGGTTTTTCAAAATAGAATAGATAATTTTACAAAGCACAAACTACTTGTTACATTACAGCATTCCATTTATAAATTTAGCAGACAAATAGAAACTGGGGAGGAGACCTCCAGCTCACCTTTCACACTCCAGTGTGGTGTGGATTGTGGATGGCGCTCGGATCCTCGTGTCGGCACACGGCAGGCTAGCGAAGAAGGAAGAAGGTAGGAGGTAGGATCCAGCGCTCGGTGTGGTTAAAACGGATTTTCTGTTCCAAGTTTATTGGAGATAGATTAAAAGGAAGTCCAGTTGCATGTAGTCCTGGGTGAGTGAGAAGTGGAGGTGTATGTCCTCGGCTCCGAGGACATACACCTCCACTTCTCACTCACCCAGGACTACATGCAACTGGACTTCCTTTTAATCTATCTCCAATAAACTTGGAACAGAAAATCCGTTTTAACCACACCGAGCGCTGGATCCTACCTCCTACCTTCTTCCTATAAATTTAGCACACATCTTTTCTCTTAAAAAAAAAGTTCAGTTCAGTTGAATTTATAGTTTTTAAGGATGGTGGAGTGCATCCTTCTCATCTAATCACTTCTTAGCTGTCACTGATATTTGTTAGGCTGGTTTCACGCACGTGGCATTTTTTGGGGGGGAGGGTAACAATTGGCAGATATTATTTTAAAGTCTATAGTGAAAAATTTGAATGCCTACAAACTGTACATACAGTGGCATTTCGGTTTTTGGCAATTCTGTAGCATTTTTTGGGTCACTGGTATTTTTTATCAAAATGCACGTTTAAGTATGGCATTTTGATTGGTGTTTTTCACTATCAGCTTTTCTATAGAACTTCAAAAACGCCAGTGAAAACGCATGTACAAAATGACACTTAATAAAAAAAATGGCACTTGAAACATGATCACAGATGACCATGACGACCATCGGCACCCCACAATCGTGTCGCCGGAGGACCGATGGCACGTCAGAGGGGGCTGCCCCCTCATTCTAACGCTTTATATGCCGAGGTTGCAATTGACCGCGCTGCATCTAAGCGGTTAAACAGGTGGAATCAAAGTGATATTTTAAGAGCTAAGATGACCAATTTTAAATTCTTAAATTCTCTAGAGGGGACGGGCGCTTTATGTAATCTGTCCACTTTATGTTGCTCAGTTTTTCCGCTGGCTATTCCAAATAAAGTAGATTTATTTATACATTCCACAAGGAGTGCTGATCTTTTCCTCCTGAACATAGGTAAAATCATTCCAAAGTTAATAACACATAAAGTAACACATTGAAAAAATTGGCTGTGTCCTAAAGGCCTTAACAGGCTGTGTCCTGAAGGGGTTAAGAAGATAAAGATGTCTCCCCTCTCCATTATTTTTGCAAATGTGAATGTGAATCTATCCATGCTTGCTATGGTGCTGTGCTGTGTGCACTGAGTCAATTAGGTATTCACCACCTGTTGCTTAGTAAAAACATGTATTTTAGTTGGCATTGCTCTCATAGAATTGCCTTTTTGACCAAGGATTATTATATCATTTTGACAATAAAGTGATTTTTCAAAATGCCCTGTCTTCTATTTGGGTCTCATACCGCATACGATATATGTGAATATATCCATTGTTATGTCAAAGCAAGTGAAGTGACACCTTAAGGCTGCTGGAGTCTGCTGGGAGAGAGCGTGCACATAAACCCGCAACCTCTAATTCGTAACCACTCTGGTCGTCAGAATCTAAGGCTACTCTAAGCTGTTCCCCAGAGCTGACCGCCAGGTGAGATGGACTTTCCTGCTTAGAACCCAGGCTGTCTTAACGGGAGTGTATGTAGTTTTGGAAAAGAGGAGCAATGCAGGCAAATCTGAGCTGGAAACCAGACAGCCAGTAGGTTAACTGAAAGTCCAGAAACAGAGTAGAGGTAATCAGACAAGCCACGGTGAAAACCAGTCAGGAGCGATAATCAGAACTGAGAGGCAGATGGTTAACGAGAGACAAGCCGAGGTCAGTATACACCATGTCCAGAAATGATAAATGCAGGAGAAGTCAGGAGCTTGATCAGGAACCAGGAAACAGTAAGATTTACAAGCAAAGAGAGGTGGGAAGAGACAGGCATAAATACACCGTGTTACAAATTATTATGCACATTGGATTTAAGTGTCATAAACATTTAATTATTAGTTTTTCAATTAAACTCATGGATGGTATTGTGTCTTAGGGCTTTTTGGATCATTGTAATCAATCTCAGACACCTGTGATAATTAGTTTGCCAGGTGTGCCCATTCAAAGGAAAACTTCTTAAGATGGACGTTCCACATTGTTAAACGGGCCACAGGTTTCAAGCAATATGGGAAAGAAAAAGGATCTCTCTGCTGCCGAAAAGCGTGAAATAGTGCAATATCTTGAACAAGGTATGAAAACATTGGATATTTCAAGAAAACTTAAGCGTGATCATCGTACTGTGAAAATATTTGTGGCTGATTCAGAGCACAGACGAGTTCGTTCAGGTAAAGGCATAATAAGGAAGGTTTCTGCCAGACAAATTAATAGGATTAGGAGAGCAGCTGCTAAAATGCCATTGCAAAGCAGCAAACAGGTGTTTAAAGGCGCTGGTGCCTCTGGAGTCCCGCGAACCTCAAAGTGTAGGATCCTCCAGAGGTTTGCAAGTGTGCATAAAGCTATTATTCGGCCACCCCTAAACAATGCTCACAAGCAGAAACGGTTGCAGTGGGCTCAGAAATACATGAAGACTAATTCTCAAACCGTGTTGTTTACTGATGAGTGCCGTGCAACCCTTGGATGGTCCAGATGCATGGAGTAGTGGATGGTTGGTGAATGGCCACCATGTCCCAACAAGGCTGCGACGTCAGCAAGGAGGTGGCGGAGTCATGTTTTGGGCTGGAATCATGGGGAGAGAGCTGGTAGGCCCCTTTAGGGTCCCTGATGGTGTGAAAATTACGTAGAGTTTATGACTGACCACTTTCTTCCGTGGTACAAAAAAAAGAACCGTGCCTTCCGTAGCAAAATTATCTTCATGCATGACAATGCACCATCTCATGCTGCAAAGAATACCTCTGTGTCATTGGCTGCTATGGGCATAAAAGGAGAGAAACTCATGGTGTGACCCCCATGTTCCCCTGACCTGAACCCTATTGAGAACCTTTGGAGCATCCTCAAGCAAAATATCTATGAGGGTGGAAGGCAGTTCACATCAAAACTGAAGCTCTGGGAGGCTATTCTGACATCCTGCAAAGATATTCAAGCAGAAACTGTCCAAATACTCACAAATTCAATGGATGCAAGAATTGTGTTAATATGTTAACATGTAACTTGGCCTGTTAAGCTTTTTTTTGATTGAAAGAGCTTTTGATTTCTATAAATATGACCTCCTGATGCTGAAAATTCAACAAATTACCATTTTAGTTCTCTTTACAACCTTTAAAAAATTTTGATCTCTGTTGTGCATAATAATTTGAAACAGTGCATTTTGAGTTTTTTACTTCTAAAAAAAAAATCTGTTATCATTAGGAGATTTGTTCAATAAAATTTGCATTATACTCCAATGGTTGATGGCTTGAAGATTATACTGGCTCTCATTTGCATAGACTATTTAGGAAAATCAGCGAAAAATAAGATTTGCATAATAATTTGGAATGCGGTGTACAACAGAAGATTGTCAGAAAGACAGAGAAGAGAGATAGGTTCAAAGCAAAAGAAGAACCTAGACAGGTTGTCATAGGTGTTTTCATAACAGTACCCCCCTTCTACGAGGGGCCCCTGGACCCTTAAGCCTTGGCCTAGGTTTCAAAGGAAACTTTGAGCAAAACATTTTTACCAAATGACTGGCGTGTACTAAATGGGCAGGGATCCAAGTATGTTCTTCTTTTCCATACTCCTTCCAGTGCACTAAATACTGTAGAGTACCCCTGACACTTCTAGAATCCACAATTCTCTGAACCTCAAATTCCATATCTCCTGCTACCTGAACTGGAGGAGGAGGTTTTTTGAGTGGACCAGATGATGTAAAAAAAAATTTTAGGAGAGATTTCTGAAATACATTATGAATCCTAAAGAATGCAGGAAGAGCATGATGAAAACGAAAAAGGGTTAATAATTTCAACAATTTCATATGGGCCAATAAACCTACGAGAGTTACGAGAAGGCATTTTCAGTTGCAGATTTTTCGTAGAAAGCTAAACTTTTTGACCCACACAAAATACAGGACCCACAGTACATTTTTTATTAGCATTTTTCTTTTGAATAACTCGGGAGTTCTTCAGGTTAACTTGAACCTGCGCCCAAACTGTGATCAGTTAATTTGATTTAACTTCCACCTCAGGGTTATCACTAAAAGAAGTGTAAAATGAACCAAAACGAGGATGAAAACCATAATTTCAGAAAAGCAGCGAGGTATCAAGAGAAACATGGTGGCGATTATCTATAGCAAATTCCGCTAAAGGAAGGTTTGAAACCCATTCCGTCTGGTTATCAGCAATAGAACACCTCAGATATTGTTCCAAGGTTTTATTAAAACGTTTGGTTTGACCATTACTCGCAGGGTGGAATGCAGAAGAGAATGACAACTGTACACTGTGTTTTTTACAGAAAGCTCTCCAGAAACTAGCCACAAATTGTACACCTCTGTCAGAGAAAATATTTTCTGGAATACCATGCAGACGAACCACTTGATCAATAAATAGTTTAGACGGGTTTTGGAATCAGGGAGTTGAGGCAAAGGAATGAAATGATACATCTTACTAAAACGGTCCACCACAACCCAAATTACAGTTTTCCCTTATGAGGGACGTAAATCAGTGATGAAATCCATGGACAGATGAGACCAAGGTTTCTGTGGAACAGGCAATGGCAGTAATTCACCTATAGAATGATTTTGAGGTGTCTTAGCGCAAGCGAAAACATCGCAAGCAGAGACAACTCACATCACGAGACAAGGACGGCCACCAATAGATCCGCGAGACAAATTTTTTAGTACCAGTTATCCCTGCATGACCACACAAAACAGAATCCTGTAACTCATTGAGTAAATGAAAACTGAGGAGGTACAGACAACTTCCCTGCAGGAACAGTTCGCGGAGCAAGTTGTTGATATTCTTTCATTTCAGTTGTAAGACGAATGATATTGCAGAAATCAGTACCGCCTTAGATAAATTAGGTTCAGGATGAAAGTCAGGGACCTGTGAGGAACAAAAGCTACTGAATAATGTGTTGGCCCTGACATTTTTAGACCTGGGTCTGTAGGTTACAATGAAGTCAAATTTGTTCAAAAATAAAACAAGGCCCACCTAGCCTGTCTGGGATTAAGTCTTTTGGCAGATTATAAAAAAGTCAGGTTTTTATGGTCAGTTAGTACAGTAATTTGATGTTTGGCTCCCTCCAGAAAGTGGTGCCACTCTTCAAGTGCCCACTTAATAGCAAGAAGCTCACGATTACCTATATCATAGTTCTTTTCAGTGGAAGAAAATTTACAAGAAAAAAAAGCACAGGGGTGTAAGTTGGTTAATGCAGAAGACCCTTGAGACAACACAGTCCCTACACCTATTTCTGAGGCATCAAACTCAACAATAAAAGGATTAGACGGTTAAGGTTGAACAAGTACCGGTGCTTTCATAAAACATTGTATTAAGGTTTCAAAGGCGGAGACTGCAGTAGGTTTCCAATTTACAAGATCAGAACCCACTTTAGTAAGATCTTTCAAAGGTTTGGCAATGGAGGAAAAATTATAAATAAATTTTCAGTAATAATTAGCAAAACCCAAGAACCTCAGTGAGGCCTTTAATGAAGTGGGTTGAACCAAATCAAGAACCGCTTGAACCTTAGTGGAGTCCATACGAAAATCATTAGGAGAAAGCACATACCCCAATAAATTAATTTCCTGAACTCTAAAAATACATTTTTTGAAACTTCGCATAAAGACAATTTTCCCTCAGTACTTGAAGGACAGACCTTAAATGTTGGACATGAGAGGACCAATCATAAGAAAATACAAGCATATTGTCTAGATGCACCACCACAAATTGTCCAAAAAAAAAATGCTGCAAATGTCATTAACCAGGTTTTGAATAACTGCAGGAGCATTACTTAAACCAAAAGGCATGAATAAATACTCATAATGACCGTCAAATGCTGTCTTCCACTCATCCCCTTTACGGATATGAACCAAATTATAGGCCCCGCGTAAATCTAGTTTAGAGAACCACTTGGCTCCTGAGATCTGATTAAACGGGTCCGGGATGAGTGGAAGAGGATATTGATTCTTATCAGTAATCTTATTCAATCCACGATAGTCGATGCAGGGTCTTAAACTGCCATCTTTTTTTTCAACAAATAAAAACCCAGCTCCCACTGGAGAAGTAGATGGACGGATATGACCCCTACGGAGACTGTCTTTTATATAATCTTTCATGGCCTGTCTTTCCGGAGCAGAAAGATTATACATCCGCCCCTTGGGCAGCTTAACATTAGGGAGGAGTATGATAGGACAGTCGTATGGTCTATGAGAAGGGAGAGATTTAGAACCAACTTCAGAAAAGACATCCTCATAATCTTGAATATACTCAGGCAATGATGGTGTGATGCAAGTGATTTTAGTAGTGGACAAAGATATGCAAGAATCATAACATTTAGAACTCCACTTAACTAAATCTGCTTTCACCCAATCAATAACTTGATTATGTGTCTGTAACCATGGGATACCCAATACTATTTCGAATGGCAAATTTTCTAAAATAAACAAAGAAATTTGTTCAGTATGCAAAGTACCCACTTTCAATGTAACAGGCGGAGTAGAAAACTTGACTGATCCCTGAGCGAGAGGAGAATTATCAATAGTGGAAACCTTAACTGGGGTACTCAACTGAACAAGAGGGATAGCCAATTTTTTAGCCACCTGAAATTTAAGACATTTGCTGCAGAACCACAATCCACAAAAGCTTGTCCAGAAACACAAACATTATTAAAACATAAATCAACGGGCAAAAGTATTTTTTTGAAAATGTGGGATAAACCTGACTGCCCAGATGGCATTTACGGGGGAACATCTAGGCTCTGCAGTTTTCCAGAGCCGGGCATTCTGAGCATTTTGGAACACTTCTTGAGTGTATGACCAGCGTCCCCACAATAAAAACAGCCCTTTGAATTTTCGAAAAAGTCTCCATTCCTGGGATGACATAGTGGAGCCCAACTGCATGGGTTCTAGTGCATCAGGCGAGGGGCTCTCAGAGCAGGGAAGGGGAGCAGCCATAACAATTTTTTCATTTGTTCGCTCACGTAGTCGTCGGTCCAGATGTACCACCAGGGTCTTAGTATCCTCTAGAGTATGGGGTGGAGGATAATTAATTGATAAATCCTTTAAGTTTTCCAAAAGGCCTCGGCGGAATTGGCAACAGAGTGCAGCATCAGAGCTGACCGCAAGGTGAGATGGAGTTTGCTGCTTAGAACCCAGGCTGTTTTAACAGAGTGTAGTTTTAGAAAAGAGGTGCAATGCAGGCAAACCTGAGCTGGAAACCAGACAGCCAGTAGGTTAACTGAAAGTCCAGAAACGGAGTAGAGGTAATCAAACAAGCCGTGGTCAAAACCAGTCGGGAGCGGATAATCAGGATCGGTAGGCAGAGGGTTAACGAGAGACATGCCTAGGTCAGTATACACGAGGTCCAGAAATCAGAAATGCAGGAGCAGTCAGGAGCTTGATCAGGAACCAGGAAATAGGAAGATTCACAAGTAAAGACAGGTGGGAACAGACAGGTCTAAATACAAGCCCACAGCAGATTGGCAGAAAGACCGAGAAGAGAAATAGGTTCAAAGCAAAAGAAGCACCGCCTAGAAGCTAGACAGGTTGTCATAGCGAACTTAAGGGAATAGGTGTTTTCCTGACATCCACCTTGTTATCCTCTTGCTTTTACATTCATGTCTTCTAAGTGCAACTGTATTTTCCAATGAGTTGTGTCTTCTCAGAATATGCCCAATTAAGAAACTTCAGTCCAAGCACTTCATCTAGTGGAAGAAAAGACTTCATGTGCTTAAGTATACCCTTATTTGTTTTCCTTTTCAACAAGGAGACTACAATAAAAATATTTCCCTGATTTTTGCAAGCATTGATGGATTAATCAACAGACCTGAATATTTACTATTTCTGAGATGGGTCACAATAAGGAACTTGGTATTACTTGATGTAGCAATAGTTAAACAACTGTAGAAAATATAATATGTATCTGAAATCTATCAGTATGTTCTTTTCAAAGTCAAAAACCTCTTATTTTCACTTGCAATTCTCCTATCTGTGGATCCATGGTTACATGAAACAGAAGTGATGATGATGTGTTACCTAGTCTGACAATCTAGAAGATTGCCTTTGATGTTGTTCCAATAATTATTATAGTGGTATATTTCCTTTACAAAATAAAATCATATGAACCCTAGTTTTACTTAAAATGTGAAAGAGATATAGAATTCAAAAATAGTAAAATAATGTATTAACTTAGCAAATATAGTAGATGATAGGTAAAATTAGGGTAGATATTAAATGAAGGAACGACAGATGCTACAAAGTAATCACATATTATATTTGCTGTACATATTTTGTTTTTATTTTTTTAAATGCCTGCTAAATTTAATTCAAAATAATTTTTGGGGGTATTGTTGATTTATACAGGGGTTGTAATGAGACAAGAGTTGACAAGGGTCTCATTATAACAATCTATTTAAAACAAAAAACTTGTTTATTAACATTTTTTAGTTTTCCAAAGAAATAAAAGAAATCATCAGAAAATAGACTGAATACAAGCAAGTGCATACAGGCCAAAAGAGAAGCCTGCAAGTCACTAACAATGAAAACATCATAACAATGTAGAGAGATGGCTTGATAAATAACAGTGCAGTCGTCAGAACAAAAGACTGATGCTGGTTAGTCATACATTATGAAGCAATAGAAGCTAACCTAGCCATTGTTTAGCTGTATTCAAATGACAGGGGGAGGAGAAGGTAACACTTAGGCAGCTCACTGGATCAAAACACTATACATTGAAAAGTAAGGCAGAATGGAATTGCTACGTGTATATAATGAAAAACATAGCCATCTGTGGGCTAGGTAGTGCAAGGGACAGCAGAGAAATTATTGTCAAGAACACTGAAGAAAAGAGGGGAGAAGAGAAAAAAAGAAGAGAAAGACGAGAAGGGGAAGACACGAGGGGAGAGAGCAGAACAAGCAAATAAGGTATTGCTGAAGTATAGATGTAGCCAAGTTTATCTTGACTCTGATAACTTGCTGCAGCGTGACATCACACAACAAAAGCCATTGAAAAGCCATTGAAAAAAGCATTTGACACTGTGTATGTAATGCATTAAAAGTCAAGATAAAGATGTCTACGTCTGTAGTGTAGTCAGCCCAAGCGGACCATATAGCTTGAAACTTGTCCAGGAGTGTGGCCATCCATTTCTCATTAATCATGTGCCAGGACAGCAGTCTTTTAACTTCAGCAATATCAAATGATGATTTCTTCCATGACATTGCTATTGGCAATTAAGGCTCAAGAATGGTGGGGTATATTAGGAACTTGTTGTGTTAAGAAGGGTCTCCCAAGGGCTTTTGACTAAGTTATGTCCAGTAAGGGCCAGGATAAGAAGATATCTTGCACTTAAAGCCTCTGCAATCTAGGGCAGTGCCACCAATTATAAGAAGCATATCTCCAACTTTCTGGCAACCTCTAATACAACATGGAGTCAGGTACCATCTTGTGAGGACTTTTACATTAGTTTCAAGCATCAGAGTGTTCAACAGACCAAATTTCCAACCCAGTTACATATATACGACAGATAGCGGCTAGACTGTGCTTAGGAAAGGAATGCGTTTAGGAGAGAGATGGTACCGGGGCAGTGCGGGCTCTGGCAACAACATATCTCAAAGGGGGTTAGCGCTAGACAAGTAGGTCCATTCTTGAGTAAAGAGGAAACAAAAAGTTTATTCTGCACATATCAAAATAGTTTTCTAGAGGAAAGGGAAAGGGAAAGTGGAAAGGGAAATGCTTGATGCCCGATACTGTGAGGAAATTATGAACTTTCGTGTGTCTAGCTGCAGACCTAACTTGAAACAAGACTTGAGTCCCAGGAGACATCTGTGTATGTTTAGTCACATTGGAAACTGCCAACCCACCTTTCCTTTTATGCCAGTACATAGTAGCACTATTGACCCTAGGAATACTACCCTGCAAAACAAATTTGTTGATTAACTGCTGGAAATTTTAGAGGTAATGTTTAGGAAGGGGTGCTGGGAGCATGCAAAAAAGGTATAGCAGCTTAGGTAGAAATACAAATTCCAGTGCATGCACCCACTACCCCCCACTACCCGAAGTAGTGGGGGATAGTTCGCCATACTCATTGTGTGCATGTCATCAGTGAGGCTAATTCCAAGCTAGTCAAGCTGGCCTGACACCCACTGAAAGAGGAAATAGAATTTTAAGGTAGCCACCATGAGGGAAGGGAGCAAGATGTTTAGTGCTTTGGACTTGGTTTGATTGACAACTAAGCCCGACACTGATCCAAAGCTGGACGAGGTTCACAAAAGGTTAGGTAGGATGGTGGGGGAGATGTAATAGTCAGCAGGATATTGTCTCCAAATATACTAAATTTGTATTACTGAAGCTACTTCAATGTCCTTATGTAATGACGGGGTAGGGAGACAGACAGGTGAGCCCTAATCTACCCGGCACTCAGTCCCTGCCTACTTGCACGGCCCGTCCTAGGCGATAGCGTACAACTGGGCGACGGTCCCTAAGCTCAATAAGTGCACGACAGACCAACAGACAAGGTTACACAGAAGCTAAAGGAAATGGGACAGTTGCCCACGGCAATACCGTGAGCAACAAGAGTAGTGAACGAGCCGAGTCAAATCAGGAGTGTACGAGGTACCAAACGCAGAGCAGGAGAGTAGTCAGTATAGCCAGGGTCAATTTGAAGCAGAGGACAATAGTACAAGTAGGAGCAGCAGAGCCAGGAAACAGACAGAATCACAGGCAAAGGAGGAGCAGGAAATGAGGGTATAAATAGACAGAGGGCGGGAGCTAGCTCTGTCTGGCCAGGCTGTGATAGGTTCTCCCACTCCTCAGCCTCCCAGCCTGAGTGGTAGCAGATCGAGTCACTCTAACAGATCTAGGCACAGAAGCAGGCTGATTAACCACGGGCGTCGACAAAGAAGCTGTGTCTGGTAAATCCATTATACCTTAATATTGGAATTTCAACAAAGATGAATTGCCAAGGATTCCAGAGCAAGGATAAACAATAAGGATGATAGAGGGTAGCCCTGGTGGGTGCCTCGGGAGATTGAGAAGAATTCAGAGAAAACTCCAGTGTATCTAACAAAGGCCTTGGGAGTGTTATAGAGGGTTTAAAGGCAGGCAATAAAATAGGAGGAAATCCCTTTAGGTTTAGTAGCAGACCTAACTTGAAACAAGACTTGAGTCCCAGGAGAAAAAGCTTATTGCAACTGGACAGATCCAATGGTAGGAATGGAGAAATCAGTTTAGACGAGTACTTAACTGAGTCCCAGATTCGTAGGGAGTAAGTCAAGATGGGATTGGTAATAAAAGACTGATGAGAGGGAGGAAGTCATAAGAGTCCATCAAATAAAAACAGGTGCCATTCAGGTGCTTCAAGCGCCAGTAATAGGGGTGGTTCCATAGTGACGTGATAAAGAGCCAGCTTGGCTATCTGGGCCATCTGAGTATGTTTAGTCACATTGGAACTGCCAACCCACCTTTCCTTTTATGCCAGTACAGAGTAGCACTATTGACCCTAGGAATACCACCCTGCAAAACGAATTTGTTGATTAACTGCTGGAAATTTTAGAGGTAATGTTTAGGAATGGGCGCTGGGAGCATGCAAAAAAGGTATAGCAGCTTAGGTAGAAATACAAATTCCAGTGCATGCACCCACTACCCCCCACTACCCGAAGTAGTGGGGGATAGTTCGCCATACTCATTGTGTGCATGTCATCAGTGAGGCTAATTCCAAGCTAGTCAAGCTGGCCTGACACCCACTGAAAGAGGAAATAGGATTTTAAGGTAGCCACCATGAGGGAAGGGAGCAAGATGTTTAGTGCTTTGGACTTGGTTTGATTGACATCTAAGCCCGACACTGATCCAAAGCTGGACGAGGTTCACAAAAGGTTAGGTAGGATGGTAGGGGAGATGTAATAGTCAGCAGGATATTGTCTCCAAATATACTAAATTTGTATTACTGAAGCTACTTCAATGCCCTTATGTAATGACGGGGTAGGGAGACAGACAGGTGAGCCCTAATCTACCCGGCACTCAGTCCCTGCCTACTTGCATGGCCCGTCCTAGGCGATGGCGTACAACTGGGCGACGGTCCCTAAGCTCAATAAGTGCACGACAGACCAACAGACAAGGGTACACAGAAGCTAAAGGAAATGGGACAGTTGCCCACGGCAATACCGTGAGCAACAAGAGTAGTGAACGAGCCGAGTCAAATCAGGAGTGTACGAGGTACCAAACGCAGAGCAGGAGAGTAGTCAGTATAGCTGTTAGGGATCTGCCAGGTACTACGTCTAGGTATACTCCTGGGATTAAATTATCCACACCTGAGGCCAGACCTGTTCGACTGACACCATCTCCCACCAACCAGGGTGGCAGGCTTAGGAGTGGGAGAGCCTATCGTGGCCTGGTCAGTCGGAGTTAGCTCCGCCGCCTGTCCTTTATTACCTGCCTTGTTTTCCTCCTCAGTGCTTGTAATTCTTCTGGATTCCTGGCCCCACTGCTGCTTGCTCCAGCCTGCTTCTGCCGTGCTTCTGCCTTGCTGCAGTTCCGCTTAACCTGCTTGCTTTGCCTCTGGCTTGCTTCCTCCTCCGTGCTCACTTAGGTATACTCCACTTCATCCTGGTCCGGACCACTCATTCACCGCTCCGTTTCCTCGCGGCGTTCCGTGGGCTACTGCCCCTTCCCTTGCGTGTTCCCTGTTTGTTCTCCGTGCACTTAGACAGCGTAGGGACCGCCGCCCAGTTGTACCCCGTCGCCTAGGGCGGGTCGTTGCAAGTAGGCAGGGACAGGGCGGTGGGTAGATTAGGGCTCACTTTCCCTTCACCTCCTTCCTGCCATTACATAATTACAAGCCCATACCTAGTCTACCATTTCTCCTACGCTGATGCTATCATGGACCCCCTTGAGACCCTGACCCAGCAGATGCAGGGCCTCTCCCTACAGGTCCAGGCCCTGGCCCAGAGGGTCAACCAGGGTGACGCTGCCTTAGTAGTTCCCCTCACCTCACCTCTAGAACCCGACCTCAAGTTACCTGACCGGTTCTCAGGGGACCGTAAGACGTTTCTCTCCTTCCGGGAGAGTTGCAGACTGTATTTCCGCCTAAAACCCCACTCCTCAGGTTCCGAGACCCAGCGGGTGGGTATCATCATATCCCGACTCCAGGAAGGGCCCCAAGAGTGGGCCTTCTCCTTGGCTCCTGACGCCCCTGAACTTTCCTCCGTGGATCGTTTTTTCTCTGCCCTCGGACTCATTTACGACGAGACTGACAGGACTGCTTTAGCCGAGAGTCAGCTGGTGACCTTACGTCAGGGTAGGAGACCGGTGGAGGAATACTGTTCTGATTTTAGAAAGTGGTGCGTAGCTTCTCGGTGGAACGATCCGGCCCTAAGGTGCCAGTTTAGGTTAGGATTATCTGACGCCCTGAGGGATCTGCTGGTTAGCTACCCCTCTTCTGACTCCCTTGACCAGGTTATGGCCCTAGCAGTACGACTTGACCGACGTCTCAGGGAACGTCAGCTGGAACGCTTCAATGTGCTCCCCTCTGACTTTTCTGCGATCCCCCCCGAGGTCCCGTCTCCTCGCCCCTCCACGGAGGACTCGGAGGTACCTATGCAACTCGGGGCCTCCATGTCCCCTCGACAACGTAGGGAGTTTCGCAGAATGAATGGTCTCTGCTGTGGGGACGACAAGCATCTTCTGAACACCTGTCCCAGGCGCAAGAATAAAAAGCCGGAAAACTTCCGCGCCTAAGTGATCATCGGGGAGGTCACTTGGGCGCACAGGTATTTCCCGTTAATGTGAAACGCAATAAAATTTTGCTTCCCTTTCAGGTCTCGTTTGCTGGCCGGTCTGCCACGGG
Source organism: Rhinoderma darwinii (assembly GCF_050947455.1). Lineage (NCBI taxonomy): Eukaryota > Metazoa > Chordata > Amphibia > Anura > Rhinodermatidae > Rhinoderma > Rhinoderma darwinii. The sequence goes on from NC_134688.1 coordinate 229,144,710, forward strand.
CAGTGCTTTCTTGGATTCTGGCTCATCTGCTAATATCATGTCTGTGGAATTTGCTATGTCTCTAAAGATGCCATTTATTGATTTACCTTATCCTATCCCTGTAGTAGGTATCGACTCAACTCCCCTTGCTAATGGTTATTTTACTCAGCATACTCCTGTTTTTGAACTCTTGGTTGGCTCCATGCATTTGGAACAGTGCTCTGTACTGGTGATGCAGGGATTATCGTCTGATCTGGTATTAGGTCTTCCCTGGTTGCAGTTGCATAACCCCACGTTTGATTGGAATATTGGGGATCTCACCAAATGGGGTAGTGAATGTCTTATGTCATGTTTTTCTGTTAACTCTATTTCTCCCCGGGAGGAGGTAAACACGCTTCCTGAGTTTGTTCAGGACTTCGCCGATGTGTTTTCTAAGGAGGCCTCCGAGGTGTTGCCCCCCCATAGAGATTACGATTGCGCCATCGATTTGGTGCCTGGTGCCAAGCTTCCTAAGGGTAGGATATTTAATCTTTCATGTCCTGAACGTGAAGCTATGAGGGTGTATATCCAAGAATGCTTGGCCAAGGGTTTCATTCGCCCCTCGACTTCTCCTGTAGGTGCTGGCTTCTTCTTCGTGGGGAAGAAGGATGGTGGTCTTAGGCCGTGCATTGATTATCGTAACCTGAATAAGGTCACCGTAAGGAACCAGTACCCACTTCCTTTGATTCCGGATCTTTTTAATCAGGTTCAGGGAGCCCAATGGTTTTCTAAGTTCGATCTACGGGGGGCATATAACCTTATCCGCATCAAAGAGGGGGATGAGTGGAAAACTGCGTTCAACACACCCGAGGGTCATTTCGAATACCTGGTCATGCCCTTTGGGTTGTGTAATGCCCCTGCTCTCTTCCAGAATTTTATTAATGAAATCCTGAGAGATTACCTGGGTAATTTTCTTGTTGTGTACCTTGATGACATACTGGTGTTTTCCAAGGACTGGTCCTCCCACGTGGAGCATGTCAGAAAGGTGCTCCAGGTCCTTCGGGAGAATAATCTGTTTGCTAAGACTGAAAAATGTGTCTTTGGGGTACAGGAGATACCATTTTTAGGGCAAATCCTCACTCCTCATGAATTCCGCATGGACCCTGCCAAGGTTCAGGCTGTTGCGGAATGGGTCCAACCTGCCTCCCTTAAGGCGTTACAGTGTTTTTTAGGGTTCGCAACTATTACAGGAGATTTATTGCCAACTTCTCGGTCGTCGCTAAGCCTCTTACGGACCTTACTCGCAAGGGTGCTGATGTCCTCCATTGGCCCCCTGAGGCCGTCCAGGCCTTTGAGACCCTCAAGAAGTGCTTTATCTCGGCCCCCGTGCTGATTCAGCCCAACCAAGGGGAGCCATTTATTGTGGAGGTTGACGCATCCGAGGTGGGAGTGGGGGCCGTCTTGTCCCAGGGTACCAGCTCCCTCACCCATCTCCGTCCCTGTGCTTACTTCTCTAGGAAGTTTTCGCCCACGGAGAGTAACTATGATATTGGCAACCGCGAACTTCTAGCCATTAAATGGGCTTTTGAAGAGTGGCGGCACTTCCTGGAGGGGGCCAGACACCAGGTAACGGTCCTTACGGATCACAAGAATCTGGTTTTCCTAGAATCGGCCCGGAGGCTTAATCCTAGACAAGCTCGGTGGGCACTATTCTTTACCAGATTTAATTTCTTGGTTACCTATAGGGCTGGGTCCAAGAATATTAAGGCTGATGCCCTGTCACGTAGTTTCATGGCCAATCCTCCTTCCGGGAAGGATCCTGCTTGTATTTTACCCCCTGGTATAATCGTTTCTGCCACGGATTCTGATTTAGCTTCTGATATCGTGGCTGATCAGGGTGCAGCTCCCGGGAACGTCCCTGGGGACAAACTGTTTGTTCCCCTGCAATACCGGCTAAGGGTACTCAGGGAAAACCATGACTCCACTCTATCTGGTCATCCTGGCATCTTGGGCACCAAACACCTCATTACCAGAAACTATTGGTGGCCTGGGTTGCCTAAAGATGTTAGGGCTTACGTCGCCGCTTGTGAGGTTTGCGCTAGGTCCAAAACCCCTAGGTCCCGACCTGCGGGCCTGCTACGTTCCTTGCCCATTCCCCAGAGACCTTGGACCCATATCTCCATGGATTTTATCACCGATTTGCCTCCATCTCAGGGCAAGTCGGTGGTGTGGGTGGTAGTAGACCGCTTCAGCAAGATGTGCCACTTTGTGCCCCTTAAGAAGCTACCTAACGCCAAGACGTTAGCTTCTTTGTTTGTGAAACACATCCTGCGTCTCCATGGGGCCCCAGTCAATATCGTTTCTGACAGGGGGGTACAATTTGTTTCCTTATTTTGGAGAGCTTTTTGTAAAAAGTTGGAGATTGATCTGTCCTTCTCCTCCGCCTTCCATCCCGAAACTAATGGCCAAACGGAAAGGACTAACCAATCCCTGGAACAATATTTAAGGTGTTTCATCTCTGACTGTCAATTCGATTGGGTCTCATTCCTTCCCCTTGCTGAATTTTCCCTGAATAACCGGGTCAGTAACTCGTCAGGGGTCTCCCCGTTTTTCTGTAATTTCGGGTTTAACCCAAGGTTCTCCTCCATTTCCCCTGGTTGTTCCAATAATCCTGAGGTAGAGGATGTTCATCGGGAACTGTGCACTGTCTGGGCCCAGGTTCAGAAGAACCTAGAGGCGTCCCAGAGCGCACAAAAGATTCAGGCGGATAGTAGATGTTCTGCTAACCCCCGGTTTGTCGTCGGGGATTTGGTCTGGTTGTCGTCCAGGAACTTGCGCCTTAAGGTCCCGTCCAGGAAGTTTGCTCCCCGATTTATTGGACCTTATAAGATCATTGAAGTCCTCAACCCTGTATCCTTCCGTCTGGAGCTGCCCCCATCCTTTCGCATACATGACGTCTTCCATGCCTCCCTCCTTAAACGCTGCTCCCCGTCCTGGTCCCCCTCAAGGAAACCTCCTGTTCCCGTTCTCACCCCTGAGGGGGTGGAATTCGAGGTGGCCAAGATTATGGACAGTAGGATGGTCCAGGGCTCCCTCCAGTACCTGGTCCATTGGAGAGGATACGGGCTGGAGGAGAGGACTTGGGTACCTGCCCGTGATGTTCACGCGGGGGTATTGATCAGGAGGTTCCACCTTCTCTTCCCTACTAAACCGGGTCCTCTTAGTAAGGGTCCGGTGGCCCCTCATAAAAGGGGGAGTACTGTTAGGGATCTGCCAGGTACTACGTCTAGGTATACTCCTGGGATTAAATTATCCACACCTGAGGCCAGACCTGTTCGACTGACACCATCTCCCACCAACCAGGGTGGCAGGCTTAGGAGTGGGAGAGCCTATCGCGGCCTGGTCAGTCGGAGTTAGCTCCGCCCCCTGTCCTTTATTACCTGCCTTGTTTTCCTCCTCAATGCTTGTAATTCTTCTGGATTCCTGGCCCCACTGCTGCTTGCTCCAGCCTGCTTCTGCCGTGCTTCTGCCTTGCTGCAGTTCCGCTTAACCTGCTTTGCTTTGCCTCTGGCTTGCTTCCTCCTCCGTGCTCACTTAGGTATACTCCACTTCATCCTGGTCCGGACCACTCATTCACCGCTCCGTTTCCTCGCGGCGTTCCGTGGGCTACTGCCCCTTCCCTTGCGTGTTCCCTGTTTGTTCTCCGTGCACTTAGACAGCGTAGGGACCGCCGCCCAGTTGTACCCCGTCGCCTAGGGCGGGTCGTTGCAAGTAGGCAGGGACAGGGCGGTGGGTAGATTAGGGCTCACTTTCCCTTCACCTCCTTCCTGCCATTACAATAGCCAGGGTCAATTTGAAGCAGAGGACAATAGTACAAGTAGGAGCAGCAGAGCCAGGAAACAGACAGAATCAGAGGCAAAGGAGGAGCAGGAAATTAGGGTATAAATAGACAGAGGGCAGGAGCTAGCTCTGTCTGGCCAGGCTGTGATAGGTTCTCCCACTCCTCAGCCTCCCAGCCTGAGTGGTAGCAGATCGAGTCACTCAAACAGATCTAGGCACAGAAGCAGGCTGATTAACCACGGGCGTCGACAAAGAAGCTGTGTCTGGTAAATCCATTATACCTTAATATTGGAATTTCAACAAAGATGAATTGCCAAGGATTCCAGAGCAAGGATAAACAATAAGGATGATAGAGGGTAGCCCTGGTGGGTGCCTCGGGAGAATGAGAAGAATTCAGAGAAAACTCCAGTGTATCTAACAAAGGCCTTGGGAGTGTTATAGAGGGTTTAAAGGCAGGCAATAAAATAGGAGGAAATCCCTTTAGGTTTAGTAGCAGACCTAACTTGAAACCAGACTTGAGTCCCAGGAGAAAAAGCTTATTGCAACTGGGCAGATCCAATGGTAGGAATGGATAAATCAGTTTAGACGAGTACTTAACTGAGTCCCAGATTCGTAGGGAGTAAGTCAAGATGGGATTGGTAATAAAAGACTGATGAGAGGGAGGAAGCCATAAGAGTCCATCAAATAAAAACAGGTGGCATTCAGGTGCTTCAAGCGCCAGCAATAGGGGTGGTTTCATAGTGACGTGATAAAGAGCCAGCTTGGCTATCTGGGCCATCTGAGTATGTTTAGTCACATTGGAAACTGCCAACCCACCTTTCCTTTTATGCCAATACAGAGTAGCACTATTGACCCTAGGAATACCACCCTGCAAAACGAATTTGTTGATTAACTGCTGGAAATTTTAGAGGTAATGTTTAGGAAGGGGTGCTGGGAGCATGCAAAAAAGGTATAGCAGCTTAGGTAGAAATACAAATTCCAGTGCATGCATCCACTACCCCCCACTACCCGAAGTAGTGGGGGATAGTTCGCCATACTCATTGTGTGCATGTCATCAGTGAGGCTAATTCCAAGCTAGTCAAGCTGGCCTGACACCCACTGAAAGAGGAAATAGGATTTTTAGGTAGCCACCATGAGTGAAGGGAGCAAGATGTTTAGTGCTTTGGACTTGGTTTGATTGACAACTAAGCCCGACACTGATCCAAAGCTGGACGAGGTTCACAAAAGGTTAGGTAGGATGGTGGGGGAGATGTAATAGTCAGCAGGATATTGTCTCCAAATATACTAAATTTGTATTACTGAAGCTACTTCAATGCCCTTATGTAATGATGGGGTAGGGAGACAGACAGGTGAGCCCTAATCTACCCGGCACTCAGTCCCTGCCTACTTGCACGGCCCGTCCTAGGCGATGGCGTACAACTGGGCGACGGTCCCTAAGCTCAATAAGTGCACGACAGACCAACAGACAAGGGTACACAGAAGCTAAAGGAAATGGGAAAGTTGCCCACGGCAATACCGTGAGCAACAAGAGTAGTGAACGAGCCGAGTCAAATCAGGCGTGTACGAGGTACCAAACGCAGAGCAGGAGAGTAGTCAGTATAGCCAGGGTCAATTTGAAGCAGAGGACAATAGTACAAGTGGGAGCAGCAGAGCCAGGAAACAGACAGAATCACAGGCAAAGGAGGAGCAGGAAATGAGGGTATAAATAGACAGAGGGCGGGAGCTAGCTCCGTCTGGCCAGGCTGTGATAGGTTCTCCCACTCCCCAGCCTCCCAGCCTGAGTGGTAGCAGATCGAGTCACTCTAACAGATCTAGGCACAGAAGCAGGCTGATTAACCACGGGCGTCGACAAAGAAGCTGTGTCTGGTAAATCCATTATACCTTAATATTGGAATTTCAACAAAGATGAATTGCCAAGGATTCCAGAGCAAGGATAAACAATAAGGATGATAGAGGGTAGCCCTGGTGGGTGCCTCGGGAGATTGAGAAGAATTCAGAGAAAACTCCAGTGTATCTAACAAAGGCCTTGGGAGTGTTATAGAGGGTTTAAAGGCAGGCAATAAAATAGGAGGAAATCCCTTTAGGTTTAGTACTTCAAAGACATATGCTCAGTAGACTGTGTCAAACACCTTCCTAATATCAAGAGAAAGGAACATAGTCTCAATACTCCTGTATCTACAGCAGTGTAACAGTAAGAAGACACGTTGCTTATTATCCAAGGACTGACGATTTTGAACAAAACCAACCTGATCCTTGTGTGTCAAGGCACCTAAGCCAGTTTTTTAACGCAGGGAAAGGATCTTAGCTAGCAATTTAACATCTATGTTTTTGAGGAAAAATTTGGCGGTAGTGCGATCAAGCCAAGTGATTGGTTTTAGGCTTTAGAATCATAGAAATAGAGGCAATAATCATAGTGGAGTTGGGGAGTTCACCAACACAGATAGGGTTAAAGCATTTACAAAGGAGTGTACTCAAAACAGAGGCATATTCTTTTTATAATATAAGGCAGTAAAGCTGTTTGGTCAGGCCGTTTATTGAGCTTCAACAGTTTAATGGCAGCCTCTACTTCTTCAGGGTAAATTTCTTGACTCAAAACATCAACTAACCCAGTGGGCAAGGGTGGCATTAGGATGAAATAGAAAAAAATCACCATTCACACACAGGTCAGTAGAAGCCTGTTTAGTATATAAATGAGACAAGTGCTGAAAAAATTCACACAACTGCCTGCAGGCTACTATAGTAACGGAATGCTTTGGTTCGTATATGGAATGAGGTAAAGCCACGGACAGTTTGGGAAATAATAGTTAGGGGCATGACGGAAGGGTAGTATGAATATTAAAAGAACTTACGCTGACAAGTGAGGGTCCAAGGAGACAAATTACTACATCGTTGTGCAGAAAACTTTACCGAGGGTGGCTCCATTCGAGTGTCTCCCAGTCATGATGGGAGAAGGAGGGAAGGGGACAGAAAAGACAGTAACCATGAACATGGAACCGGCATGTTATGAGCAATGGAGTAATCATGTGAGCAAAACATAGAGAAGGTAAACAGTTCAAAATAGTAATACAATTTAGAAAAACACATAGTGCTATGCAGGGCTACCAACAGGGCACTATCGCTGATACTCCCATTAGGGGTCTGGTCCAAAAAATAAGCAAAGGTGCCTGCCCACTGGCAATGTCCGCCGGCGCTTTCCAAAGTTAATTTGCCGAAAGAAACACGCCACATTATATTGCAGGGCCCGTTCCTTTCTCCAAAGTAACTAACGCTGGGGTGCTTCACAAGACTGGTGCTGGTTAGTGTTGTGACACTATGTGCGACGGCGCATATAACGTCCTGACGCTGGCATCATAACATATGCGCCACCTCACACAACATCCTGACGCTAGCCAGCGCCAGACTTGTGAAGAAGGGAACCAGCATCTGGGAGATGAGGCGCCAAGAAGAAGAAACTCCCAGCCAAAAGTGGAGGCAAGAAGACCCGGGAGTGGTCCATAGGTGTATGGGGTATACATTTTTTGGGGGGTGGTCTGGTCTGGGTGTAAATTAATTTCGGGGTCTGATTGGGGGTGTAACTTAAACTTGGGAGTTTGGAGTCTGAATTTCGGGGTCTGGTCAGGGGTTTGAATTAGATTCTTGCCCTGAAGGCGGTCCAAAATTTAGTAAGTCCGGTTGCGACCTAGGCCATGATTTCTGACTTCTCAGGCTGATAAAGTGATGGGCCCTGCTTGAGCAGGAGGCTCCTATACAGCAGATGGTGAGGGGGAGCCGGCGAATGACCACCCATAGATGTTCTCGGGGGTGCCACCTATAGAGATCCGTGGTGCAGATGCTACTCGAGGCTTCGGGCCGCAGACTATGCCACAAAATGGAACTGCATCAAGGAGATAAATTGAGGGCTTCACAGACTCAGCCCAAATGATGGAGGTAAGTAAAAACCTGCAAAACTCTCAGGGAGGCCCGATAGCGGCAGATGCTGCCACGTCTGTCTTCAAAACAATCTATTTCTAAATTTAAGCCAGCGGAGTAATCAGCTCATTTCCATAGGTCTGGCTTCAGGAACCCCCAGTAATCGCCTGTTATTTCTAAAGAAACCTTGCCAGGGAAATATAGTATTAGATGCTAAAGATTCAAATAAATGGCCAACCAAACAATGCACGGACGGGCCGACGTTCTTTAAAATGAAAGACGATCATTGAAAGCTGCTCTCTCTTCTAACTAATAGAAGATAGGGTGGTCCGTAGTTGGGGTCCACCCTCTATGGTGTCAATCTGGCCTAATAGAACATATGGAAAGGGTTTGTCTTCATGCGACAACCCCTTTAAGTAAAATTCTCATTTCTTCCCTTACTGCACACGTTGTACATCAAGTACAAAGTGAAACTTGTTTTGAATAGCAACCCCCATAACTGACATCTACATTATCCGTTTTATCCTTGCAATGGATCAAATCTCAATAAATATTTTTTTTATCAAAATGGTTTTCACTAAAACATACCATGTTTTTTTCTACCTTTATATCTGGTGAGTTCCATTGATTGCATATAATTTAATAAAGCACATACCTGTTAATATAAGGTCCCACAGTTTTCCATATATGTCAAACTAAATACAAAGTCATGAAGACAAATAAATTGTCTGTTGGAATTGATACAAAAAATTTGCCGCTGCATTGAAGGTCCCAAAGAACATAAAGGGTTCATTCATACTTGAATGAAAGAAGTTTAGAATTACCCGTTCTAGCAGCCTAGCCAAACTGAGTTATTGATAGATAAGGGCTTGGTCCAAAGTTCCACTGTGGATTTGGGAGAGTCATCCAGAATAACAACCTTCTCTGCAGCACTTCACGGATTAGGTCTTTTTGGTAGAGCAACACATCAGTAAATTGCACATGATAGCCCACTTGGAGTTTACAAAAAGGTTGCAACAAAACGGCGCTAAGCGCCTTCTTACTATGTCTGGCATCATCTTTCAGACATTTCTAGAGCCTGGAGCAAGTGGTTGGCATGCTGTACAACAAATGAGAGATCCCTCAAGTGGTCAGAGTGCACTACTACATGCCGGAGCTCCCTCAAGTGGCTAAAATGCAGTACTTCACGCTCCCTCTAGTGGTTCCTTAAAATTAGAAGACTTCCCTGTGTGTCATAACTGAACTACCTTTATAAGCCTCTTTCCAAGCGCCAAAAGCTACAAGAGTATTAGGGCCCATCCTGAATTCAGCAGTCTTTTTCCAGTAACTGAGATTGAGTATTCTATACTAGACCTTAGATAGTGACTCAATTTCTGAACCATTGCTTGTGAAAACCTGACCTCGGCTTCATTATTACTATTCTCTTAAATCTCAATTTAACATTGAATCTACAGTCATCTACCTGTCTCCAACAAGCCAAGTTTAAGGGAGCAGTTAGAGGGTCGCGACCTGCAGGTCCCTGGCAGCTAATTTGCTTTGCAGTTGTTCCTGGTGAAAACTAGATAGCCTGTTAGACTCCACGTCTTGACACTACCAGCGCTAACCCTAAACTGGAGTCAAATAATCATATGCGTTCAGCCAGATTCATGGTAGTATACTCTGGCCTAAAAACGGATTCCACTAGAGACCCAACATATTATGCAGCAGCTCATTGGGCAAGTTAAGAAACAAGAAGCTTTTCAGGTACAGATTTTCAATGTCTACAAATGCTGTCAGCACGTCTGGATACTTTGCAACCTACAGTGGCGGGCCAGACCCCTGTAGTTCCTGCTTTGGCTGTACCCATAAACTCCCAGCTACATATACTGAACCAACTTAATTTCAATGGAGACTCCAAAAGCTGCAGTGGAATTCACAATCAGTGTCCGATCCACTTTACACTCCAGTCTGGGTATTTTGCCTCAGAGAAAGTGAAAGTGGGCTTCATCATCTCTTTGCAATCTGGGCAAGCCTTGGCCTGGGCATCTCCTTTGTGCTAAAAGAACCACCCGCTTCTGCATAACTGTACACCCTTCATAGAAATGTTCCAGAAGATCTTTGCTGACAATCGGCCAAAATGGTGTACAGTTCCAGACTTGGCTCCAGAATTAAAATGGAATTATGAAGCCCTGGTTGCGACTTTCTGGCAAGGTCTCTCAGACAAAATTAAAGACGAACTTGCATCTAGCGAAATACCCTTTTTTTTGGCTGACTATATTTCATTATGTAACAAGATGGATATCCTTTTAAGAAAAAGCACTTTGGAGAAACAGGTGGCACACCATTCCAGTTTCAAGTTGTCTCGAGATTTCAGACTCCAGACACTCATCCAGGAGAACCTATGCACTAGGTCATTCTACGCTAACCCTTTAGGAAGCTGAGAAACAGGTCAAAAACCATCTCTGCCTTTATTTTGGTTCTCCTGCTCAATCAAGCTGAGAAATTTTAGAACCTAGATAGTAAAAAAAAAAAAAAGCTATCCTAGGTTCTTTGTGCTACTCTCCAACCTTAGAAAAATATTTTAGCTTCTCTACTAAAGTGACTTTCCGCACCCCTGCAAGGGTTAAAGTTTTGTCAGCCTTTCTTAAATACGGAGCAGCCCTAGTGGCAGAACTACAGAACCACTCCCCACCACCTATCCTTGGTTGTTATCAATGGAGATCGGATGCTGGGCGATCAATTTAATTGAGAACTAAGCCCCTCACTATGGGTATCTGGAAACCACATAATTCCTTGTGGTCCCCAAAGACATAAATCCCATTATCCTTGGGCTACGCTGGTTAAAAAATCATGTTCCACACCTAAGGCATGCTCTCTCCCTGCATCATGTCAATTGTTCCATCCCTTCTTAGTACTTCACCTTTACAGACGTACTGTCGAAAGTCTAAAACCTGCAACCCAATGGGGGATGTGTCATTCAATCTTTACATAGTTAATATGGTTGAAAAAAGATATACAGATGTGTCGGCCCTCATTGATTCAATAGAATTTCACGATATGCTAAACATCACAACCACTATGTGGCCACACATAGACACATAAAGCGTAACCCCTTCCCGCCGCAGCCATTTTTCAGATATTCATTTACAATTTTTTCTCCCTACATTCCAACAGCCATAACATTTTTATTTTTTTAAAAACCAGAAAAAGAAACAAGTCACGACCAAGTATTTGAAAAAATACAAACCATCTTTATTAAAGTCAATTTGACACAGAAGAAACACATAACAACTATACACAGTAAAATAACATGGACCCTCAAGAAAAGATGGAATCCGAACATAAAGGCAGAATGGCCCCCCAGATGTTGAGCTGGTCAAACGATCCCACACAAGACTACAGTGCATAAATCAGTACTATTAGGCAGGTGCTAGGCATGATACATTTGCACAAATGGTTATCTGTATGTAATAAATATAAAGTGCAATCCTAGGTACATAAAGCAATGCAAAGTAATATACCTACACCCACGTAGTGGAGAATGAATGGGGGATCAGGACCGGGAGAGGGGACCTCTGCTGGACCCGACGCGCTTTTCGCTGGTGCTTCGTCAGGGATTGAACATTTTTATTTTTCCATCAATATAGCCCTATGAGGGCTTGATTTTTGAGGGACGAGTTGTAGTTTTTCATGGCGCCATTTATTCTACCATATAATGTACTAAGAATTAGGAAAAAAATTCCTTGTGGGGTGAAAAATGAAAAAAAACTGTGATTCTTCCATTGTTTTTTGCACTTCATTTTTACGGCCTTCAGCATACAATTAAAACTATATGTTGACTTTATTCAGCGGGTCAATATGATTACGGCGATACCAATTTTTTATAGTTTTCCTTATATTTTACCACTTTTACAAGGAAAAAACGAACTGCAAAAAATAAGATATCATTTGTATTGCTAAATTGTTAGAGCCATAACTTCTTTATTTTCTCTTTGTCGATTGAGCGCTATGGGGGCATATTTTTTTGCAGTACGAGCTTTCATTTTTAATGGTGCCATTTTGGAGTACATGCAAGTTTTTGATCACTTTTTATCAAATTTTTTTGTGAGAGATGAGCTGATTCTGCCATTTTAGTCTTTTATTTTTACGACGTTCACCGTACATGTTAAATAATGTTATATTGTAATAGTTCCGATTTTTATGGAAACGACTATACCAGTTACCGTATTTTTCGGATCATAAGACGCACCTGACTATAAGACGCACCCAGGTTTTAGACACAGAAAATAGGAAAAATTTTTATATTTTACTTCTTTTACAAAAAAAAACTTTTTTTTTTTAACTTTTAACATTCTTTTAGACTTTATCAAAGTTTTTTTTTTTTTACACATTTTATTAGTTCCCCTAGGGAACTTGAACCATCGATCATTAGATCGCTGGTACAATACACTGCGATACATAGATGAGTTATAGAAATAGCGTAACTCGCTGAGCTACGCTGTTTCCGTAACTCACATAGTAGTGAATGCCAGTTATAGAAGACAGCGGAGGCGGGTAAGATAGACCGGGGTTTAGGGGGCCCCGTTCTAGAGATAGATGCGGGTCCCAGAGCTGGGACCTGCATCTATCTGACATTTATGAAATATCCTGTGGATATCCCAAAAATAAAGTATTTCAATCAGCGCAAATCCCGATATCAGGAGTGGTGTCACGCTGTAAAATCAAACAGACCTTCCACTCGTCACGGGTCGAAACGTTGCCATTTTTTACTGGATGTTTGACCAATAAAAGAACATATTGATTAAAATTTGGGAGATGTGTGCTGCTGTTCAACCATTCTTTTTCTGAGGATATCCTGTGGATATGTCATAAATGTCCTTCATGGGAAAACCACTATAAATGCTGCGGTCGCTATTGACCACAACATTTAACTAGTTAAACGGCCAGGAACAGCGCCATCGCTGTTCCTGGCTGTTCGAGCAGCGTGTCAGAAGCTGACACCTGCAGTGTATGGAGCGAGCTCAGTGCGTTATCCCGCTCGGATAAGGGGTAAAGTAAGGAGCGGTCAGGGGGCCCAGCGCTGCCGGGTACCTTGACTGCCGACTATAAGACACAGGGACTTTTTAGCAAGATTTATTCTTGATAAAAACTGCGTCTTATAGTCCGAAAAATACGTTATTTTAATTCTTTAGTTTTTTTTACAATGCTTCAGGGCAGTGATCACCAACCCCAGGGCCACAGACCAAAACCGAGCCATGGATCATTTGGTATCGGGCTGCTGTATCTGGTATATGACCCGGTGGCCGTAGGGAATTCCGTACGAAAAACCACACCAAATTGTCCCATGCGGAAAACTGCTGAGCATTCAGCCGGCCTGCTAGCAGGTCGGCGTCCTGGGATGGCGTTTTATTTCAGGAGAACGCTGCAGCCTGTGATTGGTCACATGTGACGAAGCGTCATTCCAGGAGGCAGGCCTAGAGGAAGAAACAGAGTCCTGAGTTAGTATAAGATTATTTCTTTCTGATTTGCATTTTTTGCGACGGAATCGCGGTGATTCTGCCACAATAAACGCAACAACTGCTATTTGTTGTGGGTTTTACTTCTCCATTAAATTTAATGGGGAATACCTGCAACAAATAAGCATTATTTACGCAAATACAATTGACATGCTGCGGAATAAAACTCTGCACTGCATGGCAATATCTGAGCATTTTTTTTGCTCACTCGTGTGGCTGAGATTTATTCTATCTCAACTATTTGCTGCTACTGTATTATGCTGTGGATTTTTCGCAACAAATTCTGCATTATTTATGCAACATGTGAACTGACCCTAAACCCCGAAACATCATTCCCCTCCGCCGGTTCATGCAAAAATTGTCTTGCATGAAACTGGTTCTTGGTTAAAAAAAGGTTGAGGACCGCTGTTTTAGAGGGAAAATGGGGAATTTTTTAGCTTTTAATATTTTGTTTTATACATAAAAAAAACTTTATTTAACTGATTTTTACTTTTTTATTAGTCCCCCTAAGGGCTTGAACCAGCAATCCAACTAATCTAATCTAATCTATTGCAGAGTATTGTGTTTCTGACAGGCTTCTATTAAGCCCTGCCAGTGCCTAAAGTGGTTGTCCACTACTGAAAAACTGATGACCAATCCACAGGATAGGTCATAAGTATATCATCGGTGCGGGTCCGACACCCAGACCCCGCACCGTTAAGCCGCTCCAGCTGCCTCTGGGCACCAGATGTTATGGCCCATTATGCGATGTACGGAGCCAGAAGGAGTTTGCTCCGTACATAGCATAGTGGCTGTGCTGCCGAAGTGTAGCTCTGCTCCTATTCACTTGAATAGGAGCAGAGCTGCAGTACTGCAGCTCGGCCACTATTCAGTGGCCGGAGCCAACTACATCCGGCATGTACGTCCGGCACTTGGAGGCAGCCAGAATGGCTTAACGGTGCGGGGTCCGAATGTCGGACCCCCACAGATCATGTACTGATGACCTATCCGGTGGATAGGTCATCAGTTGTCCAGTAGTGGACAACCCCATTAATAGGAATATAGAAATGGCGGATCTGGGGTCCTTCATTAGGCCCCCAGGCTGCCATGCCAAATATCGGCACCCAGCTATCGCATTGCGGGGGGGGGGCTGTTAGAGGGGGCTGCCCCCACTTTCTAATGCTTTAGATGCCACAGTCGCTATTGACAGCAGCATCTAAGGGGCTCGAGCGTGATTCCGCTCATTACAGTAAAGTGTTGACTGTAAAATACAGCAGATACGCCCGTGTTATATGGAGCAAACTCAGCCCATGAGCCTGCTCCATACTTCCGCTGCCTGTAGGTATACCTCATACGTCGGGAAAGGGTTAAACATTTTTGTAACAGAGAATAACTATAAAACTATAAAATCATGTTGTTTTTTTCAAAGCTTATTACCTTGCACCACACATCTCAGGATATGTTGCAATAAGAGACTAGTAAACAAACATAAATATAAAAATAAATGTATGCCATACGTCAGCCATCCGTCGCTTATAGACTCCCATGTTAAAAAGAATGTATACATCCCAGCCAGCTAGTAAGAAACGTAATGCGTTAAACACATACATTGTGGGCAACAAATGGCATGTTTAACATAGGCGTTATTTTACTGGATGGCTGTGATGGATGCCTCTGACGGATGTAGACTCCAAAGTTTAAAAAAACGTATTGATATTGTACTGAATTGATATCATAACAAATTGTATAATTTAACGCAATTCGAAAACAAGTAAGAGTGGACATATCTGTAGTTCGTCCTCATACAGTTTGCATCATTGCCGGCAGAACATACCATGTTTACAAGAGGAGATTTGTTGCCGACAACAATGCAATTCAGTAGATGATGTAGATTCAAACAGCCGACAAACAAGCATTTTCTCTTTAGATGGCTGATCACTGTTAAATTTGACACGGTCCGATGGTCGGGAACAAGTCTTCCATTTCCGCAAAAATCAACCCATATAAAAGGGCCATTTCAGATTGGGTGTGAAAAACCTGTGCAGCATTCCACTGTATAAAGGAACAACATTATTAGCCTCTTGTTTGCTAGCAATGTATTTTATCCTATGTGTGTGTATACGTGTTGTACAACAAAAGAAAAGACACAGACACGGCAGAATACGCATGATGAATCTAAAAGAAGGAAATAAGGTATTATTCAATATTTTGCCGAAAATAAGATTTATTGCAAATACAGTTTGCATAGGGTCACATGCTGGTGTGTTGCGCACTATGGATGGCTTACAGCCAGGGGTGGAATACCATGAGGGTAATCTGGGAAAGTGCCCTGGAGCCGAGGCTGGAAGAGGGCCCAGTTCGCCCCGGTTCTCCCGAACCGGTTGTTAAAATGACAGCTTGTTCAGAGAATCGGGGTGAAGCGGGACCTCTCACCCAATTGTATCCGCATCCTTAGGACGCAAATACAATTGATTACTATTGCACTGGCGAGACGGGAACTATCAGTTCCCACCTCGCCATTCGGCGCTTTAATAGTGACGCGGTCGCGTGATGACGTCATCGCGCCGACTGCGCCGTTACCTCCGGATGACACTGCCTGGTTACTGACCAGTGTATTGTCGCTAGAGGACGGGGACAGATAAGAATGTTTTTTGTTTTTTTTTTCTTCTGTGGGCAGTGTTGGTGGCAATATCTAAAGGGGCATTGTGACTGGCACTATCTACAGGGGGCAGTGTGATGGGCGCTATCTACAGGGGGCAGTTTGACTGGCATTATCTACAGAGGGCAGTGTATTTGGCATTATCTACAGAGGGCATTGTGACACATTATCGACGGAGGGCATTGTAACTGGCACCATCTACAGGGGTCAGTGTGACTGGTATTATCTACAGGGGGAAGTGTGACTGGCATTATTTACAGAGGACAGTGTGACTGGCATTATCTACAGATGGCAGTGTGACTGGCATTATCTACAGGGGGCATTGTGACTGGCATTATCTACAGAGGGCAGTGTGACTGGCGCTATTTACAGGTGGCATTGTGACTAGCACTATCTACAGGGGGCATTGTTAGTGTGTGTGGTGTTTTATTTTACAGTATTTGACACAATTTGATTCATGGGGACAGTGTATGGTAGTATTATATTAAGGGGCACAGTGTGTAGCACTATTATATTCAGGAGCGGTGTGTGATACTATTATATTCAGGGGCATAGAGTGTGGCACCATGAGAATTTTATCTTCGTTTATAGGTGCGGAAATGTTGTAAAAGTGAGTAGCCGAAGACATCTGAGCGGCAAACTCTGCAGAAATGGGCTGTGACCAGGAGAAGTCATCATAGAGGTCTTGAACGGATGGAAAAGAAAAGATAAAAAGAACAAAAAAGAATCGGAGGCGTCACCTGTGAGTCACTCAATGTAAATGTTTATTCTCCCTGTGACTGATCAGTACTATAGTCACTGTATGATCTTCAGCGAGATGAGGGGTGTATCGATTCTTTTTTGTGAAACAACAACTCTCAGCATATCCTAACCATTGTTCAGGCTATACTGGGAGCTGTCGTTTTATGTTGTACAAACTTATATGGCAGGGGTTAAAATGAATTTGCAAATGATCTCTGTAAGGAACTGTATTTGTGCTGGTGCTGTATATATGTACTGAGCTTAGTTTTGATGCTGTATATATGTACTGAGCTTGATTCTGGTGCTGTATTGATGTACCGAGCTTGGTTCTGGGGCTGTATATATGTAGAGAGCTTGGTTCTGGTGCTGTATATATGTACTGAGCTTTGCTCTGGTGCTGTATTTATGTACTGAGCTTGGTTCTGGGGCTGTGTATATATATATATATATATATATATATATGTATATATATATGTATGTATATATATATATATATATATATATGTATATATATATATATATATATATATATATATATATATATATATATATATATACAGTGAAGGAAATAAGTATTTGATCCCTTGCTGATTTTGTAACTTTGCCCACTGTCAAAGACATGAACAGTCTAGAATTTTTAGGCTAGGTTAATTTTACCAGTGAGAGATAGATTATATATAAAAAAAACAAAACAGAAAATCACATTGTCAAAATTATATAGATTTATTTGCATTGTGCACAGAGAAATAAGTATTTGATCCCCTACCAACCATTAAGAGTTCAGCCTCCTCCAGACCAGTTACACGCTCCAAATCAACTTGGTGCCTGCATTAAAGACAGCTGTCTTAAATGGTCACCTGTATAAAAGACTCCTGTCCACAGACTCAATTAATCAGTCTGACTCTAACCTCTACAACATGGGCAAGGCCAAAGAGCTTTCTAAGGATGTCAGGGACAAGATCATAGACCTGCACAAGGCTGGAATGGGCTACAAAACCATAAGTAAGATGCTGGGTGAGAAGGAGACAACTGTTGGTGCAATAGTAAGAAAATGGAAGACATACAAAATGACTGTTAATCGACATCGATCTGGGGCTCCATGCAAAATCTCACCTCGTGGGGTATCCTTGATCCTGAGGAAGGTGAGAGCTCAGTCGAAAACTACACGGGGGGAACTTGTTAATGATCTCAAGGCAGCTGGGACCACAGTCACCAAGAAAACCATTGGTAACACATTACGCCGTAATGGATTAAAATCCTGCAGTGCCCGCAAGGTCCCCCTGCTCAAGAAGGCACATGTACAGGCCCGTCTGAAGTTTGCAAATGAACATCTGGATGATTCTGAGAGTGATTGGGAGAAGGTGCTGTGGTCAGATGAGACTAAAATTGAGCTCTTTGGCATTAACTCTACTCGCTGTGTTTGGAGGAAGAGAAATGCTGCCTATGACCCAAAGAACACCGTCCCCACTGTCAAGCATGGAGGTGGAAACATTATGTTTTGGGGGTGTTTCTCTGCTAAGGGCACAGGACTACTTCACCGCATCAATAGGAGAATGGATGGAGCCATGTACTGTCAAATCCTGAGTGACAACCTCCTTCCCTCCACCAGGACATTAAAAATGGCTCGTGGCTGGGTCTTCCAGCATGACAATAACCCGAAACATACAGCCAAGGCAACAAAGGAGTGGCTCAAAAAGAAGCACATTAATGTCATGTAGTGGCCTAGCCAGTCTCCAG
This sequence comes from Rhinoderma darwinii, assembly GCF_050947455.1. NCBI lineage: Eukaryota > Metazoa > Chordata > Amphibia > Anura > Rhinodermatidae > Rhinoderma > Rhinoderma darwinii. The sequence goes on from NC_134688.1 coordinate 229,163,028, forward strand.
ACCTTAATCCCATCGAAAACTTATGGAGGGAGCTGAAGATCCGAGTTGCCAAGCGACAGCCTCGAAATCTTAATGATTTACAGATGATCTGCAAAGAGGAGTGGGCCAAAATTCCATCTAACATGTGTGCAAACCTCATCATCAACTACAAAAAACGTCTGACTGATGTGCTTGCCAACAAGGGTTTTGCCACCAAGTATTAAGTCTTGTTTGCCAAAGGGATCAAATACTTATTTCTCTGTGCACAATGCAAATAAATATATATAATTTTGACAATGTGATTTTCTTTTTTTTTATTTATATAATTTATCTCTCACTGGTGAAATTAACCTACCCTAAAAATTCTAGACTGTTCATGTCTTTGACAGTGGGCAAACTTACAAAATCAGCAAGGGATCAAATACTTATTTCCTTGACTGTATATATATATATATATACATATATATATATATATATGTATACATATATATACATGTATATATATATATGTTAAATCTACATTTACCTTAAGAGAAGGTAAATATATACACAGTAAAAACTAAACCCAAAAAAACATGGAGGAATCTCAGTTCTGTGGTTGTCTAAACTGAAATCTGCAAATATACACAGTGTCGGTACAGTGTCATCAGAGTTCTGTCTCTAGAGTTCGGGGGGGGGGCAGATTTGAAAAAGTGCCCGGGGCCCATGGTACCATTAATCTACCCCTGCTTACAGCCTATTGCTCAGGCCTTTAGTATAATTAGCACGGCTTCCCATTAATCTTTTAGTACTTTCATACCATTCTCCTTCTGCATCGCAAAGCCCTACTGCATCCAGCAAGATAATAAATATGGTTTGTTAGATTATATTTTGTCCAAAATGAAAAAGCTTGCAACCCATGTCAAGGGTCCTCATTGTTTTGCGAGTCTTTATACTAACCTAACAATATAAAAACTAGGAAAGTAAACTTCAAATCCAGATGCAGAAACAAATTGTTAATCCAGAGGTAAAGCTACATTATATAGCTCCGTGTATATAGTCCTGCCAGGGAACAGCTCCCTCAGGGTTTAAGAAATAATCTGCATATAACTCCAGATGTTCCTGGTCATCCATGCAATATTTGGTCAAAATTGACTGGTGAAGTGGTCACGTGTTGGTCTACATTCGCATCAAAGGCAGCATCATGAATCCTGGTGAAGTTTTGAATATCACACAGGCTTGCATAGAGACTTAGAATACTAAAGATGCACTCAACAAACCAACAGGTCCTGGTGAGCCGATAGTTGAAGATGCGCCTACTGACGTCCAAACCTTGTCTGGGCAATGGCTACAGAAAATGGATGGCGAGCCCGAAGCCCTCATCTGTCACTGTGAGTAAATGGTCCAAAAGATTCAGGTAGTAGGCATGGTTCAGGTAGAGGAAGCTGTCTGTTAAGAAGCAATGACAAACTGGCAATTACTGTTACCAAAAGCCAACAGCACTACTGAAAAATAGTGCTTGTAATTCTAGAATCAGAACTTACGTGGCTACTTGACATGGATGTGTTTTATTTCCAGTGCCCTGTAGCAGTTGTGAAACTGCGCAGTTACCATGAAACTCTCTCCTATGTTCAGCCACTCTTCTGCCGTGGGCTGAGGCATCATGTCTCCTTGAGTTTTTGCCAGACGACATCATAGGTAGACCAGATAATCCCCGTAGTGGTCGACATCCCCAGCAGGAATTAGACAAATCTCTCTATGCTGCAAAAGCAATTGAAAATGGGAGCAATAATGTGACCTTCCTGTGTGTGTTTTCAGTGGGTTAGGACAAAATTGTGACAACATTAACAAAACTACACCTCCCTCTGTTTTTTCTTTTTTACGGATGAGAAAAACTAATGACATACAGACGTAAAAAACAGATGCACAGAACGCACATGGATACAACATAGACATTTACATGGATGTGAAATAGTATGTTTTTTAAGCTATGCGTTGTGCAGTTCCATTGCTCTGTCCGTCAGAGGAGCAGAACAAGGAAATAACGTACCCAACGGTTCTATTGCACAATGAACACCGCCGGTTGAGTTTAATGGGTTCCACCAGGCTTGCCGTCAGGGTGTCCATGATTTTACCGGACACAATAGCGCAACATGCTGCGCTATTGTCTCCGGTAAACTCCAGTAAACCCTCCTGGATCTGCGACTAATGCCCCTAACGGAGCCTCCAACGCAGATGTGAACAGAGCCTAACAGATGCAAATTGGAAACGCTTGTGTAAAAGAGTCATGATTTGCAGGTAAATAAAAAAAAAAAATATTTGGCTTATAGAGTCTGTTTATGATTCCTAGCAGGTGTACTAACATTTATTATGCCGTTGAGAAAAGTGGTTATCAAGAAAGTTGTATCATGTGGTGTAACAATGGTCTACTAAATGTCGTAATAGAGCTACACCTGCAATCATTATAGCAGTTCATGGAGTAGCCAAATACCTGCACTTTACTTTGTGAATAAAGAATAATAAATGGTTAATTTCCTGTTGTGATTACATTATTTAGAATACGATTACCCTACTATGAGTTGTGAAAGCTTCATGATTTTGCTTTAATTAGCTGGCAAAGAAATCCATTAGTCTCTGTAGGGCAGGGATACCATAGAGTTGGAATCACATTATGTTGCTGTGTTTATGGCATTCTGAACATAAAATGAAAACAAATTAACCAGGAACCAGAGAAAACCCTATGTTCTCCTGGTCTTTACCTAAAGTGCTGTTCAAAGACAATCTGTCTAGTTATATGGCCGCTGTGCTCATGTGTCTATTGTAGCCATTTAAATTAGAGGATAGACAGACGTGAGTGAATACAATTTTCTGCTCTTAGCTGTATTATATGTTGGGCCTATATAAAGCTATTAACTCCACTTAATATTGGAAGAAATGTAATGTGCCTGACATTTTCTAATTATATAATCTCCTCTTGCTCTGTAACCATCTCTAGCTTCCTTCTATGGGTACAGTAGATACATTCAGCAAATTAAAGAACCATTACTTTTCTTCACATTTCTGCTCAGTACCCAGATAACAACTACAATGAGCATCTTAGGATGAGGTTGAATTGCTGAATTGTGGTGTTCTGTAAAAAGCAGTTATTCTTTGGTGTGCATATTGGGACAAAAGATGAGACACCTTGAAAAGGATTTTCTTTTGTAAATAAATGTCAATAAACATAATTCATTAAGATAACAAAAGTAACTGTTTCCATTCCACAATGTTACCTTTCTCTGGTGTCTCTTGGAATAAAACAAACAATTTATAGTTGTGGTGTCTAGACCTTTGAAATTGTCCTTCATCCATAGTGGAGTCACTAATCTAGTTAGTACTTTGGTGAAGTGGCGGGTTAAGTAGACAATAGGCCCTGTGCTATTCCCCAAACTTGGGCCCAGCTGCCCCACCAGCGTCCTGCTGCGCCGTCACTATGGTTAACACCACCTATTTCCATGAGCATTGACAAATGGGTGTTACGATTTTCCTTGTCAAAGGGTTGTGTCCCTACATATTGACAGTCTATCAGATTGTGTAGGGACACATCCTATTGACAAGGGGAATGGTAACTTTTTGTGGAATACAAGGATTTCATGACAGACATGTGACACAGGTGAAAACGTCACATTGTAGTCATTCATTTTCTCTATTCTCCTCCATCCGGTGCAGACCTCATGACGATTTCTCCCGGCCACTACATATTGGCATATGATATGTACGGCTCCTCACTTTTCCAACATTTCCACAAATATAATCAAAGATAAAAATCTCATGGTGCCACACACTATGCCCCTAAATATAATTGCACCATACACTGCGCCCCTGAATACAATTGTGTCAAACACTGTAAAGTAAAGGACCAGACACACACAGTGCTCTGTGTAGATAGTGCCACTTAAAAAACCGCTGCAAGAAAGAAGACGCCGTTTTTTTTCCGCGAGCGGCTAAAAACCGCCGCGGAAAGACACGCCTCCGCATTCCGTTGAAATCAATGGGAGGCGTTTCGGCCGTCTTTTGCTGCTGATTTTGACGTGGTTTTCGCGTCAAAATCAGCGTAAAAAAGCTCTGTGTGAACTAAGCCTAAGATTGTATTCACACGGGCCGATAGTAAGCCGCAAAGTCAAGAACTGCACGACAAAACAGCAACATTTTACAGTGAATTTCTGCGGTTTTGCAATGATATTAATAGCTGCATGGTTTTTACAGGTAATATACATTAACACTTGCCTTTCACCTGTAAAAAAACATTTGGCCTATAACATTTTCTCAAAACCGCCGTTTTTGACCACACCGCACACTACAGGCCCCTGTTAATTTACACCCTAATCGCCTTGGCTTTCTATATAGTTAGAACTAACACTTAGATGGACAATACAAGGGCAGTTTTAAAGAATTTCAAAGTTGTATTATGGGTTCAGAATTAGATTCTTTCTACAGGTCATCATTCATTTGAAAGTTTAAAGGCTATGGACACCTTTCAGGTCTTTTTTTTTTTTCTTTGTTATTGGAAAGCATAGTGGATCCACTTTGACTTGATCAGAACTGAGGAACTGAGCTTAAAAAAATCATTACGGAGCACATAGGAGTCACTGTCAGTCGATGCGTCAGTATAGCTCACTGACGGATTCAACTCAGAGCGGCATTTTGCAGCTTTTATGTAATGTGATACAAAGGAGCTTCAAAATTAAAACAGTAAATTTGTTTTAATAAACGTCAATTACAAAACTCATTTTTATCATTAAATAAATACTTTCCAATAAAAAAAGATGTACAAAGGATTTAATCCTGAATTATTTCCTGTTTTTACCTTTATACAGTATATACTTCATGTACAGTACCTCATATTTTGCACTGTTAGGTAAATACTGTAGTGCTCTTGCATTATTTTCCAAAAATGTGTTCAAAGCTTTAAGCATTGTAAATTTTATATTTTATTAATGTATCACCTCTCATACAAACTTAATTTATTTTTTTGTTTTTTTATTTATCTGTTTAAATGTCACTTTTTACTTCAGTGTTCTGTAATTTGTAGCTTCTAGCTAGTCATCATTTTAGATAGTTTCTTATGTGCTGTAAAATCAAGAGACAGAGGTTTCAACAAATGAGTAATATTCTCTACTACACATAACAAACTGTGTAAATATGCATAGTTATTACCTGTATGGCTTGAGATGAGATGATTTGCAAGCTAATCTGCTATTTCTCACTTTCCTTAGAATACTATTAGTTTAGGTTTAAAAAAATACTATGAAAGATAAGTTAATAAAAATGACAGAAACCTGACATGGCATTCTTCATATGTTTTAATCATATTTAGCGGTAGAAGAAGCAAACCACAACGGCAAATTTCAAGTGAATATTGACATAGTGTACAAAATATTTTTTAGTTCCTAGAGAGTGGCTCATAGTCCATTTCCAAAGTCTTACTTGGTGCAGTTCTTGCAAAGAGAAAATCTTCAACCTTCTCGTTACATGATTAGGGAAGTTTTTGACATCATCAGTACCTCTATGTGGCGGGGTTATGAACTATTCAGTCATCTATGTAGAGAAATGCTCAGTAGATGTTGGATTTCTTTATAAAGATGTGACCAGGCATTTCATGACATCACTCTATACAGGATCTGATAGTGTCATACACTGGAGGTGGAGGAAGTAGGTACTAAAAAAACTCAGACATCTCAACATATTTTGGCTAGGTGAGTTGGAAGTAAAAGATTATTTTAAAGTTTCCTTTTATTAAAGACTGACCCCTGAACAAAAAATGAAGTTTTACACTTGTGTCTTTTTTTCTACTTGAAACTCTGTAGCGTCCATGGCCGCGGGCCGTCGTGTTTGCTCACCCCCCGACGGCCGCAGCCATGGATCTGTGAGCACTGGCTCACATTTCCTTCCTGAGATACACCAGCGCTCACTACCGCTCCGGTCTGCTGTGTCCCGAAGCGTGCGCACACACGCTCGTGCCTGGTCAGCACGCGCACATTTGGAAATTATCTTTATCAACTACACATGATTTCCTGGGCTATAAGAAGGGCCCTGCGCTTCTGATCCTTGTCTGAGTATTGTTAGTGTATCCCATGTCAGTCCTGCAAATGGTCCCTTAGTGTTATTCCGTTCCAGTTGTTACCCATGCCCTGTTACCTGTATCCTGTGCTGTGTTCTTGTTCCTGAGCCTATTAGTGTTGAAGTCATGTCCTACTGCACCTGCTGTCGTTTGCCCTGTCCAGTGTCGTTTGCCCCGCCCAGTGTCATTTGCCACGTCCAGTGTCGTCTGCCACGTCCAGTGTCTTCTGCCACGTCCAGTGTTGTCTGCCATGTCCAGTATTTTCTGCCACGTCTAGTGTTATCCGCTATGTCTGGCACAACCTGCTGCACCCACCTCCATCCATGCTGAAGCCTCGGCCACTGTCCAGACTAGTTTAGGTACTTGTGTATTACGAACTGCTATAGACTCTTGCATAAACTGTGACTGGGCCAGCTGCCTCTCCTCTATGGTGGAGCGGCATAGTGGGTCCACATACCCTGGGATCATGACTGTACGCTCAGGCCTTGGAACCCACTGGCCAGCCCAAGACCGCTGTCCAGAAGATACAGACAGGGATGCATGACCTACGCACACGTCAGGATCAACTCCTCAAGGCTGTAAATTCTATCATGGTCCGTCTGGATCAAATCACTGTTCCACCTCCGGTTCTTCCTCCAGAGGCTATTGCTGTGCTGCTGCCCATTGCTCCTCCTGTTTGTTCCGAATCCGCAGTTCCACTGATTCTTCCTCCTTGCTATGATGGTGATCCCAGAGCCTGTAGGGGATTCATTAACCAATGCATGCTTCGTTTTAGGCAAAGGGCTCATCTCTTCCCCTCCGAGGAGACCAAAGTAGCGTTTATTATCTCCCTCCTCGCTGGCCAGACCCTCGCATGGGCAATCCCAATCTTGGAACAATAGGGACCTGTATCCTTGGACCTAGCCTTGTTCCTGCAGTCTTTTCGTGCCGTGTTTGAGGAGCCGGGCCATACATCTTCCGCCGCAGCCACTCTGTTGACGCTCAAGCAAGAAGGTTCCACAGTAGGGGAGTATGCTATCTCTTTTCGTACCCTGGCAGCAGAGTTGGCATGGAACAATGAGGCACTGGTGGCGACCTTTTGGCAGGTACTGTCCTCGCACATCAAGGACGAACTGGCAGCCCGCGACCTTCCTTCTACCTTGGATGCCCCCATCCTGTTAGCCACTCGGGTTGACATGAGAATCCGGGAGCGCACTCAGGAGTTTTGACAGGAGAGCCGGGATCACAGACCAACAACCTTGGTCCAGAGACCACTATTGCCTTCCCCTAGTGCAGGGGTCAGGAACCTTTTTGGCTAAGAGAGCCGTAAACGCCACATATTTTGAAATATAATTCCGCGAGAGCCGTACAATATGTTTAAAGGGGATACATGTCCTGTGGAGAGGGGGATACATGTCCTGTGGAGAGGGGGATACATGTCCTGTGGAGAGGGGATACATGTCCTGTGGAGAGGGGATACATGTCCTGTGGAGAGGGGGATACATGTCCTGTGGAGAGGGGGATACATGGCCTGTGGATAACCTGTGGAGAGGGGATACATGTCCTGTGGAGAGGGGGATACATGTCCTGTGGAGAGGGGGATACATGTCCTGTGGAGAGGGGGATACATGTCCTGTGGAGAGGGGATACATGTCCTGTGGAGAGGGGATACATGTCCTGTGGAGAGGGGATACATGTCCTGTGGAGAGGGGGATACATGTCCTGTGGAGAGGGGGATACATGTCCTGTGGAGAGGGGGATACATGTCCTGTGGAGAGGGGGATACATGTCCTGTGGAGAGGGGGATACATGTCCTGTGGAGAGGGGATACATGTCCTGTGGAGAGGGGATACATGTCCTGTGGAGAGGGGGATACATGTCCTGTGGAGAGGGGGATACATGTCCTGTGGATATCCTGTGGAGAGGGGATACATGTCCTGTGGAGAGGGGGGGGGGTACATGTCTTTTGCTCTATTTTGCGCCTTCAGGACCAGACACCGTTTAGCCATTTTTAGCACGTGTTAGTTAAATGGCTCTAACTTTTTTATTTGTTGGGCTAACGACGTGATTTTTGCGACGTTTTTTCCGTAGACAATGCAGGTTTCATTTTTTATCGTTTTTATACACACCTTTTTTGCTATTTTGGAATTTTTATTCATAAAGTTTGAAAATAATAGTAAAAAAATAAGCTTTTTTACATTTCAGCTATTTTTTTTTTTTTTGGTAATAACATAGTTTTACCCTAAAATAGACCTTTTATTTGTGATCGGCATTGTCTACCGTAAATTTTTATATATTACATGTCTATATTAGGGTAATTGGGTCAGCGCTAGCGTTACAACAATGATTGGCGGGGGGAACGGTTTTTTTGGGGTGGGTATTTTATGTGTATTTATTATTTAAATTTTTTTTGCACTTTACTTTATTATTTTTTTATTACTATGGTCTGTCCCCCAAAGGTCAAAGAAGACCTTTGGGGAACTTTATATATTTTCTTTCTTTTAAATTTACACCATGTTTTTCCACTGTAACTGGAGCTGCACAGCAGCCCCAGTTACAGGGGAAATCAGCCCTCTCATAGTGACGATTGTCACTAATAGGGCTGTGCTGGGTCTTGTTAGACCCAGCAGCAGTCTGTCAGTAACAGCACCCGGCGATCATGTGACCAGTCACATGATCACCGGGAGGAATAGAGACAGCGCCGCTGCTGCTGTCTCTATTCCTATACACAGCGTTCATTGAGCGATGTGTAAGAAGACATCGGAGAAGACAGAAGCAGCGAAAGCTGCTTCTATCCTCTCCTCAGGGTCCCCGGCAGTCACTGACAGCCGGAGACCCGACATTCAGCTGCCCGATCGCGCGGGCAGCAAGTTAAAACCCGAGCCGTAGAAAGTCTATGGCTCGGGTTTTAAGGACCCTGACCGCTGGCCGTAAAAATAAGAGCCAGCGGTCGGGAACCAGTTAATGGCAGAGCGGGGAGATACCTCCATGCTCTGCCGTAGTGTTCAGTGGCGTCCCGCTGTAGCAGCCATAGCGGCTGCTAGCGGAGCCTCCGGCCATGGTGGGGGCCCGTGCCGGCGGGCGACACGGGCCCCCTCATGCCGCGGGCCCCGTAGCAGCCGCTACTGCTGCTACGGCGGTAGTTACGCCACTGCATGCATCCTTCCCATAGACAGGTAGGAGCCCTGTCTGCGAGCCAGATACGGCCATCAAAAGAGCCATATCTGGCTCGCGAGCCATAGGTTCCCGACCCCTGATCTAGTGGATCAATTGCATCTACCCAAAGTTCTTCTGGAGAGACTTCTGGCAGTTGCATCTGTGAATGGTCTACCATTGCCCGATCCGATTGCGTTCATCATGGAACCATTGACACTACAAGTTGGAGCTCTTCACTCGGAACAGATTGCCTTCCTGGTATTACCCAAAGCTTTCAGACCTATCGTGCTGGGTTTGCCATGGCTTCGTCTACACGCTCCGGTTCTTGACTAGAGTTCCGGAGAAGTTCTTCAATGGGGTTCCAGATGACATAGCCATTGCCTGTCACAAGTTCCTCCTGTCTTGCCCCCTCTGCCTCAGTCTCTCTCCGATCCACTTTCTCAGTATGCTAGTTTTGCGGATGTCTTCAGGAAGCGAGAGGCTGAGACGCTGCCTCCACATCGGAATTATGACTGCCCCATTGAACAGGTTCCAAATGCTTCTCTTCCCCGTGGACGGGTATATCCTCCCTCCTTGCCAGAGACTCTATTCATGTCAGCCTATATCAAGGAGAATTTGGAGAGGGGTTTCATACGAAAGTCTTCCTCCCTGGCCGGGTTCTTCTTCATTAAGAAGAGAGACGGATCTCTTCGACCCTGCATTGACTACCGTGGTCTCAACCAGATCACGGTCAAGAACAAATACCCGATGCCACTTATATCCGAACTGTTTGACCGTATATGAGGAGCCTGTATTTTTTCAAAATTAGACTTGCGTGGGACTTATAATGTGATCCGAATCCGTCAAGGGGACGAGTGGAAGACGGCGTTCAACACCTGAGATGGGCCCTACGAATACCTTGTGATGCCCTTCGGACTGTTTAACTCTCTCACAGTCTCTCATGAATTCGTCAATGATATCTTCCAAGATCTCCTCTATGTCTTTGTTGTAGTCTATCTCGATGATATTTTGATTTTCTCCCCAGGTCCAATGACTCATCGGAGGCATGTCCGTCAGGTTATACTGTGATTAATGGAGAATCGTTTATATGACAAGTTGGAGAAGTGTGTCTTTGAAAAGAAGTCTTTGCCCTTCCTGGGCTACATCATCTTGGATCAAGGTCTCAAGATGGATCCTGAGAAACTAAAGTCTGTCCTGGAATGGCCACGTCCTCAACGCCTGAGGGCCATACAGCGTTTTCTGGGACTCACCAATTTCTACCTGCAGTTTATCCCAAACTTCTCATCACTGACTGCCCCCATTTCTACCCTTACCAAGAAGGGTGTGAACACCAAGGTGTGGACTCCAGAGGCAGAATCTGCATTTATTTGCCTCAAGAAAGCCTTCACTTCAGACTCGATCCTCCATTATACCTGAAGTGTCTCGGCAGTTCTCATTGGAGGTGGACGCTTCTTCTGTTCGTGCAGGTGCATTTCTATTCCAGAGGAACTCCAAAGGAAAGGCAGTAGTATGTGGCTATTTCTCGAGAATTTTTTCTTCTGCATAGCGCAGCTACTCTATTGGGGATCGGGAGCTACTGACCATCAAATTTTCTCTGTAGGAGTGGAGACATCTGCTAGAGAGTGCAGCTCACCCCATCCTGATCTACACCGACCACAAGAACCTTACCTAACTCCAGTCAGCCCAACGGCTGAACCCCCGTCAAGCCAGGTGGTCGCTGCTCTTCACCCGTTTTTAATTTGTGCTCCACTACCGTCCCGCTGACAAGAATGTGAGGGCCGATGCCCTGTCCAGGTCATTTGAGACGGATGACATGGTGGAGTCCCTTCAAAGTATCATAGACCCATCCTGCATCATCACTGCTAATCCTTTGCAGGTTTTAGACATCCCTCCGGGGAGGACTTTTGTTCGGTTGGCAGACAGGAAAATAATTCTCTGCTGGGAACACAGTGTGTTCATAAGACCCGAGGCCTGATTACTCGTCACTTCTGGTGACCCTCGCTACCCAAAGATGTTGTGGACTTTGTCTCTTCCTGCACGGTGTGTGCTTCTAACAAGGTTGCTCACCTCAAGCCTGCCGGCCTGCTCCAACCAGCCTGTACACAGTATCCCCTGGCAGCACATTGCGATGGACTTTGTCACAGACCTTCCTCCCTCAGCAGGATGCAGCAATGTCTGGGTGGTGGTGGACCAGTTTTCTAAGATGGCACACTTTATCCCGCTGACTGGCCTACCTTCTGCTCTCCGACTGGCAAGTCTGTTCATTCAGCACATCTTCCGCTTGCATGGCTTGCCCCTTCACATTCTGTCTGATTGGGGGCTTCAATTTACCTCAAAATTCTGGAGAGCCCTCTGTAAACTCCTGGATGTGAGATTGGACTTTTCCTCAGCCTATCACCCCCAGTCCAATGGGCAAATCGGGAGGATCAACCAGATTATGGAGAATTATCTCCGCCACTTCATCACCTTGCAGCATGAGAACTAGGTACAGCTTCTTCCATGGGCCGAGTTCTCGTATAACAACCACACAAGTGAGTCCACCACTTCCACACAATTTTACATTGTGTACAGTCAACATCCTAGAGTCCCTCTTACTGTGTCGAGTACATCTCAGGTACCCACTGATGACTTTGCATTTGGGGATTTCTGCAAATCTGGCAACAGACCCGATCCTTTATTTTGCTGGCAGTCGATCACATGAAGCGAAAAGCGGATACAAAAAGAAGAGAGCCACCTCAATATCTTCCAGGTACCAAAGTCTGGCTGTTCTCATGGAACAGTCATTTAATGGTGCTTTCATACAAGTTTGCGCCCAGGTTCCTCGGACCTTTTGAGATTTTGCAACAGATAAACCCTGTCTACTATAAGTTGCGGCTGCCTCCTACCCTCAGAAACCCCAACTCCTTTCATGTGTCCCTCCTGAAACCAGTGGTCCTGAACCGCTACAGCAAGACTTCCAGTTCCGCAGTTGCTCCCAGTTGCTCCCAGTAAATCTGATGTGTTTGAGGTGAGGGAGATCCTGGATTGCAAAAGGGTAGGAGGAAGGACTTTCTATTTGGTGGATTGGAGAGGGTTTGGTCCTGAGGAGAGGTCCTGGGAGACAGAAGAGAACCTCAGTGCCCCTGCTCGCATTAAGAAATTCCTCTCTCGCTCTGGCCCCAAGAGGAGGGAGCATAAGAGGGCTGATACTGTAGCGTCCATGGCCGCTGGCCCTCGGGTTTACTCACCCCCATGACGGCCGCAGCCATGGATCTGTGAGCGTTGGCTCTCATCTCCTTGCTAGGAGATGCCAGCGCTCACTTCCGCTCCGGTCTGCTGTGTCCCGTAGGGTGCGAGCACGCTCGTGCCCGATCTTAAAGGGCCAGTGCGCGCACATTTGGAAATCATCATTATCAACTACAAATGATTTCCTGGACTATAAGAAGGGCCCTGCCCTTCTGATCCTTGCCTAAGCGTTGCTAGTGTATCTCATGTCAGTCTTGCAAATGGTCCCTTAGTGTTATTCCGTTCCAGTTGTTACCCGTGCCCTGTTACCTGTATCCTGTATCCCTTGCTGTGTTCTTGTTCCTGAGGCTATTAGTGTTGAGGTCGTGTTCTACTGCACCTGCTGTCGTTTTCCACGTACAGTGTCGTTTGCCACGTACAGTGTCGTTTGCAACGTCCAGTGTCTTCTGCCACGTCCAGTGTCTTCTGCCACGTCCAGTGTCTTCTGCCACGTCCAGTGTCGTCTGTCACGTCCAGTGTCTTCTGCCATGTCCAGTGTCTTCTGCCATGTCCAGTTTTGTCTGCCACGTCCAGTGTCACCTGCCACGTCTAGTATTATCTGCCACGTCTGGTGCAACCTGCTGCACCCACCTCCATCTGTGCTGAAGCCTCGGCCACTGTCTGGACTAGTTCAGGTACCAGTGTGTTACGAACTGCTATAGACTCTTGTATAGACTGTGACTGGGCTAGCTGCCTCTCTACTACGGAGGAGAGGCCTAGCTAGTCCACATACCCTGTGATCGGGACACTATCTATCTATCTATTTATCCATCTATCTATCATCTATTTATCTATCTATATTTAACATAGCAGTAAGTAAGGCAGAGGGCGCATATTGTACCACTGGGAAACCATCCATCACCCTCTAGTAAATTAGCCTATTCGTTATCGCAAACAAAGTATTACCAATTTTTTAGAACTGCACAGCTGACACTGGGAAATTACATGCAGAACTTCATGTTTTTCATATTTATAATCTTGACTTCTTAAGTTACCAAATGTCAATGCTTTCTGCTAACAGTTTATACCCTTTGCTTCTTACTCACTTCATGCTGTTACATTTTCAATTTTTGTGCTAAAACGTTTGAAGTAGCAGTAAGATTCTTTTTCTCCATTGTTTGCTTTTAAATTTCAGACACTGATTTGAAAATTAATGTTATTGATCAGACTCATTAGATTCAATATATTTTGTAAATGGAATTTAACAATACAAAAAAAAAACATTCTGCAGCAGTTAAACCAATAGGAAACATAACCAAGGAAACCAATTTATTACAATGAGAACATATTGAAAAACAATCTATGTTTCTGTTAGATAAGTTGCTGCTTGCTATTTAGTTATGATATTTTATTAACCTGCAAGTACTTATGGTGTTGTTACAAAATATAATAATTCAATAAATATAAATACTAATAGTATTTAAAGAGAATATTTCACCTGCCCATACATGTGCAGCTGAGTGCAGCATGTAATGGGTAGGGCTGCACAAACCCGGGGGCACTTTACATTTTTTTTCTACCCTTCTCCGTTATTTAGATATTGGTGTCGTTATATTTGGCGCCCGATACTTAAATAACCCTCTGAACTGTCAATGGGGCGTGTAATGGCAAGGGGGCATCTTACTATGGCTGTGACACTGTCCAATCAGCTACGGACAGTTTTACAGCAAGAGCGAGGAGAGAGGAGAGCGTGTGCTCTTACACTGTCTGTAGCAGTGACACGCCCCCCCCCTTGCCATTTCGGCAGACATGTACAAGACTTGCCCTTGTCTGCCGACAGCTGAAGAGTGAGTGCGTGCGCACGCGCTCTCTCTCCTCGCTCTTGCTGTAACACTGTCCGTAGCTGATTGGACAGGGTTACAGTCATAGTAACATGCCCCCTTGCCATTACACGCCCCATTGGCAGTTCAGGAGATTATTTAAATATCAGGCGCGAAATATAATGGCACTGATATCTAAATAACGGAGGAGGGTAGAATTTGTTTTTAAAGTGCTCCAGGGTTTGTGCAGCCCCGCCCATTACATGTTGCACTCAGCTGCAAATGTATGGGCAGGTGAAAGGTTCTCTTTAAAGAGGACCTGTCACTAGGTCATATAAGTTGATAAATTTAATATGCCCTTAATGCCACTCACTGATTCCATCATTGGTTTTTTTTCTCCTGGATCCTCCAGTTCCAAAGATATGGCCCACTGTTGTGTGTGCTTCCTATATGCTAATTTGCTGTAGTTAGCCAACAGTGTGTGAACGACCTTCAAGTTGCCTCGTGCTGATTGGTCAGCATCAGAGGCAGGAAAGCTAGCTCTACCTCGAGAGAATGAGGGTAGTTCATGCTAACTATAGTTGGCTAACTACAGCAAATTAGCATATAGGAGCCAACACAACAATGAACCATATCTCTGAAACAGGGGGGTCCAGGAAAAAAAAACCAGCGCTGGAATCAGAGAGACAGCGCTATTCAGGTTAGTGCTATTCATAATAGCAACATACATACAGTATATACATACACTATCGTTCAAAAGTTTAGGGTCACTTAGAAATTTCCTTATTTTTTAAAGAAAAGCACCGTTTTTTTCAATGAAGATAACATTAAATTAATCAGAAATACACTCTATACATTGTTAATGTGCTAAATGACTATTCTAGCTGCAAATGTCTGGTTTTTAATGCAATATCTACATAGGTGTATAGAGGCCCATTTCCAGCAACAATCACTCCAGTGTTCTAATTGTACATTGTGTTTGCTAACTGTGTTAGAAGGCTAATGAATGATTAGAAAACACTTGAAAACCCTTGTGCAATTATGTTAGCACCGCTGTAAACAGTTTTGCTGTTTAGAAGAGCTATAAAACTGACCTTCCTTTGAGCTAGTTGAGAATCTGGAGCATTACATTTGTGGGTTCCCTTAAACTCTCAAAATGGCTAGAAAAAGAGAGCTTTCATGTGAAACTCGACAATCTATTCTTGTTCCATGCGAGAAATTGCCAAGAAACTGAAGATTTCCTACAACGGTGTGTACTACTCCCTTCAGAGGATAGCACACACAGGCTCTAACCAGAATAGAAAGAGAAGTGGGAGGCCCCGCTGCACGACTGAGCAACAAGACAAGTACATTAGAGTCTCTAGTTTGAGAAATAGACGCCTCACGGGTCCTCAACTGGCAGCTTCATTAAATAGTACCCGAAAAACACCAGTGTCAACGTCTACAGTGAAGAGGCGACTCGTGGGATGCTGGCCTTCAGGGCAGGGTGGCAAAGAAAACGCTATATCTGAGGCTGGCTAATAAAAGGAAAAGATTAATATGGGCAAAAGCACACAGACATTGGACAGAGGAAGATTGGAAAAAAGTGTTATGGACAGACGAATCGAAGTTTGAGGTGTTTGGATCACACAGAAGAACATTTGTGAGACGCAGAACAACTGAAAAGATGCTGGAAGAGTGCCTGACGCCATCTGTCAAGCATGGTGGAGGTAATGTGATGGTCTGGGGTTGCTTTGGTGCTGGTAAAGTGGGAGATTTGTACAAAGTAAAAGGGATTTTGAATAAGGAAGGCTATCACTCAATTTTGCATTGCTATGCCATACCCTGTGGACAGCGCTTGATTGGAGCCAATTTCATCCTATAACAGGACAATGACCCAAAGCACACCTCCAAATTATGCAAGAACTATTTAGGGAAGAAGCAGGCAGCTGGTATTCTATCTGTAATGGAGTGGCCAGCGCAGTCACCAAATCTCAACCCCATAGAGCTGTTGTGGGAGCAGCTTGACCGTATGGTACGCAAGAAGTGCCCATCAAGCCAATCCAACTTGTGGGAGGGCCTTCTGGAAGCATGGGGTGAAATTTCTCCCGATTACCTCAGCAAATTAACAGCTAGAATGCCAAAGGTCTGCAATGCTGGAATTGCTGCAAATGGAGCATTCTTTGACGAAAGCAAAGTTTGAAGGAGAAAATTATTATTTCAAATAAAAATCATTATTTCTAACCTTGTCAATGTCTTGACTATATTTTCTAGTCATTTTGCAATTCATTTGATAAATATAAGTGTGAGATTTCATGGAAAACACAAAATTGTCTGGGTGACCCCAAACTTTTGAACGGTAGTGTATATATATTTGAAAATATCTATCTATCTATCTATCTATCTATCTATCTATCTATCTATCTATCTATCTATCTATCTATCTATCTATCTATCTATCTATCTATCTATCTATCTATCTATCTATCTATCTATACATATGTTATTGAATTATAATTATTTTATGGATAGTGTCATACAATATAATGTGTCAAGGGCAAATTATTTGTCATATGATAAAATAAAACAGTTAAATTCTGAATTAATTTCTCCAAATAAAACACTATATTGATTTTCATTTTCTTCTGGCAAGTGAGTAACAAAGATACATAGACATATTCACAAGAAGCCAAACCTAATTCGTGTTTCAAATTTTTCAGATTCTCAGGTTTATAAGTAGTATGACAGGTAAGAAATTTATAATTTTATTTTTAGTAGATTTTAAACAGCCATTAATCATTCTTGGTGGGTAGAGTGTCAGTAAAAAGTAGGTTATAACAGAACTTTCATTTAGTATGTTCTATCGGTAACTAAATAAAATTCTTTGAGGTATATTGAATAGCTATGTATCAGTTCTTAAAACACCAATATTTAGGTATTTAAATATTTATACCCAATGAAAATAAGATCAACTCTAACCCATAAAATGTAAGGACTCACACTACTAGAGGGTGACTTTTATGAACTTTTAGTAAACATTACCCCACTGACAACATTGGTAAAAAAAAACAAAAAAAAAAAACGTTTGTCTTGGAATTTGTCTTTATTCTTTTTATTTATTAAGAAAAAGAGGACTCTTTTAAACGGCATGTGTTTAAAAAAGGAAACTCCCTCCTACCACGTGAGTGCTTCGGCTTGGAAACATTGCAGCAAAGTAGCATCCATGGCAACGGGCCGTCGGGTTTACTCACCGTCCGACACCCGTGATCCGTGAGCGCTGGTCCGCATCTACTTCCTAGGAGACGCCAGCGATGACTTCCTCTCCAGTCTGCTGTGTCCCGTACAATCATCATCATCAGTCACATGATTTCCTGGTCTATAAGAAGGCACCAGCCGTTCTGATCCTTGCCTGAGCGTTGTTAGTTATCCCAAGTCTGTCTTGCAAATGGTCCCTTAGTGTTTCCCATTCCTGTCATTACCCGTGCCCTGTTACCTGTTCCTGTATCCCGTGCTGTTCTTGTTCCTGTGCCTACTAGTGTCGGAGTCGTGTCTACTGCACCTGCTGTCATTTCCACGTCCAGTGTCTTCTGCCACATCCAGTGTCTTCTGCCATTCCCAGTGTCTTCTGCCTCGTCCAGTGTCTTCTGCCACATCGGATACTGCCCGCCACATCTGGCGCTACCTGCTGGACCGACCTCCATCTGTGCTAAAGCCACAGCCACTGTCTGGACTAGTTCAGGTACCCAAGTGTTACTAACTACTATAGACTTTCGTATAGACTGTGACCTGGTCAGCTGCCTCTCCGCTACGGCGGAGTGGCCTAGTGGGCCCACATACCCTGTGACCGTGACAAGCAGAACCCCATCCATACATTGTCTCTTCTCTTCCTTACCGGTCTGTGTACAGGACACCCATACCTTTCACAGAAAAGGTTTCTCCACTGCGACTGCGTTGCATACTGACACATAAGGACACGCAAACTACGTGCAATGTTCGATAGAAAGGGAGTGAAACAATGTACCGAATTATCCCCGCTGCCATACATGCAGCAGTGCTCAGTTCTGTGGACACCGCATGGTGACAGGGAGTTTTTTTTTTTTCCAAATACAAGTTACTTGAAAGCTGTGTTATTCTTAATGAAAACTATGGCTAAATAAAATACAGTAATTTTTTTATACCAGACAACAACCTTTATCCCTTTGACTGCCAATCACTTATTTAATACATCATGACTTTCAATAGGACTAGATTATAAAGACTAGAGCCCAGATCTTGATATCATACTAAAACCAGAATCTTAATGTTCAAATGATATATTTAAATCTGTATTTTGGGGAGCAGCACTTGTTTGAAGTCATGGAGCAGGAAAAAAAACTTCCCGGTTTTGTGTCTATATAGGGCTTCCTTTAGCTTTATTGTCTTTTTTTTCTAAAAAAAAAACACATGTGAAAACCAGATGTTAAATGATACATCCAAAAAACCCAGCAAAAGGCCAGAAAAACGCCACAACAAACAAGCATTAGATTGTAGTGCATTTTATATTTCACTATATACTTTCAGCTAATATCTGGCTGTAGTGTATTTGGTAATACGCCATTGTTTATTCCCCAAATCCCAACACGTGAAACCACCCTGCGGAAGATGTGGGAGGGGGGAGCAGCTGTAACTATCAGCAGGGAGAAAGTTCACAGCCTGTTACTGTTATCTCTCCCGCTGTACAACCTTCTAGTGACTCCAGTAGGTAATACAGGAATGTTTATTTATGTTATCACTGCACTCACCAATCAGGAAGGATGTGTAGAGGATGTTTTCGTACTACGCTGTGAGAAGATGAGCAGGTAACATCTAATCTCCTCCTGTGCCTAATAAGATCACTTGGCAACTCCTTGACTGAGATGTTCACTGGAATCTGAATAGTGGTGATTTATGGCCTCTAGAATGTTGTGTGTCTCAGGTTCTACTTGTGTCCCACTTTTAAACATGCCGTTTTATGCATTTTGTTTTTACACAATGTTTTGTTTTGATGCAAAATTGCCTCAAAAAGAGTGTAAAGTGCTAGGTGCGGTTTTTACAATGTGCACAGTGTCTACTTTCACAAAATGTATGGGGGTATAATATAATTTTTTTAAGTCAATATTCAGGTTTTATTTGTGTATCTCAAAAATGTTATTACGATTAGCAGCACGGCTGCTAGGCAATGCCTTTGGTCTGAATCTAGATTTGGTCATCATTTAGCTTTGACTGGTTGATTAGGGTGGAAAAGCTTTCGTGGGCCTAAATATTCTTCAGGCTTGGATAACTCAGGTGCTGGTTACACTGTTTCTGACATCTGCTAATTCTTCCCAGATTCTTGTTTGTAACTTTGTTCCTTGTCCGTCTGTGTGTTTGTTTGTACTGTGGGACCTGTTGGTCCTCTGAGGGTTCTGTTTTTTTTATAGTGGTTTGATGTGTATACTGGGATAAGTAGTTCCACTGATTTGTTTGCCCTTCCTGTGCGTTTGGTCTGCTGCCAAGCTGTTGTCTTGCCTTGCTGTGGGATAACATTTAGGTAGGGTCAGTGAGTGCTGTAAACTTGTGTCCACTGTCTATTCGTCTGTTGTCTGCTTGCATGCTATTCATCTGCCATCCACTATATTTGTGCATTGTCTCCATCATCTACTGAATTTGGTATTCGGTTCTGCTCGTCCACTTGTAAGTTACTTGTGCATGTAGTTTTCTGTCAGTGTTGATGCGTGCTTCACCCATGTGAAAGCGCTTTCTAGTGTTGCAGCTTGAGCACCACCAGCGGCGTAACATGCGTTAACATTGCTGCTGTAGCAAAAGCGTTAATGCCCATCTGTCCAAGTAGTGATAATTGGCTACTGTAAATGAGGAAAAAGATCAGCATTAAACATTCATTTTTTGTTACGTGTGATCCACCAACGCACTATAGATTTACTATAATTTACGCAAAAAATTGCCGTAAATATAGCGAAAATCTACGTCTGCTCAGAGCAAGCTTAGAATTCAGCTTCTGGCGTGCAAACAGCCAAAGCTGCTCAGTACTTGTTTAGGAATGCTGGAAAAAACACAGAACGGACCGCTTTGTTATGGTGGTTCCTTTGTTATGGGGATTGTGGGATCCCAGAAGTCAGACTCTCCACCATTATGTAAATAATGGCATATCTGATTAATATGTCAATACTCGTATTAGTGGGTAAACCCCTTTAAATGCAAGAAATATACTAATTTATAATATATTAACTGAGATTTTCCGCAGGATAAAGAAAAATGGTTACAGTAGATGACATGAAGCATGCCATTAAAATATTCCAGCTACAAAGCTGTTGTATTTATTTGCATCTGAATGTTTATGAAAATGTATACCGGAAGAAGATTGATATAAACAACATCTATCATTTTTCATTTACAATGTTGTCAGTTTGATGTGCGTCATTTTTATAATGAACCATTTTTAGTCTGAAAATAATGTTCTTGTATGGATGATTATCTGCGGGAAATGTTTAGAAGATGGAAGAGTGTGCAGACTGTATTATTGACAAGACATTCATCCCTTTCTTGCTTAGCCTGTGGCACGTATGAAAATATAGAGAACTTGAATAGAAAAAATATAGGTATGCAAACGAACAGATTCACAGCTGTAATCTCAGTATTATTTAGAGTATTTGGTATTCAGTAAAAATGGATTCAGACTACTTGAAATAATGATAGATTTTTTTGTCCTTTGCATGATCATGAGTACAGATGAGCACATCAAAAATATTTTTTTGTACGGGTAATACATTCAACTAAGCAAGAACTTTTGAAAAACCTGTAAAAAAGAATTGATATCACCTTTTAATTTATGTACATTGTAATTTTTAGAAAGTGTAAATTAGATTTACCAGTGTGATTATAAACAATGGAGCCATATTTTTGCTTTTCTTATCCTTTATCTTATTTAAATTGGATACCTACAATAGACATACCCTTCTAAAATGACCTAATGGTGTATATTTAGCTAGTAGAGAAAGAGAGTCCGACACTTGAGATTGCCCCATATCAGCTAAACACAAAGGTCACATTAAGATTGCCATTTTTAGCACTTGAAACTAAGGCCCTATGCATACGACCGTATTTTTCATCCGTAATTATGGTCTGTAATTACGGACCGTCATAAGGGACCCATTCATTTCTATGGGATACAGACACCATTCCGTATTTTTACGTATGGGTATCCGTGCCGTAGAAATGATAAAACATTTCCTTTTTTTGTGCGTAATTACGGCACTGACTCCCCATAAAAGTCTATGGGTGCTTCCATAATTACAGACAGCTACGGATGTGCACATGAAGCCGTCCGTAATTACGGAAGCGTTGCTTGGCGACGCCAGGTTTTCAGATGTTGCAATCATTTGTGGTTTTTTTCTTCTTTTTGCAGATCTGTAAATATGGATGCATTACAGACGCACTACAGACTGTATTTACGGAGACCATTCCGTAAATGCGGCTGATTTACGGATGACTATAGATGACTATGGATCCGTATTTATGGACAGTATTTACGGATGGATGAAATCTACGGTCGTGTGCATGGGGCCTAACCGGACACCATCAATCATAAATATCAATTTAATACAGTAAACTACATTTCCTTCCCTACTTCTTGGGAATATTTGAGGCCAGTTACCTATTTCTTTCTTATATCCTTTGGTGGACAATTCAAAAGAGGAGCTGACTCTGAGAATGCCAAGTGCAAACAAAAGCTAATATGATTTGGCCTTTTAAAATCACTGGCTAAGCCACTTATAACCAATTACTGAACAGTAATTCCGGGAGGTTGTGGGTTGTGTTGACGCACTGGATAGAAAATCTGTTCTCTTCAGGGAATGAGAATGATGTCATTTTAAAAGTTTTGCCTACTCCATTGGTACCTTTTTAAAAATACCAAGAATAGTTATATAATATTGGATCAATCAATGGGTAATATAGTCTGGGATCAAAATATATACTGTACAAGTTTATGGAATGTGAGCATCTTTTATCCTTCAGGCAGCAGTTCATTAACTCTACGTTGTAGGGAGCCAATTCTTTTTTTTCTATCCAGAAAAAGTCTATGAAACTGGCCTTTAAGGAACAATAGGAAACTGACCCTCATGATACATATTGCGGTTAAGTAGTGCACCCCCACTGTCTCTCATTGGATCCATCATATTATAATTTTACAACAAAAACTAAAGCCCACTAGAGTGGAAGCTATTTATTTTATCCCACTCTTCCTCTTATTTTTGGACAGCACCTTCTTTGTTTCTCTTCATTATACTTATAGTGTGCCAACCATATAAGTAAATATCCTTTCAGCTAAAAAAAAAATAAGCTACCAAATTCAGAGATTTCTAAGCTCCATACTAATGGTATATGTACACATGCAGGTTTTGATCAGGTTTTGATCAGGTTTTTTTATGCAGTTTTGGAAGCCAAATCCAAGTTTGAGATTCAAAAACAGCATAAAAAAATCTGAACTAAACCTGATCAAAACCTGCACGTTTGAATTTCCTCTAAGATTCAGTGGTTTACATTAATGGTGTATGATGCAAGAGGATGGCCAAACAAATTTATTAAAGCCTGGGACCAAAGGGAAAATAATTCACATACTTGTGCACCGTTATTGGGGAAAATGCTTTGATACATCTCATTGGTTACTCCGATGAAGCCCTACTCCTGAGCTCCTTGTAAATTGACTTTTAATGTAGGGTCTGATCAGTTTAAGTGTGTGTTCACACGGTTAACAAAATACGGCTGAAAATACGGAGCTGTTTTCAAGTGAAAACAGCTCCTGATTTCCAGCTGTTTTTTAATCAAACTAGCATTTTTCGCAGCGTTTTTTTACGTCCGTTTTTTGGAGCAGTTTTTCTATTGAGTCAATGAAAAACGGGTTAAAAAATGGCTCAAGAAGTGACATGCACTACGTTTTACGTGGCATCTTTTCACACGCCGTTATTTGAAAACGCCCCGTAGGAACAGAACGCCGTATTTCCCATTGAAATCAATGGGCAGCTGTTTGGAGGCGTTCTGCTTCAGATTTTTCAGCTGTTTAAGGCCCGAAAAATGGCTGAAAATAGGCCGGTGTGAACATACCCTAATAGAATGCTAACAAAAGGTTGCATCCGTTGTCTCAAATCCTTTAGGCTAGATTCACACGAGCGTATGAAACCTCGGACGTGAAAAACCGCTGTGCTTCCGTGCTGCACCCCTGCGGAAATGTGTTATCACGCATCCCTCCATAGACTAGAGCCTATGGAGGGATGCGTGAAGCGAAAAAATAGGACATGTCCTATTTCTTAATGGACCACGAAAGAACGGCCATGTGAACAGCGCCATTGAATTACAAAGGTCCGTGTGTCGGCCATTGTTTTAATGTCCGTCACATAGACCACATAGACGTAATCCCAGTTCGTGTGAATAAGGCCTTATTGGAAGTCTTAGGGTATGTGCACACACACTAATTACGTCCGTAATTTACGGACGTATTTAGGCCGCAAGTACCGGACCGAACACAGTGCAGGGAGCCGTGCTCCTAGCATCATACTCATGTACGACGCTAGGAGTCCCTGCCTCGCTGCAGGACAACTGTCACGTACTAAAAACATGATTACAGTACGGGACAGTTGTCCGGCAGCGAGGCAGGGACTCCTAGCGTCGTACATAACTATGATGCTAGGAGCCCGGCTCCCTGCACTGAGTTCGGTCCGGAACTTGCGGCCGAAATACGTCCGTCAATTACGGACGTAATTATTGTGTGTGCACATACCCTTACTGTCAATACAGGTGATCTGTTATAATAAGGATACTAAGAATACTGAGAAAAATTTAAATACAAAATAAAAAAGCAGTTCTGATTCCAGTCTTTCGTAGTAGGTTCAGAGGGTGATTTAAGAAGTTAAATAGTAACCTTTATGTCAGAACAGTGGGTACTGGATTAAATCTATAGTTCTAAAACAGATTTGCTCTTTTTGCATACATTTCTGCACAAATATGTTCTAGAACAAGTTTCTGTGGACCAAGGAAAAGAACTAGAAAGTTATTACAATAAACCTCTCAATTCCAAAGCCAAGAAAGAAAGTGGCTAATTATATTATAGATCTTTACTACTTAAGCTTGCCACATGCATTATATAGCTTTCAGCTAAATGCTTGTTGGACTGACCGCTAGGCTAGATAACTCCTAATAGTATTATGCGGACTCAAAGCACAGCAAATGTTTAGGGTAAAACGTCCTATATTTTGCTTTCATTGTGTTGTCTATCTTCCTGCAATTTACCAACTCTTAGTTGGGTTAAACAGGATTAGAAAAACATGACAGTTTTTTCCAAATGTTGCACCACATCTATCCACAGGTTTTGTTTGGTATTGCAACTCAACACAATTCAATGGAGCTGAAATGCCATAGCAGACACAACCCATAGGCTGGTTTGGTGCTGTTTCTAAAACAAAGCAGCCATATTTTTCTGCGGCGATACCAAATTTATATGGATTTGTTTGTTTTCCTACTTTTACACAGTAAAAACACATTTTTTCAAAATTATTTGCTTTTGTGTCGCCCTATTTTAAAAGCCATAACTTTTTTATTTTTGACCGATGCAGCTGTATGAGGGCTTTTTTTTTGCAGCACGACTTGTAGTTTGTATTGGAACAATTTTGGAGTAGATGCGACGGTTTGATCACTTTTTATCAAATTCTTTTGAAGGCAGGATGAACAGAAAACAGAAATTCTGGAGTTGTTTTTTATTATATTTTTTTACGGCGTTCACCGTGCGGGTTAAATAATGTAATCATTTTATAGTTGGGTTCGTTACGGACGTGGCGATACAAAGTATGAGTAACTTTAACTATTTTTCATAAAGTATTTTGTAAGGGGAAAAAGTGTTTTTTTGTTTTTTTTTTTCACTTGGGACATTTATTTATTTATTTATTTTCAACAGATTTTATTGAACAGTTTTACATTAAGGTAAAAGACATATATCAAAAACAGATAGAAATAATATTAAATATAAATCATTTCACTCAGTGAATTATAATGTTGTTATAAAAACAAAATGACAAACATTCGTGAATGTAATGACAGTAAATGCAGGATCAATATATGAAAAGGAAACATCCTATAAAACAAGAGACAGAGAAGGGGGGAATAGAAGGGTTGGGAAGAATATAGCGGAAAGCTGGGAATGGTAAGGGGGGGAGCCGGTCAGAAATCTAGAATGAAAAAAAAGTCGCTGGACTTAATAAGCAGTGATCATAGTGGCAGGTAAGTGAGGGTATGCGTAGCTAATCCAGGGTAACCAGAGCGACTCAAAACCGGCAACCCTATCTAGTAAGATTCCTGTAAGTTTTTCGTTCACAAACATCTGGTCGATTCTAGTTTTAACCCCTGCAAAAGTTACTGTACGTTTTTTCCAAGAGTGGGCTATAGTTATTTTTGCAGCCAAAAGGATATAAGAGAATAACCGAAATTCTGCGTTTGTAAGCTCTGGGGGTTTGTGATGGAGAAGGCCTATCTTCGGATCTCTTCTTATAATAATGCCAAACAAACTTTGGGCGAGACCAAATACCCTACTCCAGAATCGGATGAGCTTTGGGCAGGACCACCAAATATGGAGCATGTCACCGGGAGAGTGGCAACCACGAAAGCAAGAGGCGGGGTAGGTGGGAAAGGCACGTGCAAGTCGGCTAGGAACCAAATACCACCGCATCATGACTTTATAAGCCGATTCTAAAATATTCGTATTAATGGAGCAGTGTGATACTATACTCCAGATATTATCCCATTCTGCTGGTTCGAGCGTCACCCCCAGGTCCCGGTGCCATCTATCCACATATGTGTGAGGAACAGGTGTGGGGTAGTTAAGGAGCCATTTATATAAGACTGATATGATCCCTTTAGTGTTAGGGTTGTTTTCGCAGTTATTTATTTATTTCAAACTTTATTTTACTTTTTTTTTTACTTTGTTTTTAGTCCCACTGGCGGACTTTACTGTGCAGACTTCTGATCGCTATTATAATACACTGCAATACTTCTGTATTGCAGTGTATTATTGCCGGTCAGTGTAAAACTGACAGGCACCTGTTAGGTCATGCCTCTGGCATGGTCTAACAGGCAATTACTAAAGGCAGACCTGGGGGCCTTTGTTAGGCCCCCAGGCTGCCATAGAACCCATCGGCACCCTGCGATGCACGCGGGGATGCCAGTGGGATGAGAGAGGGAGCCCCCTCCCTCTAAAATCACTCAGATGCGGCTCCCGCTATTCAGCACCGCATCTGAGGGGTTAAATATGATCTGAGACCACTGCTAGTGGTCTCCGATCGTTGCCCTGAAGCCCGAGGCTGTTACTAACAGCACGGGCTACAGCACAACCCTGCACGATGCGGGGAAAGTTCTTCTGAAGTGCCGACGTGAAAAGCTGACACTTCAGAAGAACTACCCTGAACAGCCGACGTAAAAACACTATACGCCGGTCGTTAAGGGGTTAAAGTACATGCGACTTTTTGATCACTTTTTATTCCTTTTTTTGGAGAGCTGTGACCAAAAAACAGTAATTTTCATGTTTTATATATATAAATAAATATATATATATATATATATATATATATATATATAATTTTCGCCATTCACCGAGTAGGTTAAACAACGCAATATTGTGGTATATGACCGAGAAGAGAACAAAATGCCAATACACAAGAACATTTAGAAAAATGAGCAAAATATTTTATTCAAAATGACATATACATACAAGAATGATAAAAAGAATCCATGAACCAACAGGTTAAAAAGACCAAACCGCCATACAATGTATAAGGAAGGTAACGTCTGAAGTTGACGTGTAATAATGACAACCAAGAGATATGATCTAATAATCAGGGTACATACATGCATGAGTATGAAATGAAACATTAATGAAAAAATGCAAGAAAATATGTGAACATCAAGCACATACCCATAGATCAACCAGATGGAAGCACGGCGATGTGTCTGCCCCAACGCGCGTTTCGGCGCAACTGCCTTCGTCTGGGGGTAGCGTTTTAAATGATGTGTATGCCACTATATATGGGGATGGACCAGCCGATCGTAGAATAAAAAAGAGGGGGGAGAAGCCCAAGTATAAACATGTAATAATACATGTTTCGCTGCATGTTTACCGGTCGCTTACCTCGTGGTGAAGCCGGTGGCCGCACCTACCAGGACCGCCAATCACGAGAGGCCAGGGTCGGATGCACGCCATCGCGTCAGAGGACGCGGTGACGTGGATCCGAAACCCGGCGCATCATGAGGGCGGAACGGAGGCCGGGCACCCCTCTACCAATCAGAAAGAGCGACACAGCGAAAAGGTAAGTAACCCAGGATAGGACAGTGTATACCAACTTGGACGTGAAGCCAAATTATGCAAAACGTCAAAAACAACGTATATTTCAGTATAACGCACATATAAACAGACAAATGTGAATAAAATATAACGTTATGACAAAAGACAACTTGAAGAAGCATGAATGCTAAATAACACTGCGGTGAAGAGATGATGAAATAATGTGATCCGTGAGGTGATACTGAATGAATTTTAATGAATCGTGAGGAAGAAGACAAATGCACTGAAAAACAGTGCGTAAGTATTAGAAGCAAGAAAAAAATGAATAATAAATAAATTCCTGCGTCAGTAGGGTAATAAATAATGAGTACATACAAAGATACGTGAAAAAAGTATATGAATGAAAATGAAAAATATATTAAGTGAGGGAATGTGTGTATGTGTCTGTGTATGTTGTGAGAAAGTAAGTGAAAGTGAGTAGAGTGAATAATGCCCAATGAATGAGCAGTGCAATGGCAGAGAAAAGAGAAGAATAATTGCGTTTATATGTATGTGTTTATAAGCACATAAATTAGATAAATAAATATTGAAAAAGTGACAATATAGAATTAAGTTTAATCTAACATCTTTTAATAAAATAGGTTAGAGGTGCACAAAATATTACACTAATGGTTGTATTGACGAAAAAACCAAGATGACACACAAGTGTAGATGAAAATTTGTATGAATAACTGGTCACTACGCATCATGAGTAAACGAAGTCGATGGAGAAATATGCTGGCATCCCAAGGAGTGGAAAACAAGGAATCCAAGTAATAAAAGGAAGAGAATCACATCAAAGATCTAATCTGTAAATGAATAAAGAAATGTTAAAATCATATAAACACATAGGATCCTGTATAAAAAGATGAACTCCAACACCATTAAAAGCTGCTGACAGTCAGAGAAACGATGAATATCCAGCGGTCTCATTGAGACCTGCGGGGTACATAGTTTGGAGTCTCCATATCCATTTGCACTCACGTTGCAATAAACATTTTTTGAGATCACCCCCACGCATCCCAAGATTAATATGGTCAATGCCCCTGATTTTAAGCATCTTGGAGTTACAGGCATGGTGTGATCGGAAGTGCCTAGGGATTGTCTTGAGCTGCTCGATATTATCAGCCGTTTTCGCATTCTCGATATCCCGTACGTGTTCCCTTACCCTCAACCGAAGCTCACGGGTAGTCATACCTACATATATTTTCGGACAGGGGCAGAGAGCATAGTATATGACACCCTTAGTACCACAAGATATGGGCCAACAGATTTTGAAATCTTGTTTACCACTAGAGTCCGTGAAATTTCCTATTCGTTCGATATTAGGACAACTGATGCAGTCACCGCAAGGTTTGCAGCCCCATTTTGGTCCCTTAGTCCCGAACACCCTACCAGGTTGAATAGGTGAAAGATAGCTACGTACCATGGCATCACGCAGATTGGGAGCTCTGCGGGGTGCCATGGCAGGATAAGGAGGAAGAACTTTCGATAAAGTGGGATCGCTCAGCAATATAGGCCAGAATTTATACAGGACACTACGCATTTCTGTCCACCGAGAATTGAAGGTGGTAACAAATCTCACCTTAGGTTCTGTGCCCGACCTTTGGGTAACTTGCAACAGTTGTTGTCGGTTGGTCTTAGACGCTCGATCCCGAGCTTTGCGTATACTGCGTTGACTGTAACCCCTTTGAGTAAATCTGTCGCCTAGTTCTTTAAAGCGAAATTTGAGATCTTCATTGGTAGAGCAAATTTTCTTTACACGTAAAAATTGACCCACTGGAATAGCATCGATAGTATGGCGAGGGTGCGATGAAGTGGCATGCAAAAGTGAGTTGGTTGAGGTTTCCTTACGGTATAAATCCGTCTGTAAGAAACCATTGCCATCTTTCTTGATTAGTATGTCCAAAAAATCGACCTTAGAGTAACTCCACTTATATGTGAGTTTGATATTAAGTAGGTTACAATTCAGAACTTTAATGAAATCCGAAAGATCTTCAGGAGTGCCCTGCCAGATCATGAAAATGTCATCAATGAACCGTGCCCAAAAGGGGACACGACTCATTGACGGCCCATGATCTGACAGGAAAAGATCTCTCTCCCACAGCCCCAGGAAAAGATTGGCATATGAGGGTGCACAGGCTGCCCCCATCGCCGTCCCCTGGAGCTGTAGGAAAAACGATCCATTGAAGGTGAAAAAATTATGTTTGAGTGTGAAATCCAACAACAGCAATATGAGTTGAGAAATTTCACCTTCAATGTCACTCATGGATAGGAAACTCTTGACTGCATGTAGACCATCGCTATGTTGGATGCTAGTATAAAGGGATTCAACATCACATGAGACTAATAAGTGATCTGAATCAATGTGAATCCCCTCGACCTTCAATAAAAGATCGGCAGAGTCACGCAAATAGGATGGTAAACACTCAACAAGGGGTTTCAGATGAAAATCAATCCACCTACATGCTTTTTCCATAAGGCCTCCGGTGCCCGAAATAATAGGCCTACCTGGTGGGTTCTTGGCATCCTTGTGAATTTTGGGCAATAAGTACATCGTTGGTATAGTAGGGTCTGACACGAATAAAGACTCACTCAAAGGTTTTGTAATAGTGCCTTTTGCCACAGCATTTTGCAAAATTCCATAGTACTTTGATCTAAAGGAAGACAAGGGGTTGTAAGTAAGCTTTTGATAACACGTTATATTCCTTAGTTGGCGGTTAGCTTCATGAATGTATAATTGGCGGGGCCAAAGTACCACGTTACCCCCCTTATCCGCCGGTTTTATCAAAATATCGTCCCAAGCTTTCATTTTCTTGAGACTTGCTCGCTCAGACCGATTCAGATTGTCATGATCGATGCCACTAGGTATGATACCCCAATCCTTAGAAACAAGTTTGACGAATAGGTCAACTGCTGGACAAATGGACAAAGGAGGAAATTTGGTTGACTTATTCCTAATACATGATGGTATCTTACCTCGGGATGTACTCTCATCTTGATCAAGTAACTCTTCTAAAATACGCAATGTCTCCTTTTCTTGTACTGTCGTAAAGATACTGTCCTCCTCTCTAAAGTACCATTTTTTAAAAATCAGAGATCTGCCGAAGAGTTGCAGATCCTTTATTTCTGAAAAATGATCAAAAGAAGAGGCGGGGGAAAAAGTTAACCCCCTTTCCAAAAGAGACATGTCACTTGATGTGAGTGAGTGTTGAGACAGATTAATTACCTTAAGCTGTGGAGGACCCAAATTGGAAGCCGAAGTAAAAGTGGAATGCACTTGTCTAGAGTTATAATCAGTTTCTCTATTGACTCTTCTTTTTGGATAAACTGAATTAGTATAGTTGACTTTGCGTTTTTGTCTGGTATTGATACGTCCGGGGCCTGTATTGTGTGTAGTTATATCATAGTGATCACTAAGGGATGATGCGGATGAAACAGACGGAGAGCGACTAGTGTTCAAAGAAGGTCCACGGCGGTTCCATCTATACATCCGTTTTTGAGTGAAATCATCGTGATCACGAATCAACTTTTTAGTTTTAATTGATTCGATTTCCTTCTCCCAGATGGTGCATTGTTGTTCCAAATGGATGTTAAAAGTCTCAAGACTTTCCCTAGGCATCTCCGATTTAAAGCGTGACTGGATCAATTCTAGCTCAACATCCATTGTATTAATGGATTTAGTGTTGAGGTCAATGAGCAACTCCATCATCTTACGGGAACAGGCGTTACAATTGTTTTCCCATGAGGATGTGAAGGATTCATCCTCAATGGGAAACGATGGGAACACCTGGACCCTCAGGCCCCTCGGTATAAGATTGTACTGCAAATAATTCTGAAGAAAAGCGCGATTCCACCATATCTTCATTCTTTTGTGCATAAGATTCTTAAAATAATTTTGAGACTCCCTGACATCTCTCTGACTGCCAGCACCTGTGGCCATGGATCCGTCTTTAAAAACATTAGAAATTTGAGAAAGCCAGGATTGTTCCCTGGCCCGAAAATCCATGGTTGGATTGCTGGAAATATCTGTAAAAAACAGAAACAAAGCAAATGATATGACCAAAAAGCACAGCATGGATCCAGAATGGTTCAAAATAAAGTAAGAATGCGGCTGTCAGCAAGCATGTTAAATATGAACCAGATCCAGGGGTGTATACCCATAAGGCATCCAAAACATAATATATGACCGAGAAGAGAACAAAATGCCAATACACAAGAACATTTAGAAAAATGAGCAAAATATTTTATTCAAAATGACATATACATACAAGAATGATAAAAAGAATCCATGAACCAACAGGTTAAAAAGACCAAACCGCCATACAATGTATAAGGAAGGTAACGTCTGAAGTTGACGTGTAATAATGACAACCAAGAGATATGATCTAATAATCAGGGTAAATACATGCATGAGTATGAAATGAAACATTAATGAAAAAATGCAAGAAAATATGTGAACATCAAGCACATACCCATAGATCAACCAGATGGAAGCACGGCGATGTGTCTGCCCCAACGCGCGTTTCGGCGCAACTGCCTTCGTCTGGGGGTAGCGTTTTAAATGATGTGTATGCCACTATATATGGGGATGGACCAGCCGATCGTAGAATAAAAAAGAGGGGGGAGAAGCCCAAGTATAAACATGTAATAATACATGTTTCGCTGCATGTTTACCGGTCGCTTACCTCGTGGTGAAGCCGGTGGCCGCACCTACCAGGACCGCCAATCACGAGAGGCCAGGGTCGGATGCACGCCATCGCGTCAGAGGACGCGGTGACGTGGATCCGAAACCCGGCGCATCATGAGGGCGGAACGGAGGCCGGGCACCCCTCTACCAATCAGAAAGAGCGACACAGCGAAAAGGTAAGTAACCCAGGATAGGACAGTGTATACCAACTTGGACGTGAAGCCAAATTATGCAAAACGTCAAAAACAACGTATATTTCAGTATAACGCACATATAAACAGAAAAATGTGAATAAAATATTGTGGTAGTTCACACTTTTACGGACACGGTGATACCAGTTATGCCAACTTTTTTTTTTTTAACATTGCTTTAGGGAAAAAATGGGTAAAGGGTTTTTTTTAAAATTTGTAATACTTTTTTTTTTGGAACACTATAAAAAACTTAATTTAACTGTTTTTTACTTTTTCATTAGGCCCCCTAGGTAAGTTGAACCAGCGATCATTGGATCACTTGCATGATATACTTCAATACTAATGTATTGCAGTATGTCGTGATACTGGCAGTGTCCTTTGAAGCCCTTGCAAGATATACGGCAATACTAATGAATTGCCATATATCGTGATTCTGACAGTCTCCTATGAGGCAAGGCTTCATAGGGGTACAAAGATGGCTGACCTGGGGGCCTTCATTAGGCCCCCAGTCTGCCATAACAACCATAGTCACCAGCTATTCCCGTTGCGGGGTAGGGGCATGATGGCATGTTTGAGGGGGCGCCCCCTTATTCTAACAATTTAAATGCTGTGGTCGCGATTGACCGCGGCATTTAAGGTGTTATACGGATGGAATCAAAGTGATCTTTGATTCCTCCCGTTGCAGTGAGGTGTCACCCGCTGAGTATGGAGCAAGCTCAGCCCGTGAGCCCGCTCCATACTTCCCGTTAATGGCTACCACGTACTAGTACATGGTATGTCGTTAAGGGATTTAAAAGTTGATCCAGTGAAGAGTTAGGACATTTACTTGTGTTTAAAGTTTATAGCAATGTGCACTTTCACCTACTAAACTAAATGCTGGTTGACACGCATAACCAACCACTCTACCCACAGCCAGTTCTCTGCATAGTGATCCTCCTAGCAAAGCAGCCAATAGAAATAGATTAAAGTAAGTAGGGATGATTCTACTCAGGGACCCTTCCCCAGCAGCATAGATTAGCAGAAGCAACAAGGGGGAGGCAGGGAAGAAAATAAATTATGAAAAAGGTATTTTTATATGCTAGAAACAGTGCAAATTATTTTAAAACAGCTACGTATTAACAGCATTTCTGGACTTTTGGCTTAAAATGATTCATGGGATAAAGCCTATGTTATAAAAAAAAAATATTTGATCTATAAATAATTACATAAAAAATATACATTCTCCTAATCAAAAATTTATGGTAAACAAATATGTGCATTATTCATAACCTTTAAAAAATTCCAAATGTAAAATTTAACATTAAAATGGCTCTTCTACACAGACTTTTTCTAAGGCCTCATGCACACGACCGTGTTTTTGCGGCCGCAATTCCCCCGAAAATCCACGGGAGAATTGCGGCCCCATACTTTTCTATGGGGCCGTGCACACGACCGTAGTTTTTGCGGTCCGTGCACGGCCCGGGAGCCCGGACCGCAGAAAGAACGGGCATGTCTTATTACGGCCCGGTTCTGCGGTCCGGGCTCATTGAAAACAATGGCCGCGGCCATGTGCATGTGCGGGCGGCCTGCGGCTGACAGTCCGCTGACAGTCCGCAGCCGGCCGACCTGAAAATCACGGCCGTGCACACGGCTACGGTCGTGTGCATGAGGCCTTAGAGTCAAAATTAAAATGCGTCCAATATAATATCTTAACTGTTAATTAATGTTGCAGATTATCTGACTGAAATACACCAATAACCAAATGTCAATTCTCTATTAAAAAAAAATAAATCATAGCTGTCTCAGTCCCAGGTCACGTAATCTAGACCAGCCAATGAGGGTCTACTTTCACCGCTTTCATTTTAAACCAGGATTGAGCCGATGTGGTGTTAACCACATAATGTGACTGAATCTCTCCATCCCAGGAGGGGTCAAACAAGTTAATATAAGAACATTCAACAATAATCTCCATATCTCAAATACTATGTTAGCAAACTCGAACTTGTATCTTCAGTGTTTAGAAAATTTATTTTTATCCAAATTTGATCGTGTTAAAGGAGAATATTGTTTCTATCCAGGCAATCTGTCCTATGACCACATAAAATATACCTGGTAAATAGTTATAGTATATGGTGATATTATACAGTAATGTTCACCCATTGATGTGTCAGTATGCCTTTTGGTCATAGATTCTTATCTACTGCCTTATTAGTATTACAGGGGTCTCCAGTACAGGACTGGAGTGTGTAAACATAGTGAATAATACAAATTAAGTGAGCTGTATAGTAACCAGATGAAAATGACTAGGAGCGGATCAAAGGATTAAAGATACAGATAGGCAAAAGTTTCCTTTAATAATGGTGAGCCAAGCCCAAACTGTTTTAATTACTCTTTATTAGGATATAACATTGCCATTTTTGTTATACTGTGAACTTAGGTTATTAGAACTGGGAGGTTCGGACAGGTAGCACAGTTTCATCTGATCAATTCATTACAGCAAACATTTTTAAGTTAAGGCTGGGTTCACACACCCTATTTACGGATGTAATTCAGGCGTTTTAACCTCGAATTACGTCCGAAAATAGGGCTCCAATGCGCCGGCAAACATCTGCCCATTCATTTGAATGGGCTTTACGATGTTCTGTGCCGATGGTCATTTTTTTTACGCGCCGCTGTCAAAAGACAGCGCGTAAAAAAGACGGCCGCATCAAAGAAGTGCCTGTCACTTCTTGGGACGTAATTGGAGCCGTTTTCCTTTGACTCCATAGAAAAACAGCTCCAATTACGTCCGTAATGGACGCTGCGAAAAATGCCTGCAACATGCCATTACGTCTGAAATGCCGGAGCGGTTTTCTCCTGAAAGCAGCTCCGTAATTTCAGCCGTAATGGACGCTGCCGTGTGAACATACCCTCAGTATAACGTCCACGGCCGCAGACCACAGACTTCTCTCATCCTGCCGACGCTTTCCTTCCTGGAGATGCAAGCACATGCATCCGCCCCGGCCTGCAGTGACCACTAGGGTGCGCGCGCGAGCTCAGTCCCGGCCTTAAAGGGCCAGTGCGCACATACGTTTAGAATTGTCTAATCACCCTGGACTATAAGAAGGGCCCTGCCCCTTTACTCATTGCCTGGGGGTTGTTGTGTTTTCCCGTGTCAGTCTAGCAAATGGTCCCTTAGTGTTTTCCTGTTCCCAGTTTTCCCGTTCCTGCTAACTGTATCCTGTAGCCTAGCCACCGCTACTGTCTGTACTACTACAGGTACCCTTGCTCGGACTATAGACTTTACTTGGTACACTGTTTTGCCAGCTGCTATCCCGCTACGGCGGTACGGCCCAGTGGGTCCACATACCCACAGATCGTGACATTAAGTTCCCAGAATACTGGTTACTTTCTTTGTTTTCTAACAGATCCTTCTGAAGGTTATTGCCAGCGTGAGGTGTGTTTCTGTGATTTTTTATTTTTAGTCTTTTGGCAGGATCTTGATGGTCGAGGAAATAATTTTAAAAGAGGATCTTTCCAAAGTAGCAACAAGTAGACACTACTTGTAGGAGTAACACGGATCACAGGGTAATAATGAGCGACAAAACAGGACATGTGACTTTTGAAAAGCTAAATAAATGCAGTATGTCTCAATTCATTGAAAAGGAAAATTATTATGCAGATGATGATAAGGTTTTTATACAGTTAAATATGGAAATAACTGGATATAAGGAAAAAGCAGCATCTACTGAAGTGACAATTGCTTACCTGAAAAGCGAGCTAGCTAAGGCCCCATTCACATGACTGTAGTGTTTTTACTGACTGCAAATACGGATCCACAATTCGTCCGCAAGTAATCCTCATATCTGGCAAGCTGTCTGCAAATACAATCCGTAGTGCATCCATAGAGAATCCGTATTTACGAATCCATAAAAAAGTGAGAATACAAATGATGTCACTCAACACCTTGAACACCTCAACACCATGTCCGATCAGGCGCCATTTTCTTGTGAAATCCCCTGCCGTCGCATAGCAACGCTTCTGCAATTACGGATGGCAACGGATGCACATCTGTAGCCGTCTGCAATTTTCTATGCTATGGGCGAGTCTGTGCCGCAATTGCGGTCAAGAATAAGACATGTTCTATATTTTGCGGATCATTTCTATGACAAGGTGTACGTGACCTATAGAAATGAATGGGTCCGCAGATTATCCGCAATTACGTAAGAACAAATAAAAACTACAGTTGTGTGCCTAAAAGGGATGAGACGATCAGTAATCTGAAAAAGACCATAGGTGATTTATCACATCAAGAATATTTGCCCACAAAACAAACTTGTGTTTTGAGTGCAAAAAGGGAAACAGATGAGACTGTGCTTATGGTTGCTTCAGACCATACCTACACAACACCTCTTGCTTTTATGTCTGAACCAAAGGGAAATGCTTTTAATCTGTGGCGGATCCTCATTAGGTCGGTTTGGGCGGCCGCCCAAAGCTCCCAGGGGGCCCATGGCCACTTGAACTGCACATGACCACATGGGTCCCCTCATGCCCGGTGGCATCGCTAGCACTGGTGCTAGCAACAGCCACATTCACTTGTATTTGTGTCCACAGGACGCAAATACAAGTGAATACTATAGGCTGCAGGCCACGTTAGGCCTGCAGCCTATAAGGCACTGGGAAGCCTTCCTGCGCAGGCCGGCGTGATGACGTCACTGCATCATGCTGGTCTGCGCATGCGTCCCGCCTGGAGAATGTGTAGCGCTCCGCACGTCGCGGAAACGTGACAAGGTAAGTAAAATGTTTTTTAATTTATTTGTTTGTTTTATTTTGGGTGGGGAGTGCTGTGTAGCACTATATACAAGAAAGGGGGGAAGCGCTGTGTAGCACTATATACAAGGGGGAAGCAATGTGTGCACTATATACAAGGGGGATGCGCTGCGTGGTACTATTTGCAAGAAGGGGGGAAGCACTGTGTAGCACTAAATACAAGAAGGGTGGGGTGCTGTGTAGCACTATATACAAGAGGGGGAAGCACTGTGTAGCACTATATACAAAGGGGGAATCGCTGCGTAGCACTATATACAAAGGGGGGAGCACTTTGTGGTACTATATACAAGAAGGGGGAAGCACTGTGTAGCACTATATACAAAGGGGGAATCGCTGCGTAGCACTATATACAAAGGGGGGAGCACTTTGTGGTACTATATACAAGAAGGGGGAAGCACTGTATAGCACTATATACAAGAAGGGGGAGCGCTGTGTGGTACTATATACAAGAAGGGGGGAAGCGCTATGCAGCACTATATACAAGAAGGGGGAGCACTGTGTCGTATTATATACAAGAAGGGGGAGCGCTATTGGGCACTATATACAAGGGAGAGGTGCTGTGTGACACTATATACAATGGGGACACTGTGTGACACTATATACAAGGGGGGACGCCTTGTGAGACACTATATACAAGGGGGGAGTGCTGTGTAGCACTATATACAAGGGGGGAGTTGCTATGTGACCCTATATACAAGGAAGAGCGCTGTGTAGCACTATATACAAGAACGGTGGAAGCGCTGTGCAGCACTATATACAAGGGGGGAGTGCTCTGTGGTACTATATACAAGAAGGGGAGAGCGCTGTGTAGCACAATATACAAGGAGGGGAAGCACTGTGTGACACTATATACAAGGGGGGAGGAGCGCTGTGTAGCACTATATACAAGGGGAAAGCGCTGTGTGACACTATATACAAGGGGAGCGCTGTGTAGCACTATATACAATGGGGGGAGGCGCTGTGTGACACTATATACAAGGGGGGAGCGTTGTGTGGCACTATATACAAGGAGGGAAGCCTTGTGAGACACTATATACAAGGGGGGGAGTGCTGTGTAGCACTATATACAAGGAGGGAAAGCGCTGTTTTACACTATATGCAAGGGGGGAAAGCGCTTGTGACACTATATACAAGGGGGAAGCGCTGTGTGACACTATATACAAGGGGGAAGCACTGTGCAGCACTATATGCAAGGGGGAGCGCTGTGTGACACTATATACAAGGGGGAAGCGCAGTGAAACACTATATACAAGGGGGAGCGCTGTGCAGCACTATATACGAGGGGGGAAGTGCTGTGTGACACTATATACAAGGGGGAGCGCTGTGCGACACTATATACAAGGGGGGAGCGCTGTGTGACACTATATACAAAGGGGGAGCGCTGTGTAGCACTATCTATAGGGGGCTGTGTGAGGCGCTGTCTACAGGGGGATGTGTTTGATGCTATCTATCTACAGGTGGTCTGTGTGGTGCTATTTATAGGGAGCCTGTGCTTTCTACAGGGGTGTGTGTGGCGGCTGTGGCGCTATCTACTTGGGGGTGTGGCGCTATCTACAGGGGGCACTGTGTATGGTGCTATTATGTTTAGGGGCACAGTGTGTGGCACCATGATAATTTTATCTTCGTTTATAGGTGTTGAAATTTTGGAAAGTAAAGAGCCGAAGACATCTGAGTGGCAAATTCTGCAGAAATTGGCCATTGCCGGGAGAAGTCGTCATAAAGTCTGGATCGGATGGAGACACTAGATTTATATAAAATCTGTTACTTTTCCTGACATGTATATTATAGGAAATCCTTATATTTCACAAAAAGTCTTTGTGCAGTCCAGGACTGATAGAAAAATTGGTGTTACCATTCTCCTTGTCAGGAGGTTGTGTCCCTGCACAGTGTGATACTATCAGTATGTGGGGACACAGCCCTTTGACAAGGGGAATCGTAACACCCATTTGTTAATGTTTGCACATAAAGGTAGTGTAACAATAGTTACGGCGCATCTACTTAATCCGCCACTGCTTTTAATGGTGCAATGAGTATTGCTAATGACACAGTTGGTGAATTATGAGGAGGCTCTGTGAATTTAGAGACCACCACTAATAATAAAACATGTTTTTGTGAAAGTAAAATAAAGTTTTATAAGAAGAGAACACCGTAAAAAAAATAAAACTAATTTTTCTATAAAAAAATGGTTTTATTTTTTAAATGTGCAAAAAAATTAAATAAATCCATAGTTATGGTATTACCGGGATCATAACGATATGAACCATAAGTTTAACATGTTATTTAACCTTCATTGGAAACTTTTCCAATGCAGATAACACATAAAACATTGGCGGAATTTTCATCAACCTTAGAAAAAAAATAAAATTATATGGTTCTTAGAATGTGGCAATACAATATAAAATTTTTGTCTTTTTTTTAAATATGTTTTCAAAGCGCAAAGAAAAGAAGGCAGAATTGCTGTTTTTTCCCATTTTTCCTCCAGAGAGAGTTAATAGAAGTTAATCACTAAGTTATGCGTACCCTAACTTAGTGCAAAAATACATGTAATTCCACAATAAATAAGGCCATCCGTGACATTGTAAATAATAAGGAAATATACAATTTCACTGTATTTTTAAGATGTGCTGATGTCTGCTGTTATCTGCTGGTTTGGTGTTCTCTTGCCCAGTAGGAGGTGTACAGTCAGTGGCTAGTGCAGCCACTGTGATGACAGCGATGTGAAGTAATCAGTCCAGCCACTGTATATATTGCACTGTGTATAGTTTTGTTCCCTTGCATGTCCGACAAATGATGGTTGAGTTGTTGGCTAACCAGAGCTTAGTGCAGGGGGCAAAGCTTAGCATCAGTAGGTAGATATTGGTGTATAAAACCATAGTGAGCCCGCCAAAAGGGGTTCAGAGCGAGGGCTAATACCCATAAAGTAATAGGTCTGTGCAGAAGGGAGTGAAAAACTGTGACAAGAAGCAGTGCTGTTGGAGATAAAAGCAGACATGCTGCTGAAGGTGACAAGCTGCTGAGAGAGCTGAAACTGTTGACGAGTGTCATGCTAAGAGCTTTGATCAAGGAGGCTGTACTCTCTATGAAGGCCATGAAGACAGCGCTGGTGTCTATCATTGGGCTTGTGCGGCAGAAGCCCTGAAGAGCTAGCAGTGGGTGGGTAGAAATCTCCCGATTGTCTGGCGTCCCGGTGTGAGAGCAGTCGTGGTAATGGGCAGGCGCCAACCCAGATACAACAAGTTGTGAGCTGTCATTTTGTGGCCTACAAAGCCTGAATAGAGACAGCAAGAAGCAGCAGCCATTTTGTGGCCTACTAGGCCTAAATTGCCAGACTAACCCCTGTAACAAGGAGGTGCACCTTTGGCCCTGTCTGTGACAGTAAACAGCAAGCCATCCATCTTAGCCTACCTAAACTGTACCCAATTATTGTGCATTCCATAATGACAAGATCTGCATATACATGTGGCTATATGGACCATCGGTGCCGGCCTGTAAATAAAGAGTTTCAATTATGCAACTACCTCTTGTCTTTGTATAAACTATCCTGCACCGAACCCTAAGTACCATCTGGCAAAAGTTGGCAACCTTACATCCCATGAATAATTTTTATACTAAAAGTCCAGAAATGCTGTTAATAGCTGTTACTTTGCAAAGTTTCTAGCATCGAAAATACCTTTCTCATTCCTTTTTTGCTTCCCTGTGACCCCCTTGGTGCTGCTGCTACTCTGTGCTGCAGGGGAGGGACTCTGAGCAGAATCATGTTCCATCCCTCTCTGACAGCTGATGATATAGTCTCTTCTTACTTCCCCTGTAGAAATGCTGCCATGTTATTGCAGAGGCTCCGCTCCTTCCGTTGATAAACAGGGGAGAAAGCTATTTCTATTGGCTGCTCTGCAGTGAGGATCACTATGCAGAGGACTAACTGTGAGTAGAGTGAGGATCACTATGCAGAGGACTGACTGTGAGTAGAGTTAGGATCACTATGCAGAGGACTGACTGTGAGTAGAGTGAGGATCACTATGCAGAGGACTGACTGTGAGTAGAGTGAGGATCACTATGCAGAGGACTGACTGTGAGCAGAGTGGCTGAGTATGCCTATCACCCAGCACTGAGCTTATTAGGTGGAAGTGCACATTGCTATACTGTACACTTTGAGCACCAGGTAGGTTCCTACTATGCATGCAAATGTCAATATTCTTTATTGGATCAGTTTTTTAACAGCAGGTTAATGACAAACATTGTACATCTTTTTATTATCTATATAATGATTTAGACAACCATTAAATATCATATTCAGTTTTTCACTGAATAGTGGAGACAATTCTCAGCCAGCAGGGATTGTCATTTATTCATTGAACAGAATGGAGAGTTGGAGTACTATACCACTTCGCTTACTGAAGACACCGATAGAGCGCAATGGTTCTTTATATTTTATTGTGATGATTGAGAACATTTACACGGTTGCTGCACCTTTTTGTCAGTTGGGCGTTTCATGGGCAGATTGTTTTCTATTTGTTTGTGGCAATCTGAAATCGGCAAATGCTTATTGATTTCCTTATTGTGCCCAAAAATGTAACCGGTAGTTCAGTAAACTGGTTTTTCACTATTGCCTTGCAGCGCTGGAGTCCTGCCTCCAAATCTGACCAAGGGCAAAATCTACATGGGGTTTGTATTTTCTCACCATGTTTGTGTGGGTCTCCTATGGTTACTTTGCTATCATCACACTGTAAAAACATACTGATAGGTTAATTGGCTTTCTATGAA
Organism: Rhinoderma darwinii; assembly: GCF_050947455.1. Taxonomy (NCBI): domain Eukaryota; kingdom Metazoa; phylum Chordata; class Amphibia; order Anura; family Rhinodermatidae; genus Rhinoderma; species Rhinoderma darwinii. The sequence continues at coordinate 229,205,029 of NC_134688.1, forward strand.
ACAAAGTATGTTTGAGAATTTAGATTGTGAGCCCCATTGCTGATGGGGACGATGTGAGTGATGACAATCTTTGTGCATCACTAAGGGTGTATTCACGGTTTTACCCCGATTTTTGCCGCGCGGCTGACGACTACATTGAAATAATGCATACGTTTTTATTGAGATTTACAAAATTGCAACAAATTGCGGTAAAAACGCATGCACCTATTTGGTGCGGTTTTTACACCGTGTGCATATACCCTTAGGCCATATTCACACGAGCGTGTGCGTTTTGCGCGCGCAAAAAATGCAGCGTTTTGCGCGTGCAAAAGGTTCATAAAAGCTCCGTGTGTCAGCAGCATATGATGCGTGGCTGCGTGATTTTCGCGCAGCCGCCATCATTATGACACTCTGTTTTTATTTTTGTAAACAGAAAAGCACGTGGTGCTTTTCTGTTTTCATTCATAGTTTTGACTACTGTTGCACGCATCACGCACGGCACACGGAAGTGCGTCCGTGTGCCGTGCGCGGTTTTCATGCCACATTGACTTCAATGGGTGCGTGATGCGCAAAAAACGGCCAAATATAGGATATGTCGTGCGTTTCACACAGCGGACATACGCTTCATGAAAATCACTGACAGTCTGACCGCTCCATTCACTAGCATAGGTCCGTGCGATGGACGTATTATACGTTCGTCTGAATAAGCCCTAAGGGTAAGTTCACACATAGCATTAATACTGCGGAAATCCGCAGTGCATTAAAGTAGTAGCAAAGTGCAAGAGATTTGCACAAACGTCATCCACATGCTACATAAATTCTCAGCGGAAAAAAAGGTCAGAAATTGACCTATGATGCGTTTTTTTAATCCACAGCATGTCAAATGTATTTGTGTAATCGCTGCTTATTTGTTGCAAGTTTTCCCCATTGAATGCAATTGGGAAGTAAAACCCGCAACAAATAGCAGTTCTTGCGTTTTTGAGGCGGGAAAAGCAGCAATTCAGCTGCAAAAAACGAAACTCGGAGAAAAATAAAATCTTATACTTACGCAGAATTCTGTGTTTCTTAGTCCGGGCCGACCTCCTGGGATGATGTTTCATCCCATGTGACCGCAGCAGCCCATCACAGGCTGCAACGGTCACATGGGATGAAACGTCATCCCAGGAAACTTTTTTTTCTACGACGCCCTGCGGTGCCCAGGGCGGATATGCTGTGTGCTTTTACGTAGCGTAACTGCCCTGTGTGAACATACCCTAAGGGATATGTTTATGCTATATGAACAGCAGGAAATAAATAATTAAATAATCAGTATTTAATAAAATATACCTGATTTTAAGTGTATAAAGTCTCATCTATTGTGCAGGTGTCCACTAGATGCATACGTTGCCAGCAATCAGCAATATTGATTCACAGCAGACTTGCTTTTTCACCTAATTTTCTTAAACCTCCTATGCTTTTTCTAAATATCTATGTTTTCCTTGCTTCTAGCGTGAGCCTATTTTCTTGGCATATATATTGTAGGCCAAATTTATTAATGTATGTGCTAGAAAGAACCTTGATTTGCAAAATGAGACGTGAAATGTGCCAGAATTATCACTATGCAGCGCAAAATACTTGTCTAAAAGTATATTACCCAAAAGGTGGTGTAAAGAAGGGCAAGGAGTCTAACATGAGCCACAATGCACCAAATTTATCAAAGAGCATGCACGTAATTGAAAAAATTGGTGCATTTCCAGCCTAACACATCTAGCTTTAGGCTATTTATCTTTAAGCCATTATTATTAAATCTGTAACTATTATTTTACACTAAAACTGGATAAGGCCTTGTTCACACAAAATGTATTCGACGCTTTTTTTGACATGTTTTATGCGCTAAAAAAAAGCGTCAAAAATGCATGCTTTGAGCTTCCCATTGACATCAATGGGAAAGCGCATTGTTAATGCATACAACACGTTTTTTTTTTACGGGCGCATGTTTAAAAAACGCGTAGTGTAACTAAAAGCGTCAGATAAATTATTTGGCGTGTAAAAAGCGCCAAAATTGCGCCTAATTGACACAGTCAATGGGAATTATGCTCCAAAAAAACAAGCTGAAAAAACGCACACAAAATGCTCCAAATATGTATTTTATAAAGCGCTTTAAAAAAAACGCTAGCACGTTAGTCACTACAATTTAGTTTTGTTTGAGGCAAGGTTGACAATTTGTTCCTGTTTTTTTGCTTTTGTTTTTCTGTGTTATTTGTTATTAAGATTTAATTATCAAAACAAATAACAGAATTTACAAGGGGTGAAAAAAGGAAACTCATAAGCACAAGGTGCATTTATATTCACATGTTTATAACAATAAGGTTATAAAATCAATGTTAATAGAAAAAAATACTAGGCTAGTGTCAAACCAGCATTCAGAAGCATAAATAACAAAAAAAAAAGACAAGAAAAGAAAGAAAGAAATGAGTATAATGTATTATAGCGCATCTACTGTTGAGGAGCATCTACTGTGTTAAAAAGGAAATGAAGAAAAAAAAATCAATAAACTGATTCGGAATATATCCACATAAAAACAAAAGTGTGTGATTTCCATTTTTTGACTATAATCATCCTAGTAGCCGGAATAATATGCCATATGCAGGGTTATGAGAGATTCAACGAGTTCAAAAAGCATAGTGCTAGAGCGGGTTCTAGTTGAAGGCTAGTCTGTGTGACAGTTCTGATGAGAGTGAGGGTATGTTCATACGCAGTGTTTTCAGGCGTATTTCGGGGCATTTACGCCTCGAAAAACGCCTGAAAAAACGAAAGCTGTACGTCTACAAAAATCTGCCCATTGAAATCAATGGGAAAAACCGCATTTAGTTCATATGGGACGTCTTTTACGCCTCTGTTTTAAAACACGGAGAGCAAAAAGACGCTCCGTAAAAGGAAGTGCATGTCACTTCTTGAGGCAATTCTTGGAGCTGATTTTCCATTGAACACTATGAAAAACGCCTCAAAAAACACCTCAAAAGAAGCCTCAAAAGGAGCTCCAAATTAAGGGTATGTTCACACGCAGTGACCAGAAACGTCTGAAAATACGGAGCTGTTTTCAGGCGAAAACAGCTCCTGATTTTCAGACTTTTTTTGACAACTCGCGTTTTTCGCTGCGTTTTTTACGGCCGTTTTTGGAGCTGTTTTTCAATGGAGTCAATGAAAAACGCCTCCAAAAACGTCCCAAGAAATGTCCTGCACTTCTTTTGACGAGCCGTCATTTTACATGCCATATTTTGACAACGACGCATAAAATAAAGGCTCGTTGGAATAGAACATCGTAATTCCCATTGAAAGCAATGGGCAGATGTTTGTAGGCGTATTAGGGGCGTTATTTGAGGCGTAATTCGAGGCGTAAAACGCCCGAATTACGTCTGAAAACTCTGCGTGTGGACATACCCTAAGGCTGGATTTACACGAGCGTGTGCGTTTTGCGCGTGCAAAAAAACGCAGCGTTTTGCGCGCGCAAAAGGTACTTAACAGCTCCGTGTGTCATCACTATATGATGCGTAGCTGCGTGATTTTCGCGCAGCCGCCATCATTATGACACTCTGTTTGTATGTTTGTAAACAGAAAAGCACGTGGTGCTTTTCTGTTTTCATTCATACTTTTTACTGCTCTTGCGTGAATCACGCGCGTCACGCGGAAGTGCTTCCGCGTGCTGTGCGTGATTTTCACGCACCCTTTGTCTGAAACACACAAATATAGTACATGTCGTGAGTTATTCGCAGCGGACACACGCTGCGTGAAACTCACGGACAGTCTGCATGGCCCCATAGACTAACATAGGTCCGTGCGAGGCGCGTGAAAACCATGCGCGTTGCACGGACATATATCACGTTTGTCTAAATAAGCCATAAAAGAAACTTCATTTTTAGCTTCAAAAACGCATGAAAATCAGAGGCTGTTTTCTCTGAAAATAGCTCCGTATTTTCAGAAGTTTTTGAGTTTGGGTGTGAACATACCCTCAGGGTATGTTCACACGCAGTGACCAAAAATGTCTGAAAATACGGAGCTGTTTTCAGGCGAAAACAGCTTCTGATTTTCAGACTTTTTTGTAGCAACTCGCGTTTTTCGCTGCGTATTTTACAGACGTTATTGGAGCTGTTTTTTAATGGAGTCAATGAAAAACGGCTCCAAAAACGTCCCGGGCGTCTTTTTACGCGCCGTATTTTGACAGCGACGCGTAAAACAACACCTCGTGGGAACAGAACACCGTAAAACCCATTAAAAGCAAAGGGCAGATGTTTGTAGGCGTAATGGAGCCGTTTTTTCAGGCGTAATTCGAGGTGTAAATTGCCCGAATTACGTCTGAAAACAGTGCATGTGAAAATACCCTAATAGTCTCAAATCAGAAGGGAGGAATCACAGCACAATACTTTCACATATGGAATTATGCCCCTTTAAAATGACTTCCTGTCCAACATGTTTCAGAGTAGGGGCTGCTCGTCCTTGCAAATCTGGTCAGTGTGAGATATCATTGGAGAAATATTTTTCGAGCCATCTCACAGCTCCCATTGCTGTTAGACCCAAGCCGATTCTTTATCAATGTCTGGTTCCCAGTATACCCTTTTTATATGTGTGGACATGGAGTAGAATGGGTGGACTGCCCTAGGGAATATGGCAGATTGTATTAGACACTGTATGTAATACTGAGAACACTAGGCTTGAGCTGTTGTTTTAGAACCAGATGTTTCCGCCATTCAAAGCTTTGGCCATCACCTTTGAATCCATTACAGTTTTAATTTTATCTCCAGTTTTCAGTTATGAATTTATAGCACCTGATAAGTATTGTAAGCCTACAGTAAGATTTATTCCAGTAATCACAAACCTCATTTATACGCTCTCTCTTGCTCGTGAACAGTGATTATTACAGCCTAAAACAGGTCAGCCAAACTGATTTAATCAAAATAACTAGGAGATTGTTGTAATTAACACAACATTGCTTGGTTATTTTAATGGTCTATTTTTTAAATGTTTCAGAAATAAAGGAGAGTTACAATAAGAAGGGAGATTAAAGATATGGATTTACATTAGGATTTAAATTAGTTGGCCAATGTTATGGCTGCAGTCGCGGACCGCTGCCGCTCACCCTCGGTGGACAGCCACGACCGCAACTTCCTGGCCACCTGCCGACATCCTCCTCCCCGGAGACCCCAGCTGGCGCGGCCTTCCCTTCCTGGAGTGTGCAATGGAGTGCCCGCTCGCGCTCGTCCCGAGCCTTAAAGGGCCAGCGCACGCACTTCCTAAAAGTTCCCTACCCTGCCCCAGTGTATCCTGGACTATAAAGATTGCTCTGAGCTCCCACTCCTTGCCCGAGCGTTGTTTGTAATTTTACCATGTTTGTATTGTAAATGGTCCCTTAGTGTTTTCATACTCCCAGTGTTCCCGTTCCCTGCATCCTATCTCCTGTGTTCCGTGCTGTGTTTTCTTCCTGAGCCTGCCTTGTATCGGAGTCGTGTGGTGCCGGCTGCTGAATACGCCACATCTGTGTGTGATCTGCCATCCTTGGTGCCATCCGCCAAGTCTGGCGCAACCTGCCACACCTAACTTTATCCGTGCCAGAGCCCTGCCGCTTCAAACATACTGGTCTGCTCCTACCTCTGCCATTCCTGAGGCCCCTTGCAACATATCACTATGGACTTTATCACGGATCTTCCTCCTTCAGCTGGGTGTACTACGATCTGGGTAGTAGTGGATCGGTTCTCTAAAATGGCACATTTAATTACTCTGACTGGCCTTCCGTCTGCTCCTTGCCTGACAAGCCTGTTTATTTTACAAATCTTCCGGTTACACGGACTTCCTCTATATATTGTCTAGGACCGGGGTGTACAGTTTACATCCAAGTTCTGAAGAGCCCTGTGCAAACTGCTAGACGTTAAATTGGACTTCTCTTCTGCCTATTACCTACAGTCCAATAGTCAGATGAAGAGGACCAACCAGAGTTTAGAGAATTACCTTCGTCATTTTGTTTCCACCCAACACGAACAACTTCTGCATTGGGCGGAATACTCATAGAACAATCACACAAGTGAGTCTACTTCCTCGTCTCCTTTCTACATCGTGTACAGCCAGCATCCTTGAGTTCCTCTTCTTGTGCGAGCCATGACTCAAGTACAAGCAGCTAACTCTTCTTTTGGCTCGTTTATTCACATCTGGCAGCAAACTAAGGCTGCGATTCTCCAAGCAGTGGACCGCATGAAAAGGCATGCCGATACAAGAAGAAAAGTCCTTCCCCAGTTCTCTCCTGGAGTCAATGTCTGTTTGTCCTCGAGAAACATTCGACACAAGATGACTTCCCACAAATTCGCTCCCAGGCTCCATGGCCATTTCAAGGTTCTACAACGGATTAACCCTGTATTCTATGAACTTCGGTTGCCTCCTACTCTCAAGATTCATGTGTCCCTCCTTAACCCACGTAGTTTTGAACCGCTATAGTAAAGCAATTGGTTATGCAGTTGCTCTCAGTGGTTCTTCTGATGCAATCGAGGTGAAGGAGATTCTGGACCGTGAAAAGGCGTATTGGCGGTCATTGGATAAAAGCCGAGAAGTGATCCCTGCTTAGCAATCCTGAGGCCCTCCTGGCCTGAACAACCAACTCTCCTGATCCTGGCACCTCTCTACTGAGGACTGTGAGAGTTAAGTCTAAAAGACTGTGAGTACTTTGGGGAAGAGGTGTGACACCAGAGGGCATAACCCCCGCCATTTGGACTGGGCATTCACTGCTGTACATTAGTCCTGATCACCTACTCCTCCACACCCACTGTGGGATAATGGTGCAGTCCATTAGGGGATTACTGCCTCCCCCCCCACACACTTGCTCTGTCCGCCATATCTGCCAGATCCTAAAATGGATACGGGAATTTGACACATTAGAAGTCACATTCTCTGGACCATCTGGTAGCCCCTCAGCAACTCCGGCATAGCAGTTAAGGGCATTGCCCTTAATTTTTTCGGACTTCCCCTAACCATGCCATGATTTCTAGCTCTTTAGGGCAGCTCCCTGATCCTTAGAAGCAATAACATAGTATTATAATGTTCAAGATTAGTCCCAGTAAGAACAGGTATTCCAACAGTCCGAACAGACACGGTAACCTACTTAAAGAAAAGTCTCCCTTCTGAAGGAGATCTTTCGGGAGAATCTCATACTGCTTCTATGGCTCCTCCTAAACCACTCCCTGGTGCCCTGCAAGACTCTAATAGCGAAGATGAAGGACTATGCACCAACCCAGAACTTCCAATCTCTGGGTTCTTCATCACCAGGGCCCTGACCAAACCTCTTGATCCAGTGATCAAGGACAAGAGGTCAAACAGATCGGAGCCAGAGTAGAAAGCCTTGAAGATATTCAATCACAATATTTCCTACCCTACAGCCACTATTGAGTCCTTCCGGGCTTGCCAAACACACCTCAATTTCGTAATGGATCTTCTGGGGGACCAAAACAACAGAGGCAGGAGGAATAACCTACGTTTTAAAGGTCTGTCTGAGTCTGTTGAACCTGAATCCATGCTTTCTAATACCAAGTAACTATTCATCTCAATCCTAGGGGACAAATATCAATAGAAAGAGCCCATAGATCACTCAGACCCAAATCCAAGCACTCTGAGCCTCCTAGGGATAACATTTTGCAGGCTATTCAACTTTAGAGGGATGACATTTTATGGAAGTCCAGAGAAACGGAACACCTTCAGTTTAAAAGCTCAGACGTCTCCATCTTCCAGGACCTCTCCAATATTACACTTTCCAAAAGAAGGACCCTAAAGCCACTAACGGATACCCTTAGATGACAACATATTCCATAAAGATGTTTTTTTCCCTTCGGGATAACCTTTCAAATCTCTGGAAAAAGTTTCTCATTCGCTGTCATGGAGATCTCCCTGCCACTTTAGAAGCCCTGAACCAACAAGATTTGCCCATTCCAGACTGGTCTAGCGTCCAAGATCTGGGCTCGCTTCCCACACCCCAACCTCCTACTCCCTGGGAAGTAGCTAGCTCTGGCAAAGCTGGCAAATCTCGTAAAAAGTCTGGGAAACTGACCCCGAAGAGAATTGACATGGACACTACCTGTCACGTAGGATTCGTGGACCCAATGGGCCATACCGCCTTGGCGGTATGGCAGCTGGCCAACAGAGAGCAGGTCAGAGTCTATAGTTTATATAGGGTACCTGTGGCAGCTTGGACAGTAGCAAGGCAGGCTTGGCAGGAACTAGGCATCAGGTAGACATCAGGCGTAGAGAAGCAGGACAGGCGTGGTATACAGCACAGCACGGCTACAGCTAAGCACGGCTCTATATCAGGATACAGGTTAGAGGAACAGGAAACACTGGGAGCAGGAAACACTAGGGGACCATTTGCAAGATAGACTAGGAATACAACAACAAAGCACAGGCGTGGGAGGATGGGGCTGGGTTCTTCTTATAGCCCAGGGTACTCTGGACCAATTAGCTCAATCACAAATATGCTTGCGCTCTGGCTTCCCAAGTCTGGACTGAGCTCGTGAGTGCACCCTGGTGGTCACTGTGGAGCATGATGGCCGTATGTGCAAACATCTCTTGAGAGAAGGGCGTCGACTGGATGAAAGGAGTTTGTGGTCAGCGACCACGGATGTTACACTACCTGATTTCGTATCTTACTCTGTTTAATATTGTTACTATTAACTTTTGGCTTACAGGTCATGGCATAGATAAGTGCAGTCTGTTAGCTCACATTTGCTGATATTGCATCTAATCCAGACTTGACCACTGTTATTCTGTTTTTCTGCTTTTATATACGGATATGCTGTTTGAGAATTTAAGTTGCATTTCCTTAGGATCTCAGCTTTGCTGCTCTATACCCTGATTTAAATGACAACCCTAGTCATTTTTTCCCCTCCTAGAAGTAACAACATCCCCAAATTATCCCTTCACTACTTCTCCCAATGGTTTCATAGCACATACCCTTCTTCTGCCTCGAAGGGAACTAGCATAGCGATCAGGAAATCCCTTCCCTTCTCTCCCACTCTGGTTCACTCAGACCCCGAGAGTTGTTTCATTTTTGTAAAGGATAATCTTGCTGGTACTATGGTGACTATTGCTAATTTGTATGCACCTAATGTTTGTCAAGTTGACTGACTGCTGGAGGTGTTAGATAAACTCCTCATCTTTGCTGAGGGTTTGACTCTTTTAGGCGGAGACTTAAACTTAGCTCTTAAACCACTATTAGGCTCATCAACAAGATCAGTACATGCCTTTGCTTCCCTTAGAAGATTAATGAAAAATTTACATGTACCCAAACTTGTGGACGTGTGGCGCCTTCAACACCCAGTCGATAAAGACTACATCTTCCACTCTGCTTTCCACAATACCAACAATAGACTGGATTACCTGTTTATATCTAGATCTCACCTTTCGCTAGCTCATCACACTGAAATTGGAAATATAACTCTTTCTGATCATGCCCCTATCCATATGAAGTTCTCTACATCGTCATCGTCCCCCACAAAGCTGGATGTGGAGACACAATGAAACGCTTCTAGATGGTGGGAGAGAGGTTAAGCACATAGAAGAAGCCCTAAATGACTTCTTTGTTAGAACTGAAACCCCTAGTGTCTCTTCTACCTTGGTGTGGGAATCCCACAAAGCATTTATCCGCAGCAAATTCATTGACCTAGGATCAAGGTTAAAAAAATGAGACAGGCTAAACTCAATTCTCTACTAGCTTAGATATTTACCTTCGAGTCCTTAGGTAAACAGTCCTTAGCTCTCTCAGCCCAAGATGACCTTGTTGAACTGAGGCGACAATTAAAAAAGAAAGTAAATGGGAGAGAACCTCCAGCTCACCTTGAGGCAGAAGAATTGTAGATGCCTGATGCGCACGGATCCTCGTGTCGGCACACGCTAATGAAATTGTAGCAGAGAAAAAGTTGAGATCCAGCGCAAAGAAATGAAGAGTTGTTCACGAATATGTTAAAATGGAATCCAGTTCCAATTTTATTGAATAAACAGCATAAAACAGGGAGTCTTGTTCCCCAGTGGGTAAGGTGGATGCAAATAGAAGAAAAATGAATGCGTAGCCTACGCGTTTCAGACGATAGCCTCGTCCTTAGTCATGGCTGAGAATGAAAGGTTTGACAGCTGAGATTGGAGCTATATCCGGTTCTCGACAGGTGAAAATAGATTGCGGCTCAACACTCAAATCGGGTGGAACGCTAAAACGCTAAAAATGTGATTGGACTGATGTTGCTGTTTATCAAACATTGATTTTTACATCTGGGAATACGATGCAGTAGTCTACCACTTAAGAATCATTCAATGGTAGGTGAATGATTACATTATGTGTCAGTTGCCGACAAATTGGTAACCAAGGACGCGCAAATGCCAGGGAACATGACAGCGCGATCAACTCTTGGTAAGTAGATGGATACTTTATATATTTATTCCCACCATGTTTTGGTATCTATTTCAGTCCCGGGGAGGAAAATGTATAATGAATAATGATAATTATTAGTCTAGAACCAGAGATAGCTCCTATTTAATACGTCTCAGCTTGTCAAAAAATATGCTAAAAGGAAATGAAAAGATGCTTGTGATGCAGAGTGAAGAAAAATGAGTTAAAATGAATAAAAAGTGACAAACATTAATTTAAATGTTTATAGTGGACTGCTGAATATATATACACCTAATCGCTTGAAAAATAGTTGTATATATATGTTTGTGTACAACACAGGAGTTAGAACACCAATGTTGTTACTATATTAATTCCTGAGACGTACAGTGAATGGAAATGTAAATTGATATATTGTAAATGTAACAAATATTTCAATAAGAAAACTACCATGCAGGAAAATGGAGAGAACAACTTTACACTAACGGGTTGATTGGAGACAAATGTTTCTAAAGATGGGAAAGGGAGTACAAGTATGATTTCCCTATATGGCAAATTATTAATTAATCTATTTTAATTGTGTATATTGAAGAGTCTATATAATCAAGGCGAAGCCTGAGTGTTGATTATAGACTAATTTTTAATATCCTGTTTGAATTGTGATTTTATAGTATATTTCAGAAAACTTAGTATAAACAGGGTATTTTAATAATGAAACATGAGTTCTTTCCTTAGATTTAACCCATGAGGGTGTCTCGTTTTGAGACGGAAAATCCAAAAGGCTTCCCTTCCCAAAGTTTTGTGCTTCAAGTTTCCTCCCCGTTTGGGTGAAAGTACCTTTTCAATGGCGTAGCATTTAAGGGAATCAGTAGATCTATTATGGTGTTTTATAAAGTGCTTGGCTGCATTAGATGTATTTAAAATATTTGGATTCCTGATATATCCCAAATGTTCCAGAAATCTTAGTTTGAACCTGCGATTGGTGCAGCCAACATATTTCAAATTGCATGCCAAGCATTCAAGAATATAAATCACTGACTCACTGTTGCAATTAATGTCGTTTTTAATGGGAAAACTATGGGTATCTGAAGAGTCGAGAAAGGTTTTTCTGGGAGAGGCGTAAGTACAAGTTTTACATGGATGTGTGCCGCATCTATAAAAACCATTTTGTTCTATCCACGTGCTTGTGCGTGTATCTGGTCGCAGCATAGATGGAGCTAATGTATTACCTAAAGTAGAAGCTTTACGTGCAACTATATTGCAGCCTTTTTTCAGAATCTGATCTAATATTGGGTCCTCTTTGAGGATTGACATATGATTCAAAACAATGTTTTTGATTGCCGCAAATTGATTGCTATACTGAAGGATAATAACTGGTTTGTTGGTATCTGTTCTTATATGTTTGTTGGTATTGGTGAGCATATCTACTCTACTTTTTTTAGATACAATTTTAGAGGCTCTCTCTAATGTCCAATTTGGGTAACTCCTATTGTGTAGTCTCTGGCATATAATATTTTGTTCCGCCATAAAATTATCATCCGTATTACAGTTTCGTCTAGCCCTATGCATTTCCCCAACTGGGATAGATGTAATCGTTTGCTTGGGATGACTGCTTTTAGCGTGGAGAATGGTGTTCCCCGAAATAAGTTTGCGATGTGTTTTAGTGCAGATGTATTCGCCTGCAGTCCCTTTCAATTCCAAATCCAAGAAGACTGTATTGTTGGGATGAAACGTATGAGTAAATTTGAGGTTAGCAATATTGGAATTGAGATAACTAGCAAAATGAGAAATATCTGAAATTGGGCCTTTCCAAATGAATAGCAGGTCGTCTATGTAACGACCATACCAATGTATTTGTTTAGTGAAGATGTTATTGTCTGAAAAAATGTAGAGTTCTTCCCACCATGCCATTACCAAATTGGCCATGGATGGTGAGAATTTTGCCCCCATGGAGACACCCTTGAGTTGGAGGTAGAACTTTTTATTGAACAAGAAGTAATTGTGTTGCATCAGAAACAATGAGACATCTAAAATAAAGAGTTGGAGCTCTTGGCTATAGGAACTATGTCTGAGTAAGTGATGTTCTAATGCTTTGTGTGCCACCATATGAGGTATGTTAGTATATAGTGAGATGACATCACAATTTAGCCAAACAAATTCTTGAGACCAAGACTCTTTTTCAAAGGAGCTGAGGACATCCTGCGTATCTTTGAGAAAACCCGGGGTGTTCTTAGCAAGAGGCTGTAACAGAGAGTCCAACCATTCGGAAAATCTTTCAAGGAGTGATCCAATCCCAGATACGATGGGTCTCATCGGTGGAGGGTTCAAATTCTTGTGTACCTTCGGTAACGCGTGTAAGATGGGTATAGTTGGAAATTCAACATCAATATACACGGATTGTTTTACAGTAAGGAGACCTTTATTGAGACCTTCTTGGATTAACTTCCTGATTGTAGTTTGGAAGTTCTTGGTAGGATTGTAGTCTAAAACTTTATAAGTATTTCCGTCTGATAACATATTGGATACTTCTGTTATGTATGTTTCTCTGTTCATTACTACAATACTTCCTCCTTTATCTGATTTCTTAATGATAAGGTCATTATTATTTTCAAGAGATTTGAGTGCTATAGATAGATCTTTGGATAAATTCTTTGGATGTTTCAGCACTTTTGTGGAATCTGTGAGTAGTTGAAGATCTCTCTCTATAGCCATTTGAAATCTGTCCATCGATTCTGTTCTTGATTCTAGTGGATAGAACTTAGGGTTACTGGTTTTTAGTGTTGTAGACAGGTGTGTCCCCTGTGTCAATGTTTCCGAACTTAAACTTTCAAGATCAGTCAAAGTTTTCAATTCATCAAATAGAAAGAGCCCTGGGTTCTGATTTTTGGTAAATATTTTTCCCGGAATAAATATTTGGGGATCGGGTTCTTGCTCTTTAATATTGATGAAGTGCCTCTTGATGGTGAGGTCCCTCACAAATTTATTAATGTCCAAGAGTGTAATAAATGGATCAAAGTTCCGTGCAGGGGCGAAGTTTAGCCCAAGTGAAAGTACTTTTTCTTGTGCTGAGGTCAGTATAGTAGATGACAAATTGATAATGCTGAGTTGAGATGTTACATCCTCCGGTGCCTCAGACGTCGACCTTGATCCTGTTCCGTGTCTTTGATGCTTTCTCCCCCCCCTTCTGCCCCGTTTTTTGAAACCTTGGATTGGTTTTTGTCTGAATTGTATAGGACTGTTGATCTATAATTGGAACCTTCACTGTCCGAAGTTTCTCCGGACTCGAACTCCGTAGAGCTGAAACTGACTCTAGATGTATTAATACTTCTATTTCTTCCAAAGTTCCGTTTTTTAAGGATGGATTTGGATCTAGCTGAATTAGATGTTCTATCTTCTATTTTCCATGAATAGATCTCATCATTGGCATAATCTCTAGAATCTCTGAGGAATTTTCTCTTTTTAACTTCCGCCAGTGATTGATTGACTTTATTAATGTACTGTGAAGTACGAGCCTCTAGAGTTGCAAAATCAGGTGAGCTGGATGCTGCATGGATTTGTGTCTCTACTTTATGTATATCAATTTCAAGACTTATGAGCTTACTTTCTTCCTCCTTCGTGATCAATTCCATAAGTTTAAGAGAACAAATGGTTAAAGTTTGATTCCAATTAGTAAGAAACTCTTCTGAATATTTAAAGGAGGGATTTTTCTTTATCCGCAGACCTCTCGGAATCATATTTTTGGATAAATAATTTTTCAAAGTTGTTAAATCCCACCACACCTTTGCTTCCTGAGTTTTGAGTCTTTCAACTTGATGGAAGAGATTTTTAAGGCTGTGGTGGTTTTCTCCTGGATTTTCAATATTTCCAAACACCTGAGCAGCCAAATCCGCTCTATCAAATTGGACTTCAAGTGGCATTGTCCGATGCATATTTTTGGTAATATATCAGCAGTATAAATTAATGTTGTGTCACACAAGTAAAAACACACAAATTTTCAGACCAGATAATGATGGGTCTTCTGTAGCAAAAACTCTGCTCTTGCAGGTAAATGCTGCTGCATCCACCTCCCAAATTCAGGAGACACTTATACTTCAGAGTGTCTACTTTCAACAAACAAGCCCTAGTTAAACGGGCAGGCAGAAAGTGAGCACGTAAGGTTATGGCCGATGTTCAAGAAAGAAAGTAAATGGGAGAGAACCTCCAGCTCACCTTGAGGCAGAAGAATTGTAGATGCCTGATGCGCACGGATCCTCGTGTCGGCACACGCTAATGAAATTGTAGCAGAGAAAAAGTTGAGATCCAGCGCAAAGAAATGAAGAGTTGTTCACGAATATGTTAAAATGGAATCCAGTTCCAATTTTATTGAATAAACATTTGTTCCAGATCCAATTCTGATCTCAGATATGTGGGCTACATCATTGCGTCTATTGACCAGGATCAGACATGAACTTGGACCCCTTGTCCTCATGTGCGTAAAATTTAAATTGAGTAAACGGGTACCATTTGACCGACCTAATGTTAAGAAGGTTTTTTAATTGTCTGAAGAGTTGTTCACGAATATGTTAAAATGGAATCCAGTTCCAATTTTATTGAATAAACAGCATAAAACAGGGAGTCTTGTTCCCCAGTGGGTAAGGTGGATGCAAATAGAAGAAAAATGAATGCGTAGCCTACGCGTTTCAGACGATAGCCTCGTCCTTAGTCATGGCTGAGAATGAAAGGTTTGACAGCTGAGATTGGAGCTATATCCGGTTCTCGACAGGTGAAAATAGATTGCGGCTCAACACTCAAATCGGGTGGAATGCTAAAACGCTAAAAATGTGATTGGACTGATGTTGCTGTTTATCAAACATTGATTTTTACATCTGGGAATACGATGCAGTAGTCTACCACTTAAGAATCATTCAATGGTAGGTGAATGATTACATTATGTGTCAGTTGCCGACAAATTGGTAACCAGTTTCAGCTCTACGGAGTTCGAGTCCGGAGAAACTTCGGACAGTGAAGGTTCCAATTATAGATCAACAGTCCTATACAATTCAGACAAAAACCAATCCAAGGTTTCAAAAAACGGGGCAGAAGGGGGGGGAGAAAGCATCAAAGACACGGAACAGGATCAAGGTCGACGTCTGAGGCACCGGAGGATGTAACATCTCAACTCAGCATTATCAATTTGTCATCTACTATACTGACCTCAGCACAAGAAAAAGTACTTTCACTTGAGCTAAACTTCGCCCCTGCACGGAACTTTGATCCATTTATTACACTCTTGGACATTAATAAATTTGTGAGGGACCTCACCATCAAGAGGCACTTCATCAATATTAAAGAGCAAGAACCCGATCCCCAAATATTTATTCCGGGAAAAATATTTACCAAAAATCAGAACCCAGGGCTCTTTCTATTTGATGAATTGAAAACTTTGACTGATCTTGAAAGTTTAAGTTCGGAAACATTGACACAGGGGACACACCTGTCTACAACACTAAAAACCAGTAACCCTAAGTTCTATCCACTAGAATCAAGAACAGAATCGATGGACAGATTTCAAATGGCTATAGAGAGAGATCTTCAACTACTCACAGATTCCACAAAAGTGCTGAAACATCCAAAGAATTTATCCAAAGATCTATCTATAGCACTCAAATCTCTTGAAAATAATAATGACCTTATCATTAAGAAATCAGATAAAGGAGGAAGTATTGTAGTAATGAACAGAGAAACATACATAACAGAAGTATCCAATATGTTATCAGACGGAAATACTTATAAAGTTTTAGACTACAATCCTACCAAGAACTTCCAAACTACAATCAGGAAGTTAATCCAAGAAGGTCTCAATAAAGGTCTCCTTACTGTAAAACAATCCGTGTATATTGATGTTGAATTTCCAACTATACCCATCTTACACGCGTTACCGAAGGTACACAAGAATTTGAACCCTCCACCGATGAGACCCATCGTATCTGGGATTGGATCACTCCTTGAAAGATTTTCCGAATGGTTGGACTCTCTGTTACAGCCTCTTGCTAAGAACACCCCGGGTTTTCTCAAAGATACGCAGGATGTCCTCAGCTCCTTTGAAAAAGAGTCTTGGTCTCAAGAATTTGTTTGGCTAAATTGTGATGTCATCTCACTATATACTAACATACCTCATATGGTGGCACACAAAGCATTAGAACATCACTTACTCAGACATAGTTCCTATAGCCAAGAGCTCCAACTCTTTATTTTAGATGTCTCATTGTTTCTGATGCAACACAATTACTTCTTGTTCAATAAAAAGTTCTACCTCCAACTCAAGGGTGTCTCCATGGGAGCAAAATTCTCACCATCCATGGCCAATTTGGTAATGGCATGGTGGGAAGAACTCTACATTTTTTCAGACAATAACATCTTCACTAAACAAATACATTGGTATGGTCGTTACATAGACGACCTGCTATTCATTTGGAAAGGCCCAATTTCAGATATTTCTCATTTTGCTAGTTATCTCAATTCCAATATTGCTAACCTCAAATTTACTCATACGTTTCATCCCAACAATACAGTCTTCTTGGATTTGGAATTGAAAGGGACTGCAGGCGAATACATCTGCACTAAAACACATCGCAAACTTATTTCGGGGAACACCATTCTCCACGCTAAAAGCAGTCATCCCAAGCAAACGATTACATCTATCCCAGTTGGGGAAATGCATAGGGCTAGACGAAACTGTAATACGGATGATAATTTTATGGCGGAACAAAATATTATATGCCAGAGACTACACAATAGGAGTTACCCAAATTGGACATTAGAGAGAGCCTCTAAAATTGTATCTAAAAAAAGTAGAGTAGATATGCTCACCAATACCAACAAACATATAAGAACAGATACCAACAAACCAGTTATTATCCTTCAGTATAGCAATCAATTTGCGGCAATCAAAAACATTGTTTTGAATCATATGTCAATCCTCAAAGAGGACCCAATATTAGATCAGATTCTGAAAAAAGGCTGCAATATAGTTGCACGTAAAGCTTCTACTTTAGGTAATACATTAGCTCCATCTATGCTGCGACCAGATACACGCACAAGCACGTGGATAGAACAAAATGGTTTTTATAGATGCGGCACACATCCATGTAAAACTTGTACTTACGCCTCTCCCAGAAAAACCTTTCTCGACTCTTCAGATACCCATAGTTTTCCCATTAAAAACTACATTAATTGCAACAGTGAGTCAGTGATTTATATTCTTGAATGCTTGGCATGCAATTTGAAATATGTTGGCTGCACCAATCGCAGGTTCAAACTAAGATTTCTGGAACATTTGGGATATATCAGGAATCCAAATATTTTAAATACATCTAATGCAGCCAAGCACTTTATAAAACACCATAATAGATCTACTGATTCCCTTAAATGCTACGCCATTGAAAAGGTACTTTCACCCAAACGGGGAGGAAACTTGAAGCACAAAACTTTGGGAAGGGAAGCCTTTTGGATTTTCCGTCTCAAAACGAGACACCCTCATGGGTTAAATCTAAGGAAAGAACTCATGTTTCATTATTAAAATACCCTGTTTATACTAAGTTTTCTGAAATATACTATAAAATCACAATTCAAACAGGATATTAAAAATTAGTCTATAATCAACACTCAGGCTTCGCCTTGATTATATAGACTCTTCAATATACACAATTAAAATAGATTAATTAATAATTTGCCATATAGGGAAATCATACTTGTACTCCCTTTCCCATCTTTAGAAACATTTGTCTCCAATCAACCCGTTAGTGTAAAGTTGTTCTCTCCATTTTCCTGCATGGTAGTTTTCTTATTGAAATATTTGTTACATTTACAATATATCAATTTACATTTCCATTCACTGTACGTCTCAGGAATTAATATAGTAACAACATTGGTGTTCTAACTCCTGTGTTGTACACAAACATATATATATACAACTATTTTTCAAGCGATTAGGTGTATATATATTCAGCAGTCCACTATAAACATTTAAATTAATGTTTGTCACTTTTTATTCATTTTAACTCATTTTTCTTCACTCTGCATCACAAGCATCTTTTCATTTCCTTTTAGAATATTTTTTGACAAGCTGAGACGTATTAAATAGGAGCTATCTCTGGTTCTAGACTAATAATTATCATTATTCATTATACATTTTCCTCCCCGGGACTGAAATAGATACCAAAACATGGTGGGAATAAATATATAAATTATCCATCTACTTACCAAGAGTTGATCGCGCTGTCATGTTCCCTGGCATTTGCGCGTCCTTGGTTACCAATTTGTCGGCAACTGACACATAATGTAATCATTCACCTACCATTGAATGATTCTTAAGTGGTAGACTACTGCATCGTATTCCCAGATGTAAAAATCAATGTTTGATAAACAGCAACATCAGTCCAATCACATTTTTAGCGTTTTAGCGTTCCACCCGATTTGAGTGTTGAGCCGCAATCTATTTTCACCTGTCGAGAACCGGATATAGCTCCAATCTCAGCTGTCAAACCTTTCATTCTCAGCCATGACTAAGGACGAGGCTATCGTCTGAAACGCGTAGGCTACGCATTCATTTTTCTTCTATTTGCATCCACCTTACCCACTGGGGAACAAGACTCCCTGTTTTATGCTGTTTATTCAATAAAATTGGAACTGGATTCCATTTTAACATATTCGTGAACAACTCTTCAGACAATTAAAAAACCTTCTTAACATTAGGTCGGTCAAATGGTACCCGTTTACTCAATTTAAATTTTACGCACATGAGGACAAGGGGTCCAAGTTCATGTCTGATCCTGGTCAATAGACGCAATGATGTAGCCCACATATCTGAGATCAGAATTGGATCTGGAACAAATGTTTTAGATATTGATGACATAACACGTGAAGTTGTTTATTTTTATGACTCCCTTTAAAATGTTCCTACGAGTTCTAATGTTCCCAATAGAATTGAAGATTTTCTTGACTACCTGAACTTGCCTTCCCTTTCTGGCTCTGAGAGGAGTTCACTCTTAGCTCCGTTCACCTTAGAAGAGTTAGCCCTGACTTTGGGTCCAGTGCCAAACGGTAAAAGCCCAGGTCCTGATGGCCTTCCGATCTGTTATTTTAAAAAGTTTCAACAAACACTTCTCCCTCTACTCCCTCTTTGGGTAAGTCTCATCTACTTCCCCAAACCATACAAGCCTATATCCCTCTTATTCTTAAAGACGGACAAGACCAAAAGGACTGCGGAAGCTATTTGCCAATCTCGTTAATAAATTAAAGTTATGGGCTAAGCTACTTGCCAACAGGATAAAGCCCCTATTGAGCACCCTGATTGGTCCTGAACAAATCTGATTTGTGCCTGATAGGGAAGGCAAGCACAACACTTCCCGCTTAATCCACCTCATCTATCACGCAAAAAAGACTAACACACCCCTAGTATTACTAAGTACTGATGCAGAAAAAGCATTTGACCGGGTTAACTGGGATTAAATGAAGGAAGTCCTGGAAAAATATTGTTTCTCCTCTAGCTTTGTCCAATCCATTTTTACTCTTTACTCCACTCCTAGGGTCAGACTCAAACTAATCGACACCCTGTCATCTCTTTTTAACACCTATAATAACACTAGACAGGGTTGTCCTCTCTCCCCCTCTCTTTTCATCTTAACGATGGAAACCCTAATACAGAAAATAAGCTAATCTGACATGATTGCTGGCTTAAGGGCTGCTGGCTTTGTTCATTATACTGCAGCCTTCACTGATGACTTGCTGATACTTACCACCAACCCTGGTCCTGCCATGGGATTCTGCAGATTTTTGAAGGTTTTGGCTTTGTTTCTTATTTATAAGATTAATTTTAGCAACTCCGAATCTCTAAACATCTCTGCTTCCGCCTCAGACTTACAACCCCTCATAAGAAACTCTCCTTTTATATGGCCAGACAAACCTATAAAATACCTAGGAATCTCACTCCCTGGAGACCCCTCTCTCCTTTACCCCCTAATGTAATGCAGACCTACCCTATTTTCCTCCCTCAATCTTTCTTTACAAAAATAAAAAGTCTTTTTACTGGGTTTCTTTGGGCAAAAAAAAAATCCTAGGATTCCATATACACTACTGGCCCTCAAAACTAATCACAGGGATATGGGTCTACCAGAACCATATAACTACTACCTGGCCACTCACCTGAGTAGGTGGGTCTCCCTATCTAGAAAAACTGAGAACGCCCCTCACATAGATGTTGAACGCTACCTGCTGGGCAGTACCCACTACCCGTTACTGTGGGGGCTTCTCCCTCATCTACCAGTCAAGAAAGATATCAATCCTCTTTTTAGGGGACAATCCAAACTTTCCATAAATATTTCCCATCCTTTGAACTCGTAGACAGTTTTCCCCAAACTCCTCCTTGAGCATGATACCAATAATTTTGGGGGCGAGACCCCATCTAGAAGGAATTTGGAAACTGTTAAAAGAGGTACCTCTTTCAGAAGTTTTTGACGACCTTCAAACATTAGACCCAAGTCTCTTCCTTCCACCGAGCAACTCTAACTTTCTGTTTTCATCAGATATCAGTAGTTCCTGTAGAGATTTCCAAAGCAAGTACCCAGCCCTCTCGTTCTAACCCGCTTCCTCTTACCCCCACTAAAATTATTATCTAAAATATACTCTGAAATTACTCTTCGTAAAGCGCCTGCAAACGTTTTACTACCCTGGGAGAAAGAGCGTTAAATAAGCTTAGATGCTCAGGATATATTTCAAATACTCTTCAAATACTCTCACATGTATTCACTATATGCATTCAAGTTCATGTTTACACATACAAACTCTTTACCCGATGGTATAGAACAGCGGAATTCCGATTCAGAATAGTCTTTAACCCTACTGACCTTTGCTGGTGCTGCAACGACCACGCTTGTTCACTGTCACGTATCTGGTGGAATTGCCCGAGAATTAAAACTTTCTGTCTAGCAATCTCCTCCTTTACTTCATCCTTCTGCAAAATTACTGTTGACCTCTCTGCCGCTCCGGTTCTCTTATGAAAATCTAACTCAGGCTTTAAGCCTTCTAAAAACGACCTTGCGACCTTTATGATAACCACGACAAAATTGCTTATTTCTGTAAATTGGATGTCACAAACCTTCCATTCGAATGCGGGTAGACAAAATGAACCATCTGTGTAGGATGGAGGAGCTCGCCAGCTGGGAAGACAGGCAACACTCCTAATTTTAAAGAATCTGGGGCCCCTGGAGGATGGCCAGGTGTGATATTGCAATAGACTATTGAAGTATCTTATCTTTTCCTACCTACGAACACAGTATCTCTCCATATAAATAGTTCATGTTTATATATTATGTATCATTTACGGACCCCAGTTGTCCATACTGCTGTACGTCGTGACATTTTCTCGCACTTGTGTATGTATGCAATATTCAATATATTACTGAGATTGAATGTAAAAGTACACCCATTTATTTGTTTTCTTTGTATTAAAATGAAAAACTTTTTCTTTGAATAAAGATTTTTTTTTTTTTTTTTTAAAAGCTGAGAAATAAGAAAACGGCAGACTATTTATGAGTTCAGTATATTCATGAGTTTGATCGGAGGCACGAAGAGGCCCCCTAAAACTTTCCTCTAATTTGATATGATGATTGGCTCTTCACTGTTGTCAATCAAAGGCAGTTTACCACAGAAATGTACTTGCCGATTGGCTGGATCTTCTAGCCAATCACAGACATCACAAATAGGCACTTCCTAGATGTGGTTTCATGGCTCAGGAAAGGTCCTTTGTTAATGAAAATATTGTAACCTCAGTCTATTGAAACCTGAGGGGCCAGTGTATTTCTATACTTGCCTAAACAATTGTCACTCAATGTCCCGCAGTTTTGGAAATTTTTATCAAAATGTATTTAAAATGCTGGTGGTGAGATGAGCTATTTAGGGCTTTTTTAGAGGATATTGGAATGCTTGGTATGAAATACATGTTTTTCCAGACTCAAAAGTGACCCATAACTTGTATTCTGCAATGTTTTGCTTGCAATAAGAAGAGTAAACAAAGACAGTATGAAGAGTTTCCTGCACAATGAAGCATAATTAAATAGTCTATAATAATGTGTTCTGAGTACTTTTTAACGAGTAGTAATTATTTTATTAGATATCAAAATGAAATGCTAAAAGGCTACATGGAGCCATCCAGCATTTAAATAAAGTCTGAGGCTTTGTCTTAATAGCATCTGTACCCCATGAAAACCTTCCCCACCCTCCCAGAGCAGTTATTTCCCGGAGGCTCATATCCTAGTAACTAGAGATGAGCGAACCGGGACAACCGAACCCGGTTTCGGTCCGAACTTCCGGTAAAGTTCGGTTCGCAGCGAATCCGAACTTCACCGGGTTCGGCCGAACCCGTTTTGACCGAACCCGGTCAAAAACATTATACAAATCGGCAGCCACTTATCTCTATCAATCACTGATAGAGAAAAGAGGCTGCTGATTAAAAATAAAATAAAAAGCATTTCATACGTACCCGGTCGTTGTCTTGTTAACGAGTCCCTCTTCTTCCTCCAGTCCGACCTTTTCTGACGCGGCAGCCTGTGATTGGCTGCAGAGGCCTCTGCAGCCTGTGATTGGCTGCAGAGGCCGCGGCAGCCTGTGATTGGCTGCAGCGCTCACAAGGCTGCATCGTCATCAAGGAATGTCGGGCCGGATGTCGAGAGGGACGCGTCACCAAGGCAACGGCCAGGAGACCGGACTGGAGGAAGCAGAAAGTTCTCGGTAAGTATGAACGTCTTTTTTTTTACAGGTACTGTGATCGGTAGTCACTGTCCAGGGTACTGAAACAGTTACTGCCGATCAGTTAACTCTTTCAGCACCCTGAACAGTGACTATTTAGTGTATGTGCACACACACTAATTACGTCCGTAAATGACGGACGTATTTCGGCCGCAAGTACCGGACCGAACACAGTGCAGGGAGCCGGGCTCCTAGCATCATACTTATGTACGATGCTAGGAGTCCCTGCCTCTCTGCAGGACAACTGTCCCGTACTGTAATCATGTTTTCAGTACGGGACAGTAGTTCCACGGAGAGGCAGGGACTCCTAGCATCGTACATAAATATGATGCTAGGAGCCCGGCTCCCTGCAGGGTGTTCGGTCCGGTACTTGCGGCCGAAATACGTCCGTCAATTACGGACGTAATTAGTGTGTGTGCACATACCCTTACTGACGTCACCTAGCAACGCTGCCGTAATGATGGGTGCACACATGTAGCCACCCGTCATTACGGGGCCTCATGCACACGAGTCGACCATAAAAACACCCGTTATCACGGGTCGTAATTACGACCCGAAATAGCGGGCCCATAGACTTCTGTTAGCCACGGGTACCTTCCCGTTTTCTCACGGGAAGGTGCCCGTGCCGTTAAAAAGATAGAACATGTTCTATTTTTTTATTTTACGGGCCGTGCTCGTAATTACGACTCGTAACTACGAGCACGGCCGGCCGGCCACGGGCAGCCGGCCGCTTTTGCGAACCGTGCTGTCATTATAATTATAGCAGCACGGCCCGTAAAATAGAAAAATAGAACATGTTCTATTTTTTTAACGGCACGGGCACCTTCCCGTGAGAATACGGAAAGGTACCCGTGGGTAACAGAAGTCTATGAGCCCGTTATTGCGGGTCGTAATTACGACCCGCAATAACGGGTGTTTTTACGGTCGTGTGCATGATGGGAGCACGGCTCGGAAAAACGAACGGCTGCCCGTGCTCATCTCCTGAAATACTCTGTGCTGCCTTAAACTCTGTGGACAGGTCAGGATCCTGTTTCTTTTAAATGCTGCTAGGGAACCCGCTCGATCCACTATATAAGGCTACGCTACAGTGCAGCATTTAAAAGAAACAGGATCCTGACCTGTCCACAGAGTTTAAGGCAGCACAGAGTATTTCAGGAGATGAGCGTGCAGATTCAGTGCTGTTGTGAACTCTGCTCTTACCATTACGTAGCTCTCAGTCTGTTATCTCTCCTCCACTCCTGTCCTCAAGAACACCTTCACATGATTGCCAAGTCACCACGTAATGGTAAGAGCAGAGTTCACAGCAGCACAGAGTATTTCAGGAGATGAGCGTGCGGATCTTGTGCGTGGTGGTGACTTGCCAATCATGTGAACGTGTTATAGAGGACAGGAGTGGAGGAGATGTAACAGACTGAGCTACGTAATGGTAAGAACAGAGTTCACAGCAGCACAGAGTATTTCAGGAGAGGAGCGTGCAGATTCAGTGCTGCTGTGAACTCTGCTCTTACCATTACGTAGCTCAGTCTGTTACCTCTCCTCCACTCCTGTCCTCAATAACACCTTCACATGATTGGCAAGTCACCACCCCGCACAAGATCCGCACGCTCATCTCCTGAAATACTCTGTGCTGCTGTGAACTCTGCTCTTACCATTACGTGGTGACTTGCCAATCATGTGAAGGTGTTCTGGAGGACAGGAGTGGAGGAGAGGTAACAGACTGAGAGCTACGTAATGGTAAGAGCAGAGTTCGCAGCAGCACTGAATCTGCACGCTCATCTCCTGAAATACTCTGTGCTGCCTTAAACTCTATGGACAGGTCAGGATCCTGTTTCTTTTAAATGCTGCACTGTAGCGCAGCCTTATATAGTGGATCGAGCGGGTTCCCCAGCAGCATTTAAAAGAAACTGTGTTTGTGTATGTGTGTTTGTGTATATATGTGTGTTTGGGTATGTGACTTTGTCTGTTTTTGTTTTTATATGTGTGTGTGTATATATGGGTGTGTTTGTGTATATGTGTTTTGTGTATATGTTTGTGTATATATGGGTGTATTTGTGTATATGTTTGTGTGTAGATGTTTGTGTGTGTTTTTGTATATGTGTATATGTGTGTATATGGGTGTGTGTTTGTGTGTATATATGGGTGTGTTTGTGTATATGTGTTTGTGTATATGTGTGTTTGGGTATGTGTGTTTTTGTTTGTATATGTGTTTGTGTATATGTGTTCGTGTATGTGTGTATAACTGTGTGTGTGTGTGTGTTTGGATATGTGTGAGTTCGTGTATATGTGTTTGTCTGTTTATGTGTGTGTGTATATCTTGTTGTGTTTGTGTATATATGTGTGTCTGTGTATGGTTGTTTGTGTGTGTGTGCGTGTATATATGTGTGTGTAGGAGAGTAGAAGTATTGGTATTGTTCACATTGATAACTGTTTTTTTATGTTGTTGCAGATTTTGATGTACCGATTGGACTACATCTACGATTCGTTGGACTACTGCGTAGATCTGCGTTTTTTCAAATTTTAATAAAATGGTTAACGAGGGTTTTGTTGGGGATTTCTTATTTCAATAAAAAAGAATTGTCTTTGTGTTTTTTTTTCAAACTTTATTAGTGCCTAGATAATGGCAGTTGGCTGATTGACAGCGTCCATTATTAAGGCGGTACTTAGTGTTAGCCGGTGCAGAGGCTAGCACTAACCACCCATTATTACCCCGGTACCCACCACCACCAGGGGTGCCGGGAAGAGCTTGGTACGATCCAGTACCCGACCATCTGTTGTGATGGTCGGGTACTGGGGCGGCCGTAGGCTGGTATTATGAGGCTGGGAAGGGCCAAAATCAGTGGACCTTCCCACCCTTGTAATGCTAGGCTGCTGCTGCTGTGTTGTATCGGGCTGGTTATAAAAATGGGGGGGACCCCCACGTCGTTTTTTTTTTGGAATTTAACAAATTTAGCAATAGACGGGTCCCCCACATTTTTAATAACCAGCCATATACAAGGCCGCAGCAGTCTGGCATTACATGGGTGGGAAGGGCCACTGGTTTTGTCCATTCCCAGGCTAATAACACTGTGTTGTATGTGGCTGGTTATGATAAATTGGGTGGAACCCCATGTCTTTTTAAAAAAAAAAAATTTAAATAAATAAATAATTTAAAAAAATGACGTGGGGTCCCCCCCACTTTTATAACCAGCCAGATACAACACAGCAGCAGCAGCCTAGCATTACAAGGGTGGGAAGGTCCACTGTTTTTGGCCCTTCCCAGCCTCATAATACCAGCCTGCGGCCGCCCCAGAGCCCGACCATCACAACAGATGGTCGGGTACTGGATCGTACCTGGCTCTTCCCGGCACCCCTGGTGGTTTTGGGTACCGGGGTAATAATGGTGGTTAGTGTTAGCCTCTGCACCGGCTAACACTAAGCCTCGCATTAGTAATGGATGTTGTCACTCAGACAGCGGCCATTACTAAAGTGGTAATAATAAAATTTGAAAAGAAAAAGACAAAGATATAGATAAAATATTTTATTGAAATAAAGCACCCCCAACACAACCCTCATTAACCATTTTATTGTAGAAAAAAAAACGTCATCGAAGTAGTCCTCGAAACCGACGTAGTCCAAACACCAAACCTGTAAAAAAATAAAATAATGAAATAAAACATGTCGTAGGCTTAGATTCAGTTTAATGTGTGATACTGACTGTTATACCATGTATAGAAGCCTGCCGTGAAGTTGACTTAGATACAGGGCGCCAGCAGACAGTATCATACATGGCCATACATACATACATATATACAAATATACATACATATATACAAACATACATACATACATATATACAAGCATGCACATATATACATGCAAATATACATACATGCAAACATACACACATATATACATGCAAACTATCATACATACATGCATACACACACACACATGAAAACATACATACAAACAAACATGCAAAGATACATAATACATATATACAAGCATGCACAAATATACATGCAAACATAAATACATGCACATATATATATATAAACATACATGCAAACATACATGCAAAAATAAAAACATGCAAACATACATACATGCACATATATACATACATACATGACAACATACATACAAACATACATGACAACATACATACATGCAAACATACATACATGCAAACATACATACACACATGCAAACATATATACATGCAAATATACATACAAACATGCACATGTATACATACATGCCAACATACATGCAAACATACATGCACATATATACATACATACATGACAACATACATACATGCAAATATACATACATACATACACACATGCACATACATGCCAACATACATGCACATATATACATACATACATACATGACAACATACATACATACATATATATATATACACACATGCAAATATACATACAAACATGCATACATACATGCAAACATACATTCATGCAAACATACATGCAAACATACATACATACAAATATACATACACACATGCACATATATACATACATGACAACATACATACATACATACATGACAACATACATGCAAAAATACATACATGCAAACATACATACATACATACATACATGCAAATATACATACAAACATGCACATATATACATACATGCCAACATACATGCAAACATACATGCACAGATATACATACATACATACATGCCAACATACATACATGCCAAAAAATAATAATAATACGTTCATACTTACTTTCCTCCTGTCCGGCCTCCAGCGATGACGTTTCATTCATGTCGCCGCTGCAGCCTGTGATTGGCTGCAGAGGCGGTCACGTGGGATGAAGCGTCATCCTGACGTACGTGACCGCCACTACAGCCTGTGATTGGCTGCAGCGGCGAAAGGGATGAAACGTCATCGCTGGAGGCCGGACAGGAGGAAAGTAAGTACGAACGTATAATTTTTATTTTTTTATTACATTTAAATGGTATTTTCCGCGCGCCGAGCATGTACTGTGAAGGTTGCTGAAAGAGTTAGTGCAGCCCATTAACTCTATCAGCACCCTGGACAGTAGCATGCTCGGCGCACGTAAGTGACAGGTTCGGTCAGAACTAGTTCGGTCCGAACCGAACTTTTTTGTGAAATTCGGCGAACTAGCCGAACCGAACTTTTGATAAGTTCGCTCATCTCTACTAGTAACCTTTCTTTGTCTTCTTTGCTTTCATGACCTTTTCTTGCAGGATGATGCAGATGATATTCTAAGAGGCATGGTGGATATTCAGAGCTGTGTGTCTTCAAGCCAATTCAGTTACCGTGAATTGTAAGCAATATATTTACTGTATCTACTACTTCATACAATTTGCAAGTGCTGCTATTAGTCAAAAGAAGAGAATCGGTGGAGCATGACACAGCAACAAACTAGTGACCGCATGAATCAGAGTCAAAGTTATCATATTCAAACATTTTTAAGTAGCTCTGGTGTAGCAATAACTCAGCCATATGGCACAATGCATCTCTTTTAATCTCTTTGCTGTCTCTTTCTCGCCAACTCCACAGCTCATAGCTCTCTCTAAATCTTCTATGTGATAGCTTCCTCGGTCACTTTGTGATTTTTAGTCTGAGCATTTCCAATTCGCAGAGTCAATGGATACTGGTACACTTGCATGCATGAATCTCCCAGCAAAGAAAAATATTAATGTGTTTTGCAGAATTGCTATGACTCACAATTTCAAGATTTAATAATGTGCATGTAAGGCTATATGCACATCTGGTTATTGCTCTATGTTTACTGTCTAGGTGGGGAAAGCTCTTACCGTACACGCTAAACATGTTCTTAGGGCTCCATTAGACCAATAGAGATCAAAAGTGTGTCCTTTTGGCTTCCATTGGGCAGGTTTATGTCAGTATACCGTTTTTTTGGGAGGATGAAAAGTGTAGTAAATTACGCTTTTCCATCCCGAAGGATCCCGCAAAAAAATTCTACAGTGCGATATACCTTTTTTTTTTTTTACACATGGGAGCCTATGGGTGACGTATGCCACTGTAAAATCTTCTTTGTGATAGTTTCCTCGGTCACTTTGTGATTTTTAGTCTGAGCATTTCCAATTCGCCGAGTCGATAGATACTGGTACACTTGCATGCATGAATCTCCCTGCAAAGAAAAATATTAATGTGTATAACATATATGTTGGGAGCTTTTCCTGTGGCTTCCCTGATATGTTGTAATAAGAATATAAAAGGATTTCAATGTGGGCAATGGGAAGAGAAAGTTGGGTTATATGCGGACTGTTGCTTTTAGGGGCCTCAACGTCAGTAGACAAAGTCGTAAAACATTATGCGTTGTTTAGTAGGTATGCAGGCCTCAGAATAAATTGGGTAAAGATGGTCCTATTGCCCATTGGGAGAATGTTGACCATGCCCTTAGCATCAATACAGATGTTGCAGAGGGAGGGGGACTCAAATATGTGGGTACTGTAATAACAAGCAACCTTGGTGAATATGAGGAATTGAACTTGTATCCACTGCTGTCAAGGGTCACAAACAAATTAAAAATCTGAAACAAACTGCCAATAAAGTTTATGGCTAGAGTGAACGTTATTAAAATGGTGATCCACAATTACTGGACTTTATGTGGTTAGCAACTCCTCAGTGGGGTTGAAATAAAAAATATTCATGACATTAGATATAACGGTTAATGAATTTTTATGGAGGGGCAAACGTGTCAGACTATGGCAGCTTTTTTTGAAAATTTTCAAGAAACAATCGAGGAGTAAGCCTCTCGAGTTTTAGGCTATACTACGTGGCCTCACAATTGCAACAATTAATACATTTGCATAAGCATCTAATAAATAATATTTTGGTACAAATAGACAACAAAAAGGATCAGAAAAACACTTTTTAATTGTTGGAGTGTGGCAGGTTTCGTAACCTCCCATTCAAGTGTTTAAAACTGTGTGACATGCTACATAGGATATGGAGGAAAATGAAGACGATGATGTGTATATATTCTTCACTTATATGTACACCTATTTGGTGCAATGGCCACCTGGAAACCTTAAAGGCTATGTAAACCTATGAAATCGTTTATTTGTTTTTAATAAAAATGTCTATCAGTGGGATTGGTGCAACTTTCAAAATACTTTTTATTAAAAATTATTTTCACTTTTGGAGATACAGCTGCTCTGTATACTGTATACAGAGAAACTGTATGCTGCGCTAAGACCTGAATCCGTCAGGTCCGTGGGACTGACGGGTTCAGTGAAAGTGGGTCCTAGATCCGGTACCTGCTATTAACCCCTTAGATGCGTCCATTTGCGAGGAGGGGCTTGGATGACCGTAGGCACATGTTCAATAACCGGCTAGGCAGAGCACGAAGATGTGTGGAATGCGCCTTTGGCATCATGTCAAACAAGTGGAGGGTCTTGATGACATCGATGCAAATGTCACCGGCCAATGTGACACGTGTGATCAAAGCGTGTGTTGTGCTGCACAACTTTACCCGCATCCATGATGCCAGTTATGATGGGGAATATCTGTTACCAACTGCACCCACCACCAACATTGTGCAGGCAGTTCGCGCAGGTCGCCCACCAACATCTGGGCTGCGAGTATTTTGACAGCCCGGCTGGAGCTGTACCCTGGCAGCACGTTGCCATTTAAAGAGTTGCTAAGTTATCATTATTGGAGAGAAAGGTAGTTTCTCCCTCTAGTCCTTTTTTGTTTTGGGTGGGGGGGGGAGTTGTGTCAGGGACTCGCAATACTTGAGGACCCTTGACGTGAGTTGCGAGCTTAAAAATCAGTAGGGGTTTGGAGTTCCCTTTTTTGCGGCCACCAAGTCCTTGGCACAACATCCCCTTGTGTAGACCAATGATTTACTGTCCTATGTCAGCGTCCCTTTCTGCCTGAGGTAAGCTAGTTGTGGGCAACAAAATACTAACACCTTAGTACCTGGAATTACAAACCCCTACCGATAAACTAATACCTCAACGATGGGGTGGATAAGTGTGGTATCCTGCAAACCTCTTAAAACATGTGACCTCCTAGCGTGAGAGGCACTACTAATTTTGGAGAGATGTATAAAAGAAGGATTGTCCACACGGATTGAAACAAATTACTTCCTAGTTTATGTTCTTGTCACATAAAGACCAAAAAAACAAACGACATAGTTGGATAAAATACCCAATCACATTTTTGCACCAACATGATGCTATAAACATAAACTGTAAAAGGAACACTACCCTGTCAAGGGTTTCCCCAACTTAAAGGGCCTTGACCACGCACACCTACAAATTCTGGTAGGAATGCCTGGGAGTGTTGATTATCACATTTTCCTGTTGGAAAAACAAGGCTCTTTGCCGTATATGACATTTCAGCGAGGTCACTGTTGCATAAAGGGGAAAGGTCGATGACTTACTGTCGCATGTCCATGATTTCGCACAAGAACAGCAGCTGGTCATAATATATATACCGGCGCTTCCTGGTGGCACCATCTCCGCTGCGCCCGCTGGACTGGTCGCGTGTGCTTCGCCACCGTCTCTTGACATCATCCACTGTAGAATGAACAGAACATTAAATGAACACACATGATGTTACTGGCCACACAGGCACTGCTTAGAAACGACAGGACGACACCTACACAGAAGAACACACATTACTGAAGCTGCTAAAGCTGCGACTGAACCGAAACGTTGGGCATGACAGGAACTGTTACCACAGGGCCACACTAGTGAATAGGGATGTCATTACACGTATATCTATAAAGACATCGACTCACATATGCGTTGCCGGTCGCGGGAGATGCTCTTGGCCCAATCCTGCTGGAAGAGCGCCTCCGCAATATGCTCCCATGCCACCTCCTTCAGTGTCCGGTCATGGTATGACTCCGCACGGGTGTTCCATACCTCCGGCCTCTCCTGAACTAAAATTATGAGCTGCTCAACATCCATGTGGCGTGGCATGGCTGCAAGTTGATTGTGCTGCTGGAGTACGATCTGTTCTCTTTTCAAACCAGGGCTCTAAACAACTTCCTGCTTTTCTGCTGGTTTGGACAAGTTTGCTCTAAAACTCATTAGCATAGAGACAACCAGTCCAGCGTGAAAAACGTGCGTTCCACGCAGGTGCCTCCGTGTGGCATGAGTGATTTTTACGCACCCATTGACTTCAATGGGTGCGTGATGCGCAAAAAACGCCGATATATAGAACTTGTCGCGACTATTACGCAGCCGACTAACGCTGCGCAAAAAACACGTACTGTCTGCACTGCCCCATATACTTGTATTGGTCTGCGCGAGGTGCGTGAAAACAATGCGGGCTGCACGGATGCAAATCACGTTCGTGTGAATCCGCCCTCATAATAACTACAGCTCGTCCCACAAAAAAGCAGCCCCCATACCACTACGTCTATGAAAAAATAAAATTAGGGAACTACGAAGGGTAGGGCCCAAACATATCTGATGGAAGTAAGGGCGTCTGCATTATACCAGGACAACTCTTTCCCAGCAGAGTGTGGACCAAAAGGGGGATAACAAACGACACCATTTATCAGTGCAACACTTCCCTGTGCAGAAAGGATTGCTTCACAGCAGAACACACATCTATGGATTATTTTATTGTTTTTTTAACCCCATTATTATACCACCTGTCTATGTCCCTGATTTACTCTGCCCATCTTTCATGTACCCCCAAATTATAATTGAAAACACCAGCAATACTCAAACAAAACTACTACCAAGCAAAATCCACGCTCCAAACGCCAAATGGCGCTCCCTCCCTTCTGAGTCCTACAGTGTGACCAAACAGCTTTTTACTTCCACATATGTGGCATCGCCATACCCGGGAGAACCCTTTTAACAATTTTTGTGGTGTGTATCTTTAGTGGCACAAGCTGGGCATGACATATTTGCCACAGAAATGGCATATCTACGGAAAAATTTTAATTTTTAGTTTGCACCATCCGCAGTGCATTAATTTATGAAAAAGACCTGTGGGGTGAAAATGCTCACTACACCCCTTGATAAATGCCTTGAGGGGTGTAGTTTCCAAAATGGGTTCACTTCTCAGAGGTTTATGTTATTATTTCACATCAGAGCCTCTGCAATTGTGAACCAATACTTTGTAAATCGCCAAAATAGGCCTAAATTTTGCATGGTGCTTTTTCACTCCTGAGCCCTGTTGATCATCCAGGCAAAAGATTAGGGCCACATGTAGGGTATTTCTAAAACCAGGAACCATAGCATAATAATTAGAGAGGTGTCTTGTTATGGTGGCGCAAGCTGGGCACCACATATTGGCATATCTATAGAAAAATTCCCATTTTCACTCTGCAACATCGAGTGCACACTAATTTCTGGAAAACACCTGCAGGGTTAACATGCTCACTACACCCCTAGGTGAATACCTTGAGGGGTGTAGTTTCCAAAATGGGGGTCACTTTTGTGGGGTTTCCATTGTTTTGGTCGCACAGGGGTTTTGCAAATACTACATAGCGACCAGAAAGCAATCCAGCAAAATCTACATATGGGGTATTGTTTTACTCGGGAGCAATTGCTTTACAAATTCTGTGGTGCTTTTTCTCCTTTAGTCCTTGTGGAAATGAGAAAAATGTTAGCTAAACCTACATTTTCTTTGAAAGAATGTTGATTTCCATATTCACGGCCTACTTGTAGGGTCAAAATGCTCACTATACCCCTAGATAATTTCCTTAAGGTGTGTAGCTTCCCAAATGGGGTCACTTTTGGGGGATTTCCACTGTTTTGGCACCGCAAGAGCCCTTCAAACCCGACATGGTGCCTAAAATATATTCTAATAAAAAGGAGGCCCAAAATCCATTAGTTGCTCCTTTGCTTCTGTGGCCGGTGCTACAGTCTATAAGCACGCTAGGGCCACATGTGGGATATTTCCTAAAACTGCAGAACCTGGGCAATAAATATTGAGTTGCGTTTCGTTGGTAAAACTTTGTGTTACAAAAAAAATGGATTAAAAATAAATTTCAGCAACAACAAAAAATTTAATTTGTAAATTTCACCTCTACGTTGGTTTAATTCCTGTGAAACGTCTAAAGGGTTAAGAAACATTCTAAATGCTGTTTTGAATACTTTGAGGGGTGAAGTTTTTGAAATGGGGTGACTTTTTGGAGGTTTTTAATAATATATAAGGCCCTAAAAGCCACTTCACAACTGAAACTGTAAAAATAGCCTTTTAAAATTTTCTTGAAAATGGGAGAAATTGCTGCTAAAGTTCTAAGCCTTGTAACGTCATAGAAAAATAAAAGGATGTTCAAAAAAATATGTCAATCTAATGTAGACATATGGGGGATGTTAATTAGTGACTATTTTTTGTGGTATAACTGCCTGTCTTACAAGCAGATACATTTAAATTGATAAAAATGCACATTTTTGCAGTTTTTCGCTAAATTGTGGGCTTTTTCTCATTTAAATACTGAATGTATCGAGCAAATTTTGCCAGTTGCATAAAGTCCAATGTGTCACGAGAAAACATTCTCAGAATCGCTTGGATAGGTTAAAGCATTCCGAAGTTATTACCACATAAAGTGAAACATGTCAGATTTGAAAAATGAGGCTCGGTCAGGAAGGTCAAAAGTGGCTAAAGAGGGAAGGGGTTAAAGTAAAACTTATTGTTGGCTTTACTAAGTTTTACTGTTTCCCTTTAAGATTTAATAATAGATGATGGAAGCACACAAGACTTATTTAGAGCACCAATGTTCCCCACATTTTGAGAATTTACTGAGGAAGGAAGTTAGACTTATGAAAGTTTAACTAGCGTTATGTATTTACTTCCTATATGGCTGTTCTAGGGCTGTATTAAAATAGCAGAGCCATTTGCGCAGATCCTGTACGATGGTACATTGTGTCCCTATGGCTCCGTAGCAGTGAGCCGTAGGTGATTCATGTGTCATTATATGACGTCTCCGTATTACAGTAAACTTTCTGGAGCTAGTCATACAGCTTCCGATAAAACATGCAGAATTGTTCTTAACCCCTTCCCGCTCCTGTACTATTAGGTCATGGTAGCTGTATCGTTCGCGCTCCATGACCTAATAGTACGTCTCGGGAGTAACGGCCATTTCGGCCGTCCTCCCGACACATACAGGAGTTGTGACAGCTTCTGTCTCGTACAGCAGCTGTCACAGCTCCTACAGCGGGGACAGATCGCTGTGTCCCCACTGATTAACCCCTTAAAAGCCGCGTTCATTAGAGATCGCAGATTTTTAGGGGTTAAGCTGCCATCGCCGGCCTGCTACACGATGACTATGGCAACCGGACACCAAACAATGGCGTCCGGCTATGCCATCGACGGAAGCCTAGTGGGTCCTGACAAAGTCAGGACCCACTAAGCTTGCTGTCAGTGAGTAGCTGACAGTTCTAATACACTGCACTACGCATGTAGTGCAGTGTATTAGAATTGTGATCAGGGCCTCCTGCCCTCAAGTCCCCTAGTGGGACAAAGTAATAAAGTTAAAAAAAAAAGTAAAAAAAAGATGTGTAAAAATAAGAAAATAAAAGTTTTAAAAGTATTAAAAGTAAAAATCCCCCTTTTTACCTTATCAGTCCTTTATTATTAACCCCTTACCGCACCAGGATGCACCGGTACTTCCTGCATTGAAGTGCTTTAAGGCACCAGGGCGTACCGGTGCATCCTGGCTAAAAACTGTCACCCTGTCAAAGGACAAGGTGACAGAACTGTGCCCTCAACTGTTTATGACAGTTGACCGGCACAGTAAGCCGGCAGGGGACCATTCACAGCAATCTCCTGCCGACGTTCGCTGTGATTGGTCAGTCAAAGCAGAGTGACCAATCACAGCTCCATGACGTAGTGTATGTGATGGCGCTGGCTCAGCTTGAGCCAGCGCTATCACCGCCGGTAATAAGATGTCCGGCACCCCTCTGCAACGGCCAGGACTGGAGCTAGGCTCCGATCCGGCCGATTAACCCCTTCGATGCATCGATCAACGCGATCGATGCATCGAAGCGTCTTGTAGCCTGTCGGCAACCATGATGGTTGCCACGGCCGCGGATGTCAGCTGTTTGTCACAGCTGACATCGTGCTCGAACGGCCAGGACCGGAGCTAGGCTCCGATCCAGCCGAATAACCCCTTAGATGCAGCTATCGCTGCATCTAAGTGATTGGACCGCACGCTATGGTTGCTAATGACAACCATCGGCAACCGTAACCTAACAATCGCTTCTTAGTACGGAAGCCTATTAGGCCCCGCCGGTAGGCGAAGCCTAATATGCTTGCTGTCAGTGAATAGCTGACAGCTCTAATACACTGCACTATGTAGGTAGTGCAGTGTATTAGAATAGCGATCAGGGCTTCATGCCTTCAAGTTCCCTAGTGGGACACAAAAAAAAGGTAAAACAAGTTAATAAAAATGTTGTAAAAAATTAAAAAAAATACGTTTCATGAAAAAAATAAGTTTCAAAAAACACTAACAGCCTTTTTTCCTATAATAAGTCTTTTATTATAGGAAAAACAAAAAAACATTAAAAAAGTACACATATGTGGTTTCACCGCGTCCGTAACGACCCAAACTATAAAAATATCACGCTATTTTACCCGTACGGTGAACACCGTAAAAAAATTTAATAAAAAACTATTCCAGAATCGCTGTTTGTTAGTTACTACCCCTCGCAAAACAGAATAAAAAAAGGGATCTAAAAGTTGCATGTACACCAAAATTATACCATTAAAAACTGAAGCCCGTCCCGCGAAAAACAAGCCCTCCCGTAGCTTTTTTGACGGAAAAATAAATAAGTTATCGCTCTCAGAATATGGTGACACAAAAAATAAATTTGAAACAAGTGATTTTATTGTGCAGACGCTGCAAAGCATAAGAGAAACTATATACATATGGTATCGCCGTAATGGTACCGACCCACAGAATAAAGTAAAATTGTCATTAATAGCGCATGGTGAACGCCGTAAATTTTTTTTTATAAAAAACATTAGAATTGCAGGTTTTTGGTCACCTTGCTTGTCAAATAAATGAAATACAAAGTGATCAAAAAAATCGCATGTACCCCAAAATGGTACCAATGAAAACGACAGATTGTCCCGCAACAAATTTGCCCTCACCCAGCTCCGGTGGAGAAAAAAAAAAGTTCTGGCTCTCAGAATATGGCGATGCAAAATGTGCAGAGTGTTCCAAAAGCGGATAAGATCTGGCACCATTTATCAGTGCGACACTGCCGGCAACATATCTATGAATTATTATTTATTTACCCCATTATTATACCCTCTTATTATGCCCCTGATGTACTCCGCACAGATTACATATGCCCCCACATCATAAACTGAAATACCAGCAAAACCCCAAACAAAACTACCACTAAGCAAAATCTGCGCTCCAAAAGCCAAATGGCGCTCCCTCCCTTTTGAGCCCTGCAGTGTGCCCAACGGGCAGTTTACGTCCACATATATGGCATCGCCATACCCGGGAGAACCCGCTTAACAGTTTGAGGTATTTGTCTTCAGTGGCATGAACTGGGCACAAAATATTGTGCACTAAAATGGCACAAACCTGTGGAAATGTGAAATTTTCACTTTGCACCATCCACTGAGCATTCATTTATTATAGAAAAAACAAAACCTGTGTGGTCAAAATGCTCACTACACCCATTAATAAAATGCCTTCAGGGGTGCAGTTTCCAAAATGGGGGTTACTACTTGGGGGTTTGTTTTACTATTTGACCCCAGAGCCCTGCCATTGTGGGCTAATGCTGCGAAAATCACCAAAATAGGTCTCACATGCACCTTTCACTCCTAAGCCCTGTCATATGTCCAGGCAAATGATAAACGCCTTGAGGGGTGTAGTTTACAAAATGGGGTCACTTCTCAGGGTTTTACACTCACTCTAGTACCTAAGGGAGCTCTGCAAATGCGACATGGCGCCCATACACCAGTCCAGCAAAATCTGTGCTCTAAAAGCCACATGGCACTCCTTCCATTATGAGCTCTGCCATGTGCTCAAACAGCAGTTTAGGGCCAGACATGGGGTATTGCCGTACTCGGGAGAAATTGGGTAACAAATTATGTGTGTTTTTTTCTCCTATTACCCCTTGTGTAAAAAAAAATTGGGTGCAAAACTAGATATTTTTGGGAAAAAAAAATAATTTTTCATTTTCATACTGCCTCATTCTAATACAATCTATGAAACACCTGTGGGATCAAAATGCTCAGTACACCCCTATATGGAGTCACATCTCAGGGGTTTCTACTGTACGGGTGCCTCAGGGGCTCTGCAAATGCGACATGGCGCCCAAAAAACAATCAACCAAAATCTACATGCCAAGTAGCACTCCTGCCATTCTGAGCCCTGTGGTGTATCCAAGCAGCAGTTTATGACCACATGTGGGGTATTACCGTACTCGGGAGAAATTGGTTTACAATTGTTGGGGCGCTTTTTCTCCTTTATTCCTTGTGAAAATGAAAAAAATTCAACATTTTAGTGGAAAGAATGTAGATGTTCATTTTCACTGCATAATTCCAATAATTCAGCAAAAAAAATTGTGGGGTCAAAATGCTCACTATACCGCTAAATAAATTCCATGAGGGGTATAGTTTCCCAAATAGGGTCACTTTTGCCGGGTTTGCACTATTTTGGCCCCTCAGTGGCTTTGCAAATGTGACATGGGGCCGCAAACCATTCCAGCAAAACTTGAGCTCCAAAAGTCAAATGGTGCTCCGTCCTTTCTAACTTCCGCCATGTGTCCAAACAGCAGTTTATTACCACATATGGGGTATTTCTGTGCTCAGAAGAGTTTGCTTTACAAATATTGGGGTGTTTTTTCTCCTTTATCTATTGTAAAAATGAAAAAATCTGAGCTAAAACGACATTTTATTAGAAAAAATTTAGATTTTCAATTTCACAGCATAATTCCCATAAATTCAGCAAAAACCGTGTAGGGTCAAAATGCTAACTATAGCCCTAGAAAAATTCCTTGAGGGGTGTAGTTTCCAAAATGGGGTCACTTTTGGGAGGTTTCCACTGTTTTGGTCCCTCCAGGGCTTTGCAAACACGACATGGCACCGAAAACCATTCCAGCAAAATCTGTGCTCCAAAATCCAAATGGCCCTTGTTCCCTTCTGAGGCGTGCCGTGGGTCCAAACAGCAGTTTATTACCACATATGGGGTATTACCGTAATCGGGAGAAATTGCTATACAAATGTTGGGGTGCTTTTTCTCCTTTATTTCTTGTAAAAACTTAAACATTGTATGTTTTTTCAGAAAAAAAGTAGATTTTCATTTTCACAGACCAGTTCCAATAAATTTAGGAAAAAACCTGTGGGCTAAAAATGCTCACTATACCTCTTGAAAAATTCCTTGAGGGGTGTAGTTTCCAAAATGGGGTCACTTTTGGGGGGTTTCCACGGTTTTCCACGGTTTTGGCACCACAAGACCTCTTCAAACCTGACATAAATATATTCTAATAAAATAGAGGCCCAAAATCCATCAGGTGCTCCTTTGCTTCGGAGGCCTGTGTTTCAGTCCATTACCACACTAGAGCCACATGTGGGATATTTCTAAAAACTGCAGAATCTGGGCAATAAGTATTGATTTGCGTTTCTCTCGTAAAACCTTCTGTGGTACAGAAAAAATGTATTAGAAATGAATTTCATAAAAAAGAAATTGACAATTGTAAATTTCACCTCTACTTTGCTTTATTTCCTGTGAAATGCCTAAAGGGTTAAAATACTTTCTGAATGCTATTTTGAATACTTTGAGGTGTGCAGTTTTTAAAATGGGGTGATTTATGGGGACTTTCTAATATATAAGACCCTCAAAGCCACTTCAGAACTGAACTGGTCCCTGAAAAAATAGCCTTTTTAAATTTTCTTGAAAATGCGAGAAATTGCAGCTAAAGTTCTAAGCCTTGTAACGTCCTAGAAAAATAAAAGGACGTTCAAAAAATATGCAAACATAAAGTAGACATATAGGAAATGTTAACTAGTAAATATTTTGTGTGGTATTACTATCTGTTTTACAAGCAGATGCATTACAATTTAGAAAAAGGCAGATTTTTGCAAATTTTCTCAAAATTTTGGTGTTTTTTACAAATAAATATTGAATTTAACGACAACATTTTTTCAGTATCATAAAGTACAACATGTCACGAGAAAATGATCTCAGAATCGCTTGGATAGGCAAAAGCATTCTGGAGTTATTACCACATAAAGTAACACATGTCAGATTTGCAAAAATCAGCTGTGTCCACAAGGCCAAAACAGGCTTAGACACTAAGGGGTTAATATAAATATATAAACAAACAAATAAACTATACATAATTGGTATCGCCATGTCCGTAACGGCCTGAACTACAAAATTATTTCGTTATTTATCCCGCACGGTGAATGCCGTAAAAGAAAATAATAATAAACCGTACAACAATCACAATTGTTTGGTCACTTCACCTCCCAAAAAATGGAATAAAAAGAGATCAAAAAGTCGCATGTACCTAAAATTGGTACTGATCAAAACTACAGTTCGTTACGCAAAAAATAAGTCCTCGCACGGCTTTATTGATGGAAAAATAAAAAAGTTCTGGCTCTTAGAATATGGTAACACAAAAAGTGAATGATTGTTTACAAAACGTATTTTATTGTGCAAACGCCATAAAACATAAAAAAAAACGATAAACATAGGGTATCGCCATAATCGTATCGCCCCCGCAGAATAAAGTGAATATGTCATTTATAGCGCACGGTGAACGCTGTAAAAAAAATAGAAAATAAAAACAATAGTAGAATTGCTGTTTTTTAGTCACCACGCTACCTAAAAATAGAATAAAAACTGATCAAAAAGCCACATGCACCCCAAGAAAACTAAAATGAATTCCTCAAGGGGTCTAGTTTCCAAAATGGGGTCACTTTTGGGGGTTTTCCACTGTTTTGGCACCACAAGACCTCTTCAAACCGGACATGGTGCCTAATAAAAAAGAGGCCTCAAAATCCACTAGGTGCTCCTTTGCTTCGGAGGCCGGTGCTTCAGTACATTACCGCACTAGGGCCACATGTGGGATATTTCTCAAAACTGCAGAATCTGGGTAATCTCTGATAAAACCTTTTGTGTTATAAAAAAATGGTATAAAGAGGATTATCTGACAAAAAGAAAAATGAAAATTTCACCTCTACTTTGCTCTAAATTTCTGTGAAACATCTAAAGGGTTCATAAACTTTCTAAATGCTGTAGTGAATACTTTGAGGGGTCTAGTTTCTAAAATGGGGTGTTTGATAGGGGTTTATAATATATGGGCCCCTCAAAGCAACTTCAGAACTAAACTGTAACCTAAAAAAATTAATAAATTAGGCAATACTTCGCTTCTTACATTATACTGATAATGAGCCGTGCCTACCCCGAGATGACCCCAGTTTTGACCGTTTGTATAAACGGAGACCCCTATTAGACCGTTTCAGTGCCCGGTTTTCCCAAGCATACACCCCCGAGAAGTGTATTTCTATTGATGAGTCCTTGGTACATTTTAAAGGGAGGGTTCAATTCCGCCAGTACCTGCCGAGTAAGAGGGCAAGGTATGGCGTGAAGATGTATAAGCTGTGCGAGAGTGCATCAGGGTATACCTACAGATTTAGGATATATGAAGGGAAGGACAGCAGTATTCAGCCCCCAGAATGCCCCTCCCCCCTTACTGGGAGTTAATGCAAAAATTGTGTGGGAATTGGTGCACCCACTGCTGGACCAGGGTTACCACCTCTACCTGGATAATTTTTATACCAGCGTCCCACTCTTCAACTGCCTCGCTTCTAGTCCTGCGGAATGCGGCACTGCTAGAAGAAATCTGAGAGGCCTCCCTAAGACTCTGCTTGGGCAAACACTCAGAAGGGGTGAGAGCAGGGCACATTTTAGCAGCAACATATTGTGTGTCAAGTACAAGGACAAGATAGATGTCCTTGTATTGACAACAATACATGGCCACACCAGTACCCATGTACCAGAACGAGGTACCAGTACATTGAAACCCAAACCAGACTGCATCCTGGACTACAATAGGTACATGGGAGGGGTGGACTTGTCAGATCAAGTCCTGTAGACCTACAGCGCCATGCGGTGCGGTATAAGAAGCTGGCCGTGCACATCATACCGATGGC
This sequence comes from Rhinoderma darwinii, assembly GCF_050947455.1. Taxonomy (NCBI): domain Eukaryota; kingdom Metazoa; phylum Chordata; class Amphibia; order Anura; family Rhinodermatidae; genus Rhinoderma; species Rhinoderma darwinii. Next base: position 229,247,288 of record NC_134688.1, read on the forward strand.
TTTGTACAATGTGTACGTGCTACGTCAATGTACAGGCCAGACGGGAACTTTCCTGGAATTTCAAGAGGTGATTATCAAGAACCTAATCTTTAGGGACCAAGAAGGGGGGGGGGGGCACTCAGTTCTTATGGCAGCGAGGCCACACGCATCATACCAGGGAAACACTTTCCAGAAGAAGTTCCCCAAACTGGCAAGAAGGGAAAAAGTCAAAAGAGGTGCAAAGTCTTCTATAAGAGGGGGATAAGGGAGGACACAATATTTCAATGTGACACGTGTCGCGGAAAAACCAGAGCTCTGTATGAAAGAGTGTTTTAAAATTTATCATACATCCCTTGGTTTATAATTTACCCCAATTTTACTTACCCTGATGTACTCCGCACAGCTTATCCCCCCTCGTCTTTCCCCTCTGGGCCCTGCTGTGTGCCCAGGCAGCTGATAACAGCCACATGTAGGGTATTGCCGTACCCAGGAGAACCCACATTACAGTTTATGGGGTGTATGTCTCCGGTCAAAATGCTCACTACACCTCTAGATGAATGCCTTAAGGGTGTCGTTTTTAAAACGGGGTCACTTCTTGCGGGTTTCAACTGTACTGGTACCTCAGGGGCATCTGCATACATGACTTCGCACCAGTAAATCCCCAGTAGGCCAAATGGTGGTCCTTTCCTTCTGAGCTCTCCCATGGGCCCAAACGGCAGTTTATCACCACAAATGGGGTATTGCAGCACTCAGAACAAATTGCACAACAGAATGGGGTATTTTGTTTCTTGTGAAAATAAGACATTTTCAGCCAAAACTACATATTATTGGAAAAAAATTATTTTTGTTTTAATTCCCAGCCCAATTCAAATAAGTTCTGTGAAGAAACTATGGGGTCTAAATGGTCACATTACCCATAAATGAATTCTTTGAGGGGTGTAGTTTCCAAAATGGGGTCACTTCTGGTGGGTTTCCATTGATTTGATACCTCTGGGGCTCTGCAAATGCGACATGGCACCCGAAAACCATAGCAGCAAAATCTGCCTTTCCTTTGGAGGTCCACAGGAAGAGAAGTGCACCTGCACCAACAGAAGAAGCATCCACCTCCAATAAAAACTGCCGAGATACAGTACGTCAGGATGATGGAGGATCGAGGCTGAAGTGAAGGCTTTCTTGAGGCTAATAAATGTGGATTTTGCCTCTGGAGTTCACACCTTGGCGTTTACACCCTTCTTGGTAAGGGTAGAGATGGGTGCTGTCAGTGATGAGAATTTTGGGATAAACTGCTGGTTGAAATTGGCAAATCCCAGGAAACGCTGTATGGACCTCAGGCCTTGAGGATGTGGCCATTCCAGGACAGCTTTTATTTTCTCAGGATCCATCTTGAGACCTTGATCTGAGATGATGTAGCCCATGAAGGGCAGATAATTATTTTCAAAGACGCACTTCAGCTTGGCATATAAGTGATTCTCCCTTAATCGCAGTAGAACTTGATGGACATGCCTTTGAAGAGTCGTCAGACCTTGGGAGAAAATCAAAATATCATTGCGATAAACTACAACACAGACATAGAGGAGATCTCGAAAGAAATCATTGACGAATTCTTGGAAGACCGCGGGAGCGTTACACAGTCCGCATGGCATCACCAGGTATTCGTACTGCCCGTCTCGAGTGTTGAACGATGTCTTCCACTCGTCCCCTTGACGGATTCGGATCAAATTATAAGCCGCACGCAAATCTAGTTTCTGGCTCCTCGTATACAGTCAAACTGTTCGGATAAAAGTGGTAACGGGTATTTGTTCTTGACCATGACCTGGTTGAGACCATGGTAGTCAATGCAGGGTTGAAGGGATTCGTCTTTCTTTTTAACGAAGAAGAACTCAGCCCTGGCCGGGGAGGAAGACTTTCGTATGAAACCCCTCTCCAAATTCTCCTTGATATAGGCGGACATGGAAAGAGACTCTGGCAAGGAGAGAGGTTATACCCGTCCACATTAGGAACCAGTTCAATGGGGCAGTCATAAGTCCCATGTGGAGGCAGCGTCTCAGCCTCCCTCTTGCTGAAGACATCTGCAAACTGAGCAAAATGGGGGGGGGGGCAGTCCAGCCAATGACTGAGGCAGAGGAGGCTGGACAGGATGGATCTGCAACCGACAACGACCGAGGCACTTGAGCCCCATTGGAGAACCTCTCCAGAATTCCAGTCCAGGACTGGGGCATGCAGTTGAAGCCAAGGCAGGCCCAGCAGAACATGATTGATGGCCTTGGGCAAAACACGAAATTCAATTAGTTCAGAATGAAGGGCTCCAACTTCAACAGCTTGGTCTTAGATACGATCGGATCGGGCAGAGGCAGTGCATTCTCCGAGGCAATAGCCAAAGGTGTCTCCAGGAGAACTGTGGGCAACTGAAGATGATCCACTAGCTCCTTTTGGATGAAGTTTGCCGCGGACCCGAAGTCTAGATAGGCAGAAACCTGGAGCGTCCTCTCGCCGGATACTATGGTCACAGGAATAGTCAACTTGGAACAGAATGCTTTATTTGCTACCGTTACACCTAGGGTTGTCTCTCCAACCAATCCTAGGCAATGGGGTCTCTCTGGCCTCTGTGGACACAAACGCACAATATGGCCTCCGAGGCTTCAATACAGACAAAGTCCAGAAGTGCGCCTGTGTTGTTTCTCCTGGGTAGACAATTTGACTCTGTTCATCTGCATAGGATCCTCTGGTGGGATGACTGAGGAGGATAGTAAGGATTGCTGGAAAGTAGAATCCAGCCTAGGAAGTCCTCTCTCTCTCTGAGAAACTCTTGGGAACGCTCCCAAATCCTTATGTCAACCTGGGTGGCAAGTAGAATGAGATCATCCAGGGTAGATGGCAGATCGCGAGCGGCCAGCTCGTCTTTAATCCCATAAGACAGTCCCTGCCAGAATGTGGCAACCAAAGCTTTGTTGTTCCAAGTTAATTCAGCAGCCAGGGTATGGAACTGGATGGCATACTCGGCCACGGAGTTGTCTCCCTGCTGTAGGGTCAGCAGGGATGCAGCAGACAAAAAAACTCTCCCAGGTTCCTCAAAAATCGAGCGGAAAGTCCGTAAGAAGCACTGCAAGTCACGGGTCTCTGGTCCCTGATGTTCCCACAATTGCCATGATTTGCCCATGCCAGGGCTTTTCCAGTAAGGAGAGACATGATAAAGGCGATCCTGATGTCATCAGAAGAGAAGACCCTGGCATGTAGTCTGAAGTGGCTATGGCTCTGATTCAGAAATCCCCTGCAGGTCCTCGTGTCTCCGTCATAACGAGGAAGTAGCGGCAAGAAGCACAGGGGATCGGCACTGGTATTGTCAGGAAGTGTAGCTGGAGGAACAGCAGAAATGGGTGACGACTGTGGTTGAGCAACCAGCCGATTAGCAATGGCGTTTACCGATAGAAGGAGTTGGTCTTGCCGTGACTGGAGGTTTTGCATCCCGACCAGCATGGCTTGTGTCATCAAGCATTCAGCGGGGTTCAGGGCCTGAGCGGACTGTCACGGTCTGTGGGTATGTGGACCCACTAGGACGCACCGCCGTAGTGGGAAGGCAGCTGGCCAAACAACAGAGCACCCCAGCAATACAAAGTCCTGCACTAGGGTACCTGACTAGTCCAGACAGCGGCCGAGGCTTTAGCACGGATGGAGGTGGGTGCAGCAGGTTACGCCAGATATTGCAAATGACAGGGGGGCAGCACGTTGTGCCAGACATGGCGGATCACTCTGGACGTGGAAGATAACAGTGGACGTGGCAGATGACACAGGACGTGGCAAACGACACTGGACGTGGCAAACGACAGCAGGTTCAGTAGGGCACGACTCCAACACCAAGAGGCTCAGAAACGAGAACACAGCATGGGATACAGGATACGGGTAACAGGGCACAGGTAACAACTGGACGGGAAAACACTAAGGGACCATTTGCAAGACAGACTTGGGATACACTAACAACGCTCAGGCAAGGATCAGAAGGGCAGGAGCCTTCTTATAGTCCAGGAAATCATCATCCTTCCTAGGAGACGCCACCGCTCACTTCTGCTCTGGTCCGCTGTGTCCCGTAGGGTGCGCACGCTCGTGCCCGATCTTAAAGGGCCAGCGTGCGCACCCTACGGGACACAGCGGACCGTTGCAGGAGTGAGCGGTGGCGTCTCCTAGGAAGGAGATACGAGCCAGCGCTCACTGATCCATGCCTGCGGGCGTCGGGTTGGTGAGTATACCCGATGGCCCGCAGCCATGGACGCTACTTTTAGCGTTTAGTTGCTATGATAATGCTCAATGATATTGTACTATGTATGGCCAACATTAAAATACAAGTGATTGAATAAATGAAATAAGTGGTCAGCAATCAAGAAGTCGGTCTGTAAAATTGTCCCAATTTCTTCTTTGATTTTTCACCTAAACAACAGATGAATAATCCAGGTTTTATGTTAAAATCCCGCCTACATTGTACAGTAGAATAAATCCAACATTACTCTCTGTTAGCCCTAACTGACAGAAGTAAAATAATATGGAAACGAAGTGAAATATATTTGCTATAGAAAATGTTTTATAGCCCATAAAAGTAAACATTTTATGAAGTGAAATTGCCATATTGATCACTGTATATGTAATAAGAGCCTGAGGAACAGGTTCCCACTCTTTTTTCTTTAGAAACAAATAATTCATCTGAGCAGCACCAACTGTGGGGGAAATGTCTTTCTTTGCTTGCATTGCAGGTTTGTGTTTTTCTGTATTCCTCATTACTTTTTTATTGTTACTGTGTTCAAAACAGTCTAACCAAGACCAAGTACTTTGCCAAATCATCAGGTATGTGTTATTGTAATGCTAAATATTTTATTGATTTAAAATTGAGTAGAATCTTATCCTAAATAAGAAATTTGATTGTATTTCCAAGATCATTGATTTATTATCCTACTTACAATATTATGATTGTATTTTTATTTATTTTTGTAATAATTTGCTACTGTTCAAAAAATACTACAATTAAACAAAGAGATCTGCAGAAACCTGAGGTTTGGATTGCATAGTATATCTGTTTTTTTGTATCTATGTGCAACTAAATCATTCATGTTAGGCCTCATCCAATAGGAAAAAAACCTCTTTATGCCTCATTATGTAATTGAAGGCACATGGATGTACACTAGGGCCCCATAGAGTTCTATTGGTGCTACATTATGACTCCATACAATACTTAGCCTTTATTCACAGGACAGGGTTTCCCGGTCGGGTGACGGCCATTCATAAAACGGCCGTCACACGGCCGGAGTAGGAACAATAGACCCCTGATGGGGCTATTCACACGACCGATTTTTGGACGGGCCGGAAAACCCGTCCGTCAAAAAATGGGATATGCCCTATTTTCAGCTGTTCACCCGGCCGCCTGGCTCCCATAGAAGTCTATGGGGCCAGGTAATACATGGCCATCACTGGAATGTGTCCCGAGTGATGGCCGTGTCTACCGCCGCTCGCTCTCTCCTCCTCACAGCGCAGAGTGCATGTGAGGAGGAGGAGTTTATGCCATTCGGATGAAGCACTGTATGCTGAAGGTAAGTTTCTACAATGTGGGCGTGCCCTTATACAGGGGTACTGTGTGGCAGGCCGGGGTGTACAGCAGGTGGGAGGGGGCGCTGCGTTGGCTTCCTTCCCCTGCTTGTTTTAAAAGCGCCTTGGCCCGGCAAATCAGTAGCCGCCTTTCCGCCCGGGAGCTTCTTCAGGCAACCCTACCAATATAGCAGCAATAGCGGCTACTAGCGGCGACACCTCCCATGGCCGATGGCGCCGCTAGCAGCTGCTACGGCTGCTACTGCTGTAGCGATGCCACTATAGCAGAGCAAGGAGGTATCTCCCTGCTCTGCTATGTGCTAGCCCCACTTTAGCTCCCTGAAGGAGTGGAATCCCTGTGTGTTCGGGGATTCTGCTCCGGGACAGAGCGCTTGATGTCTCTGTCCATATATGGACAGTGACATCAGGGGCAACTCCTGAAGCAGAATCCACGAACACTCTGTGACCGGGGATTCCACCTCAGGAGAAGCCAGTACAATGTTCAGTGTCCATAAATGGACACAAACGTCAGGGGCTTTTCCTGCCGTAGAATCACCGGCCACATGGGGATTCCACTTCAGGAGTTGCCCCTGATGTCACTGTCCAGAAAACCCGGCCGTCAAAAAATGGGACATGCCCTATTTTTGGCCGTTCTCCCGGCCGCCCGGCTCCCATAGAAGTCTATGGGGCCGGTTAATACACGGCCATCACTTGAATCTGCTCCAAGTGACGGCCGTGTCTTCCGTCACTCGTTTTTCTAACCTTCTCCCAACAGTGCGAAGTGCATGTGGGGAGGAGGAGGAGGGTATGCTTTTTGCTCCCTGTAGGAGCTTCGTCAACACTGTGGCCGGGGATTGGGTTATTCCGCTCCAGCAAAAGTCCCTGACTTCACTGTGTCCATATATGGACACAGTGATGTCAGCAATTTCTGAAGCGGAATCCCCGGCGAAGTGGCCGGGGATTCCGCTCCAGGAGAAGTCCCTGACTTCACTGTGTCCATATATGGACACAGTGACGTCAGGCACTTCTGAAGCGGAATCCCTGACCCTGTGGCCGGTGTCTCCGCTCCAGGAGAAGTCCCTGACTTCACTGGTCATATATGGACATTGAAGTCAGGTACTTCTCCTGGAACGGTGGCGCTATCTACAGGCAGGTAGGGGGGTGCCATCTATGGGGTGGGTGCTGTGTAGAACTACCTGTAGGGGGCTGTTTGGCATTACCTATGGGGGGCTGTGTGGCATTACCTACAGAGGGCTGTGTGGCATTACCTACAGAGGGCTGTGTGGCATTACCTACAGGGGGCTGTGTGCCACTACCTACAGGGGACTGTGTGCCACTACCAACAGGGGGCTGTGTGCCACTACCTACAGGGGGCTGTGTGGCACAACCACAGGGGGCTGTGTGGCTTTACAGGGGGCTGTGTGGCATTACCTACAGGAGGCTGTGTGGCATTACCTACAGGGAGCTGTGTGGCACTACCTACAGGGGGCTGTGTGGCACTACCTTCAGGGGGGCTGTGGCAGTATATACAGAGGGAAGTGTGTGGCAAAAATTTAGAAATGAAATTCATCCAATTTTAAAATGGACAGGGAAATAAACGGATGCAAAATGGTCATAATCGGCCGTTAAAAACGGCAACACGGCCCGGAATGGAATCGGAACGGATGCAAAACAGATGCAAACCGGCTGGGAAAAACGGCCCAAAACGGGTGATTTTATCGGCCGACACTCGGACCCTGTGGTGTGAATAAGGCCTAGTTTTTCCTTTGCTCACCATAAAATAGGGTTTGCAGCAACTTTGTTACATATTTTTATTAACTTTTGCATTTTGTATTTTGTTGTTCTGAAATGTGACCTTGTGTATTGTAGTAAAAAAAATTCTCATTTCTATGTCGAAATATAGTGGCTTCTGAAAGGTTTCTCCCAAGGCCTATACAGTGACAGGGACTTGTGATGGTGACTAAAGTAGAAGGAGTTTTCTATCTGACTCTTCTATACACTGTTTGATATTGATGAATGTGCTGCCATTGCTGACTAGGCCTGTCTGACAATGTTTACTGTGTGTCAGCTCTTCTATGCACCCACAGTATTTGGTCCATTCACCCATTGCATTGCTTACACCTAGTCAAAGGACCATGATCTCTGAGTCTCACACAGCAAAGTTTAAAAGTCCTGGGTGGATAAAGATGAAACAAATAATAAAGGTGAATGTCTTGTCAATGTCCACCTGATAGAGGCCTGTGGGTTCCTTGATTACTACACTTCTGTACATTAGACCCTGTCTGACATCAGCTTTTACCAGTAGTGTCCCGCTCTGGTCTAAATCCTGGTTACCATGGACAGTTGTGTTGATTACTTCCCTTTTCTTCTATCTTTAATCCTTCTTCATAATAAACCAATGTCTGCATGATGAGAATAAACTGCAGATGTAGTATGCTAAATGCAGCCCCAGAGACTGAAATTATAAATTCAGTGCTATCACTTCAGTGCTATCGGATCTGCACTTAAAGCTTACCCTAGTTTTAGTCATTCATTTGGAAAATCTTTCTATATTAAATTAGTTGACTTGAAAAAAATTAATATTTTATTTGTTAATAATCTATTAATAAATAGCTTTTTCCTGTGGTAACACATTGGATTGTAGGAAAAACTTTTTTCTTTTATATGCAAAATATTTTGAAATTAATAATTACAAGTCTATGATACATACAGAAGATAAGCACATTTCCCATGTTATTTATTTATTATTTATTTATGAGCTGCTCAAATCCATTTCATAAAAGAATAATGGCTGGATAAAGACTTATTTGTCAGGATCCACTCCTATAATCAAAGGAACTCAGCTGCCATGATCTTATTGTTCAGCTCAGCTAAGCCATTCAAGAACAATTTTATAATTTCAGCATTCTGAAGATAAATTTACATAATTGAGTTTAAATGATTAAAAAAGTATAATTTGATTAAGTGTTAATATATTCCCTTGAAGAAGACTGTTCACTTTCCAGATGTATAAGGCTGCAAGTGTAATGCTTTAGTGCTAATGAAATACAGCCATAGCATTTTTTAACAGCAAAATTGTAGTATCTTATTAATGCTTATAAGTAAATATTAGCGAAACGATTCAACACAAATTGAATTCATTACGAATTTCACAAAAGTTTCAGATTTTAGCAAATCCAAAACTTTTAAGATTTGTTCCGCACGAATCGCTCGAAATGGTGGCCGCCATTTTACAGATCAGAAAAAGACAAGAAGACAGAGAAGCAGGCTCACATAACCCAATGGGCTTCTCCATAATGCTTTGCAGGCAGCTTTCAATCTAGCACATCCAATCATGGGAGGTATAGGTGTAAGTCACTGATGACTCAGTTGATAACAGTCATATGAGCCATAGCCACTATAAACAGCCCAATCAGAAAATGATAGTGTTTTGTGGGAATACAGTAGGAGAGAGAGGACGTCAGGCAGAGTGTGAGAAATCATAAAACACAGAATACAGATTGATAGTGGATTAGTGTCATTAAGTGTCTTTCATAGTGAGGAGAGGAGAATAGGTAGATTTACAATAATTTGATAGAGTGATATATTTTAGAGATACATAGGAATCAGTCAGTGTCAGTGAGTTAGTTAGGCATGCACAGGCAGCTATTTCTGTGAGTAAGTGCTGCTGTAGCTATACAATTCTAAAATTAATGTGTGAATCATCAATCTTCATCACATCATTCCAAAATCTTCTTCTAAAATTTTAATCTTGCTGCTGATAGCGTGCCCCTGCCTTCTGAAACAGCCATCACGAATGTGACGTCACTCATTGTTTTGCATATATCTAAAATTGCTGTCAACATTGGTGGATTGCTCTGCGTCAAGCATTTATACAGCACTGTTATATTTCTGTCTGTGTCCAAGTGACAATTCTTTTTCAAATTAATAGATTTTAACTCCAATGCTGGTGCCAAAAGCATGCCGCTGCCTGCTGATACAGACATCACTGGCATGATGTCACTCAATGTTTAGTGTATATCTCATTGCTAATAGTAGTGCCACCAAAAATGAGCCTATCATATTCTGTGTCAAGCAGTTATACAGCACTATTATACATCAGTCTGTGTCCAAGTGACAATTTATTTTGAAATATGTCAATTTTACATTTAAATCCTGGTGCTGATAGAGTGCCGCAGCCCTGCTTTTACAGATGTCACTACGTCTGTTGTGTTGCATATATCTAATGGCTAATTGCTACCATTGCAACAATTTTTTTTTGAGAACTATGTATTCCCATTTATACGTTTTTACATTGGCTGTTCCCTTGTGGTTGTTCACAGCACTCAGAAAATAAGAAAGAAAGCTCCTAACTGAGTGATAACCTGTTGACTATGCTGGTCATGAGTAGCAGCCAGCAGCCACATGTCAATACTTATCGTGACATACAAGAGACAGAGGGGTGGCAGAGGCAGATTGGTTGTCAGAGTGAGCTGAATTTGGGGCGAAAGGTGCTTACATACGGATAGAGCTTTGATTGATGGGTTGAGATGTCACGAGAAGTCTTGACCCAAAATGAAACATTACCACGTTTTCATAGTGCCAATATATGAAGAAAGCTCAGGATTTGTCCTCTGTACAATCTGATGCAAAACATCCCATCAATAAATGCACAAACTGCAAGAGAACCCATGGGGTGTATTTGGCAACTTGCACTATATGTCAGTTACAATATGTGAGATGTACCACAAGAAAACTTAGAATTGATACCTGTTTATACAGAAAGCCTACCTCCAGAAATACAGAGTTACATGCCTAAAGCTGTCATCCCAAGCACACCATCAAAAACCTTCCGATTCACACCATCAAAAACCTTGTTTCTATTAGTCAAAACAACCTATCATTGCTACATCAAGATCCTACATTACTAAATATTTTGAGAAAGGGCTGTCGTTTTGTGTCTAAAGTTGAGTTCACACAGAGTTTTTTGACGAGTTTTTTGACGCGGAAACCACGCCGCAAAACTCGCCAAAAACTGGCTAAAAATGGCTCCCATTGATTTCAATTGGAGGCGGTTTTCTCCCACGAGCGTTAAAACGGCTCCCGGGAGAAAGAAGGGACATGCCCTATCTTCGCGCGATTATGCCTCTGACTTCCCATTGACATCAAAGTTTCCGATCTATCTCTTCAGTTACCATCAGAGAGGTAATGAAATTATTAGGAGTTCTGACATCTACAATACCACCGAAGAGTTCTCCAGAACTTTCTTCTTTCCTCCTGGGACAAAAAGCAGTCCTCCCTAGACAGAAAGATCAAGATTCCATCAAGAGTAAAGAACTCCATGAGCTGGTGGATGATTACCCCCCCCCCCCCCCATAATGTTTTCTTTAGTCTAGTTGGCATTATAACAGATTTTCTTTGCATGAAGATAAATGCATGATATATCTATCTTAATAAATAGTTTTTGCATCCAATAAGGTTCTCGGTTATTAACTGAAGCAGGTAAGAGTAGGGACCCTTTTATGGAAATACTTCCTCGTTGTTTCCTGTCCCTAGGGGTGTAGATCCCTCCTGTCAGTGCCGCTGTGGAGGTTAACAGGAAATCAATTTAACGGTAAGTGTAATTATCATCTTTCCTGTAATACTAGGCTGTTTTTTTAGTAATGATGTCAAAATACTGTTTGTCTTTATTACTACACTGTGTTCTGTTGTGATCAAGTAACAATAGCCATATTTTTATTTAAAAGTTGAATTCTATTGTAATAATGTCAAAATGGCCATTGACTTTATATAAAAGCTGTATTCTATTGTGATAACGTCACAATAGTGTTTTTCTTAATTTCTGCTAGAACAAAGAAGAAAGGATAACAGCATGTATATAATCCATCCATAATCTTTATTCAGGCCCAATACAGGAACACATTGCAACATTCCAGCTTACAATACAGAAGCCTTGTTCAAGCAATGGAACATAATAATATGCCCCCTACAAATACCCCAGTGTTGGCTATACAACCAATAATTGTACTCCATAAAGTAACCAACACCAGCACAAATAAATGTGTGTATATGTATATATATATATATATATATATATATATATATATATATATATATATATTTGAGTTTTTGGGTTTTTTCATATCAAACATTTAAATAGCTTCATATACAGTCAATATTATATCTACATATATATATATATATATATATATATATATATATATATATATGTATATATATATATACAGTTAGGTCCAGAATTATTTGGACAGTGACTCATGTTTTGGTCTTTTAACTGTTTACCAAAACATATTGAATATACAGTTATATAATCTTGGGCTTAAAGTGCAGACTCTCAGCTTTAATTTGAGGGTATTCACATCCTAATTTGAGGAAGGGTTTAGGAATTACAGGTCTTTAATATGTAGCTGCCTCTTTTTCAAGGAACCAAAGGTAGTTGGACAATTATCTCAAAAGCTACTTAAAGGGCTGCATGGGCTATTCCCTCATTGATCTGTCATCAATTAAGCAGGTAACAGGTCTGGAGTTGATTTCAGGTGTGGCATTTGCATTTGGAAGCTGTTGCTGTGAACCCACAATGTGAGGTTGAAGGAGCTCTCAATGCAAGTGAAACAGACCATCGTTAGGCTGAAAAAAAAATGAAGAAATCCATCAGAGAGCACAAATGTTAGGAGTGGCCAAATCAACAGTTTGGTACATTCTAGAAAAAAAATAGCGCACTGGTGATCTCATGAACTCCAAAAGGCCTGGACATCTACAGAAGACAACAGTGGTGGATGATCGCAGAATCCTTTCCATGGTGAAAAAACCCTTCGCAACATCTACCCAAGTGAAGAACACTCTCCTGGAAGTAGGTGTATAAGTATCTAAAAGCTTGCATATAGAACTTTTATGGTTAGCCAATAATGGTATCATACCTTCTATACTTTTGTCTTTTTTGACACAAAAGTATTTAACATCGCAATTTTTTTTCCAAAAATTCATTTGTAATACATTTTTTTCTGTAACACAGAAGGTTTTACACGATAAAAAAAACTGGGAGGAATCCTCCAGCTCACCCACTACTCGTCTCGGTCCAGACTGCGCTCGGATCCTGCGTGATGGCACACGGCAAAGCAACAGAAGAAAAGGAAAGATTGATCCAGCGCTTGAGAAGGATATTAAAAGGAAACAATGTTCCAAGTTTATTTCCAATGGTTAAATTTTTCAGACATGAGCCATGAATAAGGACAGGAGTGTTGTCCAAAATGCGTAGGCTATTGTTACCACTCCATGCACTTATACAAAATGTAAACATTGGAAATAAACTTGGGACATTGTTTCCTTTTAATATCCTTCTCAAGCATTGGCTCAATCTTTCCTTTTCTTCTGTCAATATATATTGCCAGATTGTGCAGTTTTTAGAAATATCCTACATGTGGCTCTAGTGTCCTAATGGACTGAAACACTGGCCTCAGAAGCAAAGGAGCACCTAGTGGATTTTGGGGCCTCCTTTTTTTGAATATATTTTAGGCACCATGTCAGGTTTGAAGAGGTCTTGTGGTGCCAAAACATAGGAAGCTCCCCCAAAGTGACCCCATCTTGGAAACTACACCCCTCAGGGAATTTATCTAGGGGTATAGTTAGCATTTTGACACCACAGTTTTTTTTGCTAAATGTATTTGAATTAGTCTGTGAACATGAAAATCAGCTTTTTTTCTGAAAAAAACATAGACATTTTTAATTTTCACAAGAAATAAAGGAGAAAAAACACCCCAGCATTTGTAAAGCAATTTCTCTCGATTACGGCAATACCCCATATGTGGTAATAAACTGCTGTTTGGACACACAGCAGGGCTCAGAATAGAAGGAGCAGCATTTGGATTTTTGAGCGCTGATTTTGGCTTAGTTTTCAGTGCCATGTCGCATTTGCGATGAACTGGAGGGACCAAAACCGTGGAAACCCCCCAAAGGTGACCCCACTTTGGAAACTACTCCTCTCAAGCAATTTATCTAGGGTATAGTTAGCATTTTGACCCCACAGTTTTTTGCTAAATGTATTTGAATTTGTCTGTGAAGATGAAAATCTACTTTTTCTCTGAAAAACGTAGAAATGTTTAATTTTTACAAGGAATAAAGGAGAAAAAACACCCCAGCATTTGTAAAACAATTTCTCCCAATTACGGAAATACCCTATATTTTTTTCCAATAAGACATAGATTTAGCTCAAAATTTTTCATTTTCTCAACAAATAAAGGAATAAAAGAACACCAACATTTCACTTTTTCTGGAGTACGGCAATACCCCATTTGTGGTCATAAACTGCTGTTTGGACCCACAGCAGGGCTTAGAAGGGAAGGAGCGCTATTTGGCTTTTGGAGCTCAAATTTAGCTGGAATGGTTTTCTGGTGTCATGTCGCATTTGCAAAGCCCCTGACAGACCAATACAGTGGAAACTCCCAAAAAGTGACCCGATTTGGGAAACTACACCACTTAAGGAATCTATCTAGGGGTAAAGTGAGCATTCAGACCCCACAGGTCTTTTGCAAAATTTATTTGAATTAGGCCATGAAAATGAATATCAACATTATTTCCACTAAAATGTTGAATTTTTTAATTTTCACAAAGAATAATGGAGGAAAAAGCACGTAAACATTTGTAAAGCAATTTCTCCCGAGTACGGCTATACCCCACATGTGGTCATAAATGTTTTTTTAATTAGAAATTAATTAACCCTTTCTGGACTGATCCATTTTTTGCTTTTTTTTATTTTCGTTTTTCACTGCCCGCCTTCCAAGAGCCATAACTTTTTTATTTTTTCCATCAATAGAGTGTTGGGCTTATTTCTTGCGGGAGAAGTTATATTTTCTATTAACACCATTTAAAGTACCATATAATGTAGTGGGAAACTGAAATAAAATTCTTTGCAGGCTGAAACGGGAAAAAAACTGTGATTCCTCCATTGTTTTTTGGGTTTTGTTAATACTGCTTTCACCGTGCAGTAAAAAAGACAACTTAAATTTTTTCTGCAACTTCATACAATTACGGTGATACCAAATTGATATATATTTTTTATATATTACTACTTTTGCAAAGTAAAAACTATTTGTTACAAAAAATAAATTGTTTTGTTACACCACATTCCGAGAGGCATCACTTTTTTTTATTTTTTAGTCGATTGAGAGGTGTGAGGGTTTATTTTTTGCAGGACAAGTTGTAGTTTTTATTGGTACCATTTTTTGGTAAATACAACTTTTTAAGCATTTTTTATTAACATTTTTTTTATAGCTAAGGTGACCAAACACCAGCGATTTTGCCGGTTTAAATTCTTTATTATTTACGGCGTTCACCGTGTGAGTTAAATAATGGTATATTGTAATAGTTCAGACTTTTACGGACGCAGCAATACAAATTTTGTGTATTTTTTTATATTTTACATTGCTTTAGCGAAAAAATGGGAAAAGGGTTTTCTTTTGAACTTTAAATATTTATTTCATTTTTTTCACTAATAACTTTATTAACTTTTTTTTTTTTACACATTTTATTAGTCCCCCTAGGGGACTTGAACCAGCGATCATTAGATCGCTGGTACAATACACTGCAATACTAATGTATTGCAGTATATTATAATTTTTACAGACTCCTGAAACAGCGTGATCGTTGTTCCTGTCCGTTAGTCCCGGGTGTCAGCTGTAATACACAGCTCACACCCACAACGTATGGCACGGGCTCAGCGCGCGAGCCTGCTCCATACACCGCCCCCCTGAACACCACAACATGCTATTAAGTCGTGGTGCACGAAGGGGTTAATGCGCAACAGAGGGTGCAGAGTGAAAATTTAAATTTTCCACTGATATTTTAGTGCACAATATGCTGTGCTCAGTTTGTGCCACTGAAGACAAATACCTCATAAAATATTAATCGGGTTCTCCCGGGTATGGCGATGCCATATCTGTGGACGCAAACTGCTCTTTGGGCATGCTGTAGGGCTCATAAAAGAGAGAGCGCCATTCTGTTGGGGGTTTTATTTGTGGGGGCAGTTTATAATTTGGGGGCATATGTAAGCTGTGCCGAGTACATCAGGGGTATAATAAGAGGGCATAATAATGTGGTAAATAAATAATAACCCATAGATGTGTGGCCAGTGTCGCACTGATAAATGGTGGCAGATCTTATCCGCTTTCGGAACACTTGGCACATTTTGCATCGCCATATTCTGGGAGCCATAACTTTTTTATTTTTTCTCCACCGGAGCTGTGTGAGGGCTTATTTGTTGTGGGACAATCTGTAGTTTTCATTAATACCATTTTGGGTACATGCAGTTTTTTTATCACTTTTTATGAAAAATTTTGGCAACCAAAAAGCATCAATTCTGACAATGTTTTTTATTCTTTTTGTTTACGGCGTTCACCCTGGGCTGTAAATGACAATTTTACTTTATTCTGCAGGTCGGTATGATTACGGCGATACCATATGTATATCGTTTTTTTCTGTTTTGCAACGTTTGCGCAATAAAATCACTTTTCTACAAAATTATTTATTTTTTGTGTTACCTTATTCTGAGAGCCATAACTTTTTTAATTTGCAGTCAAAAAAGCTGTGTAAGGGCTTGTTTTTTGCGGGATGGGTTATAGTTTGTATTGGTACTATTTTGGGGTACATGCGACTTTTTGATCAATTTTTATTGTATATTTTGTGAGGGTGGTGAGTGACCAAAAAAATAGTGATTCTGGCATTGTTTTTTTACTTATTGTTTTTGCGGTGTTCACCGTGCAGGAAAAATAACATTATACAGTAGTTATATATGTAGTATTTCAGAGCGCACAAGACCAGGGTAGGTGCATGAATAGGGTCCCAACCCAGTGATTTTTGAAAATCTTGAATTTTATTTCATCAAAAGTTGATGACTAACTGTCATTGTGACGTGACAGTCACTCTGCCAGGAAGTCTATGAGAATCAATCTCCGGCAGGTCAACATAGGCCTCTGTAAATGTCAGCCCGGAAGCCATTGTCTGGCTTCTGGTTGCCATGGTAACCATCGCCCACCCCTCGTGATTTCATATGGGGACTGGCGATCTGCTCTAAACTCCTAAATTCGCAATCGACCGCCGCATCTAAGGGGTTAAATGCCAAAATCAGCATTAATGGGCCACTGATCGGCAACAGGGAATGCAGGGCAGACACCCTGCACAGTTAACCGCCGCTGCGGTGTAGTGCCGCACGGCGCTTAACTGGCAATGTCCAGACGTAACTGCACGTCAAGGTGTGCAAAGTTATTGCTCACCTTGACGTGCAGTTACGTCAAGGTGCGGGAAGGGGTTAATGACCAGGGATTATTTTTTTGTTTATTTACTTTGGCATTCCAAGATCCATAACTTTTTTTTATTCCATCGACATAGCCGTATAAGGGCTATTTTTTTGCAAGAGGAGTTGTATTTTTCAAATGCAGAACTTTTGGATGCATATAATATATTGACTAACTTTTATTAACTTTATTTTAGGAGAGAATTGAAAATAAACAGCTACTCCAGCATTGTTTTCTGCGTTATAAATTTACGCTGTTCACTATGCGGCGTAAATAACATGTTACCTTTATTCTATGGGTCGGCTAGATTATAGGAATACCAAATATGTAAAGTTTTATATATTTTCCTAAATTTGCACAATAAAAAACCTTAAATTACTTGTTTTTGCATCGCCGCATTCCAGGAGCCGTAACTTTTTTATTTTTCCATCAATGTGGATATATGTGGGCTTGTTTTTTGTGGAACAATGTGTAGTTTTCATTGGTACTATGTTGGGGTACATGAGACTTTTTGATTAACTTTTATTAGATTTTTTTATGGGGGAATAGGAAAAAAAAGATGTTTGCCGTTGTTTTTTGCATTTTGTTTTTGGACGCCATTCTTCCGGTGGTTTAATTAACATGTTAACTTTATTGTTTGAGTCGTTACAATTGCAGTGATACCATATATGTGTTCATTTTTTTTACACTTTTACTAAATAAAACCACTTTTTATGGAATAAAGTGATTTTATTTTATTTTTACTGTAATCTTTTTATTTATTTTTTCATAAATTATATTTAACTGTTTTACTTGAAAAAATGTTATCCCACTAGGGGTCTTCACTTTCAGATCTACTGATCACAGATATAATGCTTTGGTATACTTAGTATGCCAAAGAATTATTGCCTGTCAATGTAAAACTGACAGGCAATCTCTCTGGTGCAGCCTAATAGGCAGTTGCTGAAGGCAGACCTGGTGGCCTTTGTTGGGCCCCCGGCTGCAATGGAAATTCATCGTCACCCCGCGATCTTGTCGTGGTTGTGCCGATGGGATGACAGAGGGAGCTCCCTCCCTCTGTCAAACACAATAGATACCGCGGTCGCTATTGACAGTGGCACCTAAGGGGTAAAACTGCTGGAATCTTCAATTCCTACAGTTGCGGCAGGAGCCTGGCTGTGTAAAACAGCCGTGCTCCTGACGCTGATCTTGTGGGTACAGTGGCAGTACCCATGATATCAGAGAGACGGATATATCCATCTCTATGCGGGAACTAGCTCCTGCTTGAATAATATATATCTGTTACTACTTGTTAAAGGGTTAAAGGCTGTGCTTTATCGTAATTTTTTTTTGTTCTATTGTGAGAATGTCATGATAGTGTTTATCCATAGCCTTTTCTCTCTTATGATGATTTCACAATAGAGTTATGTTTGTTTCTAGGTTGTGTTCTATTCTGATAATGTCATAATAATTAATTGTTTTTATTCCTAGGCTGTGTTCTATTGTGATGATGCCATAATATTATTTTTTTTTACAAAAGAGTGTAAATTCCTAGGATTTGTTCTAATGACCTAATGTCATAATAGTGATTCTCTTTTTTATTAGGTTGTGTTCTGTTGTGATTATGTCAATAGAGTGTTTGTATTTATTCCTAGGTTAAGTTCTATTGTGATGATGTCAAAATAATGATCTTTTTATTCCTAGACTTGCGATGATGTAATAACAGCTTTTGCTTATAACCTATATTCTAATTGGATGATGTCACAATAGTGATTGTCTTTAATTGTAGGCTGTATTCTCTTTAGATGATGGTACAAAAGTAATTTTCTTTATTCTTACACTGTATTCTATTGTGATGAGTTCACAATTGTTTTTCTTTTTCTCCCTTTGCTGTTTTCTTTTATGATGGTGTAACAATTGCTGTCTTTGTTTATTTATGTTTTGTAAATTCTTTATTTAGAATTTTATTTCAAAAGTAGAAAGAGTAATACAGTAAGGCTGGGTTCACACGACCTATTTTCAGGCGTAAACGATGCGCATTATGCCTCGTTTTACGTCTGAAAATACGGCTACAATATGTCAGCAAACATCTGCCCATTCATTTGAATGGGTTTGCCGACGTACTGTGCCGACGACCTGTCATTTACGCGTCGTCGTTTGACAGCTGTCAAACGACGACGCGTAAATGGACTGCCTCGGCAAAGAAGTGCAGGGCACTTCTTTGCCACGTAATTTGAGCTGTTCTTCATTGAACTCAATGAAGCACAGCTCAAGATTTACGAGCGTCTCAGAGCGTCTCAGACGTCTCGTAAATTACGAGGAGGAGCATTTACGTGTGAAACGAGACAGCTGTTAACAGTCTGTCTTTTCACAAGTAAATGCCTCTCATCGTGTGAACATACCCTAATACTGTAACATTACAATACAGGAAAATACAGAACAATACAAAACAGAACAAACAAAAAGGGGGAAGGGAATTCCGCTTGATAAAGATCTACAAGAATAATCATAAATTGAAAGTAAGAATTTCTAACCACATTCCTATTCTAAGCAGGCATTACTAGACAGCAATTAAATTAGTACATAAAAGCAAGTCAATCTGGTCTGATTCTTGAAAAATTTTCAATTTTTGCCATACCTTGAGAAATTTATCATAATTTCTATTTCCAATCTGTCTTTTTTCAAAATTATCAACAATACAATCGTCTTTGTACCAATCTTTTATTGAGGGTGTTGATTTTTTCCTTCCATAGGCGAGGGATAAACAGTTTGGCAGCATTTAATAAGTGTAATGTGAGTTAAGTATTGATGTCATAATTTTGAGCATCAAAGAGGTTCATAAGAATAAGATTAGGTGTCAATTTTATAGAAATCGAGAAAATATTGTGCAAAATTTTCTCTAGAATATTCCACAAGGGTTTAATTAAGGAGCAATGTTTCCAGATATGAGACATATTCCCTATTTCTTTACCACACCTCCAGCACAGAGGGGAGTATGTAATTTTATGTAATAATTCCAGAGTTTTATACAATCTCGACAGTATTTTATAGTTGTGCTCTTGTAATTTAGTGTTAATAGATGATAAAGAACTTTATTGAGAATACTAGTGACTTGTCTATCGCTAAAAGGGGTACTTAGTTCTATTTCCCATTTGTTTATGTAGGACAGGCGAAGAATATAATTTGCGAGGAGTTTATAGTAAATTGAAACGGGATGTAAATGGGAAGATTTATTCATAATTGCTTTTTGTAATGCATTGCATTAATTTTCTCTGAAAGTGTCCAGCTCTATACTATTTATTGCATTTGTGATCATTTCATATTCATTTTCCGCTAAAGTACAATCTGGAAAATTAGTATTATGTTCATTTAGGTTTCAACATCCTAATAGTAAGTGTATGATTTCTATCAGATACTGTATAATAATCTTATACCTGAGATTTATATCTTTGTTTAGTGTCATCGTTATTATAGGAGTATCCTAAAATTCTTATTTAGACTATGCCATAATTTCAATGTTGTGAAGGTATGAGGATGAGATCAATTCTTGTAACAGATCTTATTGCATTTAATTTTCCAAATGAAATGCAAAATATTACATAAATTTGTCTCTTTTTCTATCTCAACCTACAATTTCCTGGGAGGGCTCACAAGCCATTCAGTAATCCGAGAAACATAAATTGAATTCCCGTAACATAAAAAATTTGGGAGACCAATGCCACTTTTTTTTTATGTCTGACCAGTGTATCATATTTGCTGTGTTGTTTTGTATTTTTCCAAACAAATTGGTTTATAATTTTTTTAATTCTTTTAAATTAGCTGCTCGGGATTTCAATAGGGAGGGTTTCCAGTAGGATGGATATTTTTACTAATCTACATTTCCCAAACAAGGAAAGTGGAAGAGATTCCCAACTATTAAGGTGTTTTTCTATCTTCTGTAGTAAGGTTGAGTAGTTGAGACTAAATAGATTTCTGTGATCTGAACAAATTTTCACTCCCAAATAAGTAAAGACATTTTTAGTGGGTTTAAAAGGATATTTCCTAATTAATTTAGACTATATCTTCTGGAGAAAGTTTATATTATATTATTCAGACTTTGTTATATTAATCTTAAAGTTGGAAATTAAACCATATATATCTAACTCCTCCAATAAAGCTGGGATACATTTGGTAGGATTAGACAAGATGAACAAAATGTCATCTGCACATGCGTCTGATTTGTGAGATTTCTCATAGTTTTTAAGTCCAGAAATATCTTTGTTTAATCTAAGTCTTTCTAATAACACTTCCATCTCCAAAAAGAAGAGGACAACCCTGGCTCGTTCCATTTGATATAGTACAAGGTAGAGAGCATTCACCGTTTATACATTGTATATCAGACAGATTGCTATATAGGACCATGATTTTATCAATGAAAGCTGCAGGGAAGTTAAATATAATTAGTACTCTTTGGAGAAATGACTAGTTGACTCTATTGAATGCTTTTTCTGTGTCAGTTGTCATAAACATGGTTTAAATATATTTTGTCTTTGCTAGTTGTATTAAATGTAGGATCTTCAGTGCGTTATCTTTGGCTTCCCTTTTAGGGGTAAAACCTACTTGTTCATGGTTAATTAGGTCCGGAAGTATGAATCGAATCCTATTTGCGAGTATTTTTTTTTAAATTTTAATATCGTTATTTAGGAGTGAACTGGGCCTATAATTAGCGCATATGGAACTATCCTTATCTTCCTTCAGGATAATGGTTATATGAGCCCAAAGTGCCTCTTTTTTAAAAGGGCATGTTGGAGAGATGTTGTTAAAATATTGTTTCATAAAAGGTAAAACTATTTGAGCTTCATATAGTAAGTTATCGAGAAGGCATCTGGGCCTGGACTTTTGCTAGTTGGGGTTGAATCGATGGCTTTCTCAATTTCAGAAGTTGTAAAGGGAGCTTAAAAATAAATTGTTTCTCTGGAGTTAGGGATGGGAGGTTAATAGAGTTTAAAATCTCCTTTGTTGTTGAATTCCATTTCTGTTTATATAAAGTAGGTCCTTCTAGATTATATAATGCACTATAAAATTGTCTAAAGCATTCTGACATTTTGTTCGTCTTAGCCTTAATGACATTGTTCTTATCCTTAATTTTGGAGATATAAGTCATGTTTCTTAGTTTTTTTGTTAAATAAGATAATTGTTTGCCACATTTATCTGCATTAACATAGTTATTATATTTATGGAAAAACAATAACTTTTCAGATTTTTTGTTAGGAAGATATTTAAGATGCCTCTAATGACTGCCTTATGGGCTTCCCAGATATTTTCAAACATATTCTATATATTCTCTGGTTTTCAATAAATTGTCATTCAATATCCAGCTATAATTCCGTTGCAGTTGTTCGGGTAGATTTAACTCCATAAACAACGGCGCATGGTCTGATAAATGGATAGTATCATATTTTATCTTGTTGACATATTGTAATGCATTATGAGGGCTTAAAAAATAATTTATACGAGAATACTGTTTATATATTTTCAAATCTCCATACATATACTATCTGGTAGTGATGTAACCATTTTTTAGTTTACTTCAGAGTCCTATAGGGTATGCCACGGGTATGGGGTATGGGGACTCTCTAGGCCACTCCGCCGTAGCAGAGTAGCAGCTGGCCAAACAAAAGTCAATAACAGTCTCTAGGGCAAGAGAACCTGGCTAGATGATTTGGCAAACACTCAGCGTGGCAGACACTAGGTATGGCAGGCACGTGGCGTAGCAGCACATGGCATAGTAGACACTTGGCACAGATGATAGTTGGCACAGAAGATAATTGGCACAGAAGACACTCTCGACTCCGACACTAGATAACGCATTGGAACAAATACAATTATTGGATATGGGATACAGGAAACTGGAACACTGGATACAGGCTACAACTAAGGGACCATTTGCAAAGACTATCATGGGCAGACACAACAATGCTCAGGCAAGGAGAGGAAGGGCAAAGCCCTTTTTAAAGTCCAGGGTGTAAAGGGATTGGCTGGGAAACATTGCATAGGTGCACATGCTGCCATTTAAGTCTGGGAGTGAGCGAGTGTGTAATGTCCGTGGCTGCGGGCCGCCAGCTCCAACTTCCTCCTGACAGCAAACGCTGGCCCCAGCCTCCTCCTCAGGAGACGCCAGCGCTCGCGTCCACTCACCTCAGCCAGATCCCGTAGGGATCTTAAAGGGGCAGCGCACGCACCGGACTTCTGATGACTTGAACCCGTGAGTACCCTGGACTATAAGAGGGGTCCAGCCCCCTGCTTCTATGCCTGAGAATTGTTGATGTTTCCTAAGTTTGTCTATGTGATGGCCTTCTAGTGTGTTCCTGTTTCCAGTTCCTGTTCCTGTTCCTTGCATTCCATACCATCCTGGTCGAGCACTGTGCTGTGCCAAAGTCGTGTCGTGCTGTATCCCATGTCTGACCTGCTTCACCTCGCCTGACGTCTACCTGCTGCCTAGTCCCAGCCGAGCCTGCCTTACTGCTGTCCGAGCTGACACAGGTACCTATACGAACTATAGACATTGTCCTGCGCCCTGTTTGTCAGCTGCCATATCGCCAAGGTGGTACGGCCCAGTGGGTCCACAGACCCTTCGTGACAGCGAGTGCACTCTACAGGACACAGAGGGGAGCTGCAGCCACGTGTGACGGCATCTCTGGGGAGGGAGATGCCGGCATGAAGAAAGTGTCCTGCAGTTTCAGCTGCCGGTAAGTAGGACATGCCTGCAGTCAGCAACCACGGACACAAGAGTACCCCCCCTTATGCCCCCTCTTCTTAGGTCCAGAGTTTAAAAGGAACTTCTTGATGAGAGCTAGGACATTAATGTTCTCTTCTGGCTCTTTCCAGTCTACCAGATAGAAAGTCTTTCCTCTTAGCCTCTTGTAGTCCAGGATTTCCTTCACCTTGTAGACATCAGAAGAACCGCTGGGAGAAACTGTAGAACCAGGAGATTTGCTGTGGCGGTTCAGGACCACAGGCTTTAAGAGGGACACATGGAACGAGTTTGGGATTTTGAGAGTAAGAGGTAGCCAAAGCTTATAGGACACAGGGTTTATCTGTTGTAACACCTGGAATGGACCGAGGAACCTGGGTGTGAATTTGTGGGAAGGCCTCTTCAGACAAATGTTCCTTGAAGAGAGCCAGACCTTGACTCCAGGGAGAAACTGAGGAGGAACCCTTCTCTTCTTATCGGTATATCTTTTCATGCAAACAACTGCCTGAAGAATCGCAGACTTGGTTTTCTGCCAGATGTGAAAAGTCCCGAATGAGACATAGTTGGCACCAGAATAGGAACTCGTAGGTGCTGACTGTATACAGTATAGAATGGAGAGGAAGCAGTAGACACACTTGTGTCTTGGTTATTGTAAGAGAATTCCACTAAAGTCAGAAGCTGTACCCAATTGTCATGTTGGACAGAGAATAAGAACAGTGATAAATCTCTAGTATTTGGTTGATCTTTTCCTCTTGACCGTTACACTGTGGGTGATAGGCAGAAGAGAAGTCTAGCTTCACATCCAAAATATTACACAGGGCTCTCAAGAATTTAGACTTGAACGGTACACCCCGGTCAGAAACAATAAGAAGAAGTAGTCTATGTAGACAGATTGTAGTACATCCAGCATAAGGGGGAAGGTCAGTGATAAAGTCCATAGCAATGTGTTGCGAGGGAGCATCAGGCACCGGTCGAGGTTGGAGCAGACCAACAGGTTTAGAATGAGAGGACTTGTTTAGGGCACAATTAGCACAGGAGGAAACAAAGTCCAAGACATCTCTAGGTAGCGAGGGCCACCAATAATGATGAGCAATAAAGTCCCTAGTCTTGCGTGCATCATAATGAATGGCCAATTTGGAATTATGCCCCCAGCGAATAATTATTTTCCTGTCAGCAGGATAGACAAGAGGCATGTTCTTGATCTGCAGAGGATTTACAGCAATAATCCTAGAAGGATCAATAATGTGTTGAGGTTTTTCTTCAGTTAGTTTTGAATGACGGAGACAGGGCATCGGCCTTAATGTTTTTGTCCGCAGGACGAAAGTGAAGAAGAAATCAAAACCTGGCAAAGAACAGTGACCATCTAGCTTGACGTGGGTTCAGTCGCTGTGCAGACTGTAGATATGTAAGATTTTTGTGATCGGTGTAGATAATGATGGGGTGAGCAGACCCCTCTAGCAGGTGTCTCGATTCCTCCAAGGCCAACTTGACAGCGAGCAATTCTCGATCCCCAATAGATTAGTTGCGCTCAGCAGGAGAGAAGAGTTTGAAGAATAATCCGCAAGATACTGCCTTACCCTTAGAATTCGTTTGAAACTGGAGTGCTCCAGCACCAATGGAAGAGGCATCAACCTCCACGGAAAACTGTTGAGTAACATCAGGATGATGAAGAACAGAGGCAGACGTGAAAGCGCTCTTGCGGTTGGAGAATTCACTCCCTTTCTGGTAAGAACTGAGATGGGAACGGTAAGGGAAATTTGGGATGAACTGACAATAAAAAGTTTTTTACCGTAACTTGGTTTAACGCACGGTAATCAATGTCCGGTCGGAGTAACCCATCCTTTTTCTCCACGAAGAAGAATGAGGCTCCAGCTGGTGAAGTAGACTTCATGATGAATCGTCTCAACAGGTCCTCCTTGACATACTCTGACATGGCCTGGGTTTCAGGCAAGAAAAGCGGGTAAGTGGGTAAGAGGGTAGAGGGAGTGAGGCTCCAGGGAGCAACTCTATAGTACGGTAATATGGACTATGAAGAAGAAAGACCTCTGTCTCTTTCTTGCTGAAGACATAAGCGTAGCTGGCATACTGTGGAGGCAATCCAGAGAGTGAATGATAAAAGAAAATAAAAAAAACACAGAACGCACATAGTGAATCAAACAGTAAAATGGGGAGGTGGACAAGAGGGTGATCAGTTCTGCTAACCTGATAAATTTGTTCTAGGAGCACAACATCCAATAGTGCATATATCCAAATGATGCTGCGGCCTGGGTTCCGGTATGGATCGCGATCGTCGAGATGCAATAATAGAAGAAATAGCAGATTAAAAAACGGATATGACACTGGCGCTGCTAGGAGTTCCTTAAGGAGTTTTAAGGTAGTTCAATGAGTCAAAGAGTCAAGGATCCTCCAACTCTTATTTCCATATGCTTTATTGGTATAAGATACTACGCGTTTCGGACCGGCCTCTTCCTCCGGTAAAATACAAATGGTAAAATTAGCCCCTTGCAGCCACTCCGGAATCCAAGTAGGTAGTCACATCTTTCACTGGTGACAATTGACACAGGAATAGACAGTTTGGGAGAGAATTTAGGGGTTTAGGGAGATTCACCTAGGATTGTCTCTCTAATTAAGCCTAGGTGCTGGAATTTCCCGACTTTTGCGGGCATTGGCACACAAAATGTCCCTTGTGGCCACAGTACAGACATAATACAGTCGATCGTCTGCGTTGCCATTCCTGATCAGACAATCTGAGTTTATCCACCTGCTTGTCCGGAGGTGCAGCAGAACAGTGCAGTAGCAAGCTTTGAAATTTTCTTGCCAGTCGACAAGATCTCCTCTCCCGACGGACTTCCAGAGTGCGTTCTTGGATCCTCATAACCGGGTTGCCAAAAGTATTAGGGCATCCAAGGTTTCAGGAAGCTGCCCGTTCATCCCTTGTATGAGAAGCAAGGACCTGCCAGAAAGTCACCACCAAGGCTTCATTATTCCAAGCCAGCTCAGCTGCCAGCATATGGAAAGAGATGGTGTACTCCCCTACAGTTCACTCCTCTTGATTGAGGGTCAGCAGTGAGGCAGCTGCAGAGGATGTTCAACCCGGTTCCTCAAACACTGTATGGAAAGTCTCTAGAAACAGTGGTAGACCACCGTCTCTGCGGAGGGAGATGCCGGCATGAAGAAAGTGTCCTGCCGGCAATCAGCGACCCCGGGCAAGGTACCTTTTGTAGTATCAACTTGGGGATGTAGCAATAGATTGAGATCACCTCCTATTATGAGAGTGCCCTATTTAAAATAAACTAATTTCTCTAAAACCTTCTTAACCCCTTTCCGCCGCAGCCATTTTTCAGATTTTCACTTTCGTTTTTCCTTCCCACATTCCAAAAGCTGTAACCTTTTTATTGTTCCATCAATATTGCTTGACAAGTTTGCGGGACAAGTTGTAGATTTTTTTTTTGCGGGACAAGTTGTAGATTTTTACAGCCCCATTTATTGTACCATACAATGTTGTGGAAAACTGGTAAAAAAATATTTGTGGGGTGGAATAGGAAAAAAACAGCGATTCCTCAATCTTTTGGGTGGTTTTGTTTTTACGGCGTTCACCGTGCGGTAAAAATGGCATTTTAACTTTATTATGCAGGTCAATATGATTACAGCAATATCAAACTTGTATAGTTTTTTTTTATGTTTTAATACTTTTACAAGGAAAAAACGGATTGTTAAAAATAAAATTTAAGTTTTGTCGCCATATTCTGAGCCATAACTTTTTAATTTTTACATAGATTTAGCAGTATGTGGGCTTATTTTTTGCAGGGTGAGCTGTAGTTTATATTGGTACCATTTTTGGTTACATGAGTCTTTTTGATAAGTTTTTATTTTATTTTTTATGGGAGATGAAGTGACCACAAAACAGCAATTCTGAAGTTTTTAATTTTTTTTTTTTACAGTATTCACCATGTGGACTAAATAATGATATATCGTAATAGTTCAGACTTTTGCGGATGTGTAGATACCAGGTCTGTTAATTATTTATTTTTTACATTGTGCTTGAGGGAAAATCGTAAAAGTTTTTGTTTTTTACTTTTAATTATTTTACTGTTTTTTACTTCGTTTACATGTTTCCATAGGGGACTTGAACCAGCGATCATTGGATCGCTTGCACGATATACGGCAGTACTAATGTATTGCTGTATATCGTGATTCTGACAGTCTCCTATGGGGCAGGGCTTCATAGAAGTGCAAAGATGGTGGACCTGGGGGCCTTCATCAGGCCCCAGGCTGCCATGCCATCCAACGGCACCCCCCTCGCCACAGAGGGGCCGATGGAACATTACAGGGGGTCACCCCCTCTGTTTTTAGTCATTTAAATGCTGCCGTCGCTATTGACCGCGGCATTTAACGGGTTAAACGAGCGAGATCCTACTTGTTACCAGGACGTGTCGCTGCAACACACAGCCAACACACTCGTCCTATGGAGCTGACCCAGCTCGTGAGCCCACCCCATACTCCCCCACCCGATGGGCGCAATATATATGGCGGATGTCAGGAAGGGGTTAATAAACAAGTATTGAAAATTATTTGGAGTATAAATATTAGCAATAGTGCAAATCTTCCTCCAATATGATGCAGATAAATCTACCATCTACGTCTATAATTGAATATTTAAGAGTTAACTGAATGTGTTTACTAAAAACAATTACAACTCCTTTATGTTTTTTAGTCTGAGAAGATGCGTTGAACCAGTTTTTATAGAAACCGTGCTTCGATATACGAGTATAGTTCTTTTTAAAGTGAGTTTCTTGATACAAAATAATATCTACTTTTGGTATTGATAATATGCGTAGATTCATGCTAAGGATAAAGCGGAATTAGGATGAGGAAAGGGGGTAAAAAAATGGACCAGTATGCAGGCAAAATCTTTCACATTACAGCACATTGTAGGTCCTAATCAAAATACAGTTGCAGCTGGACAATCGAGCATAAAAGACGTGAATCCTACTGTGTCCTTGTTGAAAAGCAAGTAACTGCATAAGTCTCGGGGGATGGGCCACTCTGCTACTTGAATCTTTCAGTTCAGTTACTTATATAATCTTTGACATCAAAGTAACCTGGATAAAGCAGAAAAGAAAAAACACAAGTACAAATTTGTACTATCAAAAATTATTAGAAAATTTGTAGTTTCCACTAAGTGTAGTCAGGAAGAGTTCCAGTGTATTCTCTGTATCAAACATTTTCATAAATGTAAAAGGAGAAGTCTCTAAATACAAAGAGAGTTATTTTATGTAAATCCAGAACAGTCCTTTATAACTGTAAGTGTAACTCAATCTGGTTCTTGGTGACCTTTTTTCTTAGGAGTTTTGCCCCATTCGGTGTCAGTTCTCTCGTTTGTGTTTTCCGGGTGTTGAGGATTCCCAATTATCTACTTGATGCAGAGAGGGTAATTCATCAGCTTCTTCTAGCATCGTCCAATCTGGAATATTTATCTGTGTAAGGTTTCATTTACTAAGTACAAATACGAGATCAACTGGAGCTCTAATGCCTCATGCACACGACCGTGTGCACCGGCCGAGTCCCGTCAGTGATCCGAGGAAAGATAGAACATGTCCTATCTTTTCTCGGATCAGAGACTAGGATCATATTTCACAGACCCTATTCACCCGCTAAAGTGAATGGGTCCGTGAAGACTATCGGGTGCCAATTGGATGCCATCAAAAATGGCCCGAGTGGCACAACGGTCATGTGCATGAGGCATAATACTGTAAGACTTTACTTGTGTATTTATCATCAGACCAAATGGATATAGCCATTTGTACTTAATGCTTCTGTCTCTCAAAGCCTTAGTTAGGGGTTGAACATTTCTCCTTAGATCTAATGTCAGTTTGGAAATATCTTGGTAAATAGCGATCTCTGTGTCATCATATTCTATGCCCTTTGTTATGCGAGATTTCTGGAGTATTTCTTCTTTTATTTTTATAGCTCAGAAGATAGCAGAGAACATCTCTAGGTTTATCTCTATCTGTTGTTCTCGGTCAGAATACTCTGTGAGCTCACTCAATTTCCAAGTCAAAAGAATCTTTTTTGCCTAGCAATTCTTTAAAGATTTGAGAAAGGACTGGGGTGATGTTGTTGTCGTCCACAGATTCTGAGAAACCTTTCATCCTTAGGTTATTACATCTTGATCTGTCAAAAGGCAAAAAAGACGCCCGTGTCAAAGAAGTGCCTGTCACTTCTTCAGACGTAAATGGAGCCGTTTTCCATGGACTCCATAGAAAAACAGCTCCAATTACGTCCATAATGGACGCAGCGAAAGATGCCTGCACATGCCATTACGGCTGAAATTACGGTGCTGTTTTCTCCTGAAAACAGTTCAGTAATTTCAGCCGTAATGGACGCTGCCGTGTGAACATACCCTCAGGGCTTAAAATGTCAGAGGAAATAGCCCCAATGCATATGTGTCCGCCCAAAAAAAAATGTGTGTATAGGAGACAGCATAGCATATCTATAGCACTACGACCCTATCAACTATGGATAGGATTAGATACAGTGGCTCAGCAGACAGTATCACACATGATAGGATTAGATACAGTGGCTCAGCAGACAGTATCACACATGATCGGATTAGATATAGGGCCCAGTAGACAATATCACACAAGATACGATTAGATACAGGGCCCAGCAGACAGTATCACACATGATTGGATTAGATACACAGCTCAGCAGACAGTATCACACATGATTGGATTAGATACAGGGCCCAGCTCGCTGACATTGCGTCTCCAGCGCTGGACCCAGGATAGGTAAGAATAATAATTTTGCTTCTTTATGTGTTACTGATTATTTTTGTGTGTTTGTGTTTTTTTACAGGTTCGGTTGTTGGACTTCGGATTCGAGGACTTCAATGACGGCGTTTTTTTTATTCCCAATAAAATGGTTAATGAGGGTTGTGTTTTTTTATTTCAATAAAATATTTTTTCTATGTGCTTGTATCTTTTTAAACTTTATTATCACCGCCTTAGTAATGGCCGCTGGCTGATTGACAACCTCCATTACTAAGGTGAGGCTTAATGTTAGCCGGTGCAGAGGCTACACGAACCCCCATTATTACCCCGGTACCCACCGCCACCAGGAGTACTGGGAAGAGCCGGGTACGAACCAGTACCCGACCATCTGCAGTGACGGTCAGGCACCGGGGCGGCCGCAGGCTGGTAGTATTAGGCTGGGGATGGCCAAAAACATTGGCCCTTCCCACCCTTGTAATGCTGCATGCTGCTGCTGCTGTGTTGTATCTGGCTGGTTATGAAAATTGGGGGGGACCCCACATCGTTCTTTCCAATTATTATTATTTTATTTTTTTTTAAATGACGTGGGGTCCCCCCCATTTTTCACAACCAGCCAGATACAATAAAGCAGCAGCAGCCTAGCATCACCAGGGTAGGAAGGGCCACTGTTTTTGGCCTTTCCCCTCCTGATAATACCAGCCTGCTGCCACCCCAGTGGCCGACCATCACTACAGATGGTCAGGTACTGGATCGTACCCGGCTCTTCCCAGCACCCCTGGTGGCGGTGGGTACCGGGGTAATAAAGGGGGTTAATGTTAGCCTCTGCATCGGCTAACACTAAGCCCCGCCTTAGCAATGGATGCTGTCAATCAGCCGGCGGCCATTACTAAGGCGGTAGTAATATAGTTTAAAAAAAAACACAAAGACATAGAAAAAATATTTTATTGAAATAAAAAAAAAACCCACACAGCCCTCATTAACCATTTTATTGATAATAAAAAAAAAGCTGTCATCGAAGTAGTCCTGGAATCCGACGTAGTCCAACGACCGAACCTGTAAGAAAACACACAAAAAATGATTAGTAACACGTGTGTTAGGCTTAGATACAGGGCCCATGTGTGATACTGTCTGTGGGACCCTGTATCTAAGCCTACCACAACGTAGGCTTAGATACAGGGTCCAGCAGACAGTAATCTTATACAGTATAAGATTACTGTGTGCTGGGGCCCTGTATCTAAACCTACACTGTGGTAGGCTTATATACAGGGCCCATCAGACAGGATCACACATGGGCCCTGTATCTAAGCCTACCATGTGATTGGCTTAGATACAGGGCCTAGCAGACAGGATGACGCATGGGCCATGTATCTAAGCCTACCATGTGATTGGCTTAGATACAGGGCCCAGCAGACAGGATCATGCATGGGCCATGTACCTAAGCCTACCATGTGATTGGCTTAGATTCAGGGCCCAGCAGACAGGATCACACAATCTGTGATCCTGTCTCATGGGCCCCCTAAGCCTGCTACATCGTAGGCTTAGGGGTTGTACAGTCCCTAAACATTGATGGCCTATCCTCAGGATAGGCCATCAATAGCTGATGTGTCTCTCGGGACCCGCAAATCAGCTGTTTTGAAGGGGCCGCAGCACTCGTACGATAGCTGCTTCCCCTTCATTTCACTACTCGCTCACACTGTGAATCGCCGACACAGATTCACAGTGTGACCGGAATGAAGTGACAGGAATGAAGGGGAGCAGCTCTCGTACGAGTGCTGCGGCCCCTTCAAAACAGCTGATTGGCGGGTCCCGGGAGTCGGACCCCGCCAGTCAGGGCTAACCTTACCTTCCTCTTCGGCCGCGGCGGGAGTTCTGCTGTCTCGATGCTGTGCGCAGCGCATAGCGCTGTGACGTCATGCGCTGCGCACAGCACTTGACGTCAGGACCTCCGCTGCGATCCGGAACCAGGAAGGTAAGTAAAGTATGTTACTATAGTAACAGGGGCCCGCGGCCCGAGTTACTATAGTAACTTTTTATTGATGTGGTGCAGGGGGCTGTGGGCCCCCCTGGCTTCGGGGCCCGGTCGCAATTGCGACTGCTGCGACCCCTATAGCTACGCCAGTGTGTGGAACAGTGGATCCCCAGCTGCTCACCTGCCGTCCTACTGGATTCAATCTCACCAGCTTGTGGAGATAAAGAAGTTTCGTCCACATCACTTTGCTTGTGATCGTAACCGCCGCCGGGACGTCTCCAAAATCGAGCCCGCGATTTTGCATGTCTGTTTAGGCCCAATCTGCAAACAACGCCACTTTCATCTAAACTGACCACCGCTATGATCAGCATTGCCTGCTAAATCTTATCCACTCTCTTATTCGAGCATACAATGTAATTTGCCTGTGGATTGCCTTAGATTAGGAAAGCTCACTATAGAGCTCCAGCAAGGCGTGACTTCCTTTCTCCGTGCGTAGCCACGCCCCATTGCTGTCTTTGTTTATAAGCTGTATTCTATAATGATGATATTACAATGGTCTTTGTCTTCACGTGCAGATGTAGCAATCTTTACCTTGACTCTTGATGCGTTAAATACATGGCATCAAACTTTAACTTTTTCAATGGCTTTCCGATGGCTTTAAAGATAAGTTATAACACTGCAAAA
This sequence comes from Rhinoderma darwinii, assembly GCF_050947455.1. NCBI lineage: Eukaryota > Metazoa > Chordata > Amphibia > Anura > Rhinodermatidae > Rhinoderma > Rhinoderma darwinii. Next base: position 229,280,255 of record NC_134688.1, read on the forward strand.
AGTTATTAGTCAAGATAAGACTTGCTACATCTGTATAAGCCGTGTTTTATTTAGATGATGTCACAGCAGTGTCTTTTATAATTTGTTTTCTTTGGGATGTCACATTTTTATTTGTCTTTATTTTTCGGTTGTGCTAATTTATAAAGATGTCACAGTATTGTATATCTTTATTACTAGGCTGTGTATTACAAGATTATGTCACAGTAGTGCTTATATGTGTGTTTAGATTGTGTTCTATTATTGTAATGTCACAATAGTGTTTATCTTTAATGCTAAACTGTTATTTTGTAATCATGTCACAATAGAGTTTGTCCTTATTTCCTTAGTTTTAGGCTATGTTCACACAGAGTTTTTTGACGAGTCTTTTTTGACACGGAAACCGCACCGCAAAACTCGTCAAAAAACGCCTGAAAATGCCTCCCATTGATTTCAATGGGAGGCGGAGGCGTCTTTTTCCCGCGAGCGGTAAAACCGTCTCACGGGATAAAGAAGGGACATGCCCTATCTTCGGGCGTTTACACCTCTGACCTCCCATTGACTTCAATGGGAGGCAGAGAAAGCGTATTTCGCTGCGTTTTATGCCTGCGGTGCTCAAAACGCTGCGAAAATCGGCGTGCAGGGAGAGGAAAGTCTGCCTCAAACTTCCAAATAGAATTTTGAGGCAGAAATTCCACCTGCAAAAAATTCCGTGTGAACATAGCCTAGTGTCTTAGTGTCCAATGTTGTTTTTTTTTGTTAACCCTTTTGGTTTTTTTAAATAAATCTTTTGACCTTATTTATTAATTCTCTGTGTGCAAAAAAAAATGTTACTCAAGATGTGAACAGTGTTAGCTTTTTTAGTTTAGCTTTACTTTCAATGGCAGGAAAAAAAAGGCGTTGCTAAACAAAGGAGTCAAAAAATGAGCAGCAACTCCAATAGTTTAGGTGAAAAAAGTGGGTACTTTATTGCCCGTGCAAAGTTTCAGCTCCATCCACTGGAGCCTTTCTCAAGCCTTGGCTAGAGAAAGGCTCCAGTGGACGGAGCTGAAGAGTTGCATGGGCAATAAAGTACCCACTTTTTTCACCTAAACTATTGGAGTTGCTGCTCATTTTTTGACTCCTCTGTATCTGGGACTTGGTCTGTTCATCATAGCTTGCACCCACACACTGCCGGTGCTGCCGGGATTTGTATATATCTGTTGCTAAACAAAGACGTTTGGCTTGTAGTGCACAAAGTAAAACCTTCAGATAGAGGAAGATAAACCACATCACGATATGAGTGACTTATAATGACTACAATCTTTTTCCTTACCTAAACTCCTGGTCACATAGATGCCAACTACAGACAGTGCAGGGCAACCCATAATGCTCTATGTAGTATTAACCACCCTCTGTAGTGCAATCTCATCACAACAGGTCAAACTTTTGAGCCAAACTGTAATCATAATAAAGGGGTATTCCTATCTTAATCATTAATGGGATATACACAGCATATGCCAAAATTACCTGATCACCTCTGGGACCCAAACATATCAGCAAATAGGGTCCCCGTTTGTAGATTCACGTAGCCGCTTTCCCTTTAGAAGTCAATGGAGAAGTTGCCTCTCCTGCCATTAAAGTCTATGGAAAAAGCCGAGCATCGTCCACCCTAACCACAAACTGCAAGGTATCAATAGTTCAAGGCCCGCTGCCAAGACTTTGGTGGCACTTAAAGTGGTTTTCCAGTCATTAAAAATTGATGGCCTATACTCAGGATAGGCCATTAATAGCTGATGGGTAGGGGTCCGACTACTGGGACTCCCACCGATCAGATGTTTTGAAGGGGGTGCTACGCTCGTATGGGTGCTGCTTCCCCTTCGTTATTACTTGCTCATTGTGAACCGTCGACACATTTGTAGCGTAGAATCACAGTATTGCAGCCTTTTCTCATTCACTTCAATGGAGGAAGGCTGCAATACTGTGAATCGCTGCTACATCTGTGTCGGCGGTTCACAGTGAGCAAGTAGAAATGAAGGGGGAGCAGTGCCTATCCTGAGGATAGGCCATCCATTTTTAGGGACTCGAAAAACCCTTTAAGACTATTGCAGTGAAATGTGGAGAGTAGGTGAGCCCATTTGACATACATATATTCCATGATTTGAATCTTCGATTCCTCTTACAGGGAAAATAAAACTTGTTTGAGGGGTTTCAAGAGATCCCATTGTGAATAGGAATGTGAAAAATTCAATATAATAAAATATATCCTCACTATCAGTTTAATATATTTCATATATTGTATACCTGATCTATTTAATCAAATATATTGTATATAATTATATATATATATATATATATATGTATATATATATATATATATATATATATATATATATATATATATATATATATATGTTTTACAAACTTTATAAGATATATTTTCATTATACAGTAGTTTTCCCTTAAGGAGGATTTATTACAAAAACATAAAATTGGTCACATACTAGAAAAATCTGAATTTAGAGGGATAGCTAAACTGTTGTAATTATATTTAATGTACTTACACAGATATTGTCAGTTATCTGTTTTGTTGTGATGGCCATTTTAGCAGAAGTGACAAAAGAACTGCAGTCATATTGGTTGTCACCCTAGAATTAGATTCTCAGAAACTGATGGTAAAACATTCACTTTCTTATTGCTTGACAATACCATGCTTAGCATCAGTTATGGAGAACTTCATTCAAATATGACAACCAATATGGCTGCACTTCTTGTTGTCACTTTTGCTAAAATAGCTGCCACAATAAGGCCTCATTCACACGAGCTTGTCCGATTTGTGCGCGCGAATGACGTGTGTTATAAGTGCATAATTGCATTAGTTGTGCTTCCGATTGTCGGCGTATGACACACGTGTAGCACACATTTTAAACGCGCATAAAAAAATGTAAGGAGGAACTTAATAAGATAAAATTTGGTCCCAACCCTCTGGCAACACCCACAGGAAGGTCACATGGTTGGGATTTGCCATTTCCTATTGCTGTACAGCATAGAGAGAGGTTGGTGTGATTCCTGTGCTTGTTGTTTTGGGTTTTTATAGTATTTTATTTGTGTGAACATGATATCTAAAGCTATGGAACATGTTCTAATGTTGTGGCTGATCTCTCGCACATATGGTGGAGGAAGAACCGAGGAGGAGGTGGCATTGGGTTCATCCCATTGTCTCCCAACGTACCTACAAAGGGCACTTCCACACCCTTTATGAGGACCTGCTTCTGCATCCGGCCAACTTTCAGGCCTTCTGTCGGAGGTCTGTTGCAACTTTTGATCAGCTGCCGGAGGAGCTGTGTTCCGGCCTAACCTTCAAAAATATGAACATGAGATGCAGCATTTCTCCTGAGGAACGTCTCATTATCACCCTGAGGTAAGAATACATACGGTCTGTGTTGAAAACTAATCTACAGTGTGCTAGTGTAGAACTAAGATAAAATTAGGGTGAATATCTCTGTGGCAGATGTGAGTATGTTGGTCACCTGGAAGCTGGTATTAGAGATCTGGAGGAGCAGAATGCAACACTGAGGGCAATAGACAATCTTGAGCTGAGCTTGCTGCTCACGGAGCATGCAGTTAGTGGGTTAGAACTGGAGGGTGAAGACATGGGTGAGCAGGATCAGGTAAGTAGCTGGGTTAATGTAGTTAGGCGCAGTAGAAAGGGGTCAAAGAAAAGGAAGGCCGATCCGGTTTCTGACATTCCAGGCAAAATTGCCAAGTTGGGTGATGATGCGAGGGTGTCAGCCTCAGAAATGGCAGCCCTAGTGGATACTGATCTCCCTAACAGCCGGGAGAACAGCCCAGCTAGTAGTCGGCAGGATGGTAATGCAGGTAAGCCAAGACAATTGATAGTCGTAGGGGATTCTATAATCAGGAAGACGGATAGAATAATTTGTCGCCAAGACCACCTCAACCGAATGGTTTGCTGTCTCCCTGGTGCCAGGGTTCGGCATGTGGTGGAACGGGTGGACAAATTGCTGGGAGGGGCTGGTGATGATCCAGCTGTCGTGGTCCATGTCGGTACCAACGACAGAATAAATGGTAGGTGGAGGAGCCTTAAGAATAATTGTAAAGAACTAGGCTACAAGCTGAAGGGAAGGACCTCCAAAGTAGTATTCTCAGGAATACTGCCTGTGCCATGCGCATCACAGGAAAGACAGCGGGAGCTCAGGGAGTTAAATGCATGGCTGAAGTCTTGGTGTAGAGGAAAAGGATTTGGGTTCCTAGAGCACTGGGCTGACTTTTCATTGGGGTACAAACTGTATTCTGCAGATGATTTGCACCTAAATGGAAGGGGGTCCGCTGTGCTGGGGGAGAGAATTCTAGCTGGGGTGGTGGAGTATTTAAACTAGGGCTGAGGAGGGAGGTCAATGTAGAAAAAAAAGGGGTAGCCAGGTTAGAGAGGGGTCAGACTATATTGGTGGGGGGAGAAACAGAATGTGGGGAGAGGACTAGACAACAAGATAAGGAGATCCTTTCGTTACAAAACATCAGTGTAAATAAAAAGGCCCAATTAATGTCAAATCACATTTCTGATAATAAAAGTGAAAAACTGACAGGCAAGTTAAAGTGTATGTTCACAAATGCCAGAAGTCTAGCAAGCAAAATAGGGGAGCTGGAGGCCTTGATACTGGAAGAAAATATAGATATAGTTGGTGTTGCTGAAACATGGCTGGACTCTTCACATGACTGGGCTGTAAATCTACAGGGTTTTACACTTTTTCGGAAAGACAGGACAAATAGGAAAGGTGGTGGTGTATGTCTGTATGTGAGAAATGATATGAAGGCGAGTCTAAAAGAGACAATAGTGGGTGAATACTGTGAGGAGGTTGAAACCTTGTGGGTGGAACTAGAAAGGGAGGTAAACACTGAAAAAATTACTTTTGGTGTCATCTATAGACCCCCCAATATAACTGAGGAGATGGAAGTTCAGCTATATAAACAGATGGAGCGGGCTGCACAGGCGGGTACTGTAGTGATAATGGGAGATTTTAATTTCCGGGATATTAATTGGTGTCATGGTTCGGCTTCAATTGGTCAGTAACCGGCGGCTTAGCGCCAACACAGAGCGGTAAGCCGCCGGTTACTGACCACAGCAGCGCTATACACGCATCATTTTGTACCGATCCAGTCCCCAGCACGGCTCAGTGCCCGACGAAGGTCTGTCTGACCGAAACGTCGACGTCGCACATACAGCCTCTGGCATCCATAATAAAAATAAAAATATATTTTTGTAACACAAGCAAGGTGTGCCGAGTACAAATTCTTAAGTGATCATAATATAGTTACATTTTACCTATACTGTAAAAAACAAACGCAGGCTGGGAGGGCAAAAACATTTAATTTTAAGAAAGCCAATTTCCCCAGGATGAGGGCTGCAATTCAGGATATGGACTGGGAAGAACTAATGTCAAATAATGGAACAAATGATAAATGGGAGATTTTCACATCTACTTTGAGTTATTATAGTGCAAAATTTATTCCTATAGGTAACAAGTATAAACGACTCAAATTAAACCCGACATGGCTTACACCTTCTGTGAAAGGGGCAATACACTACAAAAAAAGGGCATTTAAAAAATACAAATCTGAGGGTACAGCTGTAGCCTTTGTAAAATATAAAGAGCTTAATAAAATCTGTAAAAATGTAATAAAATTAGCAAAAATACAAAATGAAAGGCAGGTGGCCAAGGATAGTAAAACAAATCCCAAAAAATTCTTCAAGTATATAAATGCTAAAAAGCCAAGGTCTGAACATGTAGGACCCCTAGATAGTGGTAATGGGGAGTTGATCACAGGGGATCAAGAGAAGGCAGAGTTACTAAATGGGTTCTTTAGCTCTGTATATACAACAGAAGAAAGAGCAGCTGATGTAGCCGGTGCCAGTGCTGTTAATATATCAGTTGATATACTGAATTGGATGAATGTAGATATGGTCCAAGCTAAATTAAATAAAATAAATGTGCACAAGGCCCCGGGACCAGATGGGTTACACCCTAGAATTCTTAAAGAGCTTAGTTCAGTTATTTTTGTCCCCCTTTTCATAATATTCAGAGAATCTCTAGTGACTGGTATAGTGCCAAGGGACTGGCGCAGCGCAAATGTGGTGCCTATTTTCAAAAAGGGCTCTAGGTCTTCCCCGGGTAATTATAGACCAGTAAGCTTAACATCCATCGTGGGGAAAATGTTTGAGGGGCTATTGAGGGACTATATACAGGATTATGTGACAATAAATAGCATTATAAGTGACAGCCAGCACAGTTTTACTAAGGACAGAAGTTGTCAAACTAACCTAATCTGTTTTTATGAAGAGGTGAGCAGAAGCCTAGACAGAGGGGCCGCTGTGGATTTAGTGTTTTTGGACTTTGCAAAGGCATTTGACACTGTCCCTCATAGACGTCTAATGGGTAAATTAAGGACTATAGGTTTAGAAAATATAGTTTGTAATTGGATTGAGAATTGGCTCAAGGACCGTATCCAGAGAGTTGTGGTCAATGATTCCTACTCTGAATGGTCCCCGGTAATAAGTGGTGTACCCCAGGGTTCAGTGCTGGGACCACTATTATTCAACTTATTTATTAATGATATAGAAGATGAGATTAATAGCACTATTTCTATTTTTGCAGATGACACCAAGCTATGTAATATAGTTCAGTCTATGGAAGATGTTCATGAATTGCAGGCAGATTTAAACAAACTAAGTGTTTGGGCGTCCACTTGGCAGATGAAGTTTAATGTAGATAAATGTAAAGTTATGCATCTGGGTACCAACAACCTGCATGCATCATATGTCCTAGGGGGAGCTACACTGGCGGATTCACTTGTTGAGAAGGATCTGGGTGTTCTTGTAAATCATAAACTCAATAACAGCATGCAGTGTCAATCAGCTGCTTCAAAGGCCAGCAGGATATTGTCGTGTATTAAAAGAGGCATGGACTCACGGGACAGGGATGTAATATTGCCACTTTACAAAGCATTAGTGAGGCCTCATCTAGAATATGCAGTTCAGTTCTGGGCTCCAGTTCATAGAAAGGATGCCCTGGAGTTGTAAAAAATACAAAGAAGAGCAACAAAACTAATTAGAGGCTTGGAGAATTTAAGTTATGAGGAAAGATTGAAAGAATTAAACCTATTTAGCCTTGAAAAAAGACGACTAAGGGGGGACATGATTAACTTATATAAATATATTAATGGCACATACAAAAAATATGGTGAAATCCTGTTCCTTGTAAAACCCCCTCAAAAAATAAGGGGGCACTCCCTCCGTCTGGAGAAAAAAAGGTTCAAGCTGCAGAGGCGACAAGGCTTCTTTACCGTGAGAACTGTGAATCTATGGAATAGCCTACCGCAGGAGCTGGTCACAGCAGGGACAGTAGATGGCTTTAAAAAAGGGTTAGATAATTTCCTAGAACAAAAAAATATTAGCTCCTATGTGTAGAAATTTTTCCTTCCCTTTTCCCGTCCCTTGGTTGAACTTGATGGACATGTGTCTTTTTTCAGCCGTACTAACTATGTAACTATGTAACTATATGTAACAACTAAGTTTATGTTATTCATTTTCGTTATTTTATCTTCAGATTCCTTGCCACTGGAAATTCGTTTGCGTCCCTTCATTTCGAATTCCTAGTGGGGACGTCGACCATTTCTGGGATTATCAGGTCTACCTCTGAACTAATCTGGCATCATCTGAAAGAGACTGTGATGCCTTAACCCACAAAAGAACAGTGGCTGAGTATACCAGATGGGTTCATGAACAATGCACAATTCCCCAACTGCATTGGGGCGCTGGACAAAAAACATATCCGGGTAAGGAAGCCGCCACACTCAGGGTCCGATTTCTACAATTGCAAACAGTTTTTCTCGGTAGTACTGTTGGCCTTGGCTGACAGTCAATACCGGTTTGTAATTGTATATATCGGTTCCTATGGAAGCGCTGCGGATGCTGGCATCTTCAAGGCTTCCAGAATGGGTCAGCGGCTTCTAAGCAACCAGCTATGCCTCCCTGAGCCCCACCTGCTTCCCGGATCTTCTGGACCCCCTGCACCATTTGTGATAGTGGCAGATGAGGCCTTTGGACTATCCACACATGTTATGCGGCCCTATCCTAGCCGTGCATTGGACGAACAAAGGCGCATATTCAATGACAGGCTTACCAGGGCTCGCCTGGAGTGCGACCTTCGGCATTATGTCAAACAAATAGAGAGTGTTCATGTCAACCATACAATTGGATGCAGACAATGTAAATTTAGTCATCAAAGCGTGTGTCCTCCTGCACAACTACACATGAATGTACAGCGCAGCAACCGATTGTGACGTTGAACACCCCATGCCCACTGGATCATTGACTATTGACAATACAGAGCAAGGAAGGCCTGGGTCATCTGGCCTCCGCACCCGGGAATTCTTTGCAGATTATTTCCAGAGCACAGAGGGTGCAGCAGGACGCCATCCGCTAGTGATGCCACGCGTGAAGTGTTCTTCATTTATTGTTTTAGTTTATGTACATTGTTATTTTGTTATATTTATGATTGGTTAGTTAGTGTAGGGCCTCGCAAGACAATGAGGACCCTAGACGTGGGTTGCAGGCTTTCATATTTAGGTAAAATTTAAATTTCACATTTTTAAAATTTCATTTTAAACAAATTCTCACCCTTTATAAAAAATGTTTTTACCCAAATATCAACTAATACCTCATTAGCTTTGTATATATATATATATATATATATATATATATATATATATATATATATATATATATGTCTTAATAAAATAATTGAAAATGGAAAATGTGACGTAGTGTTTATTCGTTGTTCAGCCTCCCGAAAAACAAGTAAAAACACAAAGCCAATATCATTCTTTTTTAAAGCAATACCTGAGTCTGTTATAAAGTAAAAATAAACTTTTCTCTTTTTTTACTTACAGATCAAATTATAAATGATACAATTCGGGAGAGGGTGGTGAAACAGTGGATGCACTTGCCTCCATTCGATCAGAGGGCAGTTGCGCAGCAGGCTGCCAAGTAGGTGGATTGGTGTAAAGATCGTGTGGATGGTAGTACCCACCACGATTAAAATTTGGAGGTTCTGGAGCAATCTGGCGTTGAAACTATGGATAATGCACCGGAATGGGAGGAGGTGGTGAAGTATAGCTCTGTGGCAAATGTGGCTGAGGGGTAGTGTGGCCAAATAGCCGCCAGTGTTCCAATGAAGAAAAGCACTCAATGGGGTCACTGGGGGGGGGGTGTTGCTTCCAATATGATCATCAATGCGGATTGAGTTCTCAAGCGACGCTTCATAGGGATACGATGCAAAAAAGGAGCCATGGACCTAACAAATATGTCCACCTCATTCTCAGGTTGATGTCGAGACAAGTAATCTGAAACCCTTGTGTCCACCTGACTCGCTGTTGATGGTTCCACTCTTTTTTTATTCTGGGTGGTGCGAGAAGTATCCTCTGGAGTGTTTGGACTCTTAACACTTGGCCCAGGTGATGTCACAAAAATCTCGCAAACCTGTTGTTGTTCCTGTTCTGGACAAGTGGTATCTTCAAAAACTCTCCTCTCCACCATCTCTGTGCTGTCGTCTTCCTCCGGATCGCCACTAGGTTGTCCTCAGAGCTGATATTTTCAGAGAATTTATATATTTTAATATTACATTGACAATATTGTTTTTGCATCAGGATTAAAATCGGAAAATGTTGTGTCCAGAAGACCACTTTAAGACATTGGTGCAAGTGGAGTGAAACAAATATGTCAGACATTTATTACATATTTGGTGCGATATTGAATTTTTCCCCCAAGGGGGGAAACCTTGGAATGACAAATTTTATATATTTTAACTGATACTTACGGTTTGAGAAAGGATAACTGGCGTGAGAACTGATATGGCCTTTTTTTGCTGGGAGCCGAACCACTCTTCCCTTTGGTGTTCATTTTACTCCTGTATTGGTCCCTCGTGCTTCTCCACCTGACTTTCACATCATCAATTGCAATAACAACTGTCAAGCCATGAAAAAATAAAGTGTACATGTACTATACGTCCCACATTTATTTTCTTTCTTTCAAATGTTGTACTCCGTCTCTCTCAGGGCCACATACTGCACAAGTACATTATTGACTACACCCTTTATCAACAGCGACACATGTCAAATGGGGAAAAAACATACTGTCTATAAGTTCAACATGGCTTGAACAATAAAAAATAGTAATTTTTGTAAAAACTAGGGCATACATACACTAGGCTTCTACTTACCAAAGTTGTTCCTTTCTGCAGGACTGGCACTACTCCACTGTGTAAACATATGTCTTGAAATGGCCTCCCATGCCTTGTCTTTTTTATGACGGACATGGGTATAAATCAGACCTGGTGTCCCACAAATCAGGCCTCTCCTGAATCAAAGTAATTAGTCTCTCCACTTCTATAGGTCGAGGCATTCTGCAAGTTTGCTGCGCACAGGACTGAGCTGTTCCTCCTCCTCTGTTCCGCCTCTGCCCACGCTGCTAACAAACACTTCCTGATGTTTGTTATAAAGTAAAAATGTGCTTTGCAACTCTGCGTGAATAACACGCTGGTCACGGATCATACAAGTGTTCAGTGCGTTGTTTTCACGCACCCATAGACTTCAATGGGCGAGTACGATGCGTAAACACGCTTCAATATAGGACACGATCGCCGCAGGAGCCTGGCTATGACTGACAGCCGGGCTCCTGCTGCAACTGCCGAGATTGAAGAAACCTTCAATCTCAGCCATTTAACCCATCAAATGCCATAGTCAATAGCGACAACGGCATTTAAATCTATTGACAGAGGGAGGGAGTTCCCTCTGTCACCCATCGGCGGCCCGTGAATGCGATCTCCAGCCACCAACGGGTTGCCATGGCAGCCAGGTGTCTAACAAAGACCCCCAGGTCTGCCCTGGCTGTAAGGCTGTTAGGCCGTGCCGGAGGCATGGCCTAATAGATTGTCAGTTTTACACTGACAGGCAATAATTCTTTCGTAACTAAGTATACCAAAGCATTATATCTGCGATCAGAAGTTCGCATGGTGAAGTCCCCTAGTGGGACTTAAAAAAAATAATTAAAAACAGTGAAATAAAGTTTTTTAAAATATATAACTAAAATGTGAACAGTAAAAATAAAATAAAACCATTTTTTTTCCATAAAAAGTAATTTTATTTATTAAAAGTGTAAAAACAAACATGAAAAGTATACATATATGGTATCGCTGCAATCATAACAACACAAACAATAAAGTTAACACATTAATTCAACTGTATAATGAACGCGTACAAAAAAACTGCTAAAAACAACGTCAAAATCACTTTTTTTCTGCATTCCCCCAGCAAAAAGTATAATTAAAGTTAATCAATAAGTCCCATGCACCCCAAAATAGCAACGATGAAAACTAAACCTTGTCCCGCAAAAAACAAGCCCTCATATGGCAATATCAATGGAAAAATAATACAGTTATGGCTCTTGGAATTCATTTATGCAAAAATGTATTATTTTTGTTTAAAAGGTTTTTGATTGTGCAAACTTAGTAAAACATAAAAAACCTAAACATATGTGGTATCATTGTAATCGTACCGACCCATAGAATAAAGGTAACATGGTATTTATGCCGCATAGTGAACGGCGTAAATTTAAAATGCAAAAAAACATACAGGAATAGCGGTTTTTTTTAATTCCCTTCCCCAAAAAAGTGAATAAAAGTTAATCAATATAATATATGCACCAAAAAAAGGTGCCATTGAAAAACACAACTCGTCCCGCAAAAAACAAGCCTTCATATGCCTATGTTGACGGAAAAATAAAAGAGTTAGAACTCTTGGAATGTGAAGATGAGAAAAATAAAAAAGATTGCTTGGTCATTAAGGCCAAAATAGGCCTTGTCGTTAAGGGTAGAGATCAGCGAACAAATGAAAAGTTTGGTTCGGCGGGTTCGCCGAATTTCATGAAAAAGTTCGATTCGGACCGAACTAGTTCTGACCGAACCTGTAATACAAGAAAGCCCCTAAAAATCGTGTATAACACTGTTTAAAAGTCCTAGAAGCCCTGTATAACACTCTTAGGTCACCCATGAGTGTATCCAAGTACTTTTGAGCTGTCTTTCAGGCAAAGTTAGTGTCAAAGTTACGCCAACATGTATGGCTAGAGGAAAACGGATGGGACACGGTGATAACTAACAGAAACCACTGCACTTGTGCATGTTGTATGCTTAATGCATTGTTAAAAAAGGTACAAAAATTAACCATTTTTGGCGGCAGATGCCTGCCAGGGTTCATACATATAAGGTGGTAAAAGAAGAAGCAATGGCTTTTGACAAGCCCTCAAAAAATGTACCCTTTATGGTGGCAGATGCCTGCCGGGGTTCATCCATACATGGATGCAAAAGCAACAAGCAATGGCTTTTGACAAGCCCTCAAAAAATTTACCCTTTTTATTGGCAGATGCCTGCCGGGGTTCTTCCATACATGGATGTAAAAGCAACAAGCAATGGCTTTTAACAAGCCCTCCAAAAATTTACCCTTTTTATTGGCAGATGCCTGCCGGGGTTCTTCCATACATGGATGTAAAAGCAACAAGCAATGGCTTTTGACAAGCCCTCCAAAAATGTACCCTTTTTATTGGCAAATGCCTGCCGGGGTTCATCCATACATGGATGTGAAAGCAACAAGCAATGGCTTTTGACAAGCCCTCCAGGCCGGCTTGTAGCAGACGGCAGTGGAGGTGTATTGGTGGTAGTAGAGGTAGCCAACACAGACAGCAAGGGTGGTAGACTGGTAGTAGTAGTAGCAGCACATTAAAAAAAGAGACTGGACGACAGTCACAGGACAAAGTTCTGTGGTGGGGCAGGCCTCAGGCCTGCTTGTAGCAGACGGCAGTAGAGGTGTATTGGTGGTAGTAGAGGTAGCCAACAGACAGCAAGGGTGGTAGTAGTAGTAGCAGCAGATTAAAAGAGACTGGACAGTCACAGGGCAAAGCCCTGTGGTGGGGCAGGCCTCAGGCCTGCTTGTAGCAGACGGCAGTGGAGGTGTATTGGTGGTAGTAGAGGTAGCCAACACAGACAGCAAGGGTGGTAGTAGTAGTAGCAGCACATTAAAAAAAGAGACTGGAGGACAGTCACAGGACAAAGCCCTGTGGTGGGGCAGGCCTCAGGCCTGCTTGTAGCAGACTGCAGTGGAGGTGTATTGTTGGTAGTAGAGGTAGCCAACGGACAGCAAGTGTGGTAGTAGTAGTAGTAGTTGCAGCACATTAAAAGAGACTGGACAGTCACAGGACAAAGCCCTGTGGTGGGGCAGGCCTGCTTGTAGCAGACGGCAGTGGAGGTGTATTGGTGGTAGTAGAGGTAGCCAGCGGACAGCAAGGGTGGTAGTAGTAGTAGTAGCAGCAGCACATTAAAAGAGACTGGACAGTCACAGGACAAAGCCCTGTGGCGGGGCAGGCCTCAGGCCTGCTTGTAGCAGACGGCAGTGGAGGTGTATTGGTGGTAGTAGAGGTAGGCAACGGACAGCAAGGGTGGTAGTAGTAGTAGCAGCACATTAAAAGACACTGGATAGTCACAGGACAAAGCCCTGTGGTGGGGCAGGCCTCAGGCCTGCTTGTAGCAGACGGCAGTGGAGGTGTATTGGTGGTAGTAGAGGTAGCCAACACAGACAGCAAGGGTGGTAGTAGTAGTAGCAGCACATTAAAAAAAGAGACTGGAGGACAGTCACAGGACAAAGCCCTGTGGTGGGGCAGGCCTCAGGCCTGCTTGTAGCAGACTGCAGTGGAGGTGTATTGTTGGTAGTAGAGGTAGCCAACGGACAGCAAGTGTGGTAGTAGTAGTAGTAGTTGCAGCACATTAAAAGAGACTGGACAGTCACAGGACAAAGCCCTGTGGTGGGGCAGGCCTGCTTGTAGCAGACGGCAGTGGAGGTGTATTGGTGGTAGTAGAGGTAGCCAGCGGACAGCAAGGGTGGTAGTAGTAGTAGTAGCAGCAGCACATTAAAAGAGACTGGACAGTCACAGGACAAAGCCCTGTGGCGGGGCAGGCCTCAGGCCTGCTTGTAGCAGACGGCAGTGGAGGTGTATTGGTGGTAGTAGAGGTAGGCAACGGACAGCAAGGGTGGTAGTAGTAGTAGCAGCACATTAAAAGACACTGGATAGTCACAGGACAAAGCCCTGTGGTGGGGCAGGCCTGCTTGTAGCAGACGGCACTGGGAGTGGATTGGTGGTAGAAGTAGTAGCAGCACCAACAGCGGCACATTAAAAAAAGAGTGGACAGGACAGAATCCCGTAGTAGCAGGCGGCAGTAGCAGGCGGCAGCGGCAGCAGCAGCAGCAGCAATGTCAGATCTAATCAGTGGCATCAGGCTCAGTGGTTTTAAAATCCTCACCGATCCACGCTTGATTCATTTTCAGAAACGTGAGATTTTCCAAGCTGTTGGCGGACAATCTTGTTCGCTTAGGGGTGACGAAGCCCCCTGCCGCGCTGAATACCCTCTCTGACGCTACACTGGAGGGTGGACAAGACAGTACACCCATGGCAAACTGGGCCAGTTCTTGCCAATGATCCAATCTGCTGACCCAGAAGTCCATGGGGTCTGGGATCAGCATTTCTGACGGAGAAAGGGCACAGTCACAGTGGGGAGCGGAGAGTGGCCCCCCGGTCAGACATGCTTGCAGCAGGTGTTTGCCGTTTGAAAGCCGTGACAAGCTGGCTGCATAGCTTCTCTCGATAATAAGCCAATATTGCCTCCCTCTCGGAAGGCGCAAAAAATTCCCCCATTCTGGCTTTATACAGGGTCTAAAAGTGTGGCTATCCAGTACTCATCTCTTTGCTTCATGCTAACAATACGACAGTCAGCGCGCAAGTAACGAAGCATACAGCTCGCCATCCTGGCCAGCGTTTCAGAGGGCCCGGTTGGTTCCACCTCCGCCCCATACTGCCATGGTTGTCCATCATCAAGGTCGTCGTCAGACTCGTCATCACCACCATCACGTCATCACCACCATCACTGTCATGTTGTGCGGCTGCCTCGTCCCCTATCCCTTCCTTTGATTCCATCTCCAAATCCAGCTCCTCTTCAGGTCCTGTTTCCTCATCCTCATCCTCCTCCTCCTCAACATCCATAGCCAGATGTGATCCTTCCTCCATCCTTTGCTGAATCATCACTGTGAGCGTTTGCTCCATAATGAATATCAGCGGCATAACATCGTTCACGGCTCACAAAACGTGTGGCCTCTTCAAAGGGCCTCAAAACGCGACATGCCTGAGCTCAAAATTACATTGGCTCCAAACGCTGCCCGTCTGCTGCATCAGGAAATCATTCACGGCTTTCCGCTGTTCGTACAGACGGTCCAACATGTGCAGGGTGGAATTCCAGCGTGTTGGAACGTCGCAAATTAGGCTGTGTTCTGGAAGATTGTTTTGACGCTGCAAGTCCAGGAGGGCGTGCTTAAATGCATACGAATGTCTAAAGCGAACGCAAACCCTCCTGGACATGGCCAGCAAACCCTTCAAACCAACATATGACTTTAAGAAGCGTGTTATGACCAGATTGATCACATGTGCCATGCAAGGAGCGTGTGTCAGGTGACCTAGACGCAGTGCAGCCACAACGTTCTTCCCGTTATAAGAGACAACATTGCCCAGTGTGAGTTTCAGAGAAGACAGCCAGCATGCGATTTCCTCCTTGATGCACAGCAGCAGCTCCTGCCCTGTGTGGCTTTTCTCGCCCAGGCTCAGCAGGTGTAATACAGCGTTGTGGCGCTTCACCTTGCACCTATGAAAAGAGGAGGGAGGAGGAGTGGAAGATATGCTGTGTCCTGTCGGGGACGGGAAGACCTCCAAGGAGGAAGACAAGGAGGAGCAGGAGGAGGAGGATGGTAGGCGCCTGGTGTCCGGAGTTGAACCAGAAAGATACAAGCGTGGAGGTGGTAATGCCTGGCATTGCTGCGGTGGTGCATCGGACTGCAAAATATTGACCCAGTGGGCCGTGAAAGACATGTACTGTCCCTGCCCATAGTTGCTGCTCCACGTGTCGACGGTGGCATGTACCCTGCTGCACACGGATAATTGCAAGGACTGGCACACCTTTTCCTCCACATGCTTGTGCAAGGCAGGGACAGCTGTTTTGGAGAAGTAATGTCGGCTAGGTATTCGCCACCTAGGCTGAGCGCACGCCATCAATTGCTTGAAGCCGGCGGAGTCGACCAGGTGGTATGGCAGCGACTGCACCACCAACAACTTAGCCAGGTGTGAATTAAGCCGCACGACAAGTGGATGACTGGTTATATATTGTTGCTTATTGGACAACGATTCCGTAATAGATAACTGACGGGACGTAGGAGGAGCACTAGATGACAGTGATGATGATGATGACAACGACATGGTGGATAAGGCCTGGCTACTACTTAGATGACAGGGACTCGGAGCAGCAGCAGCAGCAGCGGCAGAGGGGTCTTCATTAGATGTACATGATGATGGTGGGGCATGTCGATTGTCCCACATGGCCTTGTGATGCCGCTCCATGTGTTTACGTAGAGCGGTAGTTCCTACATTGCTGCCCTGCCCACGCCTTACTTTCTGCTTGCAGATACGGCACTGTGCCATGTTTTCGTCCTCCGGGAAGGTACAGAAAAATTGCCACTCGGCAGAGTACCGTAAAGAGGTAGTACCACGTTCACCACCACCACCACCACCAACACCCGAGCTTGCCCCTTGTCTGGCAGGCTTTTTTCGGGAGCCTACACCTGCATTAGTGTCGCCGTCACCGGCTCCTGAGCTGACCCTACCGCTGCAACGTTTTGCAGATTGAGTTCTGCCCCTACCTCGGCTTGGCTGTTTATCACGGCCAGTGCTGCCACTACTACCCTCCTCCTCTGACGCCGTCATCACCTCGTCACCTGGTTCCCACGTCCTGTCTAAAACAACATCATCATCATAGCCTTCCTCATCATCCCCGCCACTTCTGTCACTGTGTTGTGAATGTGATGTGACATCATGGCGGGCTCCATGCCCCCCCTCATTACTGCGTCTGCCACCACGGCTACCACCACCAACACCCCCACTACCGCAGCTATGCGTCTCGGACACCGCTTCCACCTCCACCACCGCCGCAACACACTCCGTTGGCTGACTCGCGGAAAACAAATCATCATCATCACTATGTTGTTCAGTATCTTCCTTCGCAGCCGAGGTGATGTCTCTTAGGACTCTCAGGAAAGATGGCTTCCCGCTAGGAAGGGGGAGTGAAGACATAGATGATGGAATGGAAACGCTAGAAATACCTATATTACTACTGTCACTGTGCCAAGGAACTGTAGAGGATCTGGAATCCAACGAAACCTGGCTTGAAGCCAGATCGTTAGAGTCTTCCTGCTGAGATGACCGCGAGCAAGCCAACCAGTCCACAATGGCCGTATTGTCTAAAGTAACCCGCCCACCGGAGGAGATGGACAAGTCTGGCTTGCTGATACTGCTACTACTACCAGCAGGCACATGGCTGCTGCTACTAGTGGAACTGGGCACATGTCTTGTGCCACAAATGCTGGTACTGGGTCTGGCACCAACAGTTCCAACATTTGGACTGGAAGAGGACACGGCATGGGTGTTTTTTCCTCTACCCCGTCCTTTCACAACCTTTTTTTTACCAGACATTTCACTGCTGAAGTGCAGCAAGTTGAATCAAAACCCGGGGGATGAGCCCCTTCTAAAAGCGTATTCACACTGACACTGGCTTGGCAAATGGCAATGAATGAGAATTTCTATCAGCCACGCCGCGGTGCACTCAGGGAATGCTGGGCCTTGTAGTACTACTAGGCTGCCTGTATTGCAAGTTGGATTGTTATTTCGTTATGTTAACGGCCGGGGATGAGCCCCTTCTAAAAGCGTATTCACACTGACCTTGGCTTGGCAAATGGCAATGAATGAGAATTTCTATCAGCCACGCTGCGCTGCACTCAGGGAAAGCTGGGCCTTGTAGTACTACTAGGCTGCCTGTATTGCAAGTTGGATAGTTATTTCGTTATGTTAACGGCCGGGGATGAGCCCCTTCTAAAAGCGTATTCACACTGACACTGGCTTGGCAAATGGCAATGAATGAGAATTTCTATCAGGCACGCCGCGGTGCACTCAGGGAATTCTGGGCCTTGTAGTACTACTAGGCTTCCTGTATTCCAAGTTGGATTGTTATTTCGTTATGTTAACGGCCGGGGATGAGCCCCTTCTAAAAGCGTATTCACACTGACACTGGCTTGGCAAATGGCAATGAATGAGAATTTCTATCAGGCACGCCGCTGTGCACTCAGGGAATGCTGGGCCTTGTAGTACTACTAGGCTGCCTGTATTGCAAGTTGGGTTGTTATTTCGTTATGTTAACGGCCGGGGATCAGCCCCTTCTAAAAGCGTATTCACACTGACACTGGCTTGGCAAATGGCAATGAATGAGAATTTCTATCAGCCACTGTGCACTGACTCAGGGAATGCTGGGCGTTGTAGTACTACAAAGCCTGCCTGTATTGCAAGTTGGATGCAACGGGGATGAGCCCCTTCTAAAAGCATATTCACACACTGGCTGAGTAGTGAGTAGTGGATGAGCCCCTTCGATTGCTGGATTCCTGCCTTTTAGATTCCTAAAGCTTTCCCTTACTGCACAGAGATGCTATCCCTACAGCTCCTGTCTGTAAAATGGCCGCTGGGCCACGTGCATAGACTTTTATTGCAGGCTTGAGCCCGCCCCTATGCTGCCTCCCGATTGGCTGGGAGAGCCGTTTGCAAGGCATTATGGGGTAGCCTGATGTCAGGTGATCTTGTGAAATCCTCCATTTTAGATGTAACATGTGGCAGGCGCCAAAATGTAGCCGGGTTCGGTCAAAACGGGTTCGGCCGAACCTGGTGAAGTTCGGATTCGCTGTGAACCGAACTTTTCCCGAAGTACGGACCGAAACCGGGTTCGGTTGTCCCGGTTCGCTCATCTCTAGTTAAGGGGTTAAAGAATAAATAAAACATAATTATGAAAATATAGCCACTACTGATTTACCAATGTTACCAACTTTGGCGTTTTGGTTGGAAATCGTTTTTAAATTTACAATGAAGATATTTTATGTGTAAAAAATACAGTTAAGCAGAATATCTATATGCTTTAATTTTGCCACCAGTATTCTCCGCCACAGTCAATGTTACTTTAATCCTGGCGATACATTGATATACCATTTCATTATTGCTGTAAATAATATTTTCTTTCATCATTGTTCCCTAAACACTGACAAATATAAACCTTTGTTGCCTTTATTCCCTTCCCTTATGAACAGAAGGTGGTGTTCCAGCTGTTGAGGTGGCAACCTTATCTAAAGCACTTAATGAGTAAACTATTTATTGAATATCTTCCAGATGGGGTTTTAAAACATTTCAATAACTTATTTAAAATGCTTGATTGCCAGGCCAATACTAAATTAAAATTAAAATGACTTTGTTTGCCAATATATTTTATAAACATTACTAATTCATCTGGGATTCCCATAATAAAATTAATAGATTTTCAATTTTCCAGAAATCCCGAAGAAACAAGGAAACACTTATGTTTACACGTATTGCAACAACATGGGTATTTTTTTTAATTACCAGCATAAAACGCATACATTTTTGCAATCTGCCATTCTGGAGATTGGTCTGGCAGATTCAAATGTCCAATTCCTCTTTAAAGTTGCTGGGCCAGCTGTTTATTAATAGTTGATTTAATTGGAATTGAATATAAAACTAGGTACCAATGCTATACTTAATAACATTATGCAAAATCCTAAATAATTAGAGGAACGTATCAAATTCATTTTCTTTCTAATGTATTTTGGCAGATGAGAAGGTTGATTAAGTAAGAGTCGAGGAGTTGGGAGCCCCTTTGATGTCCTTGACTGAGAGGTCCTGGTCCTTGTAAACATCTGGGCTTCAACAGCTTTGACCTGTAGTTTGAAAACCCCTTGTTAATAACTTTTGTTGCCTTGATAAAGCGTCTGAAGGACATGAAACAGTCGGCTCTGTTGTCTTTTTGAATCCCGTGTTGCCTGCCTCAATCCTGGAATAAAGAGAAACCTTTTGCAAATGGTGAGTGCCGTGCTGTCTTCTTTTCTACATGTTGTCATTTGCTGAAACTAACTTCAACATGCACTGAGCACCGCCAGACAAAGGCTGTCGAACCACAGGTCCCATCGAGTCTACGCACAGTCTGTAATATTGCAAGCTAAGGCAGTGCCAACCATTTTTCACTTCTACATGTTGCACTTTTTAGACATAGTACTTACACCACCAGGCCAAAAGAAGCGTATGTGAATAATGAGAAACTTAATGTGCCAAGTGGCATTGGAGATTTTCAAATTTTCGCTCATCTATAAGTACCTACATCATGCCATTCTTCAGACAATAAATATTTAACCAATAGATACTGTATTTTCCCCATAGCAGATTTTTTTTTTTTTTTTTTAAGAGTCCTTTTAATAATTACAGACACAGATTTCACCTGGAAGTTTTTCACTTGACCCAAGTGCCTGAAATGTCATGATGTTCTTCTCCATTTGAATCACAGTGAAAATGTTCTGCTTTACAGAGTGTGTTCAGTTCAATGGCTAGGAGGGAGTAACTTGATATCCTGTTGCCTTGTGGGGGGCAGGTAGATATTTTCAAAGTTATTTCAAAGTAGTGTGCTGAGCAGTATCGCCTCTGGGACCCCTACTTTTCAGGAAAACAGGCAAGGTGGCTGACAGTGGCCACATCTAGCTGCAGATTGAATGGTGCTACAAATATATGTGTGTTTTTTTTTTCATACAAGTCTATGGAAGTTACGGAAAGAGCCAAGTAAGCTTGCTTGACTCTTTACGTATTTCCTATAGACGTGAATGCACACTCCTATATTTTGTCTGTGCCAGTGAAATGGAGATCAGGGGAACCCTTTCTTCCAAAAAGATGGAGGTGCCAGATGGCATATCCTGAAAGGAATACCCTTTAAACATGGTCAGCCTACCACAGGTTTATTGTGTTCAGTTCATCCATTATGTCAAAAAGGAAATAGCTGCACCTCTAGGACACTATGCCTGATGTGAATGTACACAGGATTAAAAGGGGCAGTATTATGGAGAAAAAAAATCCATATTTTTTTTCTTTTGTAATTGAATGTAATTAGTAAATGTGTACTTTGTTCTTAGGTGTTATAACAATAATGTACATTAGACAAATGTCAAAAATTTATTTTGATCACTAGTTGATACTGTATGTGAGTTCTGCGTTCAGCAATTCCAGTAATTATTTCAGCTCCCTGTCAAATGCATAGGATATAATGTTAGCCCCATGTCTTTAATGCCAGCATGCAATATGGTACAATCTTCCTTTAAAGCAGAAGTATAGTAAAATAAACAAAATATACTGTATTTAGGCCAGTTTCACACAAGGTTACTGCCGGCGGACGTCTGCGCCATATTACAGCCGAAAATCCCAGGCCGATTGTGGGTATCATGACCTGAATTAAAACAGCATTATAGGTCCTAATGATGTGGTTTCTTTGGGGTTTTTATACCCGTTAGCAGGATTTGCGGCTGTAATACAGGCACAGACACGCGCCTGCATTAAGCTCGTGTGAAACTGGTCATAAGCTTAGCAGAAACAGGCATTATGAATAGGGTTTAAATCTACAGACTAACAACGTAAAGCTGCATAGATATTCGAGAATTATTCAATGAATTCTCAGCTATAAAATACAATATACAGCACCTATTACATGTTTTTGCTAAACAATTAATGCACCAAAAAGGACATGCTCTCAATGTTTGACAACTATATTTTAGGAATTAAGCGGGTCCACTAACTGAAACACTTCCTCTGTGGTAAAGAAAAAATAATTATTTGGCCATGTTAATCAGGAGACCTAATCCGTGTTTACACCGATGTGCCAATAGATTTTTATTTTTCCAGGCATGTCCAGAATAGCAGCAGAGCAGTGCAGTATTCGCTAATTATGCAATGGAGTATGAGAACGGCTGGGGAAGAGTTTTAGAGATCAGAGAGAAACCTGCTGGAGCTAAAAATGGCACAATAGAGACGAAAGAAATCCTCAGTCAATAGAAAATGCTAATGTACACTGATTAGTTCATGTATTGCCCCAGCAGCAATGTGAATACTGTTTCAACAACTAAACAGCTAATAAAATTATGTATAATTTTGGGTGGGGCCCTTTGCAAAAACTTATTTTTCCACATTTCACTTTATCTTTTAATACAAAAAAATGTTATGTTTATTTTTCATGTAATTTACAAATTGAGATATGAGATATAAGATATGAGAGATAAATGGAAGTTTTTTTTTAATTAAGAACTTTTATTCAGCACACAAAATACAATATAATTTTATCTGCAACGCATATAAGAGAGACAATGTTTTAGTAAAAATGACACTTTTTATTACTTTCATTTAAGGGGCTATTCACGCATAATTTACACACTGATTATTTTCCGCACAGATGCAACTTACTCATTAGACACGTGCCACACACAGATTTGCCGCACATCTGACACTCACATACAGCACACATGACACACAAGCATCATTCATGCACCACTCACACACGAAACACAGAGATGTAACCAAGTTTATTTTGACTCAGATAACTTGCTTGCAGCATGATATCACATAACAAAAGCCATTGAAAAGCCATTGAAAGGTCATTGAAAAGGTCAAGTTAAAGTTTCTTGCCACTGTGTATTTAATGCGTTAAAAGTCAAGATATAGATGGCTACATCTGTACCCCTTACACTACACCCTAATCGATCACACTCATCAGATCTGTATCAATCACAGAAATCCCTGGTAGAATTCTGCAGGCTGAGAAAAAGTCTCTTCCTCAAGTACTCTAAGCCTTGCCCAATTCGGCATCTGCACCTGCAGTTTGACAAGAGAAGAGAGGAGTTCCTGCTCTGGAGCACTTGTGGACAGTGCGACCATGTTTTACATGCTCGCTCATTCATTTCATAAATGTTTACTGCTATGCTGCGGATTAAAAACACACACCACAGGTCGATTTCTGAGCGTTTTTTCCGCTCATCATTTACGCAGCCTGTGGATGACATTTGTTCAAATCTCATTCTCTCTGCTGCTACTGTATTATACTGCGTATTTTCCGCTCCGAAATCTGTTTTATGGAAAATTCACATTATTTACGCCACATGTGAACTTACCCTAAGGAGTTAAAGTTACCAACTTGAACATTTACAAAAAAAAGGGAAGAAAAACCACACATGGGTTTTATTGGTCTATAGTTCACTAGTTCTAACACAACACACGTTGGCACTTTGTCGTCTAGTTTTTGTCTGTTCATAATGATTAATATTTGTGATGGTATTTTTTATACTTGGCACTAGAGATGAGCGAACCGGGACAACCGAACCCAGTTTCGGTCCGAACATCCGGAAAAATTAGGTTCGCAGCGAATCGGAACTTCACCGGGTTCGGCCGAACCCGTTTTGACCGAACCCGGTCAAAAATATTATACATATCGGCAGCCACTTACCTCTATCAATCACTGATAGAGAAAAGAGGCTGCTGATTAAAAATAAAATAAAAAGCATTTCATACATACCCGGTCGTTGTCTTGGTGACGAGCCCCTCTTCTTCCTCCAGTCCGACCTTCTTTTCTGACGCGGCAGCCTGTGATTGGCTGCAGAGGCCTCTGCAGCCTGTGATTGGCTGCAGCGGTCACATGGGCTGTATCGTCATCCAGGAAGGTCGGGCCGGATGTCGAGAGGGACGCGTCACCAAGGCAACGGCCAGGAGACCGGACTGGAGGAAGTAGAAAGTTCTCAGTAAGTATGAATGTCTTTTTTTTTTACAGGTTACTCTATATTGTGATCGGTAGTCACTGTCCAGGGTGCTGAAACAGTTACTGCCGATCAGTTAACTCTTTCAGCACCCTGGACAGTGACTATTTACTGACGTCGCCTAGCAACGCTGCCGTAATGACGGGTGCACACATGTAGCCACCCGTCATTAAGGGTAATATATTTTATAATGGGAGCACGGCTCGGAAAAACGACCGGCTGCCCGTGGCCGGCCGTGCTCATCTCCTTAAATACTCTGTGCTGCCTTAAACTCTGTGGACAGGTCAGGATCCTGTTCCTTTTAAATGCTGCTGGGGAACCCGCTCGATCCACTATATAAGGCTGCGCTACAGTGCAGCATTTAAAAGAAACAGTATCCTGACCTGTCCATAGAGTTTAAGGCAGCACAGAGTATTTCAGGAGATGAGCGTGCAGATTCAGTGCTGCTGTGAACTCTGCTCTTACCATTACGTAGCTCAGTTGTACCTCTCCTCCACTCCTGTCCTCAATAACACCTTCACATGATTGGCAAGTCACCACGTAATGGTAAGAGCAGAGTTCACAGCAGCACAGAGTATTTCAGAAGACTTGTCAATCATGTGAAGGTGTTATTGAGGACAGGAGTGGAGGAGAGGTACAACTGAGCTACGTAATGGTAAGAGCAGAGTTCACAGCAGCATAAAATCTGCACGCTCCTCTCCTGAAATACTCTGTGCTGCTGTGAACTCTGCTCTTACCATTACGTAGCTCAGTCTGTTACCTCTCCTCCACTCCTGTCCTCAATAACACCTTCACATGATTGGCAAGTCATCACCCCGCACAAGATCCACACGCTCATCTCCTGAAATACTCTGTGCTGCTGTGAACTGTGTGTGTGTGTGTGTGTGTGTGTAGATGTTTGTGTGTGTGTGTGTGTTTTTGTATATGTGAGTTTGTGTATATGTGTGTGTGTGTGTGTTTGTCTGTTTATGTGTGTGTGTGTGTGTGTGTGTGTGTGTGTGTGTGTGTGTGTGTGTGTGTGTATATCTTGTTGTGTTTGTGTATATATGTGTGTGTTTGTGTATGGTTGTTTGTTTGTGTGTGCGTGTATATATGTGTGTAGGTGAGTAGAAGTATTGTTATTGTTCACATTGATAACTGTTTTTTTATGTTGTTGCAGATTTTGATGTACCGATTGGACTACATCTTCGATTCGTTGGACTACTGCGTAGATCTACATTTTTTCAAATTTTAATAAAATGGTTAACGAGGGTTTTGTTGGGGATTTCTTATTTCAATAAAAAAGAATTGTCTTTGTGGTTTTTTTTAAACTTTATTAGTGCCTAGATAATGGCAGTTGGCTGATTGACAGCGTCTATTATTAAGGCGGTACTTAGTGTTAGCCGGTGCAGAGGCTAGCACTAACCACCCATTATTACCCCGGTACCCACCACCACCAGGGGTGCCGGGAAGAGCTTGGTACGATCCAGTACCCGACCATCTGTTGTGATGGTCGGGTACTGGGGCGGCCGTAGGCTGGTATTATGAGGCTGGGAAGGGCCAAAAACAGTGGACCTTCCCACCCTTGTAATGCTAGGCTGCTGCCGCTGTGTTGTATCGGGCTGGTTATAAAAATGGGGGGGACCCCCACGTCGTTTTTTTTTTAAATTTAACAAATTGAACAATAGACGGGTCCCCCACATTTTTAATAACCAGCCATATACAAGGCCGCAGCAGTCTGGCATTACATGGGTGGGAAGGGCCACTGGTTTTGTCCATTCCCAGGCTAATAACACTGTGTTGTATGTGGCTGGTTATGATAAATTGGGTGGAACCCCATGTCTTTTTAAAAAAATAAAAAATAAAAATAAATAAATAATTTAAAAAAATGACGTGGGGTCCCCCCCACTTTTATAACCAGCCAGATACAACACAGCAGCAGCAGCCTAGCATTACAAGGGTGGGAAGGTCCACTGTTTTTGGCCCTTCCCGGCCTCATAATACCAGCCTGCGGCCGCCCCAGGGCCCGACCATCACAACAGATGGTCGGGTACTGGATCGTACCTGGCTCTTCCCGGCCCCCCTGGTGGTGGTGGGTACCGGGGTAATAATGGTGGTTAGTGTTAGCCTCTGCACCTGCTAACACTAAGCCTCGCCTTAATAATGGATGTTGTCACTCAGACAGCGGCCATTACTAAAGTGGTAGTGATACAATTTGAAAAGAAAAGACAAAGATATAGATAAAATATTTTATTGAAATAAAGCACCCCCAACACAACCCTGATTAACCATTTTATTGGAGAAAAAAAAAACGTCATCTAAGTAGTCCTCGAAACCGACGTAGTCCAAACATCAAACCTGTAAAAAAAAAAAAATTAATAAAACATGTTGTAGGCTTAGATTCAGTTTAATGTGTGATACTGACTGTTATACCATGTATAGAAGCCTGCCGCAAAGTTGACTTAGATACAGGGCGCCGGCAGACAGTATCATACATGGCCATACAGACATATATACAAACAAACATACATGCAAACATACATACATACATACATATATACAAACATACATACATACATACATACATACATACATACATACATACATACATACATATATACAAGCATGCACATATATACATGCAAATATACATACATGCAAACATACACACATATATACATACATGCAAACTATCATACATACATGCATACACACACACATGAAAACATACATACATACATACAAACAAACAAACATGCAAAGATACATACATACATATATACAAGCATGCACAAATATACATGCAAACATAAATACATGCAAACATAATTACATACATGCACATATATATAAACATACATGCAAACATACATGCAAAAATAAAAACATGCAAACATACATACATGTACATATATACATACATACATACATACATACATACATGCCAACATACATACATGCCAACATACATACACGCAAACATACATGAAAACATACATGCAAACATACATATATGCAAACATACATACATACATGCAAATATATACATGCAAATATATACATGACGTGCGTGACCGCCACTACAGCCTATGATTGGCTGCAGCGGCGAAAGGGATGAAACGTCATCGCTGGAGGCCGGACAGGAGGAAAGTAAGTACGAACGTATTATTATTATTTTTTTATTACATTAAAATTTTATTTTCTGCGCGCCGAGCATGTACTGTCAAGGTTTCTGAAAGAGTTAGTGCAGCCCATTAACTCTATCAGCACCCTGGACAGTAGCATGCTCGGCGCACGGAAATTACAGGTTCGGTCCGAACTAGTTCGGTCCGAATCGAACTTTTTAGTGAAATTCGGCGAACTAGCCGAACCGAACTTTTGATAAGTTTGCTCATCTCTACTTGGCACCTTTCAACTTATTCTTTCTTGCAAGGTTACATTATTACTTGTTGCCATTAAATGAGCATTGTAAGCGAGGGTGACTGTAATTTGGCCATGCATTATTTCATTAAAATAAAAATTAATTCACTGACAAATTTCTTGTTGTCAAAAACCTGTTGTCCCTGAGAAGATTCAAGTACAACAACATAAAAGAATCATGTCCAGGCAGCTGTCAAACAGACTGAGCCAAGTTCAGAATATGTACTGCATTCCTGAATTCATTGTGACATTTTATTCTGAAATTTCACCGCTAGAATGCACCTTAACATGGAAAGGACACATATACATAGAGACGGAAAGAGAATGAAATACAAGCCAAGCATAAAATTACTGTCCAGGTCCTCTCAGAAGTAAAAATCTTTTGGTTCAATTTGCCAATTCCATGATCTGTGACAACATCATCTTCAGAAAACAAAAGGGAGATGATAAAATGAGGTATGTGAACGATGGAAACAAATAACATGCTATTGCGGATAAGGGGTAATTTCTGCATGTTCAATTAAAAGCAGGTTTTTTTAAGCTTTTAATAGGTTTATTATTCATTTTCTCAAAATTAACCTGATGGATATAAACCAAAAATGCAGCATAAACATGCAGGCTGCTACAAAAACATGTATTGTACAGTTTACTTTTGGAAAGTATCCGAAAAAGTTCTATAATATAATTTTACTCCCAAGAAAATAAGCATGGAAACAATTACAAATTATTTTTAACAAATGTTTCATAAGTCTCTGCTTCTTCTATAGAATATGATTGACGTATACAATTTTGTACACATATCTATTGAACATTTTAAAACCATTTTATTTTTGCTCTAGCAGACTTATGATTATATTGTCCTCTCACACAGAAAATAAATGCTAGCATACTGTACATTAAAATATAACTATTCCTAAAAATCCCCCAGGCCCAGCAATTTGGTTGAGTGCATCCTTAATTTTGCAATGGTTGGGTCACATAGCAGGCACATCTGGATCACGTAGTAGGCACATCCACTTCAACCTAAAATAATTCGCTTTTACTCAGGGCTCAAGAAAGTATCAAGGTGTACTGTACTCTGAGAGGTAATTGGGTGCAGTTAACAAAGACTAAGACACTGTACCTTCAACACTTCACTATTTTATGAGCGTCTTTATTTCTAATTCTAACCATGATATTTCCTAGTCTCAATTCTGCTACTTTGTATCTTAACTGAAGAGGATGAATAAGGCATCTAGGAGATATTACGGACAAGTTAATGTCAAGAAATCTTAAGAATTATGATTGCCTTATGCCCCCTCGTAGTGGAGAACACAGTACAGTGCAGAGTAGAGATGAGCGAACCGGCACAACCGAACCCGGTTTCGGTCCGAACTTCCGGAAAAGTTCGGTTCGCAGCAAATCCGAAGTTCACCGGGTTCGGCCGAACCCGTTTTGACCGAACCCGGTCAAAAACATTATACAAATCGGCAGCCACTTATCTCTATCAATCACTGATAGAGAAAAGAGGCTGCTGATTAAAAATAAAATAAAAAGCATTTCATACGTACCCGGTCGTTGTCTTGGTGACAAGTCCCTCTTCTTCCTCCAGTCCGACCTTTTCTGACGCGGCAGCCTGTGATTGGCTGCAGAGGCCTCTGCAGCCTGTGATTGGCTGCAGAGGCCGCGGCAGCCTGTGATTGGCTGCAGCGCTCACATGGGCTGCATCGTCATCAAGGAATGTCGGGCCGGATGTCGAGAGGGACGCGTCACCAAGGCAACCGCCAGGAGACCGGACTGGAGGAAGCAGGGAGTTCCCGGTAAGTATGAACGTCTTTTTTTTTACAGGTACTGTGATCGGTAGTCACTGTCCAGGGTACTGAAACAGTTACTGCCGATCAGTTAACTCTTTCAGCACCCTGGACAGTGACTATTTAGGGTATGTGCACACACACTAATTACGTCCGTAATTGACGGACGTATTTCAGCCGCAAGTACCGGACCGAACACAGTGCAGGGAGCCGGCTCCTAGCATCATAGTTATGTACGATGCTAGGAGTCCCTGCCTCTCTGCAGGACAACTGTCATGTACTGTAATCATGTTTTCAGTATGGGACAGTAGTTACACGGAGAGGCAGGGACTCCTAGCATCGTACATAAATATGATGCTAGGAGACCGGCTCCCTGCAGTGTGTTCGGTCCGGTACTTGCGGCCGAAATACGTCCGTCAATTACGGACGTAATTAGTGTGTATGCACATACCCTTACTGACGTCGCCTAGCAACGCTGCCGTAATGACGGGTGCACACATGTAGCCACCCGTCATTACGGGGCCTCATGCACACGACCATAAAAACACCCGTTATCACGGGTCGTAATTACGACCCGAAATAGCGGGCCCATAGACTTCTGTTAGCCATGGGTACCTTCCCGTTTTCTCACGGGAAGGTGCCCGTGCCGTTAAAAAGATAGAACATGTTCTATTTTTTTATTTTACGGGCCGTGCTCGTAATTACGACTCGTAACTACGAGCACGGCCGGCCACGGGCAGCCGGCCGCTTTTGCGAACCGTGCTGTCATTATAATTATAGCAGCACGGCCCGTAAAATAGAAAAATAGAACATGTTCTATTTTTTTAACGCCACGGGCACCTTCCCGTGAGAAAACGGAAAGGTACCCGTGGGTAATAGAAGTCTATGAGCCCGTTATTGCAGGTCGTAATTACGACCCGCAATAACGGGTGTTTTTAGGGTCGTGTGCATAATGGGAGCACGGCTCGGAAAAACGAACGGCTGCCCGTGCTCATCTCCTGAAATACTCTGTGCTGCCTTAAACTCTGTGGACAGGTCAGGATCCTGTTCCTTTTAAATGCTGCTAGGGAACCTGCTCGATCCACTATATAAGGCTGCGCTACAGTGCAGCATTTAAAAGAAACAGGATCCTGACCTGTCCACAGAGTTTAAGGCAGCACAGAGTATTTCAGGAGATGAGCGTGCAGATTCAGTGCTGCTGTGAACTCTGCTCTTACCATTACGTAGCTCAGTTGTACCTCTCCTCCACTCCTGTCCTCAATAACACCTTCACATGATTGGCAAGTCACCACGTAATGGTAAGAGCAGAGTTCACAGCAGCACAGAGTATTTCAGGAGATGAGCGTGCGGATCTTGTGCGTGGTGGTGACTTGCCAATCATGTGAACGTGTTATAGAGGACAGGAGTGGAGGAGATGTAACAGACTGAGCTACGTAATGGTAAGAACAGAGTTCACAGCAGCACAGAGTATTTCAGGAGAGGAGCGTGCAGATTCAGTGCTGCTGTGAACTCTGCTCTTACCATTACGTAGCTCAGTCTGTTACCTCTCCTCCACTCCTGTCCTCAATAACACCTTCACATGATTGGCAAGTCACCACCCCGCACAAGATCCGCACGCTCATCTCCTGAAATACTCTGTGCTGCTGTGAACGCTGCTCTTACCATTACGTGGTGACTTGCCAATCATGTGAAGGTGTTCTGGAGGACAGGAGTGGAGGAGAGGTAACAGACTGAGAGCTACGTAATGGTAAGAGCAGAGTTCACAGCAGCACTGAATCTGCACGCTCATCTCGTGAAATACTCTGTGCTGCCTTAAACTCTATGGACAGGTCAGGATCCTGTTTCTTTTAAATGCTGCACTGTAGCGCAGCCTTATATAGTGGATCGAGCGGGTTCCCCAGCAGCATTTAAAAGAAACCGTGTTTGTGTATGTGTGTGTTTGTGTATATATGTGTGTTTGGGTATGTGACTTTGTCTGTTTTTGTTTTTATATGTGTGTTTGTGTATATGTGTGTGTGTATATATGGGTGTGTTTGTGTATATGTGTTTGTGTATATGTTTGTGTATATATGGGTGTATTTGTGTATATGTTTGTGTGTAGATGTTTGTGTGTGTTTTTGTATATGTGTGTGTTTATGTATATGTGTGTATATGGGTGTGTGTTTGTGTGTATATATGGGTGTGTTTGTGTATATGTGTTTGTGAATATGTGTGTTTGGGTATGTGTGTTTTTGTTTGTATATGTGTTTGTGTATATGTGTTCGTGTATGTGTGTGTATAACTGTGTGTGTGTGTGTTTGGATATGTGTGTTTTTGTTTGTATATGTGTGAGTTCGTGTATATGTTTGTGTGTTTGTCTGTTTGTGTGTGTGTGTGTGTGTGTGTGTGTGTGTGTGTATATCTTGTTGTGTTTGTGTATATATGTGTGTGTGTCTGTGTATGGTTGTTTGTTTGTGTGTGCGTGTATATATGTGTGTAGGTGAGTAGAAGTTTTGGTATTGTTCACATTGATAACTGTTTTTTTATGTTGTTGCAGATTTTGATGTACCGATTGGACTACATCTTCGATTCGTTGGACTATTGCGTAAATCTACGTTTTTTCAAATTTTAATAAAATGGTTAACGAGGGTTTTGTTGGGGATTTCTTATTTCAATAAAAAAGAATTGTCTTTGTGTTTTTTTTAAACTTTATTAGTGCCTAGATAATGGCAGTTGGCTGATTGACAGCATAGATTATTAAGGCGGTACTTAGTGTTAGCCGGTGCAGAGGCTAGCACTAACCACCCATTATTACCCCGGTACCCACCACCACCAGGGGTGCCGGGAAGAGCTTGGTACGATCCAGTACCCGACCATCTGTTGTGATGGTCGGGTACTGGGGCGGCCGTAGGCTGGTATTATGAGGCTGGGAAGGGCCAAAATCAGTGGACCTTCCCACCCTTGTAATGCTAGGCTGCTGCTGCTGTGTTGTATCGGGCTGGTTATAAAAATGGGGGGGACCCCCACGTCGTTTTTTTTTTTGAATTTAACAAATTTAGCAATAGACGTTGGGTCCCCCACATTTTTAATAACCAGCCATATACAAGGCCGCAGCAGTCTGGCATTACATTGGTGGGAAGGGCCACTGGTTTTGTCCATTCCCAGGCTAATAACACTGTGTTGTATGTGGCTGGTTATGATAAATTGGGTGGAACCCCATGTCTTTTAAAAAAAAAAAAATTTAAATAAATAAATAATTTAAAAAAATGACGTGGGGTCCCCCCCACTTTTATAACCAGCCAGACACAACACAGCAGCAGCAGCCTAGCATTACAAGGGTGGGAAGGTCCACTGTTTTTGGCCCTTCCCAGCCTCATAATACCAGCCTGCGGCCGCCCCAGAGCCCGACCATCACAACAGATGGTCGGGTACTGGATCGTACCTGGCTCTTCCCGGCACCCCTGGTGGTGGTGGGTACCGGGGTAATAAAGGTGGTTAGTGTTAGCCTCTGCACCGGCTAACACTAAGCCTCGCCTTAGTAATGGATGTTGTCACTCAGACAGCGGCCATTACTAAAGTGGTAGTAATAAAATTTGAAAAGAAAAGACATAGATAAAATATTTTATTGAAATAAAGCACCCCCAACACAACCCTCATTAACCATTTTATTGTAGAAAAAAAAACGTCATCTAAGTAGTCCTCGAAACCGACGTAGTCCAAACACCAAACCTGTAAAAAAAAAAAAAAAATGAAATAAAACATGTCGTAGGCTTAGATTCAGTTTAATGTGTGATACTGACTGTTATACCATGTATAGAAGCCTGCCGTGAAGTTGACTTAGATACAGGGCGCCAGCAGACAGTATCATACATGGCCATACATACATATATACAAACATACATACAAGCATGCACATATATACATGCAAATATACATACATGCAAACATACACACATATATACATGCAAACTATCATACATACATGCATACACACACACATGAAAACATACATACAAACAAACATGCAAAGATACATACATACATATATACAAGCATGCACAAATATACATGCAAACATAAATACATGCAAACATAATTACATACATGCACATATATATATAAACATACATGCAAACATACATGCAAAAATAAAAACATGCAAACATACATACATGCACATATATACATACATACATACATGACAACATACATACAAACATACATGACAACATACATACATGCAAACATACATACATACATACATACATGCAAACATACATACACACATGCAAACATATATACATGCAAATATACATACAAACATGCACATGTATACATACATGCCAACATACATGCAAACATACATGCACATATATACATACATACTTGACAACATACATACATGCAAATATATACATGCAAATATACATACATACACACATGCACATATATACATACATGCCAACATACATGCACATATATACATACATGGCAACATACATACATACATGACAACATACATACATACATACATATATATATATATACACACATGCAAATATACATACAAACATGCATACATACATACATGCAAACATACATTCATGCAAACACACATACATGCAAACATACATACATACATTCATGCAAACATACATACATACAAATATACATACACACATGCACATATATACATACATACATGACAACATACATACATACATACATACATACATGACAACATACATGCAAAAATACATACATGCAAACATACACACATGCAAACATACATGCAAATATATACATGCAAATATACATACAAACATGCACATATATACATACATGCCAACATACATGCACAGATATACATACATACATACATGACAACATACATACATGCCAACATACATACATACATACATACATACATACATGCCAACATACATACATGCCAAAAAAAAATAATAATACGTTCATACTTACTTTCCTCCTGTCCGGCCTCCAGCGATGACGTTTCATCCATGTCGCCGCTGCAGCCTGTGATTGGCTGCAGAGGCGGTCACGTGGGATGAAGCGTCATCCTGACGTGCGTGACCGCCACTACAGCCTGTGATTGGCTGCAGCGGCGAAAGGGATGAAACGTCATCGCTGGAGGCCGGACAGGAGGAAAGTAAGTACGAACGTATAATTTTTATTTTTTTATTACATTTTGTATTTTCCGCGCGCCGAGCATGTACTGTGAAGGTTGCTGAAAGAGTTAGTGCAGCCCATTAACTCTATCAGCACCCCGGACAGTAGCATGCTCGGCGCACGGAAGTGACAGGTTCGGTCAGAACTAGTTCGGTCCGAACCGAACTTTTTTGTGAAATTCGGCGAACTAGCCGAACCGAACTTTTGATAAGTTCGCTCATCTCTAGTGCAGAGACTTCACTATAACTGTTGCGTTGACACAGTGCTACCCTGATATAGGTGCATACCATAATGCATGTTCCCACTCCTAACAGCAATTGTCACAGATCAGCCATGTAGCAATTCCATGATTCCAATCCCAAGGATATCTGTGGTGACAGGTCAGCAAGGGGATCAGCTGCATTTAGAGATGAATTGCTGCCTATAACAGAGTGTATCTGACTATGGACTTAGACTGGCAACCATCCAGCGGAACAGTCCCAGCTTCCAGGCAGTGACCTGTTGTTCTGGTCAGCCGGCAGCATGTCCTGGTTTGAACTGTATCTGCGTCCTCAGGACACAGATACAGTTGAATGCAATGGTGCAGCAGGGAGCCATCAGCTTCTTGCTCTACCATTCACCCTGGGCCGCAGTGAATGGCTTGGCACAGACAGCTGTGGTGCAATAATGTCATTACACCAGTCTGTGCTGAGCAATACACCTTACAGACCAGAGGGATCTCCTCCAGTTGCCGTGGGAACAGGGCTAGGTGAGTAATTTTTTTAATTCTTTTTAGGAGGCAATATAAGGGCATTACACTTTGTAGGGGGTACTATGGGGGCATTTAACTGTGTGGGGATGGCACTATGGGGGCATGATACTATGTGATGGGGCACTATGGGGCGCATTATACTGTGTGGGGGCACAATGAGGACTCGATATTTTGTTGGGGCACTATGAAGACAGGATACACTGTTGGGGCACTCTAAGACCATGATTCTGTGTGGGGGCACATAGGGGACTGGGTGCGTATGGACAGGGATTGAGCAGGGATTGGGTGGGGTTACAAGTGTGGCTTAGCATTAAAGAGGCTTTGTCACCACATTATAAAGGCCCTATCTCCTACATAATGAGATTGGCGCTGTAATGTTGGTAACAGCAGTGTTTTTTATTTAGAAAAACGTTTTATTTTCACCAAGTTACGAGCGATTTTAGCTTTATGCTAATGACTTTCTTAATGCCCAACTGGGCATGTTTTTACTTTTAACCAAGTGGGCATTGTGGAGAGAAGTGTATGACGCTGACCAATCAGTGATCAATCAGCGTCATACACTTCTCTTCATTCATGTAATCAGCACATAGTGATCCTACGTTGTTCACTATGTGCTGGACATGTGTCTTTTTTCAACCGTACAAACTATGTATCTATGTAACATACTCACACATTAACGTTGCTGAAGTGTCTTGACAGTGAATACACATAGCTTCCAGCCAGGACGGGATGTCTATTCACAATCCCGACACTTCGGTAGTGCTTGTGTGGGACTTACAGCACAGTAAGCGTGATATCGCTGTAAGCTGTCATTTACAGCGTGAGACACACAAACGTTACCGAAGTGTCGGGATTGTGAATAGACATTGCGTCCTGGCTGGAAGCGATGTTTATTCACTGTCAAGACACTTCAGTAACGTTAATGTGTGACAGCACATAGTGAATAACGCACGATCACTATGTGCTGATTACATGAATGAAGTGAATGATTGGTCAGCGTCATACACTTCTCATTACAATGCCCACTTGGTCAAAAGTAAAAACACACCCAGTTGGGCATTAAGAAAGTAATTAGCGGTGTCTGAATGAAGCGCTCCTGCAGGATTCGACGGTGGTGTCAGACATCCACAGGGATCTCACTGAATATTTTGCTATGAACGCCTCGTCAGGGGTGGACCCACTTTGCATATGGGTGGCCCATAAGTGTGTGGTGCGCGGTTCCTTCATTCGTATTGGGGCCAAATTGAAGCGGGAACGGGCGGCACATCTCAGGGACCTCCTGAACTGCATACACACGTTGGAACAGTCGCATAAGGTCTCTCAGGATCGGGTGGTGGGAGCGGAATTGGGGCAGTTGAGAGAGCAGGTTCGCTCGCTCTGTCTTTCCAAAGCTAGAGCCTCCTTAGTTAAATGTAGAAGGCATTTTTACGAATACAGACTCTGGAGCCCCATTGTTATCCCCTGAGGACGTTGTGTGAACAACGAAACATGTCGGGGGGGCTATACACTTAGAAATTTTAACTGCTATGACCTATTAGCCTTCATCTCTTATACTCTGGTATACTACCGCTTGTCGAGCAGTCTGCAGCTGCTGACACAGGCATCCTACCGTTACAGGATCTATACACTAAATTCTGCCCTCCTTGGCAGCATTTCTAAAGAGCATTTGCTAATGGTCTCTAGCTAATTTTAACTTTTTGTGTGCTGGTCTGTCCCTCTTGGACTTTTTAATCAATTTATCATTAAAAGTTATATCTTATACTAATTTAGTTGTTAGCTGGGAAAATGGTTTTCATTGTGCCTTTGGCACATTAGTTGTACACAATTGTTGGTCTGACCTGCCAGCTACCAGGGTCTTCTCTAATATTTCAGACCCTTCCTATGGACACGTTGAGGGCACATATCACGGTGATACCCAAAGAAGGGAAGGACCCATTCTTGTGTCAGAATTATCGTCCCATATCATTGTTGAATGTCGATTTGAAGCTGTTTGCAAAAATGTTGGCATACAGGATGACTCCGCTACTACATGACGTGATTCATAATGACCAGGTGGGCTTTATTCCTTTGAGGGAGGCTCGAGATAACACTACGCGGTCTATTAATCTGATGTATCAGGCGGCCGTCACGTCCCTGCCCACATGCTTCCTCTCTACGGATGCGGAGAAGGCCTTCGACAGGGTCAACTGGGATTTTATGTTGGCTACACTGCGGCATGTGGGGCTGGGTTCCGATATGATGCAGTGGAGTTCGAGTCTCTACTCCTCACCCACGGCACAAGTTAAGGTGAACGGCCACTTCTCCTCCTCGCTCGCTATCTCCAACGGCACGAGGCAAGGTTGTCCCTTGTCTCCCTTAATTTTCATTTTTTGTTTGGAGCCTTTTTTGTGCCACATTCACTCCAAACATAGCGGGTGTTTCTTTGGGAGGACAGTGCCATAAGGTGGCCGCCTATGCGGATGACCTGCTCTTTTTTCTCACTGCCCCCAGAATCTCCTTGCCCAACCTGTTGGCGGAGCTGAGTAGATACTTGAAACTTTCTAACTTTAAGATCAATTACCAGAAATCGGAGGCTCTCAACATCTCATTGCCGCAGTCCCTGGGGGATGAGCTGTCAGAGTCTTTCTCTTTTAAGTGGGCCAGGGATTCCCTTAAATACCTGGGGGTTCGGCTGAGCGGAGACCTATCGCGCCTTTACGCAGTGAATTACCCTCCGCTTCTTCAACGGGTGAAGAGCGATTTAGATTCCTGGACGTCGGGCACTTTCACCTGGTTTGGTAGATGTGCCATCTTTAAGATGAACATTCTGCCCCGGATTTTTTATCTCTTACAGGCCTTGCTGGTACATGTCCCCCGTCCCTTCTTCCAAGCCCTGTTGTCCCTGCTCCACAGATTTATATGGGTGGGGAAACCAGCGCGCATCGCGCGGTCCCTGCTTTTTCGTGCCAAGTGTGATAGTGGCATTGGTCTCCCAGATTTTGTCTCCTATCACCAGGCCTCTCATTTGGCACGAATATTGGACTGGTTTAGGCACACGGGGGTCAAACAGTGGGTGTCTATGGAACAGTCCTTTTTTGATGTCCCGTTGCAGGCTCTGCCTTGGTCAGGCACACATGCTCCCCTCTCGGCTCAAATGCATCCGACAACAGGGCCCACACTGGCGGTCGCGTCCCGGCTCTTCCCTCGGAAGGAGATCTCTCCGTCCCCATCGCCCTTGTTCCCTATCTTGGGCAACCCGGCATTCCCACCGGGACAGGAGGGGAGCCCCTTCCCGACACTGGTTGAGTGCGGGCAAGGGCTATGCGGATAATTTTATACAGGATTTGGCTTGGATGACCGACTCACAGCTGTCATCCTTGTCAGAATCCATCTCCTTTACCGCCTGGCAGGTCACCCAGTTAAGACATTTCATTACATCCCTACCTAATCCTCAGGCATATTCGCGAGACTGCACACCTTTCGAACGACTATGCAGGGGCACGGCCTCGGTGCGCCACTCATTGTCCAGGCTCTATGCGCTGCTGATCTCCCCCTCTACTCTTTCCACACGTTCATACTTGAGTTTCTGGGAGAGGGACTTAGGTCTTACATTCACTGCAGAACAGACGGATAGTCTGTTTACTATGTCGCACAAATCATCCATGGCCAGCCGATTTCAAGAAGCAGGATTTAAGATCCTGTCGCGTTGGTATAGGGTGCCTTCCAGATTGCATGCAATGATTCTGGTGGTCTCTCCGTTGTGTTGGAGATGTGGGGGCCAGGTGGGCACGATTTTGCATATCTTTTGGGAGTGCCCGCAGCTGTCAGACTTTTGGTCTGAGGTGTGGCGCATTTCTTCTAAATTTACGGACTTTCCCCTTCCGAGTTCTCTGGCTCTGTTCCATCTCCATTTGAGCGAGGTCCCCTTATCTACGTACCGACGCTCGGTGGTTCGCCACTTGGTGAATGCTGCTAGGGCATGTGTTCTTGTGTTATGGAGACAAACCTGTCCGCCAACAGTGGGCATGTGGTTCGGCAAGATTCAGGAGATCATGAGAATGGAGGACCTCACGGCATCAATGAGAGGGGCCCATGCCAAATTTATCCAAACGTGGCGTGAGTGGATTCGATTCCTATCATCCGTGGAGTATAAGACCATTATGGCCTCCTGATGCGCTTCCTAGATTTATGTGTGTGAGCCTCCTCCCCTACCTCCCTTTCCTTTCTCTCTGCTCCCCCTTCTTTCCTGTTCTTCTATATTTCTAATCTGTCCTCCTTTAGTTTTATGCATGGCTGCTGGTTCGGGATGTATAAAATATGCTGTTCTTTCCGGATTGATGCAGATGACAGCCAGAACTGTGTATTGTATCACTTGCATTGCACTTATCGTTATCATATTTACTGGCCTGTGAGCCGATGTCTGTGCTGATTATGTTGGCACTATCTTCTTGGTGTTTGAAAAATGAAAATAAAAGAATTTATAAAAAAGAAAGTAATTAGCATAAAGATAAAATCGCTCATAACTTGGTGAAAATAGATAGTTTTTCTAAATAAAAAACACTGCTGTAATCTACATTACAGCGCCAATCTCATTATGTAGGAGATAGGACACTTATAATGTGAGGACAGAGCCTCTTTAAGTAAAATTTGCCGCAGCACATTTCCCACACCGCGTGAGTTTCCCTCTTTGCGATCATTGAAAGCTGGAACTTCTGGTGTCATTCAAAGAAAAAATATGAAGCCAGAGATATAAAGTGTCAGAGGGCATGTAATCTGGCATAATGAGGACAAAACAATTAATAGATTTAATTATTGTCAAAGTTGCCATCCAAGTAAATAGCTTTAAGAAAAGTTATATTTAGATGTGGGTAATAATCAGATCTACAGCAAGATAAAAACTACATAAAATACAAAAGCAGATATTTCTGCTAGACGCATTATGGTGGCTCAGTGGTTAGCGCTGTTTCTGTGCAGCACTGGAATCCTGGGTTCAAATTTGTCCATGTACAACATCTGCATGGAGTCTATATGTTCAACATATGTTTGTGTGGCTTTCCTCTTGGTACTCTGGTTCCTCCCACCCTCAAAAAACATACTGATAGGCAAAATTGACCCCAGTAACTGAAATATGATTGTGAGTCCATTTGGGACAGGGAGTAATGATATTTTATCTGCACAGCATTGTGAAATGTGTTGATGTTATATAAGCTACTCACTAGAGTTGCTAAACAACACTACAACAACTCTAGTGTCGAGTTTACTGGTTATTTATTGTACCCAAAGAAACCAGAACATTCAAACTAAAATAATACCAGCTCTCAAGACACTACAGATAGTAGGACTATATAATACCAGATAAAAATGTAATATTAATTACAAAGTGAAAACACTTGGATACTCCATATCTACTGAACTGAGATTGTTAATAGCAATGAGAGCTGGGTGACCTTATTTAGTATTTTTTTTCTTGATGATTCGTACACCTATTTTATTCAAGCATTTTCAGTGGGTATTAAAATAAAACATTTTTATCTAGTATTATATAGCCCTAGTGAGTACGTGGTGTCCCTTGGTGTAACTACTGCTGTAGCAGCCGTATGGGGCCCGTGGCATGAGGGGACCCGTGCCGCCCGCCGACACGCCCCCCATATACCCCGTGGCATCGCTAGTAGTCGTTATGACTGCTACAGCAGTAGCGACGCTACTATGGGCCCTGCACCTCCGAGCCTCATTTATGGGACGGGCGGCATTGCTAGCACCGGAAGGGGCCCCGGTGCTAGCGACAGCCACCCCCTCTTGCAGCAATTGTACATGCACCTATAACACACAGGTACAAATACATGCATTAGCGCTTCATGGCTGGCCACGTTCTGTGCCCGACCATAAAGCGCCTTATAATGACGCTGATTGGCGGGTCAAAATGACTTGCCCCGCCAATCAGCGCCTTTCAATGACGATAGCGGCGCGATGACGTCATTCCGCCGCTTCTGTGGTTGAAAGGCGCTGATTGACGAGGCAAGTCATTCTGCCCTACTAATCAGCGCCTTTCAATGATGCACCGCTTGCATCGCTCAGCTCCAGCAGATCTGCTCAGAAGAGAGCAGATCTGTATTGCCATCAGACGGGGCGGGAACGGGATCATGTAAATATGTAAAGTTGTTGTTTTTTTCTACTAAAACTGTGTGGCATTATCTACAGTGGGGGCTCTATCTACAGGGGGGGTCAATATGTGGGGCACTATATACAGGGGGAGCTATATGTAGGGAACTTTCTACAGGGGTGGGCTATATGTGGGACACTACATACAGGGGTGGGCTATATGTGGAGCACTATCTATAGGGGGAGCTATTTGTAGGGCACGATCTATAGAGTGGGCTAAATGTGGGACACTATATACAGGGGTGGGTTACCTGTGGGGCACTATCTACAGGGGTGATATATGTAGGGCACTGTCTACAGGGGTGGGCTATATGTGGGACACTATATACAGGGGGAGCTATATGTGAGGCACTATATACAGAGGTGGGCTATATGTGGAGCACTATCTATGGGGGGAGTCATTTGTAGGGCACTATCTACAGGCGTGGGCTATATGTGGAGCACTATGTACAGGAGTGGGTTACCTGTGGGGCACTATCTACAGGGGGGCTATATGTAGGGCACTGTCTACAGGGGTGGGCTATATGTGAGGCACTATTTATAGAGGTGGGCTATATGTGGAGCACTATCTATAGGAGAAGCATATGTGGGGCAGCATGGTGGCTCAGTGGTTAGCACTAGTCCATATGTGTGGCACTATGTACAGGGTTTTCTATGTAGGGCACCATCTACAGAGTCTCTATGGGGGTCAGTATCTACAGGGGCCTATGGGGGCACTATCTACAGGGGGCACGGTGTGTGTGTGTGTGTGTGTGTGTGTGTGTGTGTGTGTGTGTGTGTGTGGGACACAGTGTATGGTACTATTATAATCAGGGACACAGTGTATGGCACTATTATAGTTAGAGGTGCAGTGTATGGCGCTATTATATTTAGAGGTGTTGATAATTATATCTTCGTTTATAGGTGCAGAAATGTTTTAAAAGTGAGAAGCTGAAGACATCTGAGTGGAAAACTGCAGAAATGGTTCGTGGCCGGGACAAATCCATCATAGAGGTCTGGACCGGAGGGAGAAGAAAAGAGAAAACTAACTAGAATTTGAGATGTCACCGGTGAGTCACTTAATGTAAATGTTTGTTCTGCCTCTAATCAGTACTGTAGTCACTGTATGATCTGCAGCGAGATGATGGGTGGTATGATTTTTTTTTGTCAAACAGCATTTCCCAGCATATCCTTACCATTGTCCGGGCCATGATGGGATATGCAGTTTTACGCTGCACAAACCTATACGGCAGAGGTTGCACTAAATTGAGCTGTATTTATTCTTGTGCTGTATATATGTACTAAGCATGCTTCTGGGGCTGTATATATGTGCTGAGCTTTGTTCTGGTGCTGTGTATATGTACTGATCTTGGTTGTGATGCTGTATTTAAGTACTGAGCTTTGTTCTGATGCTGTATATATGTACTGAGCTTGGTTCTGGGGCTGTATTTATGTATTGAGCTGGTTATGGTGCTGTAAAAAAGTATTGAGCTTGTTCTGGTGCTGTATTTATGTATTGAGCTTTGTTCTGGTGCTGTATATATGTACTGAGCTTGGTTCTGGGGATGTATATATGTACTGAGCTTTGTTCTGGTGCTGTATTTATGTACTGAGCGTTGTTCTTTGGCTGTATTTATGTACTGATCGTGGTTCTGGTATTGTATATATGTACTGACCTTGATTCTGGTATTGTATATATGTACTCAGTGGCGGATTAAGTAGACCATGGGCCCTGGGCTGTTACCCAAACTTGGGCCCCCCTTCCGCACAGCCGCCCTGCCGCGCCATAACTATTTTTAAGACTACCTTTTGGGCAAGCATTAACTAATGGGTGTTACGATTCCCCTTGTCACAGGGCTGTGTCCCTACATACTGACAGTATCACACTGTGCTGGGACACATCCTCCTGACAAGGGGAATTGTCTATCAGTCCTGGACTGCAGAAAGACTTTTTGTGAAATACAAGGATTTCCTATAATAAACATGTCAGGAGAGGTGACAGATTCTCTATAAATCTAGTGACTCACAGGTGACGACGTCTCAGATTCTAGTAGTTTTTTCCCTCTTTTCTTCTCCATCCGGTCCAGAGCTCATGACGACTTTTCCCGGCCATGACTCATTTCTGTAGAATTTGCCACTCAGATGTCTTCGGCTCCTCACTTTTCCAAAATTTCCACACCTATAAACGAAAATAAAGTTATCATGGTGCCACATACTGTGCCCCTAAATATAATAGCACCAAACACTGCGCGCCTGAATATAATAATACCACACACACTGTAAAACACTACATACACACAGCCCCCTGTACATAGTGCCACACACAGCCCCCTGTACATAGTGCCACACACAGCCCCTGTAGATATTACACACCCCCATAGATAGCGCCACACACAGCCCCCTGTAGATATCACACATCCCCCTGTAGAGATTGTTACACACAGCCCCCTATAGGTAGTGCCATACACCCCCCCTGTAGAGAGTGCCACATAGCCCCCCCCTCTTTTAAATAGTGCCAAAAAGCCCCCCTATAAAAAGTGCCACACACATACCGCTGTGGATAGCGCTACACAGCCCCCCCTTGTATATAGTGCTACACAGCCCTCCCCCTTTGTACATAGTGTCACACAGCACTCCCCCCCTTGTATATAGTCACACAGCGCTCCCCCCTTTGTATATAGTGTCACACAGCACTCCCCCCTTGTATATAGTGTCACAGAGCACTCCCCTCTTTGTATACTGGCCCACACAGCGCTACCCTCCCCCTTGTATATAGGGCCACCCAGCACTCCCCCTTGTATATAGTGTAACGGAGCAATCCCCCCTCCTTGAATATATACACAGCGATAGTCGCCACCTAAAAAAATATATACAGTTTACTTACCTTACCCCGTGGCGGCCGCTCCAGCTGGACGCGTGTGAATCCTCCGGACTAGTTGCATGCGCAGACCAGTGTGATGCAGTACCTCATCACGCCGGCCTGCGTAAGTCCTGTAAGTCTTGAGGACTCTGATACAAATGAATGTGGCTGCCGCTAGAACCGGGGCCCCCTCCGGAGCTAGCGACACCACCTGGCATGCGGGGGCCCGTGCGATCATGTGCGGTTCGGCTGGCCATGGGCCTCCTGGGAACCTTGGGCCCCGGGCGGCTGCCCGAACCGCCCTAATGATAATCCACCATTGTATGTACTGAGCTTTGTTCTGGTGCTGTATATATATATGAGCTTGGTTCTGGAGCTGTAATTATATAGTATATATTTATAATAACAAAATTGCAGGGCAGATAGAATAGTTTTCAATTCATTGTATATTTAATGGGAA
This sequence comes from Rhinoderma darwinii, assembly GCF_050947455.1. Lineage (NCBI taxonomy): Eukaryota > Metazoa > Chordata > Amphibia > Anura > Rhinodermatidae > Rhinoderma > Rhinoderma darwinii. The sequence goes on from NC_134688.1 coordinate 229,324,639, forward strand.
CCTGTCTGGTAGTTTTAACCCCTTGAATCGCCACCATGCGGCAATACATGACCTGACAATATTTCAGAATGTATTTTTTTTTCAGATGCAGCAAAATCTATCAAATCCACTTTTGTAGATACAGGGGGAGCTGTATGGCACTATATACAGGGGGACTTTATGGCGATATCTACAGGGGGGGCTTTATGGCACTATCTACAAGGGGGAGGTGGGGGCACTAGCTACAAGTGGGGTGTGACACTGTCTACAGGTGGGGCTGTATAGCAATGTCTACAGGGGGGCACTATCTATAAGGAGGGCTGCGTATGGCACCTGGAGGGGCCCCTGTCAAGAGTTTGCTATGGGGCCCAGTCTTTCCTACTTACGCACCTGGTGGTGTCTGTGGTTTCTTGAGAGACTATTAGTTCAATAAAAAATAAATGAATAGGCAAGACTTAATTAACAAAAAGTAAATCCTATGAGGGAGTTAGGTCACGACGACTTTTTTCTAACGTAAATAACCCTAATTTTGATCATCTTTCTGGATAATGTAGTCCATGCATTTGATTTACTGCTTTAGTTGCCCGCCTTTGAACACACTCAAGCTCTTTCTTGTGCACTGATGCCAAAAATCATACACAATATTCCATGTGCGGCCTGCTTGGTGATTCATAAAGTGATAGATTATATTCTCGTCATATGCATCAATGTCCCTTTTGATGCAACCCATGATCTTATTTGCCTTGGCAGCAGCTACCTGGCACAAGTTGCTACGGTTAAGTTTACTGTCAACTAAAATTACTAAGTCCTTTTCCTTGTCAGTTTTACTCAGTGTTTTTCCATTTAGCATGTAATGGGGTCATATATTTTCCCTTCTCAAGTGAATAACCTTACATTTATAATTGTTAAACCTAATTTCTCTGCCCAAGCCTACAACTTCTCCAGATGCATTTGTAATAGAATACTGTCGTCCTTTGTGTTAATTACCTTTCACAGTTTAGTATTATATGCAAAAATTATAATTTTACTGTTCAAACAAGGTCATTAATAAATATATTAAATAGAATAGGGCACAATACTGACACTTGTGGTACCCCACTAGTAACGATGACCCAAACTGAGTATGTACCATTATGCATCACTCTCTTTTTTTTATAACTGAGTCAGTTACTTACCCACTTACACACATTTTCCCCTAGTCCCATCATTTTCATTTTATGTACCAACATTTTATGCGGCACAGTATCAAATGCTTTGTAAAAATCTGGATATATGAAATAAAATGTCTAATGGTTTATCTATTACTGTACTTAATTCCCTTAGAACTCGAGAGTGTTTGTCATCTGGACCCAATGATTTGTCTGATTAAATATTTGTAATGCGGCTCTGCGCTTCTTCCTGGGTTAGACAGGTGACATTTAATGGAGAATTTACTTTATACCTCTGCATTACACCTGACATTTCGCTCTGGTGTGTGAACACAGTGGAGAAAAAATGTTTAGTAAATTAGCTTTTGCTTATAACCCTCCACAATTTCTCCTTCATTACTTTTTAAAAGACCAACACTTTCAAATGTAACATTTTTATTAATAATGTAATTTTAGGGTTGGTTTTACCTTCTTTGGCAATGAGTTTCTCTGTCTCCAGGTTTGCTGTCTTTTTCTGTTTGTTTTTTTACATATTTTTCAAGCTTTTTAGTGCTTCTTTACTGCCTTCTTGTTTTAGTAGTTTAAATGCTTTCTTTTTATCGTTTTCTCCTGTTCCTAACCCTTTTATTCCCATAAGGTATGTACCTCTCACAATGAAAATATAAGATGCTTTTAAAAATATCCTATTTAATGTCTCTACTCTAATATTTCAGGACATATCCACATTACATGCCATAAATGTCTGATAGATGCGGGTCCCAGCTCTGGGACTTGTACCTAATCAAGAACGGGGGTCACATGACCCCTGTTTCTACTAGGGTGGCGGCTGCAAGCTGTCGATTCAAGGCCGGGACTATTAGATAGCGGGTTACGCGCATGGGTTCAATGGAAGCTATGGAAATAGCAGAGCAAGCACCGTTCAGCTGTTTCTGTAACTCCCATACAACAGAATAGAGAGATTCATGTGCATGCTTAGCTCCCTCTCCACTAGTCCCTGCCTGGAATCAGCAGCTTGCAGCTGCCGCACCAGGCAAAGCGGTGGTCAAATTACCTTTGTTCTCTACATAGATGTGGGTCCCAGAGCCGGGACCCACATGTATCAGACATGTGTGTCATATCTTGTGGATTAGCCATAAATGTCTAAATTGGGAATACCTCTTTAAGTGCATCTCTAAATTGATCAAACTTTGCCTTTCTGCAATTTAGAGTTTTCGTAGCTCGTTGACAAAACATTCTATTGAAAAGTCAAGCGGAAGTCTATGATATTATGGTCACTATTTCCTAGGTGTCTCCTAACCTGCACCTTTCTTATTCTATCAGGTCTTTTGGTTGTATTAAGTCCAAAAGGGCCCTCTCTCTAGTTGGGTCCTGCACCAGTTGGGAAAGGAAATTATCTTCCAGTTATCCACAGAAACCTGTTTACTTTTATGAGATCCAGAATTTTTAGTTTCACAATTTATATCTGGGTAGATAAAGTCCCCTATAATAACTACTTCATTCTGATTTACTCCATCATCTATTTGCTTTACCAGAAGATTTTCTGAACTTCTGTTATATTTGGTGGGTTATAGCAAACCCCTACCCATAGAGACTCCACATGGTCATTTCCCTCACATATATCTTCCCATAGTGTGGGCTTTAGACAGAACTTTAAATAAAGGCAATACCCTCATTCTTAATTTTTTTTTTTACAAACCTTTATGAACAGACTGTAACCCTGTAAATTAGCCGCTCATTCATAGCTATCATCCAGCCCCTTTTCAGTGATCACCACTACGTTATACTTTTCCTCTAACATTTTATCAATTTTATTTGTTTGGCTTCTCTCATTGGTCAGCATACAATTTAGGCATTTTTGGTATTTTTTAAGACTTATCCTTACTGGGGATTTCCAGGGACACTATTTTTTTTCATGCCGGGCAGGGTTTGAGGCATCCTATTGGTACACAGCCTCCTCAATGTCCGCTCCATTCATTCTTTGCTTCTACTTCAATAGCAGCACCATTTTCTGTGCATGCATGCTATTCCTCAGTGCTCATGTGCTGCCCGCCCTGAAAATTGAATAGCATGCACGCAAAGGAAATCGTGCTGCTATTGAAGTAGAAGCAAAGAATGAGTGGACATTGAGGAGGCTGTGGACCAATAGAATGCCTCAAACCCAGGTATATGTCAGCAAATATTACAAAATTATGTAAATATTTACATAGAATATTAGTTCAAAAATGTTGTGTCCCTGGAAAAAGCCTTTTATAACTTTTATAACCTCTTTTGCTGGGCAGGCAATTTTGACAAAAGTGATCACATACTGTACTGCTCAGGCATTTCTGTGACTGTGCCAATCTTTGGTTTAGTAACATAAAGGACTCCTTTTTAGCTTTTTATTATTATTAATGTTCTATTGTACTTAGGAGACAAATGAAAGGTAAATGAAGATCATTTTTTTATTTCGACATGGACTTCGACCATTGCTGATGCCCAGGGCTTGGGCGGCTAAATAGGAAACATTTAAAAAGGCCTGGTTTACTTGTACACCAGCCATTACGTGACATAAGGAATGGTATCTAACATGTCCTGCAGAATTGCACCAAATATAATATATCATGTGCACAATTTCAATCAACTAAATGTTTGCCAGTTTTGCTGACTTGTTCATTTATGTATGTTATAACCATATAGGTAAATCTCCCCCACTGTGATTATACTTTTTTGTAGATAGTAGTTAGACATGATATTGGATATTTCTTTTAGTAAGTAAATAATAGCATGCCCAAAAAAATGATTGTCTAATAATTATTATATAGGACATAAATCTATCTACTAATCCCCCTCCCTTTTTTCTCCCATTTTCAGGAAATATGAGTTCTAGTCAATGAATACAAACAGTTTTCTTAAGGACACAATTATTTTGCAATTGTTTGCAGATGCTGCACGAATTGATTTTTCTTCTTTTTTTTTTTTTGACATTTTGTGAGTTTATGTTATAATCCTCAGTGAAAAATCAATAGTCTTAATGTGTAAAGTATTAAATGTTATTTACTCCTAACATGCTCAATGTCTAACAAGCTTGTAAAAAAATGGTATACCTCTTTTTTTCAGGGAGTATAAAGTATGGTGAGCACACTAAACAAGAAAACAGCAAAGAATACATCTAAGAAGTCTCAAAATCAGCATTTGTAAATACAATAAATCATTTCTATTTGCATGAATTTTGGATGAATGGTAATTCTAGAACCCCCCCACCCCCCCCCCCCCCCCAATGATGATCAACTGGTTATTAAATGGGCAAGCTGGACTCACAAAATATATTTTAAAGCATGTGATATAAAGATTTACGTAGATTGATTGAATAAGAGGAGAGGGAGTGAGACATGGGTGCGTGTATATTTCCTTCTGTGATTTTTTTTTAATGTTTATGATTATTTATATATGATTTTGTCTTTCAACTGTACATTTAAAACTGAACAAAATTTTACATGAAGGAAAAAATGTCATTGGTTTTCTATAGTCAGCATTCATAATAATAAATACTTGGGAAGACTAATAAATATGCAACTGTCAAGCATTTGGATCAGTTCAACCCCAGATAACAATGCTTCCTAATAATTATCAGTTCAGGATGTTGTCCAGTTATATTGAATATTTTATCAAATAAAAATGAATAGTGGCATATTTGTTTTTACAAAAGATGTCCAATGCTATGTAAACATAATCTATTCACTATGTAAAGATCATCATTGACTGCTTGACTCCTTTGTTTATGTATGAGCCCTGCATAGACTGACTACAATAAGGTAGATAAACGGTTGGCACTACTCAGTAATCCCACTATCCATCAATAGCTGAAGTGCGGTGTCGGAATCCACAAAAAAAAGACTTTGGTGATGCTCAGCAATGTAAATACAACTTCATATGGCAAAAATGCTCAACATCGTTGACTTGACCTTATAAGCAGACCTAAGGAGTCCACACTATTTATGCTCAGTTTCTCTCAGCTCAATACATCTCAGTACATCTCAGTAACATGTAATTGTATTGTAAATAAATTATTTTTCTAGACTAAAGGGGTGTCCATATTAAACCACAGAGGATCCAGTCTATAAAAAAAACAAAAAAACAATAGTATTTACCAACAAAAACTCTGCCATACTGTACCATACTTTCTAAAACACATGGATACATGTGAACAATACAGCTGCGGTTATGTATCGGTCGTGGTGATGTCACATCCAAGGTGATAAGAAACACTGAAGCTATTTAAGAAGTAATGGAAATCGATGTATTTTACATTTCACCAACATTGTCCTCTTTGGTTTTTTTTCACTCACCGCATAAAATTTCTTACTACTAGCACTTCATTCTAAAAATTTATAGTCCAATATTCCTTTTTTCAAGGTTTTGTCTACATTTTTCTAACATTTTACTATAAGTTCTTCAAAAGTGGCATGATAAGATTTGTGCACTCTCTAGAATTATGTTTTCATGACACATAATATTGAATAGTATACTAAAGGTTTAATAGTTCATATAGCTGTTGTTCTACAGACTAAGGTCATATTCTTTTACGCTTTCACTTTTTCTTGGTGACTATAATTTGGGCAGATGGATATAAATTTCGGAAGAGAGCAATGCAAGTAATTGAAAGAGAATTAATTACAATGACAAACAGTATAGTCTACAACATTTCCCCTCCATACATCTCATCCCTGATCTCCGAGTAAGTACCTCACAATATCTGGTCTGCGAAAGCAGGCCCAGATTAAGGGTGTCCAAGATAAAGAGCAGTTAAATTATTAGGGCTTCCAACTAACTTAGGGGGCCCTCCACCAACTCCAGACAAAGAAAAAGGCTTCACAGCAGGGCCACAGTACCGGTCTTTGAGGAAGACACCTATTCCGTGTTCAAACGCGTAGCACTATGAAATAAAAAAAATCTTTAAAACGGTTTCCACTCTATGTCTTTCATCTAGTAGCCCAGATATCCTTGTTTTATTATAACTGTATTTATGCTGTAAGTTCAGAAAGCCCCTGCGACGGTGACTATACAAACTTATCTATAGATACATAATATAAGCAACTTTATGTAGATATACATACGTCTGTGTGATCCCTAACGTGCAGCCAGCCTGCAGATGCTATCTTATATACACCTCCAGGCTTTAACCCCTTAATGACCGCCGATTAACCTTTTCACGGCGGTCATTAATGGGCTTTATTCTACAGCGCCGCTATTCCACGGCGTTGCATTAGAATAAAGTAAACAGAGCAGGGAGCCGTGAAATCTCCCTGCTCTCAGCTGCCAGAGGCAGCTGAGGGCTGGGGGCGTCCCTGCTCTGCCATGTGAGATCGATATTCGTATCGATCTCACCCGTTTAACCCCTCAGATGCGGTGCCCAATAGCGTGCACCGCATCTGAGTGGTTTTGATATGATCGCCGAGTGTCTGTGTCTGCAATGGCAGCCGGGGGCCTAATAAAGGCCCCCAGGTCTGCCTGTAATGAATGCCTGCTAGGTCATGCCGGAGGCATGTCCTAGCAGATGCCTGTCCGTTGTAAACGGACAGGCAGTAATACACTGCAATACAAAAGTATTGCAGTGTATTATAAATGCGATCGGATGATCGCATATGAAAGTCCCCTAGTAGGACAAGTAAAAAAAAAAGTTCAATAAAGTTAATAAAAAAAAGTGAAAAAAAAATAATGAAAAACCCACTTTTTCCCCCTACAAACGGCTTTATTATTAAAAAAACACAATAAAGCAAAAAGGTTACGCATATTTGGTATCGCCGAGGCCGTAAACGACCCCGACTATAAAGCTGTTACATTATTTAACCCGCACGGTGAACATTGTAAAAAATAAAATAAAAAGCAATGGAAAAATTGCTGTTTTCTGTTAATCCTGACTTTAAAAAAATGTGATAAAAAGTGATCAAAAAGTCGCATCTACTCTCACATGGTACCAATAAAAACTACAAGTCGTCACGCAAAAAACAAGCCCTCATACAACTGCATCGGCGGAACAATAAAATAGTTATAGCTCTTCGAATGTGACGATGGAAAAACTTAAAAAATGGCTTGGTCATTAGGGCCCAGAATGCAAGCAGGGGGAAGGGGTTAAAGAATGGAAAGAGGGACACACTATGTGTTGTGCTGTTTACTTCTCAGGATTTTTTTTTATTTTAAGTCTTCTAACTACACCCCTAAAATGTTTACAAGACTTTGGGAAAACTACAAATCCCAAAATTCCCTGAAGGTCTGCAGCTGTCAATCCAATGCAGGTACCTCAGCTGAGCAAGTCAGAGTATTATTTGTGAATTAAAACAAATATAACTAGCAGTGGTGGAACTTCAAGCTCCAGCATGCCAAGGTCTGCACTGTATACAATAATTGGGAGGGAAATGGTCAGCTGGGGAGGACCATTCGGCCTTAGATTAGGCAAATTAAACAAATTTACAATATTGTGAAGTGCTAGGAAAACCCTTGACAGTCTGCAATTCACATCACAACCACTGGGAGGCCTCACATATGAAAGACATCTCGTGACAAAGTATTGCAAAATCATGTTTTTCTTTCAAAGCTGGTCATCTCACTCCACGCATCTCAGGATATGTTGAGATATGAGAAAAGGTATGGGAGGACACATCTGTAGGTCACTATCAGTTATATTATAGCTCAATGTATTTTTCCAAAAATTAGAAATAAGCCTGCTTTAAGAAAACAAATGCAAATAAAAAGTGTTGTAGTTGCAAATTGAAGTACGCAAAAGTTGTACCAAACAATGTGCAGATTTCAAAGCTATGTAGTGAGAAAATAGCAGCGGCAAACAATATCCAAAGTATTCTGCCAATTAGTGTGCAAATAAAAGTGGCAATTACAGATGAGCCACACTATGTATATAATTAAATAAGCATGCATACCTAACTCCCTACCACACACATTATATTAAACTTACCCATTACGTATAAACCTACAGTGTATATCTACATTTAGTATCCTAAACAAGCACAGTCCATTTAGTTAGGCTGTGCACTTTAAGAAGGGGTAATAGCTGTGCAGCATCTGCCATGGCAAATATTTCAGCTTTTTGACAAATATAAATGTTTAGTTTACAGATACAGCATCAGATTCAAGCTTAATGCATAGATACAGTGACACAACCAAGCTCTCGACATAAATACAGCACCAGAGCCAAGCACACACATACAGTATATAAAGTACCAGAACCAAGCTCAGTACATAAATACAGCACAGAACCAATATCAGTAAATAAATACAGTATCAGAACCAATCTCAGCACATAAATACAGGGCCGGAACCAAGCTCAGTACATAAATAAAGCACCAGAACCAAGCTCAGTACATAAATAAGCTAGCTCAGGAGCTGAGCCAGCGCCATCACCGCCGGGTGCCAACTGTATGTTAGAGATGGCGCACTGAGGTATTGGCCAGGACCAGAGCTAGCCTCCGATCCGGCTGGTTAGCCCCTCACATGCAGCGTTTAATAGAGATCGCAGCAAGTGAGGAGTTTTTAGCCATTGGCACACCAGCAACATGATCGCTGGTTTGCCAGTGGCTGCAAAGGCGATCGGAGGCCTAATACTTAACTCCCGGTCTGCCAGCAACGAAAGTTGTAAAACATAAAAAAGTGCTATAAATTAGGTATCGCCGGAATCGGACTGACCCGCAGAATAAAGTTAACATGTAACTTATGTGAACTCTGTATAAAAATAACTAAAAAAAATATGCAAGAATAAAGGATAACAAGTGATCAAAAAGTCGCATGTACCCCAAAATGTTACCAATAAAAACTACAGCACGTCCCACAAAAAAACACAGCCCTCATACCACTACATCTATGAAAAAATAAAATTAGTTAAGGCTCCAATAAGTCAGGAAAAAAAAAATATGCAACTGTGCAGGCCCAAGGGGAACATTTCTTCTGTTTCAAGTGGCAAATTATCAAGGCCCCTAAAATGAGGGAGCCATGAAGGGGAGGGCCCAAACATATCTGCTAGAAGCGAGGGAGCCCGTATTATATCAGGACAACACTTCCCAACAAAATTCCCCAAACTGCAAAGGTGCGGAGTGTGGACCAAAAAGGGGATAAAAAAGGACATTTATCAGCGCGACACTGGCCTGTGCAGAAAGGATTGCTCCACAGCGTAACACACATCTATGGATTATTTTATTGTTTTTTTTATCCTATTATTATACCACCTGACTATGCCCCTGATGTACTCGGCCCGGCTTACATATGCCCCCACATTATAAACGGCAACACCAGTAAAACTCCAAACAAAACTACTACCAAGCAAAATCTGTGCTCCAAAAACCAAATGGCGCTACCTCCCATCTGAACCCTACAGCGTGCCCAAACAGCAGTTTATTTCCACATATATGGCGTCGCCATACCCTGTAGAACCCTTTTAACAATTTTTGGGGTGTGTATCTCCAGTGGCACAAGCTGGGCACCACATATTTACAACTGAAATAGCACATCTTGGGAAAAATTTTAATTTTTACTTTGCACCTACCGCAGCGCAATCATTCATGGAAAAAAAACCTGTGGGGTGAAGATGCTCACTATACTTCTTAATAAATGACTTGAGGGGTGCAGTTTACAAAATGGGGTCACTTCTCAGCGGTTTCTTTTATTATTTCACATCAGAGCCTCTGCAATTGTGTACCAATACTTTGTAAATTGCCAAATTTTGCCTCAATTTCGCATGGTACTCTTTCACTCCTGAGCCTGGTCGAATGTCCAGGAAAAAGATTATGGCCACACGTAGGGTGTTTCTAAAACCGGGAAACACAGCATAATAATAAGAGAGAAGTCTTGTTATGGTGGTACAAGCTGGGCACAATATATTGGCATATCTATGGAAAAAAATCCAATTTTCACTCTGCAATATCGAGTGCACACCAATTTTTGCCAATCACCTGCGGGGTAAATATGCTCACTACACCCCTAGGTGAATACCTTGAGGGGTGTTGTTTCTAAAACTGAGTCACTTCTGGGCGGGGATCCACTGCTTTGGCCCCACGGGCACTTTTCAAAGGCGACATAGCACCCAGAAACCAATCCAGCAAAATCTGCACTCCAAAAGCAAATGGCGCTGCTTCCCTTCTGAGCCCTACTCTGTGCCCAAACAGCAGACCACATATGGGGTATTGCTGTACTCGGGAGAAATTGCTTTACAAATGTTGGGGTTCTTTTTTTCCTTTATTTGTTGAGAAAATAAAAAATGTTGAGCTAAAACTAGGTTTTATTGAAGAAAAAGGATTTTTTTTTTTATTTTCACTGCCCAATTCTAATAAAATCTATATAACACCTGTGGGGTCAAAATTCTCACTACACCCCTAGAAGAATTCTTCAAAGGGTGTGGTTTCTCTAATGGAGTCACTTTTGGGGAGTTTCCACTCTACTGGTTCCTTAGGGGCTTTGCAAAAGCGACATGGTTTCAAGAAACCAATCCAGCAAAATCTGTGCTCCAAAAGCCGATTGGCGCTCCTTCCCTTCTGATCCCTGCCGTGTGCCCAAACAGCAGTTTATGACCACATATGAGGTATTTCCGTACTCCAGAGAAGTCGCTTTACAAATGTTGTTGTTCTTTTATTCCTTTATTTGTTGAAAAAATGAAACATTTTGCGCTAAAGCTACGTCTTATTGGAAAAAAAGGATTTTTTTTTATCTTCAATGCTCAATTCTAATAAAATCTATGAAACCCCTGTGTGGTCAAAATGCTCACTACACCCCTAGATGGATTCTTCAAGGGGTGTAGTTTCCTAAATGGAGTAACTTTTTTGGCATTTTCACTGTTTTGGTCCCTCAGGGACCATTCCTGCTAAATTTGAACTCAAAAATCCAAATGGCGCTTTCCCTTCTGAGCCCTGCCGTGTATCCAAACAGTCGTTTATGACCACATGTGGGGTATTGTTTTACTCGGGAAAAAGTGCTTTTTTTCCTTTAGTACTTGTGGAAATTAGAAAAAATTAGCTAAACCTACATTTTCTTTGAAAGAATGTAGATTTTCATTTTCACAGCCTACTTCCAACCATTTCTGCAAAAAACTTGCGGGGTCAAAATGCTCACTATATGTCTAGATAATTTCCTCATGGGGTGTAGAGCCCTTCAAACCTGACATGGTGCCTAAAATATTTTCGAATAAAAAGGAGGCCCCAAAATCCTCTAGGTGCTCCTTTGCTTCTGAGGCCGGTGCTTCAGTCTATAAGCACGCTAGGGCCACATGTGGGATATTTCTAAAAACTTCAGTATCTGGGCAATAGATATTGAGTTGCACGTCTAAAGGGTTAAGAAACTTTCAAAATGCTGTTTTGAATACTTTGAGGGGTGAAGTTTTTCAAATGCGGTGACTTATCAGGGGTTTCTAATATATAAGTCCCTAAAAGCTGCTTCATAACTGAACTGGGCCCTGTAAAAATAGCCTTTTGAAATTTTCTTAAACATTTGAGAAATTGCTGCTAAAGTTCTAAGTCTTGTAACGTCCTAGAAAAAAAAGGATGTTCAAAAAATTATACCAATCTAAAGTAGACATATGGGGAATGTTAATTAGCAACAATTTTGTGTGGTATTACTATCTGTTTTACAAGCAGATACATTTAAATTTAGAAAAATGCAAATTTTTGCAATTTTCCCCTAAATTTTGGTGTTTTTCACAATTAAATACTGAATGTATCAAGAAAATGTTGCCAGTAACATAAAGTCCAATGTGTCATGAGAAAACAATCCCAGAATAGCTTGGATAGGTAAAAGCATTCTGAAGTTATTACCACATAAATTGAAACATGTCAGATTTGAAAAATGAGGCTCTGTCCTAAAGGTCAAAAGTGGCCAAAGAGGGAAGAGGTTAAAGCACTCATACCTTGTACTCGTGTAATATATTTGAAATTCCTTTTCTATATCAAGAAGTCGTATTACTCCTTATTATATGCTCAAGCTATAATTATCTTCTTTTGTTCCTCTACAAAGTCCACTTTGAATTTGTTGGGATGAGGACATTTCACAATTAATAAAAAAAACTATGTCTATGCTATTTCAATAAAATGCATATAACAATTATGTATTGCAATCTTTTATTAAAACTTAAACAAATATCAAAATGGTAACATCTTTAGATATTTGACAATTCTTTTGTATAATAAGAAGTTTTGATTCAGAGTTCTTTGTGGGTACTCGTATTACATAGTTACATAGTTTGTACGGTTAAAAAAAGACACATGTCCATCAAGTTCAACCAAGGGATGGGAAAAGGGAAGTGGGATGGGAAAGGGGAAGTAAAATATTTCTACACATAGCAGTTAATATTTTTTTGTTCTAGGAAATTATCTAAGCCTTTTTTAAAGCCAACTACTGTCTCTGCTGCGACCAGCTCCTGCGGTAGGCTATTCCATAGATTCACAGTTCTCACAGTAAAGAAGGCTTGTCGCCTCTGCAGGTTGTACCTTTTTTTCTCCAGACGGAGGGAGTGCCCCCTTGTTTTTTGAGGGGGTTTTACATGGAACAGGATTTCACCGTATTTTTTGTATGCGCCATTCACATATTTATATAAGTTAATCATGTCCCCCCTTAGTCGTCTTTTCTCAAGGCTAAATAGGTTTAGTTCTTTTAATCTTTCCTCATAACTTAGATTCTCCATGCCCCTTATTAGCTTCGTTGCTCTTCTTTGTATTTTTTCCAACTCCAGGGCATCCTTTCTATGAACTGGAGCCCAGAACTGGACTTCATATTCTAGATGAGGCCTCACTAATGCTTTGTAAAGTGGTAATATTACATCCCTGTCCCGCGAGTCCATGCCTCTTTTGATACACGACAATATTTTGCTGGCCTTTGAAGCAGCTGATTGACACTGCATGCTGAAATTTAGTTTATGATTTACAAGTACACCCAGATCCTTCTCAACAATTGACTCCCCCAGTTTAGCTCCCCCTAGGACATATGATGCTTGCAGGTTTTTCGTACCCAGATGCATAACTTTACATTTATCTACATTAAACTTCATTTGCCAAGTGGACGCCCAAACACTTAGTTTGTTTAAATCTGCCTGCAATTCACAAACATCTTCCATAGTCTGAACTATATTGCATAGCTTGGTGTCATCTGCAAAAATAGAAATAGTGCTATTAATCCCATCCTCTATATCATTAATAAATAAGTTGAATAATAGTGGTCCCAGCACTGAACCCTGGGGTACACCACTTATAACTGGGGACCATTCAGAGTAGGAATCATTGACCACAACTCTCTGGATACGGTCCTTGAGCCAATTCTCAATCCAATTACAAACTATACTTTCTAAACCTATAGTCCTTCATTTACCCATTAGATGTCTATGAGAGACAGTGTCAAATGCCTTTGCAAAGTCCAAAAACACTATATCCACAGCGGCCCCTCTGTCTAGGCTTCTGCTTACCTCTTCATAAAAACAAATCAGGTTGGTTTGACAGCTTCTGTCCTTTGTAAAACCATGCTGGCTGTCACTTATAATACTATTTATTGTCACATAATTCTGTATATAGTCCCTCAATAGCCCCTCAAACATTTTCCCCACAATTGATGTTAACCTTACTGGTCTATAATTACCCGGCGAAGACCTAGAGCCCTTTTTGAAAATAGACACCACATTTGCCCTGCACCAGTCCCTTGGCACTATACCACTCATGAGAGACTCTCTAAATATTATGAAGAGGGGGACAGAAATAACTGAACTAAGCTCTTTAAGAACTCTAGGGTGTAACCCATCTGGTCCCGGGGCCTTGTGTACATTTATTTTATTTAATTTAGCTTGGACCATATCTACATTCATCCAATTCAGTATATCAACTGATATATTAACAGCACCGGCAGCGGCTACATCAGCTGCTCCTCCTTCTTCTGTTGTATATACAGAGCGGAAGAACCCATTTAGTAACTCTGCCTTCTCTTGATCCCCTGTGACCAACTCCCCATTACCACTATCTAAGGGTCCTACATGTTCAGACCTGGGCTTTTTTGCATTTATATGCTTGAAGAATTTTTTAGGATTTGTTTTACTATCCTTGGCCACCTGCCTTTCATTTTGTATTTTTGCTGATTTTATTCCATTTTTACAGATTTTATTAAGCTCTTTATATTTTACAAAGGCTGCAGATGTACCCTCAGATTTGTATTTTTTAAATGCCCTTTTTTTGTCATGTATTGCCCCTTTCACAGAAGGTGTAAGCCATGTGGGGTTTAATTTTAGTCGTTTATACTTGTTACCTGTAGGAATACATTTTGCACTATAATTACCCAAAGTAGATTTGAAAATCTCCCATTTATCATTTGTCCCATTATTTGACATTAGTTCTTCCCAGTCTATATCCTGAATTGCCGCCCTCATCCTGGGGAAATTGGCTTTCTTAAGATTAAATGTTTTTGCCCTCCCAGCCTGCGTTTGTTTTTTACAGTATAGGTAAAATATAACTATATTATGATCACTGTTACCAAGGTTTTCACGAACATTGACATTCCCAACAAGCTCTGCATTATTAGAAATGACCAGATCCAACAGAGCTTCACCTCTAGTCGGGTCTTCCACAAACTGGCACATAAAATTTTCCTGCAACAGGTTGAGGAAATGTCTCCCCTTTGCAGTTGAAGCCGAACTATGACACCAATTAATATCCCGATAATTAAAATCTCCCATTATCACAACAGTACCCGCCTGTGCAGCCCGCTCCATTTGTTTATATATTTGACCTTCTATCTCTTCAGTTATATTGGGGGGTCTATAGATTACACCAAAAGTAATTTTTTCAGTGTTTACTTCCCTTTGTAATTCCACCCACAAGGTTTCAGCCTCCTCACAGTCTTCACCCTCTAATGTCTCATTTACACTCACCTTCATATCGCTTCTCACATACAGACATACACCACCACCTTTCCTATTTGCCCTGTCTTTCCGAAACAGTGTAAAACCCTGTAGATTTACAGCCCAGTCATGTGAAGAGTCCAGCCATGTTTCAGCAACACCAACTATATCTATATCTTCTTCCAGTATTAAGGCCTCCAGCTCCCCCATTTTGCTTGCTAGACTTCTGGCATTTGTAAACATACTCTTTAACTTGCCTTTAAATGTTTCACTTTCACTATCAGAAATGTGATTATTTGACATTTGGGCCTTTTTATTTTCACTGCTGTTTTGTAACGAAAGGATCTCCTTATCTTGTTGCCTAGTCCTCTCCCCACCGTCTGTTCCTCCCCCCACCAATATAGTCTGACCCCTCTCTAACCTAACTACCCCTTTATTTCCTACATTGGCCTCCCTCCTCAGCCCTAGTTTAAACACTCCGCCACCCCAGCTAGAATTCTCTCCCCCAGCACAGCGGACCCCCTTCCATTTAGGTGCAAATCATCTGCAGAATACAGTTTGTACCCCAATGAAAAGTCAGCCCAGTGCTCTAGGAACCCAAATCCTTCTCCTCTACACCAAGACTTAAACCATGCATTTAACTCCCTGAGCTCCCGCTGTCTTTCCTGTGATGCGCATGGCACAGGCAGTATTCCTGAGAATACAACCTTGGAGGTCCTTCCCTTCAGCTTGTAGCCTAGTTCTTTAAAATTATTCTTAAGGCTCCTCCACCTACCATTTATTCTGTCATTGGTACCGACATGGACCACAACAGCTGGATCATCACCAGCCCCTCCCAGCAATTTGTCCACCCGTTCCACCACATGCCGAACCCTGGCACCAGGGAGACAGCAAACCATTCGGTATTCATGAGGAAACCGGCAAGGCGAAAACCAGTCGGATGTTACCATTTTGGATTCCATGAATTCTACTGTTCAATGTGCTTTTATCCAAGTTTTTTCTAGTGAGCTTTACTTAAATCTAAAGGGATACATTTCTATTATGGTTCTACGCCGTGTATTGCTTTCTTTCTTGCGAGATCCTACGTATAGTGGTGCTAAGGCCAAACTGCGGTGATTATTCATGCGCATACCAACTTGATTAGACAAAGAAGCTGGGAGTTTAACGAACACAGCAATCCATTGCCAGTAGCAACAGAGACCGTAAGTGGTAATTGTACACGCTAAATGGGCGGAAACAGGACTATAAAAGGTTGGAACTACTGAGAGTGTTGAGAATTAATCTAATAGACTATATCCTCCCCACTGTATAGAATCATAGGTACCAGTCCCCACGCAGAGCTCTGAGTGCAAACATTTTATTATATGTGATTATTTATTCATTATAGTGGGACTTAAAGAAGGATTTGATTTTAGAGGTATAGTGAATGTCTTTTTCTATCTTGGATTCCTATTTTGTATTTGACAATACAGTACTTAAAGTTATACGCTGTTTTAAGATAATTGTAACATTGCACAGCCAAGGGTTTCGAGCACAGCTCTGCAGGGAAAACTTTGAAGGGAATGTAGCGCTAAATCATTCTCAGGATCAATGGGGGTCCCAGAGATTGGACCCCCACTGATCAGAAAGTGATGGCATATCTTAGCGATATGCCATCACTTTATGAGACTGGGAAACCCCATTAACAACCTTTATATAATATACTAGTAATGGACCTTGAAATCTGCATACAAGCTAAAATGAGCCATTATCCTATCTTCATCAAACTTCTCTACAATAGCTTTTTCGTTATATGCTCAAGAAATAAATTATACTAGAATGTTCTCCTGGATAATGCATTTGCTTACCCATGTATATTGTGTATCATTATACAGATAATAAAAGCCTATATACCTAAAAAAGAAGCATATGTAATTTTAAATGGGTAACACCGTTATACAAGAATCACAGACAATTCTAAGATGACATGAATTAAACCTTCAACGGTACTTATAATCTTGGTGAAATAAAATATAACATCTACAGAAATTATAATTATAAACTTCGGGAACTTTATATCTGCAATTTAGTGAAGCAACTCCATTCTGTGCTTGTCACATACTAAGTGCCCACCGTAAAAACATCTTAAAAAAGACCAACGAGAGCAAAAATTTTCAAAAATGGCCCGTAAAGGTATATAAAAATGGTGAAAATGTTTTTTCATATCTTACTTCTGTGTTGTAATATGATTGCCCTGAGGTGCAGGCTCAGAACATAATGGTGCATTCCTGAGAGATTGTGATGACTACAGTAACTGTATTCATTCAGATGCAGTGTTGTCATGGAGACCTTGCGTGGTATTAATAAGTGGTTTTCACGTTTATATGTTCAGTCCATTTTCATTACATATTTTGAAACAAATAAAGACAAAGCCAGAAGCAGGTCAACATGAGTGCAAGCATGAGTACATAACACGGATAGTGTGCAGCAAATGTTTGTATGCTGGAGTAATAACAGTATTTCTAACCACCATTACCTATATAATGTTTGTTTTTTTCAGCAGTTTTCCCCCTCTGCAGCTTCCCATAAGAGGTGGTAAGTACCTGGCATGATATTTTGCCACACTCAGAAGCACTGCACCCTGTCCCTCACCCCACTATTCTGTGCACTATCAGCAGCTTCTAAATGGTGTGTGTTGTGAGCTCTGTGTATAGTACATTCATCTGTCCCGACATGAGACATGAGAACTGGCAGCCAGTTTGCAGGCCCCGACATCCCGTACACACAGCAACAGCAGATTTTTTTTAGCACATTATAACTAAGATTTTACATTGAAGAATAAGCAGTGCTGGTCTCAATCAAACTCTGTTGTGAGAAAGCACAGTGGCCGTAGCAGAGTGGCACCTCCCCAAACAACAGTCCATACAGTCTATGCAAAAAGTCCTGTAGCACGAGAGTACCTGTGTGAGTTCAGACAGTAGCAGAGGCTTGGGCTCGGGTAGAACTTGACGTGGCAGATGACAGCAGGCGTGGCAGATGATACACACGACTCCAACTAACTGCTTAGGTACAGGAGACAATACAGCAAGAGGATACAGGATATGGGATACAGGAACACTGATGCAACTAAGGGACCATTTGCAATACGAACATGGCTAGATAACAACAACGCTCAGGCAAGGATTGAAAGGGCGGAGCCCTTTTATAGTCCAGGGTAATCTGGGGAATGAATAGGGAATTTTTAGTAAGTGCGTGCACTGGCCCTTTAAGGCCAGGGATGAGACCCGCACACACCCTAACAGACAGTCCAGGGCAGGACAGTTGCATGAGCTGGCATCTCCTAGGAGGGAGACACTGACAAGCGGCCAGGAGTCTGTGGTCGCGGGCCTCCTATGGAGGTGAGCAGTGGCGGTTCGCGACTGCATCAGTAACAACAAGTATGTAATTTTTTTAGTAAGACATATTACAGTTTATTACGTTTGCATACATTTTTGATATATGGGACAAATACAAATGATAGGTATGGTATGCTTTAAGGTTCTTAAAAGATAAGATATATATATATAAAATAATATGTATTGTAAAAAACAGGAAGCAACTATGTTGAAACATTATACGTGGTTATATAGAGCTATTAGAGTAAATAATAAATTATTAAATGATCTTTTTTAAAAGCTACTTTAGCAGAACACACCGTACGTACGTATGCTCCAAAAACGGTGCTTTTGGTAGCATAGTATGGTAGGAGTGTCAATAAAGACAGCGGAGCTTTTGGTGTATTTTTTAATATTATTAGATGAAAAGAAACATCTGTTCCAAGAATAAACGCGAAATTTTGTTGGGACCTGCGGGCAGGAATACTCACATTTGTTTGAAAGCACATGTCCCCAAACAAATGTTTACACATTTAATTTGTCATCCATCTTAAATTCATCTGTTTTACACAAAGCACAGTCATGTATGCTCATGGGGGGGGGGGGTCTAAAAGGAATTAAAAGCTTTTGGTTCCCCACAATGGATATTAATAGCAGCTTATCAGGAGTTAACAAAAATCACACAAATTGGCTTTGATGATCATAAACCATTTTTCTGAAAACACCTCAAAGAATATAAATTCTGCTGTAGGACAAAAAATATAAGCTTTGTAATCTGTACCATCTCATTACCATGTCAATTTGAATATGTATGGACAGGTTAATGTATTTAAAACTGTTATTTGCAAGGAGGAGAATTCATTAGCGCTAACGGCCATTGTGCATACAGAAGCCATGGAGACGAGCAGGATGCTCCGTCTCTTACTACAGAGATATGAGTGGCCGGCTATACACAGTCCACGCTGCTGCTAGAAGCAGAATCACTAATAAAAGTTAGATAGAAAAACACACTACTTCAATATAATAGTTTGTTAGTGAAAGTGGAGGTGCGCTTTTATAAAAGTTCTATACGTATACCATATTTTTGCAAGCATCTCAAATAATATAAATGCTGAACTTTATGCAAAAAATTTTCCACAGTTCACAGTTTAGGTCATGTCAGGTTATGTCATCTGTAGGTTCAAAAAACGACATTCTAATTGTAACGTCTATGGTCGGGGGTCGTCGTTCACACTTGACGGCCCCGGCCATGGACATCTCTCTTCACAGCGTCAGCTTCCTCCAGGGAGATGCCGGCACTCACTTCCAGGCCCTCGGACTGATTCCCACAGGGCGCGCGCGCCCGCGCGTGCACGGCCTTAGAGGGCCAGTACGCGTCCAGCTGTCACCCATCAATTATTAGCCCAAATGGCTGCTGGACTATAAAAAGGGGCTCTGCCCACTGGTTCCTTGCCTGAGAGTTGTTGTATACCTAAGTTTGTCTTGCAAATGGTCTCCCAGTGTTTTCCAGTTCCCAGTGTTACCCGTTCCTGCTGCCTGTACCCTGTATCCCATGCTATCGTGTCTACAGTGAAAGTCAAGTCGAGTCTTCCGCTGCATCCACGGTGCTACCTTCTGAGAAAGTCAAGTCGTGTCTTCCGCTGCACCCACGGTGCCACCTGCTGTGAAAGTCAAGTCGTGCTTCCGCTACTGTCTACATTGCCTCAGGTACCCGTTCTGAACTATAGATATTGTTTTGTACCTTGCTGGCCAGCTGCTACCCCGAATTGCGCTGTTGACCCCTGCCTCTTGTCCCGGAGACACGATCGGGACCTGATTGGGTCAGGTCCCGATCACGTGATCGCAGGGAAACTTTGTTGTAGCAACGAACTGGAAAGTTTGTTACTGTAACAAACTGGAAAATTTGTTGCTACAACAAACATTCCCGGGGACCGATTGCGGGTGCTGCAGTCGGTTGCATGGCAAAACCGGAGACCACACAACATCCTCCGGGTCTGCCATGCACAGCAGCCTATGAGTACCAGCCAGAGGCCGGTCCTTATAGGCTTCCTGTCAGTGTGACTCTCAGCGTCATACTGACAGTTTATAATACGTTACACTACCTAGGTAGTGTAATGTATTATAGCAGCGATCAGTGCTGCAGGTCTTCAAGTAAAACAAGTAAAAAGTAAAAAAAAAGTAATAAAAATGTTTTATAAAAGTGTAAAAATAAGTTATAAGTTCCAGGGGCAAGGGGGTGGCAGGCTGGGAAGGGAGAGGTGCAAGGGCACCGATGCCTCAGGCAATCCACGCCAATGCTCTATTGCCTGGAAGCACTGGCGTGGATTGTTAGGAGGAGTGGTGGAGTCAATTATGGCAAGGATGGAGCCTTGGACGCACGCCATCCGGTAGTCAGGTACTTGCCTGAGTAGCGGCGCTAGGCTACAGCAAAACGCGTCACAGGCGTCCTCCTCAGAACAGCGGCTGAGGTACTCCAGGACTCGGGAGTCCACGTTGGCACCTGTTGAGGCAACCTGGCTGCGCCGGCGCCTGGCTGGTGGCGTCCGGGGATTGTCGACGTCCCGTGCCAGCTGGGGTTGGCTGCTTGACTGGGTGGCTGCTTGTGGTGCTGTCGCCTCTGGGGTCAAGGGCAGCACGGGATGTTGTTCCGGGGCCGGATGCGACTCCTCATGGCCAGCCTCCTCCTCGGTGTCGAGGAGATTATCACTGCATCTGGCAGAAACATTTTGCATTACTCCTTTGAACATGGGCACAAGGGACAAACAACCATTTTTGGCTGATTTTCAAGTGAGCACACACATGTCTTCAAGGTACAGTCAGTACTTACGGGTGCATCTCCATAATGTCCTTCAGGAACATTAATTGTTTGGTGTAGATGTTTTGGCGCTTCTTGGGCGCGCCGTCCCCACTTCGCCCTCTGCCGCCAAATTCCCGCCAGAATTGATCCCGACAGCTCCTCCACCGGGTTTTAACATCATCAACTGGACATATGAACACCAAACAAAAAAACAAGGTCACCAGGTGACATCACTGAAAACGGCACTTGTCCGAAACGTCGCCATTCCTTAAACACCACTAAACATTATACACCTGCCTAATGATGCTGTGACACACCCGCGACCAAGCACAGTAGGAACATGTGAAACACAAGGATATACACTACAGCATGGGCGATTGCATTAGCATAAATACAGATCTGCACTTACCAATGCTCTTGCGGTCTCTTGTGGTGCTTTTAGCCCACTCCTGTCCGAATAGGCTCTGCGAGACCTCATCCCTCCTTGCCCGTGCGGTTGTGGTAGGCCTCTGCCCGTGTGTTCCACAACTGTGGCCTCTCCTGGACCAAGCAGATGAGCTTCTCTACAACGCACGCACGAGGCATTGCAGCAGATGTCGGTTTGAACTGTGCGCATGTGCCCAACAAGTGAAAACCCACTTCCTGGTTTGTGCTTGTTTGGACTAGTTTGATCAACTCATTTACATAGACTTAACAAGTGTTGCATGAAAAACGCTGTGCGTACGGAGGTGCTTCCGTGTGCTGTGCGTTGTTTTCACACACCCATTGACTTCAATGGGTGCGTGATGCGTGGAAAACGCCCAAAGAACGGACATGTCGTGACTTTTTCGCAACGGACCAACGCTGCGTAAAAATCACGCACATGTCTGCACGGCCCCATAGACTAATATAGGTCCGTGCGACGCGCGGGAAAAGCTTGCGCGTTGCACGGACGTGATTTCCGTTCGTCTGAATAAAGCCTTACATAGAATTAACAAGTGTTGCGTGAAAAACGCTGTGCGTATGGAGGTGCTTCCGTGTGCCGTGCTTTGTTTTTACGCACCCATTGACTTCAATGGGTGCGTGATACGTGGAAAACGCCCAAAGAACGGACATGTCGTGACTTTTTCGCAACGGACCAACGCTGCGTAAAAATCACACACATGTCTGCACGGCCCCATAGACTAATATAGGTCCGTGCGACGCTCGGCAAAAGCACGCGCGTTGCACGGAGGTGATTCCCGTTCGTCTGAATAAAGCCTTAGGGTATGTTCACACGTAGTGACCAAAAACGTCTGAAAATACGGAGCTGTTTTCAAGGGAAAACAGCCCCTGATTTTCAGATGTTTTTTAGCAACTCGCGTTTATAGGTGATTTTACCTTAGATCCTATACCTCCTTCTTCCGTGAAACTATTCCTATTGTTTTACATATTTTGTGCAATATCAAGGTTGTTTGCATAGCACTGTTCATGTGAAAACTTGCATGTCTGCCCAGTGTCTTATATAACATAAGCATTTGCATTTGTACCTTTAGAGATTATACATAGGTTTTAAGATCTTGTGGTGTCGTTTTAACACTAGTATTGTATAGCCACATACAGTTATTCCTGTCTGGATCTTCTGCATTTTAACATGTTTCCTAGATTGTTGCTATAATAAAGATTTTTTCTACTTTCAATAGTTAATTACTCCTTGTCCTGTTTTTGCGTATGGCAGACATTATAGTAGTTAGACTCCACCCAACTCAAATAAAACTGAGAATTAGAGATAGATCCTGCAGGGGAAAATTGCCAAAAACTACAGAATACAAGTCATACATTGGCCAGAAATACTGTTATTCCAAATGTACAAACATATGACAGCATATTCTAAAAAGTCACCTGAAAGGTTTGGTATGCTTTAACCTGCCAGTGATCTGTAAACTGGGGAATCCCAGTAGACTGAAAAAAGGGGGTTCAATATATTTCCATGGTTATTGAAAAAAAGCAAAATAGTTAATGGGAAGTAATGGGATGAATACAAGCTTACTAATATAGGTTACTATTCATATGTACAACTTAAACATGTTATTAAAAACACAAGAGACAAGGACACAACTAAGGCTATGTTCACATCTGCGTTAAAGACTCTGTTTTGGATTCCATCAAAAATTCCTGAGCTCATGCCGCACTGTTTTTTCTTGGTAAAATGACGGACACCGTGACGGAAACCTGGAAGGACAATTAAAATCAATTGTTTTCATAGGGCGCTGTCAGTGTACATCATATGACAGATCTGTAACAGCCTTGAATTATTTTTTTCTATATGATGGAACGGAAACATGGAAATCCTAGTGCAATTGTGAACTGCACCTAAAATGTATCCAGACACATGAATTTTCTAGATTGTTTGCAAGGCCAAAATAAAAAAAATCTTTGTAGAACTGGGATAGAGTTTATCAATATGTAGAAAAATTGTAAAACTGTGTGTGTGTGTGTGTGTGTGTGTGTGTGTGTGTGTGTGTGTGTGTGCGTCTGCGTGTGTGTGTGTGTGTGTGTGTGTGTGTGTTTGCGTGTGTGTGTGTTTTAGGCAGTTGTGAAAAAGTGCTGCAAAGTAAGAATGCTTTAAAAAATAGAAGTGTTAATAGTTTGTTTTTTTTATCAATTAGCAAAATGCAAAGTAAATGAAGAGAGGAGAAATCTAAATCAAATGAATATTTGGTGTGACCACCCTTTACTTTCAAAACAGCATTTGCAAAAAAAATTTTTATTAACTCGGCAGGGAGGTTGTTCCAAACATCTTGGAGAACTAAGCACATATCTTCTGTGGATGTAGGCTTCCTCAAATACTTCTGTCTCTTTATGTAATCTCAAACAGACTCGATAAAAATGAGTACAGAGCTCTGTGGGGGCCATGTCATCACTTCCAGGGCTGCTTGTTCATCTTTATGGTGAAGATAGTTTTTAATGACATTGGCTGTATGTTTGGGGTAGTTATCCTGCTGCAGAATAAATTTGGAGCCAATCAGTCGCCTCCCTGATGGTATTGCATGATGGATAAGTATCTGCCTGTATTTCTTAGCATTGAGGACACCATTAATCCTGACCAAATCCATTTGCTGAAATGCAGCCCCAAACTTGCAAGGAACCTCCACCATGCTTCACTGTTTCCTACAGAAACTCATTATTGTACCGCACTCCAGCCCTTCGTTGAACAAACTGCCTTCTGTTACAGCACCAAAATATCCACAGGACAAAATATTATTACAAAATCTTATATAAATCTTTATTAAATGTTTAATAAAATACACATAAAAAGGAGACCGATAACCCACAAAAAAGTTGTCAGTGTGAGGCCAGTATATTGCAAACATAGTAAAAAAAAATCGAACATATGTCCGACAAATACTAAATAGTAGCAAGCTACTGATCACTATATATATAATGCTGACAAGCATATAAAAATTGTTTTTATAAATGTCACAGAAAAGTAATTAGTAGGGAGCTATAGATGCAAAGAGTATACAGACGAAGCACAGGACTCCAGCTCCAAAGTATGTTTCACTATTTGCTTCATCATTATACCACTGGGACTTCCTCCGATCGCAAGAATGGGGGTCCCGAAGCCCCAAATTCTTCTCACTCTATCCCCCGCCATGAGGAGGAGCTTAAATGAGGCAGCAGTTCAGCAGGCAACAGCTACTTCATTCAATGTCCTCCTCACTGCAGTCAAGCAGTAATTAAGGAAGAGGGGATCTGGGACTTCCGTTCTCACAGTCGGTGGGGGTCCCAGTGTTGGTGCCCACAGAAATCAGACACATTAATAATTGTTGATTCTGAGAATACTCCTTTAAGTGGCACACATAAATCCACACAGTCAGCCAAATGTTGGTTTTTTTAAATGTGAACTAAAAGTATTTATTATTCACAGCAAAATAGATCAGAAGGCTCAAATGGTTACTAGAAAATGTAGGATGCCTCAAGTTTGGCAAAACACAGTCATGTGCAGTACACAGCCTGAGATATTAGTGCTGCACACTGGAACTAGATGACAGTGCTGTACACTAAGACTAAATGACAGCAGCCAAGAAATTTAGAAACAAACAGCACCAATATATTGCTATGTCAACAAGGAACATGCCTGTAAATGAAACCAACGGGTGCGATTTGGCCTATTTCATAGGGTGACCTTAAATGGCCATACTTCTAGTATAACATTTAAAATTTAAGTGTGGCCATGGTGTGGTATGTGGACCAGCAACCCTAAGAAAGGCAACTGGTTCATACATTCCACCCTTATGTTGAAATCGGGAATAATTTCCGAAGTAGTACGTAATTGGGGATAACGGTCAACTGCATTATTCTAATCCTATAATGTTACGCAAAATGACTCAAATATATACCCCAGAAATGGGAGAAAGGGATTAGTGAGGAGTAATGCAACAACCTATATGTTATTTAGTACATTTATGGACAATATTGTTGAAAAGCAAATCATAGTACAAAATAATTTGAATTAGACCATAACACCTCCTGGACGCAGCTGTATCATACATTGGTGATCACATCAAAGTGTAAAGCTAGAAGAATCGACAAGACAATTAGTAAAGCAAGTATAATCATCGTCATAATCTTTTCTGTAAAAATGAAGCTACACAACATCAATAAATAGAATTGCTCTATGAACTGCACAATATCATAGTTTATATTCATGCCATGTGGGGTGACAGAGTCCAATTTTTAATCCAACTCATCTCTCGCAATTTCAGGAGGTTAACCCTGTCACCCTCACGCCGAGGGCAAGGTATCCCGTCTATCACCTGAAATTTAAGTTGGCTGATGTTGTAATGAGCCTCTAAATAATGTTTGGCTACAGAGTATTCTAGTTTCTTAGAGCTTTAGTTGAATTGAGCTTTTGTGTTGGCCTTTACGTGTCTTTATGATTTGTGTGGTTTCCACTACATGTTGAAACCAACAAAACCACAAAATCAGAATTACAGGTCTCCCTCCTGGAATCTCTGTCCTGTTCTTGAATGAGAGAATACCCCATCTTTACACATTTTACATCTTGACACTGTTGCAATGGCAACAAGACAAACAAGGAAATGTATCATATTTAGGTTTGGACAAAAATCTCTGTTGAGCTTCACAAGATCCTGAATCTGCTTTCACCAAGCTGTCACGAATATTTTTTGGTCGTTTAAAGGCCATTATTGGAGGATCTTTGAACTCCTCGAATTACTAAATTGAAATGACCGAGGCACTGGTCAGTGAATCTGGATTCAGCATGCATTTATGAACTTACTCATTGTATTGTGAGTTTTAACAACAAGGCTAATCTTTACATGTTTAGCGCCAATTTCTGCACGTAGGCACAAAATATATCATGCAGCTCTGTAATATGCAAGCAAAAGTCCTAATAATTATACTTTATCTCAGTCTCACCTATTATCCCATTCCAAAGACATGTCCCAATATTTGTCTTTATCTACTGTTATTCTTCTCTTTTTTTTATTATTTTACTCATTCTCTTCTTTTACCTCTCCTCCAAAACCTAGCCTCGCTTTTTCTCTCATCATGCAGCTGTAGATTCGTTCTTAATCATTACATTTCTGTTCTTCCCATATCTTCTACTTTCTTTCCTGCCTAATCCACCTTTTTTTCCCTCTTGTTCATTTTTAGCTTTCTTCCAGGTTATATCAATCTAATCACGGTACTGACTTTATAGACAGTTGTTAGCAACTTAAATCTACACAGAAAGTTATATAACTAACAACTGCCTATTAACCTATCAGCCAGTTCATGTTAAGGGGTCTCAGATCAGCATAGTACAAATTTAAGTCATTGAACTCACTTCATTTTATGCATTTAAACCAAGAAAAGTAAGGCTGCAAGAAAGAACAGAATGCCTCTTCAAGTGTAATATAGAAGTGGTCCAATATTCTACCATCCGGTACAGGGACATATTGGTACTAATTAGGAAAAATATTCTGGGTACATATGCTTTGTAATTCCCCTTAATAATTCTCCCAACCCTCTATAAGAATATCTAAAGAGCTCATTAAAATAGATGAAAATTATCTGGACATGGGTTTTATAACAATAGCTGCCAAAGTTAAAAATGCAGAAATGTTAAATATATATATATACCCACCCATTTTTTTGCACCACCACTACCAACTGGTCCCGGTCCTCTTAGCTTGCAACTCAATGAATTTACATTCATCAACAGCATGGACAAAGCGTCACCATGGTAGATGGTGACTGATTATAACAGCCACTTGACATGACATCACATAGATGTCATTTCATCACATGGAGTGCGGCCAGATCCACCTGCAGGGAAAACCACACGCCACCTGCTTCAGAACCCGCATTCAGGATATGAGAAGTATCTTCCCATGTGAGTAGCAGATATACATTTACAGGGAAAAACTACTAAAGCAATTGTTTGAAATTTTAGCTCTTTTCTTGGTTATCTGAGAAACATTCAATACACCTTGAAATGAAAAGATCAGTGTATAACATGCTCCAATTCTGTTCTAATATTGCATTAATTTGCCTTGTCTTGTTACAAAATGAAGTAATAAAAAAGAGTACTATCCTGTGACTGAGCTATTACTCGAATCAATTCTCTTTTATCCCATCAATATGTCTCTAAATATAATATCTACAGAGTATAATGGGCTGCAGAAGTACTGAAGCAGGGGGTAGTTTAAACCCTTTATGCACATGTTATAGATGCTCCTATGTAAAGTGCCACTGTATGTGACAGTGGCGATTTAAAGTGTACCAGCACTTTGATCAAAATTTACTAAAAACTTCATAGCCAAAAAATCCATATTCTAGTGTGGTCTTCTTTGTTTTTAAAGTTTCCTATTATTTTTAATGAGCCTCTGAGAGCCTTGTTTCACCAGCACTGCGGTTTGCATTTCACGCTGTTGCTGTGGGCTTGTTCCTTACACGCCAGCTATACTGATGCAGGAACTTCCGTGCCCACAGTTCACACAGTGCTGTGCTTGAAAGTGAACTAATAGAAAAGCAGCAGATAACACAGCAAGTGGAGGGGTAAGAAGGAAGGCAAAGAATCAGCTCTTCAGATAATGGCGATCACAGCCAGCAGCCAAAGAGGGAGAGGGGGATTACATTTATGAGGTAGGGGCTGTGTACACAGCAAGAATGCTAGTTTACAGATTCCAGTGTCTGCAAAAGAAGAGCTTAGGTGGATAGCGAAAAGGAGAGCATAGGTTTTATAGTGAAGGTTTTATTTACCTAACATATACTGAGCGGAGAAGCTGGAGGAGAGGAGTGACAGGATCAGTATCTAGGTTTTCAATGCCCAGGTGTGATCCATCTTGTTGTCTCTGCTACTAGAGACAGACCACACATAGCAACAGGCAGTGGAGGCCAATTTAGGAGGAAGTGAGACCCGTAGTGGCCAGGACTTTTAAATCTTTTTACTGGTATAAGCAGCAATTTATTGTAACTATTGTGATTTACAAATAGGTAAGATATCTCATTGGCTATCAAAAGAAAATAAGTTGTTTCAAAGTCCAGTTACCATTTAAGGTGAATTTGGGGATCGTACTGTAAAAAAAATAAAAATGCTACAAGTTAAGACTCAGGATGGTGTGACTGAGCAGGGAACTGGTTGAATTGCCAGGGCTCTGTGTCTGTGACTGGTTATGGTTATTATTGTTTGGCTATTTTTACCATGGGCAAGTCTAGAAATGTTAAAATCAAGGTCCCTTCGGTCAACTTACCAGGGAGATTGAGTCTTTTCTTGAGGACTTTGTTAGGGAATCACTCGTTGCACAATTCCCAAAAGGCTGCTGGAGACTGTCGGAAGCAAGCGTGCAAATAAAACCGCCACCCCAAATCCGTCACAATTCTGATCGACATAATCTAAGACTACTCTGATATTTTCGACAGAGTCGACCGCAAGGCGGGATGGTTTTTGCTGCACAGAACCCAGGTTGTTCAGAGTTCAGTGTTGGATAAGGGGTGCAATGCAGGTTATACCTGAACAGGTAACCAGATAGCCAGAGGGTAAACAGAGTGCAAATCATCAAGTAAGTGGATAACCCCTGTATACAGTGCTCCATAGATCGCCCACCCCTGTATATAGCCCCCCCTGTAGATATAGCCCACCTCTGTATATAGTCCCCCTGTAGATATAGCCCACCCCTGTATATAGTATCCCACAAATTGCTCCCCCTATAGTGCTCCACAGAAAGCCCACCCCTGTATATAGCCCCCTGTAGATATAGCCCACCCCTGTATATAGTGCTCCATAGATCGCCCACCGCTGTATATAGCCCCCCTGTAGTTATAGCCGACCCCTGTATATAGTGCTCCACATATAGTCCACCCCTGTATACAGTGCTCCACATATAGTCCACCCCTGTATATAGCCCCCCTATAGATATAGCCCACCCCTGTATATAGTGTTCCACATATAGTCCACCCCTGTATATAGTGCTCCACAGATAGCCCACCCCTGTATAAAGCCCCCCTGTAGATATAGCCTACCCCTGTATATAACGCTCCATAGATCGCTCACCCCTGTATATAGCCCCCCTGTAGATATAGCCTACCCCTGTATATAATCACCCTGTAGATATAGCCCACCCCTGTATATAGTATCCGACAAATAGCTCCCCCTATAGTGCTCCACAGAAAGCCCACCCCTGTATATTGAAGTGAAACAAAAAAGGACACGGCGCCAAACTTGCGGTATCAATATGTAATGGGCGGAGAAAAAACAATATATGCTCACCTCCAAGGTTGTGAATTACCGGCATGTAATTCGTAGTAGAGAAGCTGCTGCCAATCCCAACGCAAAACTCCCAAGGGGTTGCCAAAATAGTAGAAAATACAGGAAGAAAAAACGGGATGCACGGCGCTGCTTAATAAGAAAGGTTTTAATGACGATAAATGCTACGCGTTTCGATACCGGACCGGCATCTTCATCAGGCCTGATGAAGATGCCGGTCCGGTATCGAAACGCGTAGCATTTATCGTCATTAAAACCTTTCTTATTAAGCAGCGCCGTGCATCCCGTTTTTTCTTCCTGTATTTTCCACCCCTGTATATAGCCCCCCTGTAGATATAGTCCACCCCTGTATATAGTGCTCCACATAAAGTCCACCCCTGTATATAGTGCTCCACAGATAGCCCACCCCTGTATATAGCCCCCCTGTCGATATAGCCCACCCCTGTATATAGTGCTCCACAGATAGCCCACCCCTGTATATAGCCCCCCTGTAGATATAGCCTACCCTTGTATATAGTGCTCCACATATAGTCCACCCCTGTATATAGTGCTCCACATATATTCCACCCCTGTATATAGCCCCCCTGTAGATATAGCACACACCTTTATACAGTGCTCCATAGATCGCCCACCCCTGTATATAGCCCCCCCTGTAGATATAGCCAACCTCTGTATATAGTCCCCCTGGAGATATAGCCCACCCCTGTATATAGTGTCCCACAAATAACTCCCCCTATAGTGCTCTAAAGATAGCCCACCCCTGTATATAGCCCCCTGTAGATATAGCCCAGCTCTGTATATAGTGCTCCACGTATAGCCCAACCCTGTATATAGCCCCCTCTAGATATAGCCCACCCCTGTATATAGTGCTCCACATATATCCCACCCCTGTATATAGCCTCCCTGTAGATATAGCCCACCCTTGTATATAGTGCTCCACATATAGTCCACCCCTGTATATAGTGCTCCACATATAGTCCACCACTGTATATAGCCCCCCTGTAGATATAGCCCACCCCCGTATACAGTGCTCCATAGATCGCCACCCCTGTATATAGCCCCCCCCTGGAGATATAGCCCATCTCTGTATATAGTCCCCCTGTAGATATAGCCCACCCCTGTATATAGTATCCCACAAATAGCTCCCCCTATAGTGCTCCACAGATAGCCCACCCCTGTATATAGCCCCCCTGTAGATATAGCCCACCCCTGTATATAGTGCTCCACATATAGTCCACCCCTGTATATAGTACTCCACAGATAGCCCACCCCTGTATAAAGCCCCCCTGTAGATATAGCCCACCCCTTTATACAGTGCTCCATAGATCGCCCACCCCTGTATATAGCCCCCCCTGTAGATATAGCCAACCTCTGTATATAGTCCCCCTGTAGATATAGCACACCCCTGTATATAGTGTCCCACAAATAACTACCCCTATAGTGCTCTAAAGATAGCCCACCCCTGTATATAGCCCCCTGTAGATATAGCCCAGCTCTGTATATAGTGCTCCACGTATAGCCCAACCCTGTATATAGCCCCCTCTAGATATAGCCCACCCCTGTATATAGTGCTCCACATATATCCCACCCCTGTATATAGCCTCCCTGTAGATATAGCCCACCCTTGTATATAGTGCTCCACATATAGTCCACCCCTGTATATAGTGCTCCACATATAGTCCACCACTGTATATAGCCCCCCTGTAGATATAGCCCACCCCCGTATACAGTGCTCCATAGATCGCCACCCCTGTATATAGCCCCCCCTGTAGATATAGCCCACCTCTGTATATAGTCCCCCTGTAGATATAGTATCCCACAAATAGCTCCCCCTATAGTGCTCCACAGAAAGCCCACCCCTGTATATAGCCCCCCTGTAGATATAGCCCACCCCTGTATATAGTGCTCCAACGATAGCCCACCCCTGTATAAAGCCCCCCTGTAGATATAGCCCACCCCTGTATATAGTGCTCCATAAATCACCCACCCCTGTATATAGCCCCCCTGTAGATATAGCCCACCCCTGTATATAGTGCTCCATAGATCGCCCACTCCTGTATATAGCCCCCCTGTAGATATAGCCCACCCCTGTATATAGTGCTCTATAGATCGCCCACCCCTGTACATAGCCCCCTGTAGATATAGCCTACCCCTGTATATAGTCCCCATGTAGATATAGCCCACCCCTGTATATGGTGCTCCATAGATAGCCCACCCCAGTATATAGCCCCACCTGTAGATAGACACCCCCCCGTAGATAAAGCCCCCACGTGTAGATAAAGTCCCCCCGTAGATAAAGTCCCCCCGTAGATAAAGTCCCCCTTGTCGATAAAGCCCCCCCGTAGCTAAAGTCCCCCCGTAGCTAAAGTCCCCCTCGTAGATAAAGCCCCCCCATGTAGATAAAGTCCCCCCGTAGATAAAGTCCCCCTTGTAGATAAAGCCCACCCCCCGTGTAGATAAAGCCCCCCCCGCAGATAAAGTCCCCCCCCGTAAATAGTGCTCCATAGATCACACACCCCTGTATATAGTGCTCCAAATATAGTCCACCCCTGTATACAGTGCTCCACATATAGTCCACCCCTGTATATAGCCCCCCTGTAGATATAGCCCACCCCTGTATATAGTGCTCCACATATAGTCCACCCCTGTATATAGTGCTCCACAGATAGCCCACCCCTGTATAAAGCCCCCTGTAGATATAGCCTACCCCTGTATATAACGCTCCATAGATCGCTCACCCCTGTATATAGCCCCCCTGTAGATATAGCCTACCCCTGTATATAATCACCCTGTAGATATAGCCCACCCCTGTATATAGTATCCGACAAATAGCTCCCCCTATAGTGCTCCACAGAAAGCCCACCCCTGTATATAGCCCCCCTGTAGATATAGCCCACACCTGTATATAGTGCTCCACATAAAGTCCACCCCTGTATATAGTGCTCCACAGATAGCCCACCCCTGTATATAGCCCCCCTGTCGATATAGCCCACCCCTGTATATAGTGCTCCATAAATCACCCACCCCTGTATATAGCCCCCCTGTAGATATAGCCCACCCCTGTATATAGTGCTCCATAGATCGCCCACTCCTGTATATAGCCCCCCTGTAGATATAGCCCACCCCTGTATATAGTGCTCTATAGATCGCCCACCCCTGTACATAGCCCCCTGTAGATATAGCCTACCCCTGTATATAGTCCCCCTGTAGATATAGCCCACCCCTGTATATGGTGCTCCATAGATAGCCCACCCCAGTATATAGCCCCCCCTGTAGATAGACACCCCCCCGTAGATAAAGCCCCCACGTGTAGATAAAGTCCCCCCGTAGATAAAGTCCCCCCGTAGATAAAGTCCCCCTTGTCGATAAAGCCCCCCCGTAGCTAAAGTCCCCCCGGAGCTAAAGTCCCCCTCGTAGATAAAGCCCCCCCATGTAGATAAAGTCCCCCCATAGATAAAGTCCCCTTTGTAGATAAAGCCCACTCCCCCGTGTAGATAAAGCCCCCCGTAGATAAAGTCCCCCCCGTAGATAAAGTCCCCCCGTAGATAAAGTCCCACTTGTAGTTAAAGCCCCCCCCCGTGTAGATAAAGCCCCTCCGTAGATAAAGTCCCCCTTGTAGATAAAGCCCCCCCGTGTAGATAAAGTCGTCCCCCCCCCCGTAGATACAGCCACGCACTTTTTTATTACAATTAAAAAAACAAAAGACTATTCAAACTCACCTTAATCCCGCTCCCACGCCGGCCGGCAGCAATGGAGACCTGCTCTCTTCTGCGCAGGTCTCCTGGGGGTTGAACGAAGCGTCTATGAAAGGCGCTGATTGGCTGGGCAGGATGACTTTGCCTGTCATTCAGCGCTTTTCAGCGACGGAAGCTTCAATTGGTACAAAAGGTACCAGTCGCTTCACTGGTACAAAAGCACTGAATAGCCGGGCACGGAACGTACCCGGCAATTCATTGCTTCTAATTGTACCAGTGTCCTACAGACACAGGTACAATTATAGTGAAGGAGGAGGTGGCGCTGGCGCCCCCCTCTAAGTTACACCCGGGGCACATGCCCCGCCTGCCCTCCCCCAGCTACACCCCTGCACAAGAGATGTGCTTTGTAAATTTGTCAGCTTGTCTTATAGAGCGGGTTTGCTAAGCTAAATCAAAAGTGGTATAAGGAAGAGAAGTGTCAAACAGGTCCTGCATGATGCACAAAAATGTATCATACAGCATGCACCACTGTAATAAATTTTGTGCCTGTCTGTTCTAAATTTACACTGTATAAACCTTACACAGCTTAGCAAATGTGAGCCTTTATTCCTTCACAGTACTTGGGATGTTCCAACTCTTTTGCAAAAAGTTATCAGACCTGCCAACTCTTTAATCGTTGACTAATACCATCCAATAGAGCTCCAATTCCACTTATTGCAACTGCAGGATCAACCCGGATGCAACCTAAATAGCACCAATCAAGACAGTAGGGTAGAAGGAGGTACACTTATCCCACTATAGGCAATACTGCTGTTTTTTTAATACCCTGAAGTGGAAAATTCCTTCCTCCTTTCGTTCCTTCCTAGCTTTCTGCAGGGCTTCTTTATATTATTTAAACCACAGTACCTTTGGTTAGTATGTTATTTTGACATATTTTATTATGTTATTTTGGTCTAACACTATAACTCTATGTTATGAGTCGACCCAAATAGAAATAAAAACAGGGGTTAGGGTGCTACTATGTCTGGGCACTACATATTGGGCACTAAATTAGCATATCTGTGGCAAAATGTAGAAATAAAAACAGGGGTTAGGGCGCTACTATGTCAGTCGGTGGATATGGAAGTATACTACTATTAGAAATGGAAAAAATGATGTCACTGCTTGACGAAGACATTTATTGTAATAAAAACAGGATGCATAAAAAAATAAGGTCATCAACAAACAAACTGGCAGCAAGAGAGACACATACATACATACATACATACATACATACATACATACATATACATATACACACACACATACATGCACATATGCACATGCACACACACACACACACATGCACGCACGCACGCACGCACACACACACACACACACACACACACACACACACACACACACACACACACACACACACAGACTGAAGGTGCTATATGCATATTTGCAGAAAATTTACTTTTAGGAACCAGTGCATGAATTTGGAGCTGTACATCTTTCGTGATTGTTCTATGAACTTTTAACAATTTAAGTTCCTTTTTCTATGTAAGGGCTTATTTACACAGCTGTCAGGTCTTTGGTAACTATACACACATATATAAATACAGTATATATAGATCCATTGCTGATTTAAAAAAACAACAACTTTGCTTAGGCTTCATTCACATCTGCGTCGGGGGTTCCGTTCATGGGTTTCGTCAGACCTTTCCATCAGGGGAGCCCATGAACG
This sequence comes from Rhinoderma darwinii, assembly GCF_050947455.1. Lineage (NCBI taxonomy): Eukaryota > Metazoa > Chordata > Amphibia > Anura > Rhinodermatidae > Rhinoderma > Rhinoderma darwinii. The sequence goes on from NC_134688.1 coordinate 229,359,917, forward strand.
GAAACCAAACGGAAACCATAGCTTTCCGTTTGAATTACCATTGATTTCAATGGTAATGTTTCCATTGCTAACGGTTTCCATTTGTCTCTGTTAAGTAAGGTTTCCATTTTTTTGGAAGAATCAATAGCGTAGTCGACTACGCTTTTGAATCCGCCCAAAAAATGGAAACCTTACGGAACGGAGACAAACAAAAAGCATTAGCAACGGAAGCATTACCATTGAAATCAATGGTAATTCAAATAAAAAGCTATGGTTTCCGTTTGGTTTCCATTCATGGGTTCCCCTGATGGAAAGATTTGATGGAACCCATGAACGGAACCCCCGACGCAGATGTGAATGAAGCCTTACCATTAAATATTTAAATAATAGGCACATTATAGGCACAAAAGTGAAAGTCACTCAAAATGTATTCAACTTAACAGTCAAAATCATCAACGCTTCATGAAAATGGAAGTCCAGATGAGAGCAGAACTATAATCTAATTTGATCATTGGTGTAAAGTTCTGGAGTTGTTGAATAGCAGCATTCATTAACCACTAAATGTGAAGACTTGCATATCAAGGCAGGGCCTGAATTGAGATCCCAGGCCTACTTAATATGGACAAGTAGAGTTGAGATCTTAAAGGGGTTATCCCAGAATCATAAATGATCACCTATCCACAGAATAGGTGATAATTGTCTGATCGCTAGGGGCACCACCGCTTGGACAATAACATATCACAAGAACGGGGGTCACAAATCCGTCGTTTCTCCTCACTGTCCCCCCACAGTGAGGAGGAGCTTGGATGGAGCTGCAATTGGACATGCAACTGTCTCTTCATTCAATGACTATAAGAATTACAGAAACAGCCGAGTGCTGTACTTGGCTGTTTCTGTCAGTCCCATAGACTTTGACTGTAACAGCAGCGCACTTGCTCAACCCCTTCTCCGTTCAATGTTCTCACTGAGGTCGAGCAGTAAAGAGGAACAGGGAGTTTGGGAACCCTGTTCTCGCAATCAGTGGAAGTCCCAGCGGTGGGGCCCTAAGATCAGAAAATTATGAGCCAATTAAATGTATGCACAATTAATCCCTAAGGATCACTAAAGCCTGTAAAATAAATAACCCCTAAAACTTAACAGGTTCTGTCTATTCTGCGCAGGTATGGGGACTTAGCTCTAGGCCATTGCACTGGATTTTGTGTGCATGAAATTAGTTCATGTGTGCATACTTCAATTTGGATGGAAGATCTTGTCTGGTGCGGACTTCGTTCTAGATTAATATATTAGATTGATATACTGGAACATGCAGACGTGCTGCAGCTTCTTGCTAGAGTTGTAGCTCTCCCCAGTGCTTGATTCACAGCTACACTGCTCCTTACTGCTGCGTAATGTCTTCTATGCTGCTGATGGTGCTTCTATAGGTGTGTATGTTTGATAGAGAGAAATAGGGTAGCAGGATCTAATGGCAGAAATAATAGTAGTACAGTCTCCTCCCCTTGTGGAGCTGAGTTCATGGAAAAGTAAGAATTGGAGATAGAGCCTGCAGAGGGGAAAACTGCTAAAACAAATGCAGAATATAAGTTATATAAGGTACAAGAATAGTGTTATTCCTCATGTACACACACGTGACAGCTCAACTCTGAAGAGTCATCTGAGAGTTTAGGTACGCTTTAAGCGTTGAGCCTTTCCAATTCTGTGAACTTGGTGCTTTTAGAGATTTCCACTTCACAACAATAGGACTTTCATTTGACCAGAACATCTCTAACAGGGCAGAAATTTAACAAACTGACTTGTCGAGTTGTTATAGTCTATGACTGCCATATTGAAAGTCACTGAGCTGACCACTGGCCAGTTCTGTAGCTAATGTTTGTCTGGAGACTGGCTATATGCCTGATTATATAACTTTTTTATGTACCTGATAGCAATGGGTATAGTTAAAATGGTTGAACTAACTCCTTAGAAGAAGTCTTCACACATTATAACTTTCCTGAAATATCTACAGTACATTTTTTAATCCAAATGTTGCTTCCTCCATATGCAAAACACTGTTAAAGATATCCTATATGCATACTGCAGCTAAAAGTACAAATAATGTCACCAATAAAAATAGCGTTATATGGAAGTCGCCAGTGCAAGGGTCTACTTGATAATGCATGATTAATGTTATTATATTTCCATTTCTGATTTCTTAACATAAGATGATATAAGTGAAATTAATGTTAAGAAAAAGCTACCACAATAAAAATGATCTGTCCTGTGTAAGGCACAATGCAGCTGCCAGCGCAGCGTGAAGACAAACAGAGTCAGTGTAACATCTGTTTTCTGTTATGATCTGATTTTTTCACAAAAGCTACTGTCATAAAAATGCAGCTTCTCTTATTTTTTTGAACAGAGGTAAAGTTTTCCGCCTGGTGTTGGGATTATCTGTCCCCAGACAGGCTCTTTCCTTCGTACTATTTATCAAATTCTGCATTTTTTCATTTAAAAATAAAGACAGTTAAAAAGGACAATACATAATCCTGATGATGCAAGATTTCCTAAAGGAATTCACATTTGGCATTTTTTTCTACATTGGAACTGTAATAGTTCCTAATTGTCAATGCAGTTGTGAAACTTCAGACATAATGCAGGGAATATATCAAAAGTTTTATGTTCGTTTTCTATCATATAATAGTAGTAATTTTTGGCACATGCCATAGTTGTACTAAAATTTGTCACTTTTTACTTCTCGCCCTTTCCGAAAGAGGCTAGAAAAGGGGACAGTTTTTTTTTTCCTACAGTTGCCTTTAGTGGCAAAGGGGTCATCAGGGGAAAAGGTGCATAATAACCTATAATAGACAGATACATGTGGTCTGGTGGTTATCTGAGTCTGTACTTTTATATAGGAGAGCCTTCCTATCGCTGTTTACATAAGCCCAGTCCCTGGGATTTGATAGGATGAAGGAGCAGCAACTAGAAATGTACAAGCGGCAACAATGATTGGATGAGCCTCTGATCCGAACAAATCCCAGGGGCTCATTGTCTTATATCCTCTATGCCTCATCCTATTTGTATGTGTTGTGTCCATAATTGCTATTTATCCTTTAACTGAATAAAAGTTAAATTTTAGACAGTAGTACTTTATCAGTGATAGTAATTTTTCAGTCATGGCACTGTTGAGAGAATAAGGGTCTTCCATCTTTTTTTGTTTCATTTTTACTTTCTTCTTTTCAGTGATATTCTAATTGTTACAGAAGGCAATGTGACATCACTGTAAAAATTACTGCCGCACTCCTTCTTCAGCAGCTAGCGCATGGTACTATATAATACTTACCCCAGCTGCTGCAGAACTCTTTTTGTGATGGAGGAGGAAGAGCATACTGCATTTCAAATCAATTATTAATTTACATATTTATTTTACCTTTTTCCTACCCTCCCATACACACTTCAAAATCATGGTCATTTTGGGATATTTGGATAGATAACTCTACATAGATAGAAGTCAGAAGGGCACATGTAAGATAATCTCTTAGAAATAATAATTATCACCAACACCAACAACAAACTATATCTGATTTAAAAAAAAAAAACGCATAAATCTTTGGTGCACAATAATAGTAATGTCATAGTTTCTCACCACCCTTTCTAATTTATTTCAATGCAAATGTGTGGTAACAAGCCATTTAATTGGTGTTAATTGCTGCAATAAAGACAGTTTTATCTGTGATTCCAGCCAGTAGGCAAAGCATTGCATAATTATATTTCTTCTTTATGATACACAAGGGGGTGATGATAAAATGGTGAAGAACATTGTGACGGATCACTCAGAGATCTGACAAATGACTTGGTTACTTTCTGGTAGGATTGATATTTTGAGCATCTCCATGTAACACTGTTCATTGGTATATGGTTCTTAAACAAATAACAAGAATCCTGTGGAGAACTCCTTTAAGATGTCAACCGCTTAGGTTAGTGACATTTCCACTATTTCAATCTCCTGCCATAGAAGCAAAAGAGAACAATTAAAAAATTGACGCTTTGTTACTGGAAAAGCAGCTTTTTATTTCTGAATACCACAAATCACATGGTCATCAAGTGGACAAAGAGTCTCCTTATCCAATTAGGAGTCCAATATCTTATTGACTTTTCTGTAGTGAATATCCAAAACACCTTCAGGCTATTTTAAACAATTTCCACCCCAAAAAAATAATATATTAATAAATCAGAAGGTAGAGTGATCGCCAAAGTTGGTAGTTATGTTTTATTAATTTGCACAGATATTGGTATTTTTCAGTTTTATTGTGGTGGATTGTCTTCGTCCCCAAATATTTTCATTGACAGAAACTAATGTGCCAGAGTTTTCATCTGGAACTTCCACTAGTAATCAACTTCTCCACATGGCCTTCAGGAGTAGGCTTTGAGTCAAGTTGAAGAAAAAGTGAAGAGCAGTGCTACAAGTTCATTAGCCTTTGTTTATCTGTTTAAATCGGTGTCCAAAAACATTCAATTATGAAAAAACTAAATACAGGAATAAAAGGTGCTTAGTGAGGTACACATTTCAAAATTTTTACGCACTTGGTCACATAAACAGCAGAAAAGTGACTAAAGCTGGTCAAAGTCCTAACGATTATTAGTAATGGTCCACTTGTTGGTCAAATATATGTCTTCGACAATGTCCCCTGCCCAACTAGTGTTCCAATTTCGAAAACAAATTGGCTGTATTGTGGGCAAATCTTTACATCTATGCACAGCTTAATATGGACAGCAGCAGTTTCTTTACTGGCCCTATTATTTTGCTGTATTTTACAGCTGCTTTTAATAGTAGACACTGCCCCCCTGATCTTGAAATTTAGCTCAGAGAGGTACAGTAGAGCTGTCTTCCTCAAAGCCACAAAGCAAGGTAGAGACAAATCCTTGCTCATTATTAAGTCCTTTTCCATACAGCTCTTTTTGCCTCTTTTCTTGTAAAGTACTGATGTCTTCTATGTTAAATTCACCTTCAGTTCAACAAAGATAGCAGCTTGAATAGTTTTATTCTTCAGAATTAAACTATTGGATTCAAAGAAGGTTGGTACAGAAAAGGCAGTAATCTGAGCTCTGTGTAACTGACAAGCCCAGGAGCGATCTTATCTATGTGCTTTTAACTATACAGGTCTCTTATTTCGATTAACTCAGTTAGCAGCGGTGATTTGTTTTGCCACATAGTCATAAGACTACATTGGGGTTAAAAAAAACGATAATAATTACAGTACATTGGAAAAAGAGACAAAATATTGTTGTAAAATTAGTGCTGAACCATAAGACTTTTTTCAAAATTAGAAGCCATGTCTTTTGGTATAAAAACAAATCCACTGTAAAAGAAATACAACAGACTAACATCTTCAAGGAATCACATCTTTGTCATCCTTAATCAGGTTACAGTTTCTAATAAGTTTTCTCTGCTTTATTCTGCTCATTTATCTGTGTTAATTGCTCTTTTCTGCATTAATTTAAACCCTCATTCGCATTGCCTGATAGATCATTCACTCGCTCTATCCAACAGAATATATCAAAGAAGAAGAAGGAAAACAAATCAGTGACTATTGTCTCATGCACACAGCAAAATTGTGTGCACTGAGCCTGTATATTGGCACACACTGTACATATGGTTTAATATTATGGGGTCATAGGCACACTATGTGTTGTCGTATGGTACCTTTATGTAACACTGAATAGGGGAGGTAATCTACAATCGAAGAATTTGTTCTAGAGAAGAATATCTTTGTAATACAGTATCAAATGTATTATATTAAACAATTTATTTTCTTTCCATATGAAATTAGAGGCATACAGAGGTACAGTATGACCACATAGATTTCTATGGGTGCCGTATTGTGGATCCTTATAACTCGGAAACTTGTACATAATACAGTCATTTGCATTAGGCCTACAGATGAAAGCTATGGGTAAATTAATTTGAGAAACTCAAGATTACCAAGAATAGGCCAATTTGCATCACGTAGGATTAATGGTAGTTTATACCTACATATATAAGATAAACAGCTTTTCTTTGCTTGGATGAAATAGCAAACCATGAATGGACTCATATATAAAGGCTCATACTGTTTCTTTACCAGTAAAGCAAGCAATAGAGATAATTGAGATCTTAACCACATTTAGCTAACCAAATAAGACAAGATACAACCGTGTAAATTATCTGTGCCCTCTCTTTCTATTTGAATTGATAAGAATAACCAATGTTTAGAAAAAAAGCTGCTGCTTCTGAAGAAAAAAACAGTACTAGAAATGAAACCAGAGGAAACCAACAAATAAACAGATATATATTTAAAAAGTATGATTAAAGAGGCTCTGTCACCACATTATAAGTGGCCTATCTTGTACATGACGTGATCGACACTGTAATGTAGATTACAGCAGTGTTTTGTATTTAGAAAAACTATCATTTTTGACGGAGTTATGACCTATTTTAGCTTTATGCTAATGAGTTTCTTAATGGACAACTGGGCGTGTTTTACTTTTTGACCAAGTGGGCGTTGTGGAGAGAAGGGTATGATGCTGACCAATCAGTGACCAATCAGCGTCATACACTTCTCTCCATTCATTTACTCTGCACATAACGATATAGCTATGTGCAGCCACATAAACACACTATAACGTTACTGCAGTGTCCTGACAATGACTATACATTACCTCCAGCCAGGATGTGATGTCTATTCACAATCCTGACACTTCTGTAGCGTCTGTGTGAGATTTACAGCAAGGCAAGCATAATCTCGCAAGATTACGATGTAACCTGTCATTTAAAAGGAGATTACACTTACCTTGCTGTAAATATCACATAGATGCTACAGAAGTGTCAGGATTCTGAACAGACATCACGTCCTGGCTGGAGGTAATGTATGTTCACTGTCAGGACACTTGAGTAATGTTATAGTGTGTTTATGTGGCTGCACATAGTGATGTAATAAGATTACTATGTGCTGTGTAAATTAATGGGGAGAAGTGTATGATGCTGATTTGTCACTGATTGGTCAGCGTCATATACTTCTCTCCACAACGCCCACTTGGTCAAAACGAAAAACACGCCCAGTTATCCATTAAGAAACTCATTAGCATAAAGCTAAAATAGGTCATAATTCCGTCAAAAATGATTGTTTTTCTAAATAAAAAACACTGCTGTAATCTACATTACAGCGCCGATCACATTATGTAGAAGATAGGCCACTTATAATGTGGTGACAGAGCCTCTTTAATACACTCCTCAACATTAAAATTGCAGGAACAGGAAGGAAAAGTTTTGCAATTGCGGAAATCACAGGATCGTTAGACATGTTAATGATATGCAAATGATTAAAAAAATGGAAGCAAAATATTCCAAAGATCTTCATCTATTCAGTATCAAGTATAAGCGCCATGCACAGAAATACACGCACTTACACGCGTTGGCATGCTATCAATGAGGTTATTAATGGTTGTCTGAGGAATATTATGCCGACCAACGATGACCCAGGTGGGCTGGATGGGAGATAAGTCGCTGGCCATGGTAGCATGTTTCGGCCACGCAGGCTGCTCACTGTAGCACGAGCAACATGCGGCCTGGCGTTGTCCTGTTGAAAAATGGCTTCTGAGACACTTTGGAGAAATTGCTGTACCACTGGTTCCACAACCAAATCCATGTAACGCCGAGCTGTAAGTGTAGCTGAAATGTAGACTTGAGGGGTCCGACTACTGTACATTATGCAAACCCAAACCATAGTCCCGGGAGTAGGAAAGGTGTGACGTTCCCTTGTGAAGGCCTCTTCATGGCATTGTCCACGTGGTCTCCAGACCAATCTTCGGCTATCATTGCATCCGAGACAAAAGCAGGGACTCAAAGATATTCCAGCCTCCATTGCCGTCTTGCTGTGCACCATAATAGAATGGAACACCTGTAGCTGGATGTCTGGCTCATAGACCAATGTCGTGCAAACACCTTCTAATGGTTTGTGTTGACACTAGTTGCCACCCTAGGCTTGGGATGTGACATCCAATTTTACTTGCAGTACAGAATGGATCACTATGGGCCATTCTTCCAATCAGACAACCTTCCGCGCACCTCTTGCTGTCATTCCCATTCGTGGTTGTTCCACCAACCTCCGGGACACCCAATGTTAAACAGTGCTGACATCTCTGCCTAGGCGCATAGCGATCTGCCGGTGTGATAAGCCAAGGTCTCTCAGCTCAATGATTCTGTCCCTCTCAGTTTGCGACAAGTGACGATAACTGGCATGTCGACGAACAGGAGGCATTGCACAATCATCCCACAACCACTTGATCTGATTTTTGAGGTTTCATGTAGCTAAAAAAACTTTGCTTTCAATCTGGCTTTTATGCCCCTTCCACATGCCACAGATTGGAGCTAAGTGCTTGAAAATTTGATAATTTGCAGATCTAAGCGACACCTGATACTTCCTCGATTTGCATAACCTTACAGCTTGCCCTTCTTGTTGTTGCAATTTTAATGTTGAGGAGTGTATTATGGTCCCATACTTATAAAGTGTAAGCAGGGAATGTAATTAATACTGAGAACTCTAGGGATGCTTTAAACAGGGCAGGCTGTATACCATTCTCTGACTATCTAGTCTGGGATTGTTACACTATTAGCTAATGTGTAAAACAAATGCCTCTGCATCAGTGGACACTACATAAAACATGATATGTGTCCATCCAACATGTTTAACTGGGCAAAACGGCATCATCAGGAGACCTGGACACAAAGTCCATTCTTATATATCTTCAACATATACCACTTTCCAATACTTTCCAATCACAAGCGTATAAAATAATTAACATTATTAATAATATGTAGACAAAACAAAATAATTTGTCTGCATTAAAGGCTATATGCACCTTTGAAAGGGATTTTTTTTTTAACTAAAAAGGTCAATCAGTCAATCAGTGTGATTGGTGCAACTTTATAATTAGTTTTTATTAAAAATTATTTTTACTTTTTGAGATACAGCTGCTCTATATTCTGCATACAGAGCAGCTGTATCGTGCGCTACGACCTGAATCTGTAAGTCCCGCGGACCTAACGGGTTCAGTATCAGCGGGTCCTTCGTGTCTCTGACTCGCAGGATCCACCTGCAATCTATCACATCTACGTTATGAACTTAGATGAGATGGATTACAGGTGGATACACGCAGGACCCACTTTCACTGAACCCGTTAGTCCCGTGGACCTGATGGGTACAGGATTTAGCGAACGATACAGCTGCTCTGTATAGAGGATACGGAGCAGCTGTATCTCAAAAAGTTAAAATAATTTCTAATAAAAACTAATTATAAAGTTGCATCAATCACACTGATTGACTTTAAAAAAAAAAAAACAGAATCCCTTTCAAAGGTTTATGTAGCCTTTAATGAATCAGATAGGGATTTACTGTAAATAGTAACATTGCTAATTTTATCAATACATCAGCTTTCATCTAGCCCCCAACAGTTTCGGAACATGGTAAAAGACAATAGAGGGAAGTGTTACGGACTTTTACCAAATACCCATTGGAATCCTCCCTCCCCCCAAAAAAAGGCCACCCAGTACCGAGGCTGTGCCTACTTAAACCTTGTGCTTTCTTTCATGCTAAAAAAAAGATTCCACAAAAAGAAAGAAAAATAGGAAATTAAACCAAAAAGGAAAATGCTAAAAAGGACCAAGAATACCAAGATGGTGCAAACAGAACTAAGGGGTCATGCTGATACTTTCCCAACCCATCTCCACCAGATATACTGGGTTCATTAGGCGAACCATAAATCCTAAAGAAAGTTTTTACGTTTCTAAAACAAAAGGGAATAGTACATGATATACAAGACCAATAGTAGCAGCATATAAAAGTAATCAAGAAGAGATGCAACACCAATCATTCATCTTCCTATTTGATGTTGACTCATATTTTTTTTATATATTGTTACTATTGGTATTGTTTATAGGCTATATACTCTTTTAGAATTTTATATTTATTTATTTAATAATGGATACTGGGTGTTAAATGTCTTTATAATTGCATATTTCTGACTGCTGCAGGGGAAATGTAGTATTAAATGGTAGTGATTAAGATAAATGGGGGGCTATGTAATACAAGCTCTTAATTAATGCCTTTCCCCTCTGGATAATAGAATGGGATCTCAAGCAGGGGACCCCATCTATGATGTCTCTTTGCCCTAATAGGGCATATAAATATGGGTTATCTTGATGAGAGACATACTGTTCTCCTTTATATTTAATGTGGAATATCTTTGGAAAGTCAAGAAATTGAAGTTAATCAAGTTGATTAAGTAGAATTAGACATAATCTATTTTATTAATGTTGAATAACAGAGTAACAATGTCAGCTATTTCACCTCTGCCCTTCATTTGCATTATGATTTTTTTTTAATAAAAGTCACAATTACTAGATCTTAAATATATTTGTATTTCAAAGTGAAGCAAAACTCAAAGTTATGTAACAGAACTAAGCATTAACATTCTAATATTCATCTTCCTTCAAATAAAAATGAAAGCAGCAACTTTACACTATAACGGAGAATAAAGATGTTGGGCAATTCTTAGCTAAACAAAGAAAGGAAATTGATAATAGTAAAACAATATGGAGAGACAATTATTATGACAAGTAATTAGCATGGCACTTATCTCATCTTGTAAAAAGTGAAAATAACATAAATATGTTACATATTGTAACATTATCGTAATAACTAAACAATGAACAACATTAATACTGCTCTTACTATCAAGAAAGGCATGGATTATTGACTACATACATGTAATACACATATGCCATTCCTTTAAAAGTAAGATTAAGGATAATTGATATTACCCATTCACACACCATGACGTAAGTGCACGTCATGGTTCGGGGGGGGGGGGTAATGTATGGAACGGGCTCACACGCTGAGCGCGCTCCGTGTGCTGCGGGTGACAGCTGTGTTGTACAGCTGGCACACAACACTAACGGCCAGGAACAACGTTTGCTGAATCAAGTCCCCTAGGGGTACTAATAAAATGTTAAAAATGTACAAAAACTAATAAAATAAAAAGTTGAATAAAGTTTTTAGTAGTGAAGAATAAAATTAAAAGTTAAAAAAAAAAACTGTTTCCATTTTTCCTCTGAAGTAATGTAAAAAAATAAAACAAATAATCAAAATTGGTATTACTGCATCCATAAAAGTCCAAACTATTACAATATAGCATTCATTAATCGCTGTTTTTTGGTCTACAAAAAATGTAATAAAAAGTGCTAAAAAAGTTGCATGTACCAAAAAATTGTGTCAATAAATACCACCGTTCGTGATGCAGAAAGTAAGTCCTCAAACTGCTCAATTGATGAAAAAATGTAAAAGTTATAGCTTTCAGAATATTTTTTTAGAAAAGTTTTTATTTGTAAAATAAGTGAAACATTAAAAAAAAACTTATATAAAGTTGGTATCACCATAATCGTATTGACCAGCAGAATAAAGTTAAGTTGTTATTTTTACCGCACGGTGAAAGACGTAAAAATGAAACCCAAAAGAAAATGGAGGAATCACCATTTTTTCCAATTCCACCCCACATAGAATTTTGTTTTCGTTTCCCAATAAATTTTATGGTAATTTAAATGGTGCCAATAAAAGCTACTACTCCTTCCGCAAAAAAAACAAGCCTTCACACCACTCCATTGATGGAAAAAATTTAAAGTTATGGTTCATAGAAGGTGGGGAGTCTAAAACAAAAATCAAAAAATGGCTTTGACTTTAACCCCTTTCAGACATATGACATACAGTTACGTCACAGCCGGGAAAGAGAAGTATGGCGCGTGCTCACGGAGTGAACCCGCTTCATACGATGCGGGTGTCGGTTGTTTGTTGCAGCCGACACTTCAGAATAACGAGCCTCCGGCAGGGCTTAATAGATGCCTGTCAGAGTCACGATATACTGCAATACAATAGTATTGCAGTATATCGTGCAAGCGATCTAACGATCGCTGGGTGAAGTCCCCTAGGGGGACTAATAAAAAAAGTAAAAATCAGTTAAATAAAGTTTTTTTTTGTGTAAAATATATATATATATATATATATATATTAAAAGTTTTAAAAAAAACCTTTTCCCATTTTCCCCCTAGAGCATAGTAAAAAAATAAATAAATAAACATAATTGGTATCACCGCGTCCGTAAAATTCTGAACTATTACAATATATCATTATTTAACCTGCACGGTGAACGCCGTAAAAAAAAATTGTAAACGCCAGAATCTCTATTTTTTCGTCACCTAATCTCCCACAAAAAATGAAATAAAAAGTGATCAAATCATCGCATGTACACCAAAATGGTATTATTAAAAACTACAGCTTATCTCGCGAAAATTATCTCGCGATAATAATCGACGGAAAAATGAAAAAGTTATGGCTCTCAGAATTTGGCGACACACAATTTTATTTTATTTTTTACATTTAGGTTTTTACTTGTAAATTATAGAAAAAAACTATATATATATATATATGGTATCGCCGTAATCGTATTGACCCACAGAATAAAGTTAACATGTTTTAATTTCACAGGGAATTCCGTAAAAACGGCGCACAAAAAACCATGGAGGAATCGCTGTTTTTTTCATTTTCTACCCCACAAATAATTTTTTTCCCGTTTCCTAGTATATTATATGGCTAAATAAACGGTGCTACGAAAAACTACAACTCGTGCCTCAAAAATCAAGCTCTCATAGTACTATATCGATGGAAAAATAAAGACGTTATGGCTTTGGGAATGTGCGGAGGAAAAAACGAAAATTAAAATCTGAAAAAGGGCTGTGGCAGGAAGGGGTTAAGGGGTTAAATCTATATATTGCCGCTATTTCACTAGAAATTAAATTCGAATTTTAATAAATCTGTTTATCCAACAGTAATTCTAATATTTATAGATTTTTATAATTGTGAATTTAAAACCTGTCTTTTAATATGTCATAGTATTATAGTATATTCCCCAGATACAGAAAATTATTGTTCAACCTAATAACTAGAGATGAGCGAACCGGGACAACCGAACATCGTGAAAAGTTCGGTTCGCAGCGAATCCGAACTTCACCGGGTTCGGCCGAACCTGTTTTGACCGAACCCGGCTACATTTTGGCGCCTGCCACATGTTAGATGTAAAATGGAGGATTTCACAATATCACTTGACATCAGGCTACCCCATAATGCCTTGCAAACGGCTCTCCCAGTCAATCGGGAGGCAGCATAGGGGCGGGCTCAAGCTTGCAATAAAAGTCTATGCACGGAGCTCAGCGGCCATTTTACAGACAGGAGCTGTAGGGATAGCATCTCTGTGCAGTAAGGGAAAGCTTTAGGAATCTAAAAGGCAGGAATCCAGCAATCGAAGGGGCTCACCCACTACTCACTACTCAGCCAGTGTGTGAATACGATTTTATAAGGGGCTCATCCCCGTTGCATCCAACTTGCAATACAGGCAGCCTTTGTAGTAGTACTACAACGCCCAGCATTCCCTGAGTGCACCGCGGCGTGCCTGATAGAAATTCTCATTCATTGCCATTTGCCAAGCCAGTGTGTGAATACGCTTTTAGAAGGGGCTCATCCACGGCCGTTAACATAACGAAATAACAATCCAACTAGCAATACAGGCAGCCTTTGTAGTAGTACTACAACACCCAGCATTCCCTGAGTGCACCGCGGCGTGGCTGATAGAAATTCTCATTCATTGCCATTTGCCAAGCCAGTGTGTGAATACGCTTTTAGAAGGGGCTCATCCCCGGCCGTTAACATAACGAAATAACAATCCAACTTGCAATACAGGCAGCCTGTTAAAGGAACAGTGTCACCCAAATTTTTTTTTAATATGTTAAAGATGTTAGTGCTTTATTAAAAACGTTTGTGTGTTACTTTTTATTATTTTTACACTTTATCTTTCCTATGGGGGCTGCCATTTTTTTTTCCATTTCTGTATGTGTTGATTAACGACACATACAGACATGGAATACGGCAGCTCCAGTCCCATAGGGACTGCAAACGGGGCCCGTTCCATCCACTATCGTGTACGCCGCTGTGTGGGAACGGCGCATGCGCCGCTCCCACACAGTTCAATTTGAAATGTGCGACGTCCGGCGCCATTTTCCTGTGGACCGGAAGTCGCAGCCGGACAGTAAGATTACTACTTCCGGTCGCGGCTTCCGGACTTGTGCACATGGAGCAGCGGCAGCAGACGGAGCGGATGGACCGGAGCGAGCGGCGGCGACTGGAGCAGGTAAGTGATTTCTATGTATGTTCGTGTTTCAGTGTGTGTTTACTACAGTATGTAAACCTACTACACTGTGTGTTAGCTCAAAAAATGGCGACACACAGTGTAGGAGGTTAGACCGTTCAAACCCTTCGTTTCTCCCGGCACTAGCCAGGATAAAGGAGGGGGGGATTCTGAGAGATCACTAGAGCGAGGGATTTTTACCCAATTTTGCAGCATAAAGCAATGTGGTTGCTTTACCACATGCAATGCTGCAATTTTGGGAATGGCTCCATCTAGTGACCAGTGCTGGGAAATATTATAAATTGAATCCAATTTATAATATTTCCTGACTCGTGAAAAAAAAACAAAAAATTAGAACAATGTTTAATCACCTACACACTAATTGTTTAACTAAAAAAAACAAACATGTTTTGCTGGCAACACATTCCCTTTAAGGATCTGCCAGGCACAGCTTCTGTATCCACGCCCATAGGTAATCAGTCTGCACCTGCTTCTATGTCTGTGAGACTGACTCCATCTTCCACCACTCAGGATGGCAGGCTTAGGAGTGGGAGGGCCTATCACAGCCTGGCCAGATGGAGCTAGCTCCCGCCCTCTGTCTATTTATACCTGCCTTTCCTGTTCCTCCTTGCTTGTGATTCTTCTCTGTTGGTTTCCTGGCCCTGCTGCAGCTTCTTGAACTACTTGTCCCTGCTTCGTATTGACCCTGGCTTACTGACTACTCTTCTGCTCTGCGTTTGGTACCTCGTACACTCCTGGTTTGACTCAGCTTGTACACTACTCTCCTGCTCTGCGTTTGGCACCTCGTACTCTCCTGGTTTGACTCGGCTCGTTTACTACTCTTGTTGCTCACGGTGTTGCCATGGGCAACTGCCCCGTTTCCCTTTGTTCTGTGTTTCCTTGTCTGGTTGTCTGTCGTGCACTTACTGAGTGTAGGGACCGTCGCCCAGTTGTACCCCGTCGCCTAGGGCGGGTCGTTGCAAGTAGGCAGGGACTGAGTGGCGGGTAGATTAGGGCTCACTTGTCTGTTTCCCTATCCCTATCATTACACAGCCTTTGTAGTAGTAGTAGTAGTAGTAGTAGTAGTAGTAGTAGTAGTAGTAGTAGTAGTAGTAGTACTACTACAATGCCCAGCATTCCCTGAGTGCACCGCGGCGTGCCTGATAGAAATTCTCATTCATTGCCATTTGCCAAGCCAGTGTGTGAATACGCTTTTAGAAGGGGCTCATCCCCGGCCGTTAACATAACGAAATAACAATCCAACTTGCAATACAGGCAGCCTTTGTAGTAGTATTACAACGCCCAGCATTCTCTGAGTGCACCGCGGGGTGCCTGATAGAAATTCTCATTCATTGCCATTTGCCAAGCCAGTGTGTGAATACGCTTTTAGAAGGGGCTCATCCCCGGCCGTTAACATAACGAAATAACAATCCAACTTGCAATACAGGCAGCCTTTGTAGAAGTACTACAACGCCCAGCATTCCCTGAGTGCACCGCGGCGTTGCTGATAGAAATTCTCATTCATTGCCATTTGCCAAGCCAGTGTGTGAATACGCTTTTAGAAGGGGCTCATCCCCGGCCGTTACCATAATGAAATAACAATCCAACTTGCAATACAGGCAGCCTAGTAGTACTACAACGCCCAGCATTCCCTGAGTGCACCGCGGCGTGCCTGATAGAAATTCTCATTCATTGCCATTTGCCAAGCCAGTGTGTGAATACGCTTTTAGAAGGGGCTCATCCCGGCCGTTAACATAACGAAATAACAATCCACCTTGCTACACAGGCAGCCTAGTAGTACTACAACGCCCAGCATTCCCTGAGTGCACCGCGGCGTGCCTGATAGAAATTATCATTCATTGCCATTTGCCAAGCCAGTGTGTGAATACGCTTTTAGAAGGGGCTCATCCCCGGCCGTTACCATAATGAAATAACAATCCAACTTGCAATACAGGCAGCCTTTGTAGTAGTACTACAACGCCCAGCATTCCCTGAGTGCACCGTGGCGTGCCTGATAGAAATTCTCATTCATTGCCATTTGCCAAGCCAGTGTGTGAATACGCTTTTAGAAGGGGCTCATCCCCGGCCGTTAACATAACGAAATAACAATCCAACTTGCAATACAGGCAGCCTTTGTAGTAGTACTACAACGCCCAGCATTCCCTGAGTGCACCGCGGCGTGGCTGATAGAAATTCTCATTCATTGCCATTTGCCAAGCCAGTGTGTGAATACGCTTTTAGAAGGGGCTCATCCCCGGCCGTTAACATAACGAAATAACAATCCACCTTGCAACACAGGCAGCCTAGTAGTACTACAACGCCCAGCATTCCCTGAGTGCACCGCGGCGTGCCTGATAGAAATTCTCATTCATTGCCATTTGCCAAGCCAGTGTGTGAATACGCGTTTAGAAGGGGCTCATCCCCGGCCGTTAACATAACGAAATAACAATCCAACTTGCAATACAGGCAGCCTTTGTAGTAGTACTACAACGCCCAGCATTCCCTGAGTGCACCGCGGCGTGGCTGATAGAAATTCTCATTCATTGCCATTTGCCAAGCCAGTGTGTGAATACGCTTTTAGAAGGGGCTCATCCCCGGCCGTTAACATAACGAAATAACAATCCAACTTGCAATACAGGCAGCCTAGTAGTACTACAACGCCCAGCATTCCCTGAGTGCACCGCGGCGTGCCTGATAGAAATTCTCATTCATTGCCATTTGCCAAGCCAGTGTGTGAATACGCTTTTAGAAGGGGCTCATCCCCGGACGTTAACATAACGAAATAACAATCCAACTTGCAATACAGGCAGCCTTTGTAGTAGTACTACAACGCCCAGCATTCCCTGAGTGCACCGCGGCGTGCCTGATAGAAATTCTCATTCATTGCCATTTGCCAAGCCAGTGTGTGAATACGCTTTTAGAAGGGGCTCATCCCAGGCCGTTAACATAACGAAATAACAATCCAACTTGCAATACAGGCAGCCTTTGTAGTAGTACTACAATGCCCAGCATTCCCTGAGTGCACCGCGGCGTGGCTTATAGAAATTCTCATTCATTGCCATTTGCCAAGCCAGTGTGTGAATACACTTTTAGAAGGGGCTCATCCCCGGCCGTTAACATAACGAAATAACAATCCAACTTGCAATACAGGCAGCCTAGTAGTACTACAACGCCCAGCATTCCCTGAGTGCACCGCGGCGTGCCTGATAGAAATTCTCATTCATTGCCATTTGCCAAGCCAGTGTGTGAATACGCTTTTAGAAGGGGCTCATCCCCGGACGTTAACATAACGAAATAACAATCCAACTTGCAATACAGGCAGCCTTTGTAGTAGTACTACAACGCCCAGAATTCCCTGAGTGCACCGCGGCGTGGCTGATAGAAATTCTCATTCCTTGCCATTTGCCAAGCCAGTGTGTGAATACGCTTTTAGAAGGGGCTCATCCCAGGCCGTTACCATAATGAAATAACAATCCAACTTGCAATACAGGCAGCCTTTGTAGTAGTACTACAACGCCCAGCATTCCCTGAGTGCACCGTGGCGTGCCTGATAGAAATTCTCATTCATTGCCATTTGCCAAGCCAGTGTGTGAATACGCTTTTAGAAGGGGCTCATCCCCGGCCGTTAACATAACGAAATAACAATCCAACTTGCAATACAGGCAGCCTTTGTAGTAGTACTACAACGCCCAGCATTCCCTGAGTGCACCGCGGCGTGGCTGATAGAAATTCTCATTCATTGCCATTTGCCAAGCCAGTGTGTGAATACGCTTTTAGAAGGGGCTCATCCCCGGCCGTTAACATAACGAAATAACAATCCACCTTGCAACACAGGCAGCCTAGTAGTACTACAACGCCCAGCATTCCCTGAGTGCACCGCGGCGTGCCTGATAGAAATTCTCATTCATTGCCATTTGCCAAGCCAGTGTGTGAATACGCGTTTAGAAGGGGCTCATCCCCGGCCGTTAACATAACGAAATAACAATCCAACTTGCAATACAGGCAGCCTTTGTAGTAGTACTACAACGCCCAGCATTCCCTGAGTGCACCGCGGCGTGGCTGATAGAAATTCTCATTCATTGCCATTTGCCAAGCCAGTGTGTGAATACGCTTTTAGAAGGGGCTCATCCCCGGCCGTTAACATAACGAAATAACAATCCAACTTGCAATACAGGCAGCCTAGTAGTACTACAACGCCCAGCATTCCCTGAGTGCACCGCGGCGTGCCTGATAGAAATTCTCATTCATTGCCATTTGCCAAGCCAGTGTGTGAATACGCTTTTAGAAGGGGCTCATCCCCGGACGTTAACATAACGAAATAACAATCCAACTTGCAATACAGGCAGCCTTTGTAGTAGTACTACAACGCCCAGAATTCCCTGAGTGCACCGCGGCGTGGCTGATAGAAATTCTCATTCCTTGCCATTTGCCAAGCCAGTGTGTGAATACGCTTTTAGAAGGGGCTCATCCCCGGCCGTTAACATAACGAAATAACAATCCAACTTGCAATACAGGCAGCCTAGTAGTACTACAACGCCCAGCATTCCCTGAGTGCACCGCGGCGTGCCTGATAGAAATTCTCATTCATTGCCATTTGCCAAGCCAGTGTGTGAATACGCTTTTAGAAGGGGCTCATCCCCGGCCGTTAACTTAACGAAATAACAATCCAACTTGCAATACAGGCAGCCTTTGTAGTAGTACTACAACGCCCAGCATTCCCTGAGTGCACCGCGGCGTGCCTGATAGAAATTCTCATTCATTGCCATTTGCCAAGCCAGTGTGTGAATACGCTTTTAGAAGGGGCTCATCCCAGGCCGTTAACATAACGAAATAACAATCCAACTTGCAATACAGGCAGCCTTTGTAGTAGTACTACAATGCCCAGCATTCCCTGAGTGCACCGCGGCGTGGCTTATAGAAATTCTCATTCATTGCCATTTGCCAAGCCAGTGTGTGAATACACTTTTAGAAGGGGCTCATCCCCGGCCGTTAACATAACGAAATAACAATCCAACTTGCAATACAGGCAGCCTAGTAGTACTACAACGCCCAGCATTCCCTGAGTGCACCGCGGCGTGCCTGATAGAAATTCTCATTCATTGCCATTTGCCAAGCCAGTGTGTGAATACGCTTTTAGAAGGGGCTCATCCCCGGACGTTAACATAACGAAATAACAATCCAACTTGCAATACAGGCAGCCTTTGTAGTAGTACTACAACGCCCAGAATTCCCTGAGTGCACCGCGGCGTGGCTGATAGAAATTCTCATTCCTTGCCATTTGCCAAGCCAGTGTGTGAATACGCTTTTAGAAGGGGCTCATCCCCGGCCGTTAACATAACGAAATAACAATCCAACTTGCAATACAGGCAGCCTAGTAGTACTATAACGCCCAGCATTCCCTGAGTATTTAAAACGGGGTCACTTCTCGGGGGTTTCAACTATACTGGTACCTCAGGGGCTTCTGCATACATCACTTAGCACCAGAAAATCCCCAGTAGGCCAAATGGTGGTCCTTTCCTTCTGAGCCCTCCCATGGGCCCAAACGGCAGTTTATCACCACAAATGGGGTATTGCCGCACTCAGGACAAATTAGGCAAGAAAATGGGGTATTTTATTCCTTGTGAAAATAAGACATTTTGTGCCAAAACTACATCTTATTGGAAAAAAAAATAATTTGTTTTAATTCACAGCCCAATTCAAATAAATTATGTGAAAAAACTGTTGGGTCTAAATGGTCACAACACCCATAAATGAATTCCTTGAGGGGTGTAGTTTCCAAAATGGGGTCACTTCTGGTGGGTTTCCATTGCTTTGATACCTCTGGGGCTCTGCAAATGCGACATGGCACCCGAAAACCAATCCAGCAAAATCTGGGCTCCAAAGAACACATAGCGCACCTTTCCTTCTGATCCCTCCCATGGGCCCAAACGGCAGTTTATCACCACAAATAGGGTATTGCCGCACTCAGGACAAATTGGGCAACCGAATTGGGGATTTTGTTCCTTGTGAAAATAAGAAATTTTGAGCCAAAACTACATCTTATTGGAAAGAATTACATTTTTTTAAATTCACAGCCCAATTCAAATAAATTCTGTGAAAAAATTGTTACGTCTAAATGGTCACAACACCCATAAATTAATTCCTTGAGGGGTTTAGTTTCCAAAATGGGGTAACTTCTGGTGGTTTTCCATTGCTTTGATACCTCTGGGGCTCTGCAAATGCGACAGGGCACCCGAAAACCAATCCAGCAAAATCTGGACTCCTAAGAACACATAGGGCTCTTTTCCTTCTGAGCCCTCCCATGGGCCCAAACAGCAGTTTATCACCACAAATGGGGTATTGCCGCACTCAGGACAAATTGGGCAACAAAATGGGGCATTTTGTTCCCTGTGAACACTAGGTGCTTCTTTGCTTCTGGGGCTTGTGTTTTAGTCCACGAGCACACTGGAGCCAAATGTGGGACATTTCTAAAAACTGCAGAATCTGGACAATACATATTTAGTAGTGTTTCTCTGGTAAAACCTTCTGTGTTACAGAAAAAAACTAGAATAAAATTGAAATTCAGCAAGAAAAATGAAATTTGCAAATTTCACCTCCACTTTGCTTTAATTCCTGTGAAATGCCTAAAGGGTTAAAAAGAAACTTTCCAAATGCTGTTTTCAATACAATGAGGGGTCTAGTTTTTAAAATGGGGTGTTTTATGGGGGTTTCTAATACATAGGTCCCTCAAAGCCCCTTCAGAACTGAACAGGTACCTTAAAAAAACGGCTTTTGAAATTTTCTTAAAAATATGAGAAATTGCTGGTTATGTTCCAACCTTGTAACGACCAAGAAAAATAAAATAATGCTCAAAAAACAATGGCGATCTAAAGTGGACTCATGGGAAATATGAACTAGTAACTATTTTGGGTGGTATAACCATCTGTTTTATAAGTAGATGCATTTAAATTCAGAAAAAATGCTATTTTTAAAAAATTTGCCCTAAATTTTGCAATTTTTCACAAATAAACACTGAATATATCGACCAAATTTTACCACTAACATAAAGCCCAATGTGTCACGAGAAAACAATCTCAGAATTGCTTGGATAGGTTTAAGTATTCTGACGTTATTACCACATAAAGTGAAATATGTCAGATTTAAAAAATGGGCTCTGAGCCTTAAGGCCCAAACTATGTTGTGTCCTTAAGGGGTTAAAGACAGGTTTTCACGTTTCTAAATTGAGCTATCTTTGCCCTTGGTTCCCATACGAGGCTTGGAAGGAAGGAAAAGGGAGTGAGATGGGAGGAGGGTAAATATGCATATGAGTATTTCTCCCCATCTTAATAGAACAATTCATTGTGTGCTTGCCAAGAATGATAAGGCACCTGCAAACCCTGATGTGTGAAGAATTATAATCATGGATTTGGATGTATCGTATGTCTAATTGGCTGAATTTGAAATATTGTCACATTGCCTCTGATTGGTTAACCTCAAGCCTACACCCATTTTGAATGATATTATTGTAATTGAGTTTGGCAATAAACGGGAGAGAAGGATTTTGAGTATACAAGCATGGTCTCTTGTGTCTCTATCTTTTCTCTCAGATATATATATATATATATATATTGATTACCTATGATTTGAAACTAGATAAATCACTGGAGCCAGGTATCGGTTGACATACCCAATACAAATTTCAGTCTAATACATTTTGGCCTATGATTGCGTTAAGAATGATGAACTCCTAGAAATACGTTTTCTGGCTGGTCTCTAAGGTATGTTAATCATGTTTCTCCTGGACCGGAAGTTGCCCTGCTAAATTGTGAGGATATCCCTTACAGATGTAGATGGGTTTGAGCAGGATTTTTTCATCAGCTAGATCCTTAGTGGCATACTACTGGAAATCCCTATTCATCACACTTATTATTTTTATTACATTATCACACAGTTCTGACACTTCCATACATACACATTTCTTTTTTACCATACATTCACACCCTAGCACTACACTAACACTGACACTCATTTATCGCACACTTGTGAGCACTTAGTTCGCCACTCCCCTCAAGACTAGTGGGAGGGGCTATCACTATTTAATGCACCCTCCTTCTGCAGCATTTTTTGACCTGTCTGCGTCCTGCTGGGAACGGGTTTTCCACCACCCACTTAGTAAGTATGGCCTTTTTTGCGTTTTTTTTGTTGTGGTTTTGAAGTTATCTATGTCCCATTTTTTCTGCTGGTGTAAATAACATGTTAACTTTATTCTATGGGTCAGTTCGATTACGGAGATACCAAATATGTTTTATTACTTTTGCACAATTAAAACACTTTTAAACAAAAATTATTTGTTTTTTCATTGACGCATTTCAAGAGCTGTAACTTTTTATTTTGTATGTTGATGTTGCCATATGAGGACTTGTTGTTTGCGGGACGAGATGTAGTTTTCATTGGTATCATTTTGGGGTACATGGGACTTATTGATTAACTTTTGTTTAATTTTTTGCTGGGGGGAATGGAAAAAAAATGAATTTTTGCCGTTGTTTTTTTTGTGCTTTTTTGTACCGCGTTCACCCGGAAGTTTAATTAATGACTTAACTTAATTACTCGGGTCATTATGATGGCGGCGATACCATACATGTGTGTGATCTTTGTTTTTTTGCACTTTTTTTGCCCTTCTAGTAAATAAAACCACTTTTTATGGTTTTATTTTAATTTTTACCGTAATCTTTTTTATTTTTTTAATAAACTTTAACTGTTTTAATATTTTTTTTATTAGTACCAATAGGGGACTTTACCATGCAATATTCTGATCGCTTATATAATGCTTTGGGATACTTAATATACCAAAGCATTACTGCCTGTCAGTGTAAAACTGACAGGCAATATATTAGGCCATGCCTCTGGCACGGCCTAATAGGCATACGCCAGGGCAGGCCTGGGGGCCTATGTTAGGCCCCACAGCTGCCATGGCAACCCGTCGGTGGTCGGCAATTGCATTCACGGGCCGCCGATTGGTGACAGAGGAAGCTCCCTCCCACTGTCAAACAAATTAAATGTCGCGGTCGCTATTAACCGTGGTACTTAAGTTGTTAAACGGTTGGGATTGTAGGTTTCTCCAATCTTAGCCGTTGCAGCAGCAGCTCGGCTGTCAGCCACAGCCCGGCTCTAGAGGCGATCGTGTGGGCACAGCTTCTATGCCCGCACGATCTCCTTCACGTACATGCACGGCATAATGCGCTAATTGCTTACATGATTCTGCGCCAATGGGTTAAGTTTAGTTTTGATATTGTCTGAAGCTTTTCTGCTTTTGCATGAATGAGTAAAGGTAGATGTGATATTACTTTCAAGTTCATATGGCAAAAAAAATGAAATTAAAAAATATTTAAATTAGCTTCCCTCTAAGTATCTTTGACACCCACTAGGAAAGCTTTTTTCGCTGAGATATTGGTCAACAAACTTGAGAGAAGAGAAAGATACTAATTAGTCAATATTCCCTCTTCTCTGGGTTTTGTGCCTAGCCACATTAATAGGAAGTCTGCATTAAATAGAAAATTACCTCAATTAATTTGAAACTTTTGGGACTACACAAAGGAAGCAATAGTCTGTGCTAATGGGATGTTATTAATTAAATAGGAATTGTGACAGGCAGGGCATTAGAGGCAGTGGAAGGTTCAGTGTGATAGTGGCCCATTCAATAAGCTAGCAGTTTAATTAATGCCACTATTATGGTGAAATTAAAGGAAATTGTATAGCACTCTTAAGGATTATTTATTTCTAATTGCTTCAAAGCTTATACCTTCAAATCCCTGATAAACATCTAATTAGCATTAGGCCAAATGGTAATATATGTAAGTTGAATAATACCTTTTCACACGTTAAATGTCTTAGTCTGCTAATTATTTATTAGTACCTTACTCTATCTGATCATCCCGTTCTTTGACAGCAAGAAAACGGACATTAAACATTATTACCAAGGCATAACACGATTATTTTTGCTTACGAATTTCAACAACCTATCCCATATTGCTGCACCTCCTCTAACTTCAGGAGTTAAGGAATGGGAGATGGATACATTTGTGAAAAATATCACTAAATTAACCAACATTTATATTTACAGTGTTAAACAATATCAGCGTATCAAAAAAAATTCCGTAACAGCTGTCCTAGGACTGGGCTGTAATAGGGCCAGCAGGGGGCAGTGTGAACCCTACTTTTCACCAAAGGATTTGACTTGGGGCTACTCCTGGGAGCAAAGTCTAAAGGAACCCCTGGTCTACACACTTTAACCCGTGTACAGGGATGTGGACCGCTGCTGGGGAACCACAGGTTTGTACCCCTGGAGTAGTCTCTCTTGGTGACGGCTGACATTGTAGTGGTATACATAGGTATAGGTCTGGGCAGGTGGGAGTGGTTCGTCATAGTAAATGTAGCTAAAAGTCTGGGCACGCGGCAGAGGTTCGTCACAGTGGGCGGCAGGCTTGGATGGTCAATAACCGGCAGAAGGTCAGTACACAGTGATTCAGAAAACAAGATAGCATTGGTACTAGGAACACTAGGGAACACTAGGAACCAAATTGCTTTGGTAATGTGAGATTAGGCACTCCGCTACACTCCTATGGGGGAATTAAAGGAAATTGGAGGGAGAATACCACCATAATAGAATATAGGAAGCATATGTAGGTATAGTATGAGCCTATAGATTTCTATGCTGTAGATTTCTACAGATCCGTACAATATGGTTCCATCATATGAATGTGTGCATGCACTTTTAGGCATATACTGCATAAAAATGGGATGCAGCTGTCTAAAAACTATACTTTTTTGACAGTTTCCTACTCGGTTCTTTGGTCCATTGACAGTTATGAGTAAATCACAGCATACATTTGCATACTGTTTTTGGTATATAAATGTATACTTCTGATGTGGCTCACAAATGCGATGTGAATCCAGCTTTAGTCGCATTACGTAGGTTGAAATCTTCATATTCAGTCATGAACATGTAAAAACTCTTGATTTCCAGCTACAACACAGGAAACAAAAAGAAAATCATGTGAGAGGACAGAGAGAGACAGAGAAATATAAATTGATGATAGATTGATAGATGATAGATAGATAGATAGATAGATGATAGATAGATAGATAGATAGATAGATAGATAGATAGATAGATAGATAGATAGATAGATAGATAGTGCGGGCGTGCGTGTGTGCGTGCGTGCGTGTGTGTGTGTGTGTGTGTGTGTGTGTGTGTGTGTGTGTAATTGTATGTTTTTTTTATGATTAGCACTAGTGACTCATCAAAAACGACACAATCATGTGTCCTGTGTTTTTGACTATTTTTGTAAAGAGCAACTTATTGATAACCTGACTATATTGTTCATGATAAAGGAACAGGGTTAATAGACATATATTTTTTCAATATAAGTAACTATATTTCAAGAACATTTCCTCTGTAACAGAATTGTAATTTTGAAGTTGCTACTTTAGTAACTAGTAGAGATCCGCCCTTAGGAAAAAAAAAATCTGAATCCAAAATTGTATTTGCTAAATGTATAAAAAATAAAAGAATTTATCAAAACTAGTGCAAAAAAAACAAAAAGTGGAGAAGTTGCTCACAGCAACCATTCAGACTGAAACTCTCAGAGGACATTTGAAAATGAAATTCAGCAACATGATTGATTGCTTGTCCAACTCCTCCACTTTTTTTCTATATTAATTTTCACAACTCTGAACTAAATGTCCATTGTAGTAATCATGATTTGTAAATATACTGAAAATTCTGGATATCTTGAATATTATGATGGAATGAGATGGTGGATATCACGAGGAGAAAGTCACATGTTAAACTATTTTGATGAGTGAGTATGGTAATGTAGTTGTCTACAATTGTGCAGATTGTTCACAGACTTGACAGATCCTTTGTTTTCCGAGTAAGATGAATAATGGATTAATCCTACTCTAAAATGATAGGTGTCTCTCTCCCAAACGTTATTACCATAATGACACATCCCTTGAAAAGAACTACAATTTTACGCACTATATTAGTTTATTGCAGTTCTATAATTTTATAATGGAGCTGCTGCACTAGATATGGAGCTCACATTTAAATATACTTAAGTTTTAGAACTCTGATAAAGATAACTATTTTGCTTATCATTTCTGACTTTTTTTCAGTGAAAGTTTAAATGTTCACCAATTTTTCAACAAACTTTGGGATAAATGAATAGTACAAGCGAATATAAGAAACTTTGTAATATATCTTAATAGAAAAAAAATGCCTTTATACACTTATAAGGCTTCTTTCCTCCCCTGCTTTTTTTGTCTCCTCAAAACAAGACAAACTATCAGCTTACTGAGGGATTAGTTTACAGTTGCCCATAAATTTCTATAGAGAGGGGAGGGGGAGGAGGGAGGAGGATCAGAGTAAGAGTGAGGCAGAGAGTCACACAAAAACACTGCATCAGCATACTAGTAAGTGTTTTTTCACACCCCAATGCTGGATTCACAGCAACACTGCTCACTACTGTTGATTAATCACTTCCATGTTGCCGTTGCTTCTATATATGTGATAGATAGAGATAGGAGAGCAGGATTCCCCTCTTCTCTGTGTTCAATGTATGGAAGACTTGATAGCAGTTAAGCTCCACTCACTTGCTCACGAAAGACAAGAGAATTAGAGATAGAGGATGCAGAGGGGAAAACTGCAAAAAAATGTAGAATACAAGTAATATAATGCCAGAAATAATGTTGCGTCTCATGTACACACATGAGAGTTTATTCGGAAAAGTCATAAAGGTTATGTATGCTTTAAGTGAATGTCTGGTTAGGGGCTGTTTTTCTTAATATACGAAGATAATCCCTGAAGGCTGTGTCCATCTTTACAACTATAGTTTTTCCCAAGAAATATCTTACCATTTTGGGTCTAAAGCTCCTATGCAGACCCATGTATCACTTTGATAACAAACTACAAAAGTACCCATGGATATGATGCTAATAATACCTATGTATGATAATAATATATATGTTCTGTATACCTGTAGTGCCCGACGAAGGTCCTTTGACCGAAACGTTACGTTGCACGCACCAAGCCCTTGGCATCTATCATAATAAAAATTTCAAGAAATTTGATTTTGACGTCCGTGTGCCGAATACTTCTTCCAATATACGATTGGGTTGGGACCTTATTCGAGCACCTACCCTGATCTTGTGCATTCCGAACCTACCTCTACAAAAGTACCCTGTGTAGTCTGATTTACGCCGAATGTATGTTTACAAAAATTAGGCGACAGATGGATGGCAATGTGACTGCCGTATCAGACTACACAGGGTTTGTAGTCTGTAACCATGGAAACAGAATTCTGCATAGGAGTCGTACACACAAAATAGGAGGTAATTTTTAATCAAGACTATTTTCAAAGTTGCTGTATTTTAATTTCAAATGCATTGGAACAGTAAAATATAACCTTCAAAGTGTTTCCTAGTATACTAAGACAAATGGCTCTTAAACAGAACATCAATTAAAAGGGGTTATGTCGGGAGTGAAAAGTATTAGCAGTGTACTCAGTACGTGAGTACACTTGCTAAAATACATTCTGGTCTCATGTCGCGCTGATTATGAGATTTTAATAGATTTTTATAGTGTTAGCGGAGGACCAGTAGTCTAATTGCACAGTCTTCCTTCATGATGACATGACTCTTCATCATGTGACCGTCCCCACTGTACTCTATGCACAAGCAGTAGCATTGTAGGTGGGTGTCAGCTGTATAAAACAGCCAGCACCTGCCACGTATTGTGCGGGCTCAGCTCCCGAGTCGAGTGTCCTCCATATTTTCATAATGCACATCCATCATACATGTATGGCGGGTGTCGTTAAGGTGTTCAAATCTATGACAGTTCATATAAAGACAACCCCCTTTTGATTGAAACCTGCTGCAACGATCTCCTGATCACTGCAGGTCCGTCTTCTCAAACCCGTGATGATCAGCTGATATCACTGAAGAAAGTTGAGCCTGGCCAGACATTGTAGCAATACATGCTGGCCAATCAAAAGAATGATCATTCTTGTAATTCACGGACGTGCTGAGTACGCAAGAGCATTAGCCACTCTTGCAAAGCAGCTCTCCATTCTGGCTCTATACTGGAGGGTCCCTCTATGATGTCCATATACCTTATAAGGGCTTATGCATAGGGGTACTTTTCATGATAGAACCCCCTTAAAGGATATGCAGAACTTTTATAATCCTAACATCCCTCTAGTTTATAGAACGGTATTATGAAACATTGTTGTGCTGTGCTTTCAGTGAATTATTAGAGATCTAGAAGCAGTTTTAATGTATAACTATATTCATATATCAAAAGCCTACTACTTCACCCACACATTTCCAAAATCACACTCTTGAATCTTAATTAACATTGCTACTGTAAGAAAAGTTGTTTATTGAACTCTACAGTTTACCAAGTCTTTAAACTATAAAGATGGAGCTGTTCTCTCCCGCAGAGAAGTTCTGCTTATCCAGCCCAGAGAAACGAGCCAATCTCTTTCCTAATGCCAGCCTACAGCAGGTGATAAATAACTTCAGTTGTTTTTTCATACTCGGTAGCATGCAAACATAAGAACTTGCTAGATCAACAAATGAAATTCCCCCTCCTTTCTTTTCTCTCTTCTTTTTTCTTACCTTTTATTTTTTTGAATACACTTAAGGTAACCACAACTGACATTAAAAATCACACAGCTGGGTCTGGATGGTACAGTATGAATAAAATCTACAGCTAAGTTTCTCACTTATTAAAGATAAAAACAGTGCCTTGTTCTATGCCCTTTTAGGACATGAAGAGCTACTCGAGCCGACCACCAGACTTCAATTTTAGCCTTTTGATGTTATAGGATGCTCTTTAAAGCCTCAAGAAGAACACCTAGATTACAGATAAGTGTAGGGGCTCTCAGGAGCAAGACCCCCAGGATAAAATTAATGCAGGGGGGTGCTTTAGTATGAGAAGGGAATAGCTAACTGGAAAATCCTTTTAAATACTTTCAGTTTGATACCAGTTGTAATAAAAAGTGTTCATTTACAACAAAATACAGTATTTCATGCAGTCTGGTTTCTAACATCCTTAATATATCTTGTTAAAAACTTTGAGTGTATATTTTCTTGAGTACGGAGTTCAGCTTTTAACCCAGGGACACACAATCATTACTTAGTATTACTTGAATTATTTCTCAGATGGTGAAACATTTTCTACTGTGTATCTAGATTTTTTTTAAATCATCTATAAGAGATATTTGCTTTCTGTATTCTTGATGTGGATTATACACAGTCAATGAACAATAGCAAACATATTCGCTGTGTGATCTGAAAGGTTTTGTCACATATGTTTATTCCTAGCTCAGTTGAATGAAAAACTTTGCTGAAATTAAAATTATCCAGATATAAGGCAAACAATGGGTAATTTCCATGAGCTGTATGTTTTTATAATACAGTTTGATGTTCTTCTTGTATTGTACAAAGACATCCTTCCATAAAGTGAGACCTGCTTCTGCAAAGCACACCTTCTTCACTGGCTTGTATGTAGCTATTAGAAGCTCATAAAAGACAGATGCGGTAACGTGA
This sequence comes from Rhinoderma darwinii, assembly GCF_050947455.1. Taxonomy (NCBI): domain Eukaryota; kingdom Metazoa; phylum Chordata; class Amphibia; order Anura; family Rhinodermatidae; genus Rhinoderma; species Rhinoderma darwinii. The sequence goes on from NC_134688.1 coordinate 229,389,724, forward strand.
ATTTGCCAAACTATCTGTACATTATTTGCATTACCTTATTTATTTGTTTATTTTTAAGTCACTGTTGCATGCATAAAAAAACAGTTTAAGGCCATGTTTACACTGATGTTTTTGACTTTGCTACTCGGTATCTTCATTTTTAAAGAAAAACATAAATATTTTGGTTAATGTCTTTGTTGTTTTTAATGACATCTGTTGGCTTTAGTTAGGTTCTACTCTGACATTTCTGCTCCGTTTAAAGGGTAAATTAGTGTTTGTTGTCCCTTACACTTTTCTACCCAATGAGATTTTTGTGTAAGAGGAGAAGCTACTATGGTTACTTCCTCCCCCACTGATGTCACCAATGAGCTACACTCTTCATGGATGGTAAGTTTTTTTTCGTTCATGTTTGTACCATCTTTTCTCCAGCAATGATCTCCTGTTCCAGAATTTGTTTTCAACTTTTTTACTCTTTTTCCAGGATTGCTATCTAATGGGATAAAGATAGACTTCATTGTCGTTATTTAAGATGAAGATAAAAATATTTAATCAAAGCAGGCAAATAAAGTAAGTCTGTATTTTGATGTTTCCTGCATCAGTCTGTCTTATTTTTTTTTAAATAGGACACGGGAAAAAATTAGACAGAATATAGTAGTGGATTGCTACCAGACAGCAAGACAAGAGAGCCTGAAAGGTGAAATATACTGTTTGGCAGAGATGAATAAACACTAGGTCAAATTATTTTACTCATTTTTAGTAGGATTTATGGACCAGTGACTAAAGTCAAAGAATAGGAGAAGTAAGGATATTAGAGGAGAGGAATAGAACACACTTCAGTTGAAAGAATAAAGAAACTTGTCTAATGAATCTAACTAGTGTGAGCTTCAAGTAAGCTAAAGGACAAGCAAGACCATTATTTTGAAAGGAACAATTATTGGACAGCAAGAAGCTCAACACACTGCTACATTTGTTCTTGTATCAAGTAAAATGGGCAACTGGAATACTACCATAAGAGCGTAGGGCAGTGAAGGAAGAGAAAGCCATAGAAAATGAAAGCTTAAATAATAAACATAATTGTGGATATGCATTATTTTCTTACATTCAAAGTGGGCATTTCCAAAAGAACAGGGAATAGGGACAGTAAATAGACATATTAATAAGATTTTAGAATGAGGATTGCAGTCTTTCAGCAGTTACTTCAATTTTCATGTGGTTCATAGACTTTTAAAATACAGAAACTAATTAAGATTACATACTGACCAACTACTGAACAGATAAACAACGTGTTAATTAAAATATAATTAGACACATCAAGTTGTTAAAGGGATATGAAGATTGAAAAATTAGAGGAGCCCCAGAGAAATGTATTATCTGGTATTAACACTGTTTGTCTTTAAAAATTGCAATAAAGGGGTATTCCCAAGCTAAATGGACACTAAGTTTTCAAACAACTTATGCTGATCTCTAAGAGTCAGTTCACACGGCAGATTTTGCTTTGCGGTTCCCGCTGCAAAATCTGCCGCGGAAATATTCCTCCTCCCATTCACTTCAATGGGAGCTTCAGACAGAATCTGCCCAAAGATCGGGCAGGACGCTTCTTTTTCATACTAGCTGAAAAAATCAGCTAGCGGGAAACAGAGGCGTCCAGCTCTTTTTAAAATGAATGGGAGGCTGAATTTTGTGGCAGAATCCAGAGTGCAAAAACTCTGCCGAGTGAACATACCCTTAGTGTAGCTTATATAGATCAATTTTGTATTTACTTGCTCTTTAAATTAGTTGTTTTATTCATGCAAATTCTGTGTGAAGTAACTGCCACTAGATGTTTTCCTTCCTGTAATCTGCTGCCCATCCCTGTTGCAAGCAAAATGCATCTCTAGTTACAAAGCAGGAGACAGATTGCTGTAAGTGGGGATGTCTCTTCACAGTCTACCCATAAAAATCTATGAAGAGTGGGGGAAGTAGGAGGAGGGAGCAGGTGCAGAGAGAAACAGACATGCTGCCTTTATAAGTCTATGGGGAGGGTAGGGGAGCATAAAGAGGGAGCAGGAGAAAAGTGAGAGAGAAACAGACACGCTGCCCATAAAAGTCATTGGAGAGGGTAGGAGGAGCAGAGTATGAAACGAAAAACTCTACCCATAGAAGTCTATGGGGAGGGGAAGGGGAGCAGGAGTAGGGAGGAGAATGAGTGAGACACAGACAGACATGCTGCAGCTGCTAGTAAAATTGATATGTCCCCCCAGTGCTGGATTCTCAGTTACACTACTCATTACTGCTGTATAATCTCCTCCATGCTGCTGCAGCTTCTATTTACGAAGAAGAAGCGGGTGCACAACTCAGGACGGTGACCTCCATCCTTCTTAATAGGCAATTTCCAAAGGAATAAACAGCAATCCATATAAAATCAAGTGAAAAAAGTGATGCTTTGTTTATCCATAATAATGCGCCGTTTCAGCCCCCAACTTGGGCTTTTCTCAAGCTTAAGAAAGGCCCAAGATGGGGGCTGAAAACTGCTAAAAAAAAATGCCATATACAAGTCATATAATGGCCAGAAATAGTGTTATTCCTCTTGTACACACAGATTATTCCAAAAAAGTTAGGTACGCTTTAAACATTTATGGTATATCCATGGGATATGCCATAAATGTCTGATAGAAGTTGGTCCCAGCCTTGGGACTCACACCTATCTCCAGAACTGGGCTCAGCTGTCCCATGGATATGCCATAGATGTTTAAATTTGGAATACCCCTTTAAGTCTTTTAGCTACATGGTTTTGATATTTTATGAAGCAGGTTATGCAAGCAGGCTATTCCAAGCATCTTGAAGAAGTTCATCATTTTCTGCATAACTCCTTGCCCTTCTACACACAAAAGACTATTCCTTAGGACTTTTGTCAAGTGTTTTGAGTCATTGATTTGCTGCAGAATGTTGGAACTAATCAGATGCCTTCCTGATGGTATTTGGTGATAGATGAAAATCTGCTTAAACATCTCACAGTATAATATTAAAATTACCAGCTCCAGTTAGATAAATGCATTCCAAATTCAACAGGGAACCATCACTGTCTGAGCCACTGATTTCAGATTTTGTCATGTTAGTCCAGAGTACTTGCTGTTTAGCTGGCCACTATTAGTGTGAGGGGAGTCCCAACTGTACAATAACGACTTCTTCTGACAAGACTTCTTCTGTCTGATGAGGAATATATCTGGTTTCATTTCAGAGCTTATAAAAGCGCTGGATTCCTTTGTTTTCTTAAAAGGAAATAAAAACTAAGATGCTTAAAGCAGACAATTGTCATTAACATATGTCCAATTTTTCTTTTCAATCGAAACTCAGGAAAGGGCCATGTATGAAACGAGATTTCACTACAATTGTGAGGGTAAGTTCACACCTAGCGTAAATACTGCAGATTTTCCACAATGAATTTAGTTGCGGAAAATCTGCAGCATAATACAGCAGCAGAGTGGATGAGATTTGAACAAATCTCATTCACATGTTGCGTAGATGATTAGCGGAAAAAACGCTCAAAAATGTACCTGCGATGCATTTTTAATCCGCATCATGTCAATTGTGTTTGCGTAATCGCTGCCTTTATGTTCTTGTTTTGAATTCAATGGGGACATAAAACCTGCAACAAATAGCAGAATTTGCGTTTCTTCATCAAGGCCAGCCTCCTGGGATGACGTTTCATACCATGTGACTGCTGCAGTCAATCACAGGCTGCAGCGGTCACATGGGATTAAACGTCATCCCAGGTGGCCGGGCTACAGGACGTCAGAGGGTAAGTATGTTTAATTTTTAGAGATTCTCTAGTGACTGGTATAGCACCAAGGGACTGGCGCAGGGCAAATGTGGTGCCTATTTTCAAAACGGGCTCTAGGTCTTCCCCGGGTAATTAGAGACCAGTAAGCTTAACATCCATTGTGGAGAAAGTGTTTGAGGGGCTATTGAGTGACTATATACAGAATTATGTGACAAAAAAATAGTATAATACGTGACAGCCAGCACGGTTTTACTAAGGACAGAAGTTGTCAAACCAACCTGATATGTTTTTATGAAGAGGTAAGCAGAAGCCTAGACAGAGGGGCCGCTGTGGATTTAGTGTTTTTAGACATTGCAAAGGCATTTGACACTGTCCCCCATAGACGTCTAATGGGTAAATTAAGGACTATAGGTTTAGAAAGTATAGTTTGTAATTGGATTGAGAATTTGCTCAAGGACCGTAACCAGAGAGTTGTGGTCAATGATTCCTACTCTGAATGGTCCCCGGTTATAAGTAGTGTACCCCAGGGTTCAGTGCTGGGACCACTATTATTCAACTTATTTATTAATGATATAGAGGAAGGGATTAATAGCACTATTTTTATTTTTGCAGATGACACCAAGCTATGTAATATAGTTCAGACTATGGGAGATGTTTGTGAATTGCAAGCTGATTTGAATACACTAATTATTTGGGCATCCACTTGGCAAATGAAGTTTAATGTAGATAAATGTAAAGTTATGCATCCGGGTACCAACAATCTGCATGCATCATATGTCCTAGTGGGAGCTATACTGGGGGAGTCACTTGTTGAGAAGGATCTGGGTGTACTTGTAGATCATAAACAAAAAAACAGCATGCAATGTCAATCAGCTGCTTCAAAAGCCAGCAAGATATTGTCGTGTATTAAAAGAGGCATGGACTCACGGGACAGGGATGTAATATTACCACTTTACAAAGCATTAGTGAGGCCTCATCTAGCATATGCAGTTCAGTTCTGGGCTCCAGTTCAAAGAAAGGATGCCCTGGAGTTGGAAAAAATACAAAGACAAGCAACGAAGCTAATAAGGGGCAAAAAGAATCTAAGTTATGAGGAAACATTAAAAGAATTAAATCTATTTAGTCTTGAAAAAAGACGACTAAGGTTAATAAGGTTAAACTAGATTAATAATGATTAATTTATATCATTATATTAATGGCACATACAAAAAATATGGTGAAATCTTGTTCCATGTAAAACCCCCTCAAAAAACAAGGGGGCACTCCCTCCGTCTGGATAAAAAAAAAGGTCCAACCTGCAGAGGCGACAAGCCTTCTTTACTGTGAGAACTGTGAATCTATGGAATAGTCTACCGCAGGAGCTGGTCACAGCAGGGACAGTAGATTTTAAAAAGGCTTAGATAATTTCCTAGAACAAAAAAATATTAGCTCCTATGTGTAAAAATTTTCCCCTTCCCTTTTCCCATCCCTTGGTTGGACTTGATGGACATGTGTCTTTTTTTCAACCGTACTAACTATGTATGCGCCCTGTGTAAACATAGCCTAATGTTTACAATTAATGATCAAGAAAAGTTTTCGACCTTGAATCATGTGTTTCAACGGAGCAGATTTCCAGCAATTGGAAATTATCAATTTTAGTACCATAAACATAATAATTATTTTTAACCCCTTCCCACCGCAGCAATTTTTCAGATTTTCATTTTCGCTTTTTTCTCCTCACCTTCCAAAAGCCATAACTTTTTATTTTTCCATCGATATAGACATATGAGGGCTTGTTAATTGCGAAACGAGTTGTAGTTTTTCACGACACCATTTATTGTACCATATAATGTACTGATAAATTGGAAAAAAAATCTTTGTGGGGTGGAATTAAAAAACCCAATAGTTTTATGGCTTTTTATGCCATTCACCGTGCAGTAAAAATAACATGTCAACTTCATTATGTGGGTCAATACGGCAATACCAAATTTATATTGTTGTTTTTTTTTACTACTTTTAAAAGGAAAAAACAAATTGTTAAAAATAAAATTTGTTTTGTATCGCCATATGAGAGCCATAACTTTTTCATTTTTCTGTCGATTGAGGGCTTATTTGGGGGGAAGCAAGCTGTATTTTTGATTGGTACCATTTTAGGGTACATAAACCTTTTTCTGACGCTTGAATTTGTTTTTTATTTTTTAAGTTTCTTAGTGTGTGGGTTAAATAATGTTATATTGTAATAGTTCTGACTTTTACGGACTCAGCAATACCAATTATGTTTATTTTTTTTATATTGCTTTTGGGGAAAAATGGCAAAATGTTTTTTTTCAACTTTTAATATTTAATTTAACTGTATTTATCTTTTTTTATTAGCCCACGAGGGGACTTGAACCAGCTATCGTTGGATCGCTTGCTTGATAAACATAAATACTAATGTAATGCAGTATATCGTGATATTGACAGGCTCGTATAAGACCTGCCTCTGGCTCAGCCCGTGAGCATCGACATCAGGAAAAGGTTAATGATCATAAAATAATTCAGATTGTTAATGATAATCATTAGGTCTTTGACCAGTTCTCATAAGAAATGCTATAATTTACTGATCAGTGAGGGTCCTAATGCCGCAAAAATGGAGTAGTTGGAGTGCTGCTTTAGCGCTGCATTCCCATTAAAGTTTTCCCTGCACAGCTGCATTCCTGGATCCTGGTAGTGCAGGGAACTGCAGCATGGCCCCATTCACTTAAATAGAGCAGTGGTTCTGTTTCATGCACAGTGGGTAACATGTAAATCCACTGTGCAATAAAAAAAAACAGTGAAGGGGCTAAATTTTTAGGATCAGTGGGGGTCCCAGCTGATCCTAGCAAAATGCCATTACTTATGAGATGAAAAAACACTTTTATGATGATAGATAGATAGATAGATAGATAGATAGATAGATAGATAGATAGATAGATAGATAGATAGATAGATAGATAGATAGATAGATAGATAGATAGATAGATAGATAGATAGATAGATAGTGTAATGGAAAGTGTCCCCTATGTATATGTACATATATATATATACAGTGAAGGAAATAAGTATTTGATCCCTTGCTGATTTTGTAAGTTTGCCCACTGTCAAAGTCATGAACAGTCTAGAATTTTTAGGCTAGGTTAATTTTACAAGTGAGAGATAGATTATATAAAAAAAAAGAAAGAAAATCACATTGTCAAAATTATATATATTTATTTGCATTGTGCACAGAGAAATAAGTTTTTGATCCCCTACCAACCATTCAGAGTTCAGCCTCCTCCAGACCAGTTACACGCTCCAAATCAACTTGGTGCCTGCATTAAAGACAGCTGTCTTAAATGGTCACCTGTATAAAAGACTCCTGTCCACAGACTCAATTAATCAGTCTGACTCTAACCTCTACAACATGGGCAAGACCAAAGAGCTTTCTAAGGGTGTCAGGGACAAGATCATAGACCTGCACAAGGCTGGAATGGGCTACAAAACCATAAGTAAGACGCTGGGTGAGAAGGAGACAACTGTTGGTGCAATAGTAAGAAAATGGAAGACATACAAAATGACTGTTAATCGACATCGATCTGGGGCTCCATGCAAAATCTCACCTCGTGGGGTATCCTTGATCCTGAGGAAGGTGAGAGCTCAGCCGAAAACTACACGGGGGGAACTTGTTAATGATCTCAAGGCAGCTGGGACCACAGTCACCAAGAAAACCATTGGTAACACATTACGCCGTAATGTATTAAAATCCTGCAGTGCCCGCAAGGTCCCCCTGCTCAAGAAGGCACATGTACAGGCCCGTCTGAAGTTTGCAAATGAACATCTGGATGATTCTGAGAGTGATTGGGAGAAGGTGCTGTTGTCAGATGAGACTAAAATTGAGCTCTTTGGCATTAACTCAACTCGCCGTGTTTGGAGGAAGAGAAATGCTGCCTATGACCCAAAGAACACCGTCCCCACTGTCAAGCATGGAGGTGGAAACATTATGTTTTGGGGGTGTTTCTCTGCTAAGGGCACAGGACTACTTCACCGCATCAATGGGAGATTGGATGGAGCCATGTACCGTTAAATCCTGAGTGACAACCTCCTTCCCTTCACCAGGACATTAAAAATGGCTCCTGGCTGGGTCTTCCAGCACGACAATGACCCGAAACATACAGCCAAGGCAACAAAGGAGTGGCTCAAAAAGAAGCACATTAAGGTCATGGAGTGGCCTAGCCAGTCTCCAGACCTTAAACCCATCGAAAACTTATGGAGGGAGCTGAAGATCCGAGTTGCCAAGCGACAGCCTCGAAATCTTAATGATTTACAGATGATCTGCAAAGAGGAGTGGGCCAAAATTCCATCTAACATGTGTGCAACCCTCATCATCAACTACAAAAAACTTCTGACTGCTGTGCTTGCCAACAAGGGTTTTGCCACCAAGTATTAAGTCTTGTTTGCCAAAGGGATCAAATACTTATTTCTCTGTGCACAATGCAAATAAATATATATAATTTTGACAATGTGATTTTCAGTTTTTTTTTAAAATATAATCTATCTCTCACTGGTAAAATTAGCCTAGCCTAAAAATTCTAGACTGTTCATGTCTTTGACAGTGGGCAAACTTACAAAATCAGCAAGGGATCAAATACTTATTTCCTTTACTGTATATATATATATATATATATATATATATATATATATATATATATATATATATATATATATATAGATATATATATATATATATATATACACTACCATTCAAAAGTTTGGGGTCACCCAGACAATTTAGTGTTTTCCATGAAAACGCACATTTATTTATCAAATGAGTTGCAAAATGACTAGAAAATATAATCAAGACATTGACAAGGTTAGAAATAATGATTTTTATTTGAAATAATAATTTTCTCCTTCAAACTTTGCTTTCGTCAAAGAATGCTCCATTTGCAGCAATTACAGCATTGCAGACCTTTGGCATTCTAGCTGTTAATTTGCTGAGGTAATCGGGAGAAATTTCACCCCATGCTTCCAGAAGCCCCTCCCACAAGTTGGATTGGCTTGATGGGCACTTCTTGCGTACCATACGGTCAAGCTGCTCACACAAGAGCTCTATGGGGTTGAGATCTGGTGACTGCGCTGGCCACTCCATTACAGATAGAATACCAGCTGCCTGCTTCTTCCCTAAATAGTTCTTGCATAATTTGGAGGTGTGCTTTGGGTCATTGTCCTGTTGTAGGATGAAATTGGCTCCAATCAAGCGCAGTCCACAGGGTATGGCATGGCATTGCAAAATTGAGTGATAGCCTTCCTTATTCAAAATCCCTTTTACCTTGTACAAATTCCCCACTTTACCAGCACCAAAGCAACCCCAGACCATCACATTACCTCCACCATGCTTAACAGATGGCGTCAGGCACTCTTTCAGCATCTTTTCAGTTGTTCTGCGTCTCACAAATGTTCTTCTGTGTGATCCAAACACCTCAAACTTCGATTTGTCTGTCCATAACACTTTTTTCCAATCTTCCTCTATTCAATGTCTGTGTGCTTTTGCCCATATTAATCTTTTCCTTTTATTAGCCAGTCTCAGATATGGCTTTTTCTTTGACACTCTGCCCTGAAGGCCAGCATCCCGGAGTCGCCTCTTCACTGTAGACGTTGACACTGGCATTTTGCGGGTACTATTTAATGAAGCTGTCAGTTGAGGACCTGTGAGGCGTCTATTTCTCAAACTAGAGACTGTAATGTACTTGTCTTGTTGCTCAGTTGTGCCTCCCACTTCTCTTTCTACTCTGGTTAGAGCCTGTTTGTGCTGTCCTCTGAAGGGAGTAGTACACACCGTTGTAGGAAATCTTCAGTTTCTTGGCAATTTCTCGCATGGAATAGCCTTCATTTCTAAGAACAAGAATAGACTGTCGAGTTTAAAAGGAAAGCTCTCTTTTTCTAGCCATTTTGAGAGTTTAATCGAACCCACAAATGTAATGCTCCAGATTCTCAACTAGCTCAAAGGAAGGTCAGTTTTATAGCTCCTCTAAACAGCAAAACTGTTTACAGCAATGCTAACATAATTGCACAAGGGTTTTCAAGTGTTTTCTAATCATCCATTAGCCTTCTAACACAGTTAGCAAACACAATGTACCATTAGAACACTGGCGTGATGGTTGCTGGAACTGGGCCTCTATACACCTATGTAGATATTGCATTAAAAATCAGACGTTTGCAGCTAGAATAGTCATTTAGCACATTAACAATGCATAGAGTGTATTTCTGATTAATTTAATGTTATCTTCATTGAAAAAAACTGTGCTTTTCTTGCAAAAATAAGGAAATTTCTAAGTGACCCTAAACTTTTGAACGGTAGTGTATATATACATATATATATATATATATATATATATATATATATATATATATATATATAGATAGATAGATAGATAGATAGATAGATAGATAGATAGATAGATATATAGATATAGATATCTAATCTAGATAGATAGATAGATCGATCGATATACACACACTAGTCCTTCTCAATGAATTAGAATATCATCAAAAAGTTAATTTATTTCAGTAATTCAGTTCAAAAAGTGAAACTCGTATATTCTATAGATTCATTACACACAGAGTGATCTATTTCCAGCATTTTTTTCTTTTAATGTTGATGATTATGGCTAACAGTTACTGAAAACCCAAAATTTAGTGTCTCAGAAAATTTGAATATTATGTAAGACCAATTTCAAAAATCATTTTTAATACCGAAATGTTGGCCTACTGAAAATTATGTACAGTATATGCACTAAATACTTGGTCGGGGCTCCTTTTGCATGAATTACTGTATCACTGCAGCGTGGCATGGAGGTGATCAGCCTGTGGCACTGATGAAGGTGTTATGGAATCCCAGGTTGCTTTTGTAGCGGCCTTCAGCTCGTCTGCATTGTTGGGTCTGGTGTCTCTCATCTTCCTCTTGACAATACCCCATATATTCTCTATGTGGTTAAGGTCAGGTGAGTTTGCTGGCCAATCAAGCACTATGATACTGTGGTTATTAAATCGGGTATTGGTACTTTTGGCAGTGTGGGCAGGTGCCAAGTCCTGCTGGAAAAGGAAATCAGCATCTCCAAAAAGCTGGTCAGCAGAGGGAATGAGCCTACCTCTCTCCCCCTACACTTAACCCTTGATTCTCCCCCTACACAACGGCCTGGTGCCCCTGAGCTAACCCTTTCCCACCTGCCTACACATCCCCTGGAACATCCCTAGTTAACCCTTTCTCAACTGCCTGCACATCTGCTGGTAGATCCCTAGTTAACCCTTTCCCACCTGCCTGACATCTCTTGTTAATCCTTTACATACCTGCACATACCCTGGTTAACCCTTTACCTACATGTCCCCTATTCCCATTGTTAACCCTTTACCTGCCTATCCCCTGGTAACCCTTTATCTTCCACATCCCTTGTTAATTCTTAGTGTACAGGGACAGTTGCATTTAGGAGGGAGCGTGTCAGAAATAGTGAGCGTGTATGTATTGCAATGTAACATATAAATGTTTAGATAAGTGGGTGATAGTATAGATTAGTATTTGTGATACCTTGTTTATACTATGCCACGTGTAGTGTCAGTGTATTCAATACATATTAAGTTGTTATGTGTATTGGGATACACTGATACTATACTGTGTTTATTTACTGTGTCTGGTGTATTTTATCTAAGTATTATTTACTGTGTGTATTAAAAATATTACCTTTATTTCTACTATACTGTTATATACGCTTACTTAGTAGCAAAGCGATTAGATTGACGTTAATATTAGAAAAAGGTAGGGGAAACTAGGCATTACCCTAGTGACCCCAATATAAAGGAGGCAGTAATAGTGTGTGACACTAGCCAGTGAACCCCACTATCAGAGGCGTAGCTAGGTTTTCCTGCACCCGGGGCAAAGATTCAAATTGGCGCCCCCCCCAACTTATTTTCCCGACATCTCCTTCCCCCTCGCCATGTTTTCTTTCCCTACCAATCAATGAGATGTAATTTTTTGTTCACAATTTTTTTAATGTAACTTGAGTATAAAAGCATTTTACAAGCGATATAGTTCTATAATGTAATTAACATAAAAATAAATTAAAAGAAAATAAATTAAAGAGACCACACACAGCCCCCTCTAGATAGCGCCACACAGCCCTTCTGTAATGTCGGGGTAGGGAAACAGACAAGTGAGCCCTAATCTACCCACCACTCAATCCCTGCCTACTTGCAACGACCCGCCCTAGGTGACGGGGTACAACTGGGCGACGGTCCCTACACTCAATAGGTGCACGACAGACAAACAGACAAGGGTACAAAGAAGCCAGGGAAATGGGGAAGTTGCGCACGGGAACACCGTGAACAACAAGCGAGGTGAACGAGCCGAGTCAAACCAGCAGATGAGCGAGGTACAAAAATGCAGAGCAGAAGAGTGGTCAGAAAAGCCAAGGTCAATCACAAGCAGAGGATAAGTAGTTCAAGAAGCTGCAGCAGGGCCAGGAAACAAACAGTGAAGAATCACAAGCAAAGGAGGAACAGGAAAGGCAGGTATAAATAGACAGAGGGCGGGAGCTAGCTCCGTCTGGCCAGGCTGTGATAGGCTCTCCCACTCCTAAGCCTGCCATCCTGGGTGGTGGAAGATGGAGTCAGTCTCACAGACATAGAAGCAGGTGCAGACTGATTACCTATGGGCGTCGACACAGAAGTTGTGTCTGGCAGATCCTTTACACCCTCTCTTGTAGATAGTGCCACACACAGCCCCCTGTAGATAGTGCCACACAGCCCCCCTTGTAGATAGTGCCACACACAGCCCCCAGTAGATAGTGCCACACACAGCCCCCAGTAGATAGTGCCACACACAGCCCTTCTTGTAAATAGTGCCACACATAGCCCCCAGTAGATAGTGCCACACACAGCCCCCCTTGTAAATAGTGCCACACACAGCCCCCCTTGTAAATAGTGCCACACACAGCCCCCCTTGTAAATAGTGCCACAGAGCCCCCCTTGTAGATAGTGCCACACACAGCCCGCTGCCCTTTTGTAAATAGCGCCACACTCCCCCCCTTTTAAATAGCGCCACACTCCCACCCCTTTTAAATAGCGCCACACTCCCACCCCTTGTACTTAGCGCCATACTGTGAACAGACCGGTGAGCAGTAGCCTACCGCTACCACTCTCCGCTCTGCCTGGTGTGACTTACCGGAGAAGCAGAGGAGGCCATGTGGCGCAGGCAGCGGCAGAGTTCCTTCTGACTAGGGTTGGTGACAGCCAGGGCCGGCCTTAGCTTGGATGGCGCCCTGTGCGGGACTCTCTATTGCCGCCCCCTACACAAACCAAAAATTAATCACATATATGGACACGCTGGAATATATATACTGTACATACATAAAGACAGATATTTAGACATACAGGCATATATACATACACACATTCTCGAATACATACATACAGGTAAATATATAGACGTACAGACACATATACGCACACAGACTGGACGGCATATAAATACACAGACTGGAACATATACAAATACATAAAAGGCACAAATATACAAGCACAAATATACAAGCACAAAGACACATTCACAAACAGACCCATATATACCCACACAGGCACATATGTACACAGCACAGATAATGTAGTTGATGTTACCTGCAGTCCTATGTAACACCACAGATAACACACAGTGATAACTCTCTGAGTACAGATAATGTAGTAGCTGTTGCCTGCAGTCCTATGTAACACCACAGATAACACATTGTAGCAGAGCTGAGATTGTAATTTAGCACAATGTGTTATCTGTGGTGTTACATAGGACTGCAGGCAACAGCTAGTACATTATCTGTAATCAGAATTACCACTGTGTTATCTGTGGTGTTACATAGGACTGCAGGTAACATCTACTACATTATCTGTGCTCAGAGAGTTATCCCTGTGTTATCTGTGGTGTTACATAGGACTGCAGGTAACACTACAACATTATCTGTACTCAGAGAGATATCACTGTGTTATCTGTGGTGTTACATAGGACTGCAGATAACATCTACTACATTATCTGCACTCAGAGAGTTATCACTGTGTTATCTGTGGTGTTACATAGGACTGCAGGTAACACTACTACATTATCTGTACTCAGAGAGATATCACTGTGTTATCTGTGGTGTTACATAGGACTGCAGGTAACATCTACTACATTATCTGTACTGTGTAGCAGAGCTGAGATTGTAATTTAGCACACAGTACAGATAATCTACTAGTGTTACCTGCAGTCCTATGTAACACCACAGATAACACAGTGATAACTCTCTGAGTACAGATAATGTAGTAGATGTTACCTGCAGTCCTATGTAACACCACAGATAACACATTGTGCTAAATTACAATCTCAGCTCTGCTACAATGTGTTATCTGTGGTGTTACATAGGACTGCAGGCAACAGCTACTACATTATCTGCACTCAGAGAGTTATCACTGTGTTATCTGTGGTGTTACATAGGACTGCAGGTAACACTACTACATTATCTGTACTCAGAGAGATATCACTGTGTTATCTGTGGTGTTACATAGGACTGCAGGTAACATCTACTACATTATCTGTACTGTGTAGCAGAGCTGAGATTGTAATTTAGCACACAGTACAGATAATCTACTAGTGTTACCTGCAGTCCTATGTAACACCACAGATAACACAGTGATAACTCTCTGAGTACAGATAATGTAGTAGATGTTACCTGCAGTCCTATGTAACACCACAGATAACGCAGTGATAACTCTCTGAGTACAGATAATGTAGTAGATGTAAGAGACAAACACATGCAGAGATAGAGACACAGAGACACACACACGCACACACACATACTGTAACATATACACATACAAACACAGAGACACACATTACACACCACACACACTCACCATGTCTCCTTGCTGACAGGTCAGGACGGGCTGTGGGTGGAGCGGAGCTTCCTCTCTGCTTCTCGGCAGAGCACAGAGTAGAGGCAGATGCAGGGAGGCTGCAGCACGGGAGTGGACCTGTCCCCTGACCTGAGTCATCTGACCTCATGTCACTGACGTGAGGTCAGGTGACTGGACTGGTCCACTCCCTGGCCGTCACAGACCCCAGTCAGAACGCCGTAATGTCCTGGCTCTTCCTAAGCTGCTGCAGGTGTCCCACATACGGGGCGCCTGTCAGCAGAGATCAGCTGCTCTTCGGCGCCCCCCCTTCCCTATCCTCCGGGTTGCACACGGGGCACATAGCCCGCTTGCCCCCCCCTAGCTACGCCCCTGCCCACTATTATACCAGCCCCTTTTTTTAGATAGATAGATAGATAGATAGATAGATAGATAGATAGATAGATAGATAGATAGATAGATAGATAGATAGATAGATAGATAGATAGATAGATAGATAGATAGATAGATCTAAAGCGCAAAGCATGTGATTGTGTAATACTACAAATAAAAGGTTTGCTGGCATTGACAGTGGAAAGCTACACAGAGCTCTTGAACCATGATAACTTAATACATTTAATAGAAAAAAAGATATAAAACAAAGACACATTAACATTGTGTGCAAACACTTTAAACCACGATTTAAAATACCAGACAGTAATAAATCATGAGAAGTAGACTTTCCTTGAGTTTGTCCAGAAATTCTGACCTATTACAAAAGAAAGTTGCTCACTGTTGCATTTCCTAAGAATCAAATATGAGAAAAGTTAGTCGGTATCCAGATGCCACTATTCCTTAGAAAACGTATAAACAAATAAAGTAAACATCAGCTAAACTGGATAGTTGTGATTACAGTATATCAGCAAATTGTCAATCTGGCAGTGACTTTAGATATGATTTCGGGCTTAATTACAATAAAAGTTGCCAGCGTGATTCTGATGGTTGGCATGTCGGAGGATGTAGCAATGATTTTCAGACTACTGCTATCCTTCAGAGGCAAAACTGGGAAAGTCGTAGACTGAGACTGTGCTGATGCCTGTAATTAGACTTCAGCACAAATTATATCCCATTCACATCACGTTTTTGTTCTATGTTTAACTTATACGCCGGGAAGAGCTCCCAACATATTTGTGGAATGTCACACATATACTTTAAAGAGGCTCTGTC
Organism: Rhinoderma darwinii; assembly: GCF_050947455.1. NCBI lineage: Eukaryota > Metazoa > Chordata > Amphibia > Anura > Rhinodermatidae > Rhinoderma > Rhinoderma darwinii. Next base: position 229,405,571 of record NC_134688.1, read on the forward strand.
ACCAGTTTATTAATTCCCTATCTCCTAGCTAATCTAATAGGCAGTTTCATGTTGATAACTACAGTGTCATTTGTTTGAATCTATGTTTCTTATTTTTAAATTTATGTTCATTTTTATACATATGCTAATTTTGCTCTAATAACCAAATAGGAGGTTACATTTTATTTTCACAGGGCAGTGTAATGTTTTCTGTATGACACTGTCCAATTAGCGTCATAGAGGTTTTCTCTTCCAGCGTGATCTCAGCCTCAACACGCTGTGTTGTCACTTCCGGCCGCAGGTCTTTCACCACAGAGACTTAGCAAAACTCCAAGAAGACTGTCCCTACATCGCCTTCAGCCGTGATAGACTGCTCTCATCCACAGCAGCAGCAGAGTGACTGTGCATGTGTTTTTATTGGCGTTTTTTATTTTGAGAAGCCTAGGGAAAAAAATGGTAGGAATAATGCCATACCTAGTGCATGTTGAGATTTGAAAAAACAAAATGCCACTGACCCCCCAAAAACGAAAATGCTAGGTACAGATGTGTCCTTCCTTACTTTCTCTCTAAATCTAACATAACCTGAGATGTCTGGCATGAGATGCTAAACAAGCATGTAAAAAAAAAAACCGTGAACATAGAGTTCCATGTTAAAAAACTTATATGTCACAGCCATCCAGTAACAAAACATATACCTTAAACATATACATTTTTTAACATGGAAGTCTATAGGCGACCGATGGCATCCATCAGAGGCATCCATCGCCCATAGATTCCCATTTTAAAAAAAGTATATGTTTAACGTGTGTGTTTTTTTTACTGGATGGCTGTGATGGATGTGTCTGATAAGATGCCATCCATCATTTATACACTCCCATGTAAAAGAAGTATAGATTTAAAGTATATGGGTTTTTTGGTATCATGACAAATTGTATAACTGAAATGGAAGCTAGCTTTTCAAACATTATGCTAATCTAATAGTATGCCTAATATTGATCAACTTTTTAATTAGCTTACTGTTAAAATTTTGTTGTTTTATCCCTGTGTAAAGAAACTGCCGCTAGGTCTCCCTTCCTGTAATCTGCTATTTACCCCCTCCTGTCAAGCAAAGTCAATCTCAAGTAACAAAGCAGAGGAGTTTAACTGCAGGGCTGGTTGCGTGTCTCTTCACAGCCTGCCCATAAATGTCTATGGAGAGGGAAAGCAGGAGAAGGGGGCAGGAGCGCAGAAGAGACACAGATGCTGCCTATAGAAGTCTATGGAAAAGGGGAGTGGGCAGGAGAAGAGAAAGACACAGACATGCTGCCCATAGAAGTCTATGGAGTGGGGGAGGGGAGCAGGAGAATGGAACAGGAAAAGAAAGAAATAGACACAGACATGCTGCCCATATAAGTCTATGAAGAGGGAAGGGGGAAAGCAGGAGGAGGGAGCAGGGAGAGAAAGACATAGACATGCTGCCCACAGAAGTCGATGGAGACGGGAGGGGGGATCAGGGGCAGGGAGGAGACACACGCTGCTGGTAAGAGTTATATGTCACTTCAGTGCTGGATTCTCAGCTACACTGATCCTTCCTGCTGTATGATGTCCTTCATGCTGCTGCTGCTTCTATATATATGTATGTCATAGACAAAGATAGGAGAGCAGGATTCTCCTGTGCTCTGTTTGCTGTGTATGGGAGACATGATGGCAGTTAGGCTCCACCCACTTGCTCAACGAAAACTGATAATTAGAGATGGAGCCTGCAGAGAGGAAAACTGCTAAAAAATGCAAAATACAAGTCATATAGTGGCCAGAAATAGTGTTATTCCTCATGTACACACATACGACTGCTTATTCTAAAAAGTCACTAAAAATATTAGGTACACTTTAACGCAATTCAAGAAAACTTAAGTGTAAACACATCTGTATGTTGGGATTCTTAAATCTCAATATAGACTATGCTTTGTGTGAAAATAGCTTAAAAGGAATTTCTGGTAAAATGAAAATGTAATTATTCTTTAGGGAATCCTTTATAGCAGTGCTCATTGAACTGTGGCACGGGCCTAACTGGTGATTGTGATTGTTTGTAAGGTGCAGCTGGGGTGGCAATTTTGACAGAAGTGAATATATACTTCAAAAGCCTTTTGTGGTTCAACCAATCTCTGGTTTAGCAACATAACAGGTTCATTTTGTGCTTATTTTAATGTTCTACTGGATCCAGGAAAACCCAATTAAAAAAAATATAGATAATCTTTTTACATTTTGGCATGGACCATGACCAGGCATCACCATGTTCCGGCTGTTGAGGCTCCAGAAGAAAAAATTGAAAAGCCCCATTTTAGAGAACCTACTTAATAGTTATTTACCTCCACTGTTAGCTAAGCAGCGTGTAATGACGGGGTAAGGAGACAGACAGGTGAGCCCTAATCTACCCGCCACTCAGTCCCTGCCTACTTGCACGACCCGTCCTAGGTGACGGCGTGCAACTGGGGGATGGTCCCTATGCTCAATACGTGCACGAGAGACAAACAGACAAGGGTACACAGAAGCTAACGGGAAATGGGGCAGTTGCCCACAGCAACACCGCGAGCAGCAAGAGTAGTGAATGAGCCGAGTCAAACCAGGAGTGTACGAGGTACCAAACGCAGAGCAGGAGAGTAGTCAGTAAAGCCAGGGTCAATATGAAGCAGAGGTCAGTAGTACAAGCAGGAACAGCAGAGCCAGGAAACCAGACAGAAACACAGGCAAGGAAAAGCAGGAAATGAAAGTATAAATAGACAGAGGGCGGGAGCCAGCTCTGTCTGGCCAGGCTGTGATTGGTTCTCCCACTCCTCAGCCTGCCATCCTGAGTGGTGGAAGATGGAGTCACTCTATCAGACCTAGGAGCAGATGCAGACTGATTAATCTCGGGCGTCGACACAGAAGCTGTGTCTGGCAGATCCTTTACACAGCGCTTCAAATATGTTTGGGCTGCAGCTTAGCAACAATTGATGGAGCTAGTTCATGACACTGTCAAATTCTCAGAATCGGGTGATGATTCTGGACTGCGGCTCACAGTGTTGCATATTTCTACACACCTCCAGCACTTCAATCCAGACCCCTAGTTAGAGAAACATGATGCTCAGTACTTAATTAAAGTGGATTGGAGGGGGCCTGGAGGGAGGACTTGCATGAATATTTATTTTTCCTTTCTATACTTATACTAAGGGTGTAGCTATAGTTGGTGTGGAGGTAATAGTTGCACCTGGGCCCTGAGGAGGTCCAAAGGCCCTTCTGCCACCTAAAAAGACACTGGTATTATGCATAGCATATAGTAGGGGGGAACCTGTTACAGATTTTGCATTGGTGCCCAGTACTTTCAAATTATGCATCTGACGTCTTTATTTTGTTTCATAGTGAAAAAGGCACAAAGAAAAAACTGAACATTGAAAAAGTACTTGAAATACGTGCTAGCAATGAATGGCAAGTTAGTCATTTATGATGGAAAACTTTAATTAATTTAGAATTTCTGAAAACTACAAGGTTGTTGATCATTTTCAGTGCAGAACTCTCTGCTTAAATTAAGCTGGGATATATAACACATAAAAAGAATTCAATCCAACTAAAAACATTAGATTTTAGAACCAATTATGCATATGGAGATTTACTGACATTTCAAAGAACAACATGTAAGTGTTTCAGGCCAAGCAATATCTGCTATTTGTAAGTACAACTGAGTATGAAAACATAAGCATAGTACTTCAATTGATAACGTGCAAACTGATTTTCATCATAAAGACCAAACATTTTCTATGAACAAAGCCTGTTTCTTTTGATACCAAAATGGTACTGCTTCTAGCTGCCAGGTTCTTCACCAGTTTTAGTCAAAAAACAAATTGGGCAATAAAAACGAAAAGAGAATTTTTATGCAAATGAATAAACTTTAATTCCCAAATATATTGCTTACACAATTGCTCCTGGATGCAATGAACTAGTAAACTAAAAATAGAGCAGTGCATTTGAGACAATTCAGATTTCTTGCATCTTCCTTGTTAGCCCACGGCCGAGCATAAGACTGCTGTAAATCAAAGTCTAAAGCTTGTTGATGGTATATCTGAGATTTTTGAAATTCTCTCAGCCGTTTTGCCATTTCTGTGGCGCATGCTCACTAGGGGCAATTGTTAATAGCAATATTTAAGGGAATTGTTTTTTATGCGCTTCCCCTGGACTGTGGCTATTCTTCAAAAACATATTAAACATCAAAAGGGAATCTCTGGATATTGTACAACAGTAATAGCATCTGCTCCACATATTATGCCTATATGACATTACTTCAAGCAAGAGACTAGGTTAACTGTGTCTTCATATGAAGCTTCCTTATCCCAATAATTCTCATCATATTTCTTTGTTTATGTCAATGTAATTTTGTAAACCCTTTTCAAAAACGTCAATAAAGTTTGTAATCATCCCTCATTAATAAAATAATGAAGAACAACAGAGAAGCAACGTACGATACAAATAATGTTTCCTCTTTCATGAGTAGATTCCTCTAAATTCTAAGGATGAAAGGCATTTATTACACATCAATTGTTTTTTATCTATTTCAATAAAGGACAAATAGGCTGAGTCAAGCATCACAAATCCCTTACAGTATGTCTGAAAAAGATTGTTCCATTTTTTTATTTCATTTTTGTATTTTATATGTATTGTGTAATAATTATATATTTTTTTATCTCATTGACATCTCTAAATGGTCATTTATATAAACATATTTATGTAATTTTTAAACTGTGACTTAAAGTGTAGCTAAACGTTTGACAAAGTTCTGACATGTCATAGTGACATGTCAGAAGTTTGGATTGGTGGGGGTCCGAGCACTGAGACCCGCACCAATCAATAGAATGAAGCAGCTGCCGAATTCTGCCAAAACGCGCGTCGGGCTGCTGTCTCTACAGTGCAGGAGCAACAATATGGGTAAGAAAGACTGCTTACTGTGCCACTTACACAGGTCTGGCTAAATATATATGTCTATGAGCGTCCTTCTTTTTTACATTATACAAATTCATGTTGTTACCCTCAACATTTACCTTACAATCAGCTATAATCATATGCAAGGGGATTTTTGCCCGTTATCAAGCAGCGTGTATTGTGTCAGTATTTTCCTGTGGTTCACATGTACTCTTATTTCCTGTGGCATGCCTAACATTTTGCACTGCATGTTTCATTTTTTTAACCTGTTTTGTCTTATACATGTTAATAATAAAGGATATTTTGTAATTTTTCAAAATAATCTTGTGTTAATTGACCTCACCTATAGGCTATATCTTGAACATAATAGGTCAATGCACCAAGCTCTTACTTGGTTATATGTTTAATCTGTTCTGACTGTCAGTCTAAAGATTTTTCCCCTGGAAGTACACATAGGTGATATGATAGATAGATAGATAGATAGATAGATAGATAGATAGATAGATAGATAGATAGATAGATAGATAGATAGATAGATAGATAGATAGATAGATAGATAGATAGATAGATAGATAGATGATAGATAGATAGATAGATTTTTGAAAATGTTTAAGGAGATTTCTGCTCTTTATGTAATTATTTTGTGGAGGTAAGATATCCTCAACCCATAAGAAACAGATCCTAGTGGCAAGTGATTGGCTCCAAAGTCAGATTTAATTAGAGTTTGTGGGGCCCATTATTGTGTCAGAGCCAGGGCCCATTTTACTCTGGGGGACCAGTCTTGCAGTTAGGTAAGATTGTCATTACCTTCTGTCTACAAGCTCAGCAAATCAACACATAAACAGATTTACAGAAATATTATTATTTTCTTTTTATGTTCTTTGTTGTTGTTCTATGAAGCCTCGTCCTATGCTGGAAATCTGATTGTATTAATGGTTGCGTTTGGATGTAACTGACAGCTGCTGTACATTTGCAATATAAAATATCTGCTTAAACCAGTAAAATAAAGTATATTTATAGGGTCAAAACTTCATAATAATCCCAATCTTAATTTCCAAACTCCTAATGGTGTGACATCACTGTCAAGAATCTGCAAATGACATCATGCACATTTTCCATCTAAATTATAAAAATGCAACATCTTCCACAAAATTATCCAGACATTACAGTGATGAATTGTACATTGAGTTCTTTTGAATATAGTAGTTATGTATTTCAACATGTCAGCACTGCTATTTTTGGAATTACAACCCAACTTATAGTCACAGAAGGTAAGCAGCTGGTCTAAAAAAAATTGATGCCATAGTTCAACAGAAAAAACTATGAAAGTAACAAAAAAGACCACAGGCATAGTCTTCTTCCCTTGCTCGGCAGGTAAAATAACAGACTCTTGAATTGAAGCATAATAGCAAGACGCACATTGAAATATAAGCTCAATTACAAAGCAGTAGATACTGTTCTTGTATCTATCTGCAATGAGAGATAGCAGAACAGTTTTTACTATTGTTTATAGTAATAAAACCAACCTGTAATGATCTGGGTCTACTATGCACAGGTAACGAATGAACCAGACATCACAATTCTCCTATGGAACCCCCTTTTTCCATGACTGTGGTTTGGGTCAAGGTAATTATCGGATACCCTAAAGTAGTTCTATGTGTGATTCCCTGGATAATGTCTAGCAGAGGTGGAACCTGAATGCACAGGAATTAGTGAACCTGGGGGGGGGGGGGGTGTTACCATTTCAAGGGCAAGAGGAACAGAAAGGCCATAAAAGAACGTACCATTGAGGGTTGTAAGATGAGCAGCATTAGGGGAATTTGGTTCCTGATTAATTCAGAATCATGTTGCACTTTGGCAAGGTGTAGGGGTTGTCTCCATAAACAATCCTTACTTGTTGGAATGTATTGTATTTGGGGAAACCTGGCAGTAAGTGTTCAATTTCCCTGCAGTGTTACCCCTGGGGAAATTAAACATTAAAAAGTGCTTATTCATATCAATGTGTTATCTGTGTAGTGAAGTTCATGACGGGTCCTTTAGAGTTAAAGTTGCTCTTTGTAACCACTCTCCACTCTGGCCAAGAGATGAACAGGGATCAGAATTCCCTAATAGGGTACAGATGTAGCCGTCTTTATCTTGACTTTTAACGCATTAAATACACATTGGAAATAGCCTTTATCTTGACTTTTTCAAAGACTTTTCAATGGATTTTGTTGCGTGATATCACGCTGCAGAAAGTTATCAGAGTCAATATAAAGATAGCTCCATCCGTATATGAAAATGTGTTTTCTAAACTGGTAACCCCTTTAAAAGTCAAACATCATCAAGCCTAGACTGATCTCCTGCTGAGGCTACTGAGGCTAATAGATGTCACATCCCGTTCAATAATGTTGTGCAGGGAAGTAAATGAAAATATTACCCTTTTGACTGCCATAGAAAGGTGGATAGAGTGTTTTTCTTGTTGTTTATTTTTTTCCTTCACTTTTAAGTCCTTTGAACCAATGTAGGACTTGTGCTTGCATTAAGAAGCAGTTTGATTTGCACTATTGAGCAGCATTGCTCTTTAAATAAATCAGTTTGATTTTTTTCACTAGCAGCTACAATTGTTTTCCCTAACCTAAGTGTTCCTCTTAGCTCATATATTGTGAACTGGTTTGAGTAGAATATAATTTCCTTCTGTTTTGTGTTCTTATGTATGCATGATTTGTATAATATTCAAACAAAGTCCAGGTCTGCATATTATGTGAGTACTTGTTAAATATATAATAATAATAATAATAATAATAATCAGTTACTGAATGAGCAATCCCATTGTAGCATGTTCTAAAGGATATTGTATATTATACCAGAGCTGCAGTTGTCCGACAAAACACAGTAAATGTCTTTATAATTTCACACAAAGAGAACTCACATTTCTAATAGGTTCAGAGAAGAGAAATAATGCCTCTATTGCAACACTAGAAGAAGAAAGACCTGTACAATAAACGCCCATATGAAAGCCACTACTCTTTGGAACCCATTAGAGACAGCCAATATTAGTTTTTTCCTTTTCGTTTTTCTATCATTGCAATCCAAGAGCCATACCTTTTTTGTTGACATAGCCGTATGTCTATTGCAATAAGACAGGCAATGAAAAAAAGGTTGCCAGCTACTTTAAATTTTTGGCTTATATGTACGTCATCGGGGGGAGGTAATTCCCACATTATGATGTACATGTACGTCATCATGATCATGGAATCACCAGCTGGAGTGTGGCTGGCATTGACGGTTATACTTCAGTAATAACGGCCAGGATAGGAGAGTACTCTGATCCCAGCCATTTAATCCCTTATTGCTCCTTTTGTCCTGTGATTGTTACCCTCGACATTACAGTTGTCGATGCTGAAAGTTAAATATTGACAGTAATATTAGGCTCTTTGGTCTTGCCCATGTTGTAGAGGTTAGAGTCAGACTGATTAATTGAGTCTGAGGACAGGAGTCTTTTATACAGGTGACCATTTAAGACAGCTGTCTTTAATGCAGGCACCAAGTTGATTTGGAGCGTGTAACTGGTCTGGAGGAGGCTGAACTCTTAATGGTTGGTAAGGGATCAAATACTTATTTCTATGTGCACAATGCAAATAAATATATATAATTTTGACAATGTGATTTTCTGTTTTTTTTTTTTATATATAATCTATCTCTCACTGGTAAAATTAACCTATCCTAAAAATTCTAGACTGTTCATGTCTTTGACAGTGGGCAAACTTACAAAATCAGCAAGGGATCAAATACTTATTTCATTCACTGTATATACTTGAAACATACGTAACTTTTTTTACTATGATTATTTCTGATATTGATTAAATATACCTTATGAATGTATATTAGCAAGAATTAGGGCACAGATGGAAAGAAGAGTGACTGCAGGATCATACTACACAGTGTTTGTTGGTTTGTTTGTTATGTTTTACCATGGAAATTCATAGGTCGGAGAATAACTATAGATACAAACCATCCATTGTATAAATACGGTGAAAGTTCAAGTTTGCTTCCCAAGCAATTGGGCAGCTGAATGTCGGGTGCCCGGTAGTCAGAGCCTGCCAGGGACCATGGAAGACAGAAGTGGATTTCACTGCTTTCATCTTGTCTGTACTCACATACACAGCACTCAATGAGCACTGTGTGTAGAATAGAGGCAGTGGCAGTGATTGGTCCCAGTAATAATGTGACTGGACACATGATCGCTGGATGCCAGTGGAAGAAGGCTACTGCTGGGTCTAATTAGGCCCAGAAGACCCCCAACAGAGACAATAATAACTATATTAGGGTTGATTCCCCCCCCCTCCCCCCCGTAACTGGGGCTGTGCAGCAGTCCCAGTTAGAATCAAAAGTTTAGTTTAAAAAAAAAATTAAATTAAATAATAAAGTCCGCCAAAAGGACTTGTCTGTCCTTTCAGGGTCAGGCTATAATAATTTAAAAAAAAGTAAAAAAAGATGAATTCTTTAAATAATTATGACATATAGAATCCCCCGAAAAAACACTCCCTCACCCTGACCCAATTGCCCTAAAATAGACATGTAAGATATCAAAATTCACTACGGCGATTACAAAAAAGAGTCTATTTTAGGGTAACACTATATTATTACCAGAAAGAATGACATAAAAAGTAAAAAAGCATATTTTTTTTACGATATTTTTTTTCAAACTATGCCTTATAATGCTAAAAAAGCAAATATTGTATGTATAAACATTATCAGAAAAGAAAAGAAAGCTGCATTGGTCGAGAGAAAAAATATTGTAAGCTAGCCCTACATATAAAAAAAGTCATAGCCACTTAACTAGCGCATGCTAAATACGTCTATACATTCCTGGGCCTTAACCCCTTCACGCTCAGCTACGTACTATTCCGTCGTGCTAAGTGCATCGTTCGCGCTCAGCGCCGGAATAGTACGTCGCGGGAGGAACGGCCATTTCGGCCGCCCTTCCCGACACATACAGGAGGTGTGACAGCTGATGTCTCGTACAGCAGTTGCCGCAGCTCCTTCAGCGGGGACCGATCGCTGTGTCCCCACTGATTAACCCCTTGGAAGCCGCGTTCAATAGCGATCGCGGCTTCTTAGGGGTTAAGCTACCATCGTCGGCCCGCTACACGATAGCGGCCGGCGATGGTGGCTATGGCAACCGGACGCCTAACTATGGCGTCCGGCTATGCCCTCGACGGAAGCCTAGTGGGTCCTGACAAAGTCAGGACCCACTATGCTTGCTGTCAGTGAGTAGCTGACATCTCTAATACACTGCACTACTCATGTAGTGCAGTGTATTAGAATTGCGATCAGGGCCTCCTGCCCTCAAGTCCCCTAGTGGGACAAAGTAATAAAGTAAAAAAAAGTTGTGTAAAAATAAGAAAATAAAAGTTTTAAAAGTAACAAAAAGTAAAAATCCCCCTTTTTCCCTTATCAGTCCTTTATTATTATTAAAAATATATAAATAAACAAATAAACTATACATAATTGGTATCGCCGCATCCGTAACGTCCTGAACTACAAAAGTATTTAGTTATTTATCCTGCACGGTACACGCCGTAAAAGAAAATAATAATAAACCATACCAGAATCACAATTTTTTGGTCACTTCACTTCTGAAAAAATGGAATAAAAAGAGATCAAAAAGTCGCATGTACCTAAAAATGGTACTGATCGAAACTGCCGTTCATTACGAAAAAAAGAACTCATCACACCGCTTTCTTGATAAGGAAAAAAAAAAACAACATTATGGCTCTTAGAATAAGGCAGCACAAAAAGTTAATGATTTTTAATAAAAAGTATTTTATTGTGCAAACGCCATAAGACATAAAAAACTATAAACATATGGTATCGCCGTAAATGCTGTATGCTGTAAACAAAATAGAATAAAAAATTTGTAGAATTGCTGTTTTATAGTCACCACAACTCTTAAAAATTTAACAAAAACTGATCAAAAAGTCACATGCACCTGAAGAAAACTACAATAAATTCCTCAAGGGGTCTAGTTTTCAAAATAGGGTCATTTTTAGGTGGTTTTTACTGTTTTGGCACCACAAGACCTCTTCAAACCGGACATGGTACCTAATAAAAAGGATGCCTCATAATCCTCTAGGTGGACCTTTGCTTCTGAGGCCGGTGCTTCAGTCCTTTACCACACTAGGGCCACATGTGGGATATTTCTCAAAACTGGAGAATCTGGGCAATAAGTATTGAGTTGCGTTTCTTGGGTAAAACCTTCTGTTTTACAGAAAAAAAAATGGAATAAAAAGGATTTTCTGACAAAAAAATAAAATATGTAAATTTCACCTCTACTTTGCTTTAAATTCCTGTGAAACAACTAAAGGGTTAATAAACTTTCTAAATGCTGTTTTGAATACTTTTAGGGGCCTAGTTTCTAAAATGGGGTGTTTGATAGGGGTTTCTAATATATAAGCCCCTCGAAGCCACTTCAGAACTGAACTGGAACCTAAGAAAAAATAGGCTTTTTTTTATACCACACCCCGATGTACCGCATGGCCGTGTCCCGGATGCGTTATGAGGCAATACTTCGCTTCTTACATTATACTGATAATGAGCAGTGCCGACCCCGAGATGACACCAGTTATGACCGTTTGTATAAATGGAGACCCCTATTAGACCATTTCAGTGCCCATTTTTCTCAAGCATACACCCCCGAGAATTGTATTTCTATTGATGAGTCCTTGGTACATTTTAAAGGGAGGCTTCAATTCCGCCAGTACCTGCTGAGTAAGAGGGCAAGGTATGGCGTGAAGATGTATAAGCTGTGCGAGAGTGCATCAGGGTATACTTACAAATTTAGCATATATGAAGGGAAGGACACCAGTATTCAGCCCCCAGAATGCCCCCCTTACTGGGAATTAACGCTAAAATTGTGTGGGATTTGGTGCACCCACTTCTGGACCAGGGTTACCAACTCTACCTGGATACTTTTTATACCAGAGTCCCACTCTTCAAGTGCCTCACTTCCAGAAGTACTGCGGCATGCGGCACTGCTAGAAAAAAAATCTGAGAGGGCCCCCCTAAGACTCTGCTTGGGCAAACACTCAGAAGGGGTGAGAGCAGTACACAATCTAGCTTCAACATATTGTGTGTCAAGTACAAGGACAAGAGAGATGTCACACCAGTACCCATGTACCAGGACGAGGTACCAGTACAGAGACCCCCAAACCAGACTGCATCCTGGACTACAATAGGTACATGGGAGGGGTGGACTTGTCAGATCAAGTCCTGAAGCCCTACAGCACCATGCGGTATGGTATAAGAAGCTGGTCATGCACATCATACAGATGGCATTGCACAATGTGTACGTGCTACGTCAATGTACAGGCCAGACGTAAACTTTCCTGGAATTTCAAGAGTTGGTTATCAAGAACCTAATCTTTAGGGACCAGGACGGTCTGGCACCCAGTACTTCTGGAGGCGAGGCCACACGCATCGTACCAGGGCAACACTTTCCAGGAGAAGTTCCCCAATCTGGCAAGAAGGGAAAAAGTCAAAAGAGGTGAAAAGTCAGCTATAAGAGAGGGATAAGGTAAGACACGATATATCAATGTGACACGTGTCCCGAAAAACCAGGGCTCTGTATGAAAGTGTTTGAAAATCAAGTCATGTGTGATAAATTTTTAATCTACCCCAGTTTTACATACACTGATGCACTCCGCACAGCTTATCCCCCTCATCTTTCCCCTCTGGGCCCTGCTGTGTGCCCAGGCAGCTGTTAACAGCCACATGTAGGGTATTGCCATACCCGGGAGAACCCACATTACAGTTTATGGGATGTATGTCTCCGGTGGCGCATGCTGGGCACAATATATCGGACACTGAAATGGCATATATGTATAGAAAATTGCAAATCTCACTCTGCACCATCTGCTGCGCATTATCTTTTACATAATACCTGTGGAGTCTAAATGCTCACTACACCTCTAGATGAATGGCTTAAAGTGTGTTGTTTTTAAAACGGGGTCACTTCTCGGGGGTTTCAACTGTACTGTTACCTCAGGGGCTTCTGCATACATGACTTAGCACCAGAAAATCCCCAGTAGGCCAAATGGTGGTCCTTTCTTCTGATCCCTCCCATGGGCCCAAACAGCAGTTTATCACCACAAATGGGGTATTGCCGCACGCAGGACAAATTGGGCAACAAAGTGGGGTATTTTATTCCTTGTGAAAATAAGAAATTTTGAGCAAAAGCTACATCTTATTGGAAAAAAATTAAAAAAATGTAATTCACAGCCCAATTCAAGTAAATTCTGTGAAAAAACTGTGGGGTCTGAATGGTCACAACACCCATAAATAAATCCTTGAGGGGTGTAGTTTCCAAAATGTGGTCACTCTGGTGGGTTTCCATTGCTTTGATACCTCTGGGGCTCTGTAAATGCGACATGGCACCCGAAAACCAATCCAGCAAAATCTGGACTCCATAGAACACATAGCGCTCGTTTCCTTCTGAGGCCTCCCATGGGCCCAAACGGCAGTTTATCACCACAAATAGGGTATTGCCGCACTCAGGACAAATTGGGCAACAAAATTGGGGATTTTGTTCCCTGTGAAAATAAGAAATTTTGATAAAAAATGACATCTTATTGGAAAAAATTTCACTTTTTTAATCTCACCACCCAATTCAAATACGCGCTGTGAAAAAACTTTGGGGTCAAAATGGTAACAACAACCATAAATGAATTCTGGGGCTTGTGTTTTAGTCCACGAGCACACTAGAGCAACATGTGGGACATTTCTAAAAACTGCAGAATCTGGACAATACATATTTAGTAGTGTTTCTCTGGTAAAACCTTCTGTGTTACAGAAAAAAATAGAATAAAATTTAAATTCAGCCAGTAAAATGAAATTTGCAAATTTCACCTCCACTTTGCTTTAATTTCTGTGAAATGCCTAAAGGGTTAAAAAAAAACTTTCTAAATGCTGTTTTGAATACTTTGAGGGGTCTAGTTTTTAAAATGGGATGTTTTATGGGGGTTCTAATACATAGGCCCCTCAAAGCCACTTCAGATCTGAACAGGTACCTTAAAAATATGAGAAATTTCTGTTTATGTTCTAAGCCTTGTAACGTCCAAGAACAATAAAAGTATGTTCAAAAAAAAAACTATGCCAATCTAAAGTAGACATATGGGAAATGTGAACTAATAACTATTTTGGGTGGTATAACCATCTGTTTTACAAGCAGATGCATTTAAATTCAGAAAAATTCTATTTTTTCTAAATTTTCACTAAATGTTGCAATTTTTCACAAATAAACACTGAATATATCAAGCAAATTTTACCACTAACATAACGCCCAATGTCTCATGAGAAAACAATCTCAGAATCGCTTGGATAGGTTTAAGCATACCACGTTATTACCACATAAAGTGAAATATGTCATACTTGAAAAATAGGCTCTGAGCCATAAGACCCAAACTAGGCTGCATCCTTAAGGTTAACCAGTTCACAAGAATATTTTAATTTTAGCATTTGTATTGGATAAAAAAAACTGGTTGCTAAGGTTTTAATAAACTCCCAACTAAAATAAACATGTGATTTACATTTTCTGGAAGGATGCTTTTGTCTAGATTTACATTCACATTGTTGGTTGCCACACCAGCCTCTTAACATGCCAACCAGAATTATCATTTGGAAGCTGAATTAGTTTAAGTGCTACACCATAGATTAAAGCAGTCATAGCCCCTGTGTCAAAATCTAATAGATCACTTGCATTGAAAGATGAAATAAACAATATTGACATGACTCTTGATGCATGTAACCGCACACATTAGAATTGATGCATTAACATAATAATCTCATGGAAAAATTAATTTCAGGTCAGTAAACAAGCCCCAATGGACTTATTTACAATATTTTCCCTTAAGAAACATTGAAAATAAATTTTACTATTGGGGTTTTTAAAAGGTGGGTATTTCACCAAAATATAGATCGATATACTAGTACATAGAAAACATAAAAACATCAAAAATGAAGAAGTAGTAGAAGTATTTCATAATAAGTCTGTAAGCACATGATAAGTTTGGGGCTAAGGACACTTGGTCCCCGGTAAGCCCACATTCATGAGAAATCTCACAATGATATTAGATATCGGTAATCGAAATAAAAAAAAAAAGAAAAGTTAGCAAATATTAATATATTAATGATTGTCACACTATTGTTTATATAATACTAATAAACCATGCAATTAACATTCTAGTACTTAGAAAAGCTTTAATTTAGTCTAACTTGACGCCTTAACCCTATAAGAAAGAAATGAGTTATCATGTTTGCAATGTTTTAAACTGCTAACAGTACCATATTGTACCAACTACAACCAAAACATTGTTTCCATTACGTTTCTGAGATTATAACATGTATGGGAATGACGAAAACACTTGAGCTCTGCACTCGGCTGTGTCCGTCGGCCTCACAGACATTTATTAGAGCGGAAGCGCACATGCGCGACCACTGCTCCATTCAGAATTCTTCTCACTGCGATCATGTAGTGAGGAGGAACAGGGGTCAGTACCCTTGTTCTGGAGATTGGTCAGGGTCCCAGCGGTGGGGTCCCCAGCAATTATAGATAGGTGATAAATGTAAATTGTGGGAAAACCCCTTTAACAGTTATAGTTACGCGTTACTTTGCTTTATATGAATTCAAAGCTGTCCAGGATTAATCAAAAGGCATAACTTGAAGTTCCTGAGCCCAGATATAAAATCTCTAAAAGAGAACCAAGTATAATAAATACGGTGATGTCACTATAAAGAGATAATAAACACTGACATATCTGCACAGCAATAATAAAGACAGTGATGTGACAGCATAGCGGTAATGACCAAAGAGAACTAACAGCACAGGAATATTAGTTACAGTAAAGTCACGAGGATAATGCACAAAGTGATGTCACAAAACAGAAATAATAAGCAATGATGTCACAGTGCATGGATAATACTGTTGCAAGGTTCAGATATCACTATGTTTAATCGTGGGTATGGGGTTCAACCCGATTCAATAGAAAGAAAGTACTATGCACACCAGATGGGGAATTTTCCCAAATGAATGATTTATTATAGCCAGTAACAGTGCGTGCAACGTTTCGGTCAATACCATGACCTTCCTCAGGCAATATAAAGTTTACAAATATGTATATATTTTTAGATTCCATAACGTCTAGTATATAATGTCATAAGTAATAGTAGAATCGAATGTACAAATCACAAATGCATGTAAATCTTCGTCAGAAGCAATATTTAAGGTAAGTGACTACAGTAAGACCTACAGTGTGAAAAGTTACATCAAATGTATTTTGGATTGTACATATTCCAATATGTACACAAAGGTACGTTTCATGCAGAAAAAACACCAATTGCAGAGAAAAGTTGCAGATCATCAGAGAACATATTGTACATCAAATAATAGTGGTTACAGTGTAATGTATACAATGCATAAACACATCTGTAGAAGCAGTTAAGGAGAAATAGCATTTCATAGAACATGCATCAAAATTGACAGTGAGCAAATAGCAGTAAATGAATCCAGGTATAGATGACTCATTGGGTGGTATCGAAATGTACTATGCTTGGTGAGTGTGTAAGTACCGGTTAAGGAATAAGACAGATAGATGTCCAATAGGTTATAGAGTAACTCACAGAAGTGTATGGGTGCACCAAACAACAGCGGTCAGCCGCCATACGAAAGCGCCATCCATACATGATCATACATTGACTAAGTGCCAGAGGAAGGTCATGGTATTGACCGAAACGTCGCACTACACTGTCATTGGCTATAAATATAATAAATTATTTAACTGCAAAAGAATTTCCACTTTGGTGTGCATAGTGCTTTTTCTACATTGGACTTTATGTTACTGCTAAAATTTGGTCTATACTTTCAGTATTTAATTGTGGAAAAACACCAAAATTTTGCAAACAAATTTCCAAATTTTGCATTATTAGCAATTTAAATGTATCTGCTTGTAAGACAAATAGTAATACCACACAAAATAGTTGCTAATTAACATTTCCCATATGTCTACTTTACATTGGCATCATTTTTTTGAACATCCTTTTATTTTTCTAGGACGTTACAAGGTTTAAAACTTTAGCAGAAATTTCTCACATTTTTAGGAAAATTTCAAAAAGCTATTTTTTCAGGGACCAGTTCAGTTCTGAAGTGGCTTTGAGAGGCCCATACAATACAAACCCCAATAAATCACCCCATTTTAAAAACTGCACCCCTCAAAGTATTCAAAACAGCATTTAGAAAGTTGCTTAACCCCTAAGGCTGGGTTCACACGACCTATTTTCAGACGTAAACGAGGCGTATTATGCCTCGTTTTATGTCTGAAAATAGGGCTACAATACGTCGGCAAACATCTGCCCATTCATTTGAATGGGTTTGCCGACGTACTGTGCAGACAACCTGTCATTTACGCGTCGTCGTTTGACAGCTGACTGCCTCGGCAAAGAACTCAATGAAGAGCAGCTCAAGATTTACGAGCGTCACAGACGCCTCGCATAATACGAGGTGGAGCATTTACGTGTGAAACGAGGCAGCTGTTTTCTTTTGAAACCAGTCTGTCTTTTCACGCGTAAATGCATACTATCGTGTGAACATACCCTTAAGGACACAGCCTGTTTTGGCCTTCAGGACACAGCCGATTTTTTCAAATCTGACATGTGTTACTTTATGTGGTAATAACATGGGAATGCTTTCACCTAGCCAAGCGATTCTGAGATTGTTTTCTCGTGACATATTGTACTTGATGTTAGTAAAAAAAATTTGATCGATAAATTCAGTATTTATTTGTGAAAAACACCAACATTTTTAAAGAATTTGTAAAAATTAGCATTTTTCTGAATTTAAATGTATTTGCTTGTAAGACAGATAGTAATACCACACAATATAGTTACTAGTTAACATCCCCCATATGTCTACTTTATGTTTGCATTGTTTTTTGAACGTCCTTTTATTTTTCTAGGACGTTACAAGCTTAGAACTTTAGCAGCAATTGCTCACATTTTCAAGAAAATTTAAAAAGGCCAGAGTTCAGTTTTTAAGTGACTTTGAGAGCCTTATATATTAGAAAGTCCCCATAAATCACCCCATTTTAAAAAATGCACCCCTCAAAGTGTTCAAAACAGCATTCAAAAAGTTTCTTAACCCTTTAGGCGTTTCACAGGAATTAAGCAAAATAGATGTGAAATTTACTCATTTCATTTTTTTTGGGCAAAACTAATTTGTAATAAAAACATTTAGTACCACAGAAGGTTTTAGCCAAGAATTGCAACTCCATATTTATTACGCTGATTCTACAGTTTTTAGAAATATCCCACATGTGGCCCTAGTGTCCTCTTGGACTGAAACACGGACCTCAGAAGCAAAGGATCACTTAGAGGATTTTGGGGCCTCCTTTTTTTAGAATATATTTTAGGCATCATGTCAGGTTTGAAGAGATCTTGTGGTGCCAAAACAGTGGAAAGCCCCCAAAAGTGACCCCATTTTGGAAACTACAACCATCAGGAAAATTATCGAGGGGTATATTTAGCATTTTAACCCCACAGGTTTTTTGCTAAATTTATTGGAAATAGTGAAAATTGAAAATCCACCTTTTTTCTGAAAAACTTTAGAATTTGTAAATTTTTACAAGGAATAAAGGAGAAAAAGAACCACAACGTTTGTATTTGTAAAGCAATTTCTTCCGATTACGGCAATCCTCCATATGTGGTAATAAACTGCTGTTTTTACCCACGGCAGGGCTCAGAAGGGAAACAGTACCATTTGGATTTTTGAGCACAGATTTTGCTAGAATGATTTTCGGTGCCATGTCGCGTTTGCAACATCCTGGAGGGACCAAAACAGTGTAAACCCCCCAAGTGACCCCATTTTGGAAACTACACCCCTCAAGGAATTTCTCTAGGAGTATAGTTAGCATTTTGACCCCAAAGATTTTTTGCTAAATTTAGTGGAATTCGGCCATGAATTTTAAAATCCACCTTTTTTATGAAAAATGTTAGAAGTTTTTAATTTTTACTAGGAATAAAGGAGAAAAAGAACCCCAAAATTTGTAAAGCAACTTCTCCCGATTACGGGAATACCTCATATGTGGTAATAAACTGCTGATTGGACCCACAGCAGGGCTCAAAAGGGAAACAGCACCATTTGGATTTTGGAGCACAGATTTTGCTGGAATGATTATCGGGGCCATGTCGCGTTTGCAACGTCCTGGAGGTACCAAAACAGTGCAAACCCCCCAAAAGTGACCCCATTTTTGAAACTTCACCCTCAAGGAATTTATTGAGGGGTATAGTGAGCATTTTGACCCCACAGGTTTGTTGCTGAATTTAGTGGAATTAGGCAGTGAAAATGAAAATCTACATTTTTTCTAATAAAATGTTGACATTTTTTATTTTTACAAGGCATAAAGGAGAAAAAGCACCCCAACATTTGAAAAGTAATTTTTCCCGATTACGGAAATACCCCGTAAGTGGTCATAAACTGCTGCTTGGACACACGGTAGGGGTCAAAAGGGAAGGAGAACCATTTGGAGCTCAAATTTAGCTGGAATGGTTTTCGGGTGCCATGTCACATTTGCTAAGTGCCTGCAAGACCAAAACAGTAGGAACCCTCATTTTGGAAACTACACCCCTTAAGGAATCTATCTAGTGGTATAGTAAGCATTTAGACCCCACTGGTTTTTTGAAAAATGTATTGGAATTAGGCCGTAAAAATGAATATCAGCGTTTTTTTCACTAAAAAGTAGAATTTTTTCATTTTCATAAGGGATAAAGAGAAAAAAGCACCACAGCAATTATAAAACAATTTCTCCCAAGTACGGAAATACCCCATATGTGGTAATAAACTGCTGTTTGGACACACGGCAGGGCTCAGAAAGGAAGGAGAGCTATTTGGCATGCAGATTTTGCTGGCTTAGTTTTTGGCGCCATGTCGCATTTGCAAAACCCTGAGATACCAGAGTATAGTGGAAGCCCCCAAGAAGTGACCCCATTTTGGAAACTACACCCCTCAAGGCATTTAACGTTTGCCTGGACATATGACAGAACTCAGAAGTGAAGAGCAACATGCGCATTTGAGGTCCATTTTGGTGATTTTCACAGCATTGGCCCACAATTGCAGGGCTCTGAGGTCAAATAGCAAAACAAACCGCCAAGTAGTGACCCCTATTTTGGAAACAACATCCCTTGAGGCATTTTAAGGGGTGTATTGAGCTTTTTGCACCCCCAGGTTTTTTTCTATCAGTAATTAATGCGCAGCGGATGGTGCAAAGTGAAAATTGCAATTTTCCGCTGATATGCCAATTTAGTGCGCAATATGTTGTGCCCTGTTTGTGCCACCGAAGACGCACATCTCGTAAACTGCCAAGCTGGTTCCCCCTGGTATGGCAAAGCCATACATGTGGACGTAAACTGCTGTTTGGGCACGCTGTAGGGTTCAAAATGGAGGGAGCGGCATTTAGTTTTTGGAGCGCAGATTTGATTGGCAGTTGTTCTGTTTGGGGTTTTGCTGGTATTTCAGTTTCTAATGTGGGGGTATATGTGCGGAGTACATCAGGGCATAATAAGAGGGTATAATAATGGGGTAAATAAATAATATTTCATAGACATGTGGCCGATGTCGCACTGATAAATGGGGCCAGACGTTATACGCTTTTGGACACTCTGCACATTATGTGTCGCTATATTCTGAGAGCCAGAACTTTTCTAATTTTTCAGTCAAAAAAGCTGTGTAAGGGCTTGTTTTTTGCGGGGACAGGTTGTAATTTTTATTGGTACCATTTTGGGGTACATGCGACTTTATGATCACTTTTTATTCCATGTTTTGTGAGGGGTGGTGATAAAAAAAATAGTGACTTTGGCGGGTGTTTTTTAAGGCGTTCACCGTGTGGGAAAAATAATATTATAGTTTTATAGTTTGGGTCGTTACGGACACGACGATACCAAATATGTGTACTGTTTTAACATTTTCACTTTTTTCCAATAATAAAGGTCTTATTAAAGGACTTATAATAGGAAAAAAGACAATGTTTGTTTTTATTAACGTGAAACTTTTATTTTTACACTTTTTGAAACTTTTTTATTAACTTTTTTAAACTTTTTTTTTTGTCCCACTAGGGGACTTGAAGTATTTTTTTTTATATACATTTTTTTTAGTCCCACTAGGGGACTTGAATGTCCAACTGTTTGATTGCTGTTCTAATACATTGCACTAACTATGCAATGTAATGTATTAGAACTGTCAGTCATTCACTGACAGCAAGCCGATTAGGCTCCGCCTCCAGACAGGGCATAATCGGCTTCCATACTTGACAGAGAGGGAGGCCAGTATTAGGCCTCCGGTTAGTGATCACGTTGCTGGGGTGCCGGTGGCTAAAAACTCCTCAGATGCTGCAATTTCTATTGAGAGCAGCATCTGAGGGGTTAATCGGCTGGATCGGGGGCTAGCTCCAGTCTTAGCCTTTTACAGCAGGGTGTCAGCTGTAATAACAGCTGACACCCGGATGTGATAGCGCGGGCTCAGCTCCTGAGCCCGCACTATCACTTGCGACATAACTGTACTGCGGTTTGCGGGAACCCCTGCCCGACAGTGCCGTATATATACGGTGGATGACGGGAAGGGGTTAAAGATTATTTTCATTATTCTCCTATTTCCAATACTTTACACAGATTATTAGTTTATTAAAACTGAAATAATTGGCTTTGTGAACAAAAATGTAAATAGGCCTGTGTCTCTCATACAGGCATGAGAACTTCCTGTATGATGAAATTGCAAGGACTGTTCCACACAGGCTCTGCATGGGGAGGGGTACACAAACCCCTATCACAAACACTGTTGATGATTAAACAGATTCCTGTCACAGTTATAATTAAGAAGATCATAGTTTAGCCTCTTTGACTGTGTAGTTATGGTCTCATTTAGGTCATTTATAAGAATATTAAGGGACAGCATCTTCTCCAGCAGGCATATATGCTACTGGCCATGGCATCTCATGTGATGCTGCTCTGAGGCATCATGGTATTGGTAGCATAGCACAGCGGAAGAGAAAACTGTTATATTCAAGTTGGCGTCTGATCAAAAACAGACAGAAGACTGGGCTGCAGTGAAGTACAACATACATAAAAGAAATCCAGAGCTTGATAGACAATCAGGTGGGGGGGGAGGGCACATTGATGGAAAATTGTGTTTCCGCTGGAGGTCTTCTTTAAAGGAGTTGTCCCAAGATTAAATGCTATCCCCTAACCACAGTATAGGTGATAACATGCTGATCGGTGGAGGTCTGACTGCTGCGACCCCCACCAATCACAATAATAGGGGTCTCGTTCCTCCGAATTAATGAAGCAGCAGGTCGCGCATGTGCCCGGCTGCTCAATTCATTCTCTATGGTACTTCCGGAGACTGCTGTACTCGGCTATCTCCAGCAGTCGCATAGACAGTGAATGGAGCGGCAGCTCCACCTTCCGCTCCATTCATTCGGAGGAACAGGACCCTCAGTGGTCTGACCCTGACTGATCAACATGTTATTACCTATCCTGTGGTTAGGGGATAACATTTAATTTTGGGACAACCCGTTTAATCAAACAAGATCTAATATTTTACATATGATACAAATGTTGCAGACCAAAATTTTTGTTTTATAAAGAAATGTCTTATCATAGATATCCATTTAATAAGAGAGACCCCCAACAAAGACCCTTTTAATTTATTATTTTGTGCTTCATTTCAGGTTGCACACCACTGTCAGGTTAACAAAATATGTTTACTTACTATTCAGAGGTGTATTATAGGCCAAAGTTGGCACCTTCTATGGCACAAACTGCACTTAGAGCTTATATTATAATATTAAAGTTGCTCTATGCCTGCAGATGTCTTTCTAATTCCAACTTTGAGTCGTGCTTCCATTAGTTGTACATTGTATGTCACTGTATGTCATTTGTATGTGTGTGAGAATATTGTGAGTTTAGAGATGTGACCTACAGATGATATAATTTCGATGAAACACTCAGCATTTCCCACCCCCTCAAGGCGCACCCTAATAAAAAGGACTGTGCAAATCTACGGCATGACCATTGTGTGTGAAATGTAAGTACAATTTTTGGAGTGCAATGCATTTTGTTAGCTTCTCCGTGCTTATGGCAGCACCAGTTGCAAATACAATCCGGTTTCCGTCCAACAATAAAAATCTATCTAAATCTATTTTTGTGTCTATCATTTTTGTGTCTATCTGTAAGATTGTTGCATTACAGGACCTGAAAGCAGAGCTGTTATTCCAATGTCCTATTCACATTCAGTTGTCCACTTTCTAAGCTGTAGGGGCAGCAAGCCAGGACTGGTACATCTTTCAGATATTTACCTAGGTTACGGTGAAGCTGAGATCCTACACCATCATCTTGCAGGTCTCTCCTTCTCATAGCCCACACAAAATTTATTTTCTGTGTTCCCAGTTGGCCTTTGACAACCGCGGTTCGGGAAAAAAGTGAGGAGCAGAGTTGAACAGAAGATTGCAAAAAGACAGTAGTACATCACAGGATTAGCCTGACCAGTTAAGTAGAACTCGCCAGGTGGGTTGGGCTCCTAGCTTCCCAGTAAAAGTTAATAATTTGCTGTAATAAAAAAAATAAAAAAATGAAAAACAGGAAATCTACAAATGTTTGATGATAAAGAAACAAAAAAACTTAACATGCATCATTCCAACAGGTGAAATTTTATGCTATCACGGACATTGATGACCCCTGGTTACAAAGGAGTTAATTAAATAACTTTCTGGCTTCAGACTTTCAGACTAATAATTTTCAGAATTGTAAAAGCCTGAATAACATTTACTTCTCATTTTGATTTGTAGATTTTAGTGTCCTTTCAGAGTCTGCTAAAAAAAAACAAAACACACATATCTTTTACTATTCAAAGGACAGTAAATACAACAGAGAAAAACTATTATCACACCGAACTCATCACTTATGTTATTGTTAATATGATTTCCACTGAGTACATGCTATCCCCAGGACATTCATCATCCTTAGACATTTAGGATATTTGCTTTGTTCTACACTGTGCATATTTTCAGAGATAATAGTCAATTCAGAATAAGGCAGAGCAATCACTGTGTATTTGTAACATTTTCCCCAAAAAAGCTTAAAATCGAAGTAACTGCAAAGTTAGTAGGATGTATGCCAAGATTAAAATTCTTACTTGAAATAGTTCTAATTATAACAGAGGCTTGAGTTATTAGATTTAACTAGCCATGTATTCCATCCCGCCATTCAAATTTTACAATAAAGTGTCATACTGTTATTACTCCGAGTTTTGCATGTTGTTCCTATATTTGAAAGCCAAAACAAACTATATGAGTTATCTGCCAATTGTCTAAATTAGGGGAGAAAATCCATCCTGACTTCAAATGTGGCAACATATTTGCAGGTTGGCAGACTGTTAAGGTATTGGGGTATCAGAGGCTTATTTTACTTTAAAGTGAACACTAATATGTCTCCCATGACCTTGTCATAACTGCATTATTTTAATGTAACTGCTTGACATGTGTATGCCTTGCCCTTGTTGTTGAAAATAAAAGGAATACTAATTAGAAAAAAAAAATGCTCTTAAATACTGCAAAAGTAAAATAACATCCCTGTACCCTAATCAAACTTCCAAA
Organism: Rhinoderma darwinii; assembly: GCF_050947455.1. Classification (NCBI taxonomy): domain Eukaryota; kingdom Metazoa; phylum Chordata; class Amphibia; order Anura; family Rhinodermatidae; genus Rhinoderma; species Rhinoderma darwinii. The sequence goes on from NC_134688.1 coordinate 229,430,149, forward strand.
ACACTTTACACCCACCACAACTTGTAGATGCCATCACCCCACATTTATTGAGACCCCAAACTGTCCCCACTAACTACCTAGTGCTGCCATTCCTCATACAGCGTGAGCCTAGCTCTGACAACTTGCCCCCATTCCTCATCTACTATCACATGGTTGAACAGGGTTATGCATGTGTACTTTTTTTTGTCATTCCCTAAATATCTAGTTTTGTAAGCTTGGTTTTAGCTTCTTATGTGCCACAAATTTCTGTTTTAGTAATTGCTTTGAAGTTTTAGAAATTTTTATTTCACATCTTTTTATTATAATAAAACTTTTTTCAAAAATAACCATAAATACATAAATAATCAAAATGTAAATCACATCTTGTTCAAACCCAAATAAAAGATTAAAAAATCTCCCATCACAAATTCAACTTCCTCTACTCCATACTATGCTTACATTTTTACTGCCTCTTAACCCCTTAGTGACCACTAATACGCCTTTTTACGTGATTCACTAATGGGCTTTAGGCTAGGCTGACGCCTTTTCACGTCAGCCTAGTCTAAGTCCTGCACGGGTCTCCCGTGCAGGCAGGAGCCGGGGCTCTGCTGTCTGATGACAGCTGAGCTCCTGCTCCAACGCCCGCGATCGAAGTTTACTTCGATCGCGGCCGTTTAACCCGTTAAATGCCGCCGTCAATAGCGACCGCGGCATTTAACTTTGTTTACAGAGGGAGTGCGCTCCCTCTGTCACCCATCGGCGGCCCGCGAATGCAATCGCGGGTCTCCGATGGGGTGTCATGGCAGCCGGGGGACTGATAAAAGCCCCCAGGTCTGCCCTGGACATATGCCTGTTAGGACGCGCCGGAGGCACGTCCTAACAGATTGCCTGTCAGATTTACACTGACAGGCAATAATGCTCTGGTATACGAAGTATACCAGAGCATTATAGCAGCGATCGGAACATCGCACAGTAAAGTCCCCTAGTGGGACTAATAAAATAAGTCATCAAAGTGAAATAAAGATTATTAATAAAAAGTACAGTAAAAAAATAAATAAAACCATTTTTTTCCATAAAAAGTGGTTTTATTTAGTAAAAGTGTAAAAAAAAAAAAAAAGTACACATATGTGGTATCGCCGCGACCGTAATGACTCCATTAATAAAGTTAATATGTAATTTAAACCGCAAAGTGAACACCGTAAAAAAAAAACGCAAAAAACTATGGCGAAATTGCAATTTTTTTCCATTGCCCCCCAAAAAAGTCATAATAAAAATGAATCAATAAGTCCCATGTACCCCAAAACAGTACCAATCAAAACTATGTCTTGTCCCGCAGAAAACAAGCCCAAAAAATCACTACATTGATGGAAAAATAAAAAAATTACGGCTCTTGGAAAGCGACGATGCAAAAGCAAATAATTTTAGTTCAAAAGTGTTTTTATTGTGCAAAAGTCGTAAAACATAAAAAAGCCTCCACATATGTGGTATCGCCGTAATCATACCGACCCATAAAATAAAGGTAACATGTTATTTACGTCGCATAGTGAACGGCGTCAATTTAAAAACGCATAGAACAATGGCGGAATTTCAGTTTTTTTTTATAATCCCCCCCAAAAAGGTTAATAAAAGTTAATATAAAAATGATATGTACCCAAAAATGGTGCTATTAAAAAGCACAACTAATCCCGCAAAAAAAAAGTCCTCATACAGCTATGTAGACGAAAAAATAAAAACGTTATAGCTCTTTGAATGCGACTATAGAAAAACGAATAAAATAGCTTGATCATTAAGGCCTAAAATGGGCTGGTCACTAAGGGGTTAATCTATTAATTTTCCTTAAATCTAACCACCATAGGGAGCATTCCCTTCAAAATTAAAGCGACTATCCTGTTTTATTGCCTCAATCTTACTATCCAATAAAATTATATTCATCTTATTAATTACTTTTTCTTTTCTCAATTCTCCTCTTTTACAAATATGAGTAATATGGGCTTTTGCTGCCAATAAGATATTTTGAATAGGATTATTTTCCATTCTTGAAAAAAAAAATTTTTTTATCACCAAATAAAATGGACCATCCTTAACACCACAATATTTGTATTAAACACATTAATATTAATCTACCAATGCTTACTTGTATATGGTATTTTACTAGCAGTTTTCCCCTCTGCAGACTCTATCTCTAATTCTCAGTTTATCTAAGCTAGTGGACGGAGCCTAATGGTTAACATGTATTCTATACACTACACACATAGAAGAGGAAAATCCTGCTCTCCTATCTATCTATCTATCTATCTATCTATCTATCTATCTATCTATCTATCTATCTATCTATCTATCTATCTATCTATCTATCTATCTATCTATCTATCACAAGTATAGAAGCTGCAGCAGCATTGAGCACATTATACTGCAGTAATGAGCAGTGAAGCTGGGAATCCAGCCCTGGGATAAGATATCCCTCCTCCTGCTCCCCCTTCCCTCTCCATAGACTTTTTTGGGCAACATGTTTGTCTCTTTCACTGTGTTGCCTCCTCCTTCTCCCTTCTCCATAAACTTCTATGGGCAGCTGCTCCTGTGTCTCTCTCACTGTGCTCCTGCTCCCGCTTCCTGCTCCCCTCCCCTCTCCCTAGACTTATATGGGAAGCATCTGTGTCTCTTTCTGATCCTGCACTCTCCTTCCCTCTCCATAGACTTCTATGTGTGAAGAGACACGCCCCCACTTTCTGCATTTCGTCTCTTCTGCTCTGTAAATAAAGACATCAGATTACAGGGAGGGAGACACCTAGTGGCAGTAACTTTGCATGGATAAATCAACTAAATTTTAACAGTAAGTAAAATACAAAGTTGATCTATTAGGGTATGTGCACACGAGAAGTGGCTTTTACGTCTGAAAAAGACAGACTGTTTTCAGGAGAAAACAGCTGCGTCGTTTCAGACGTAAAAGCTCCTCCTCGTATTATGCGAGACGTCTTTGACGCTCGTAAATCTTGAGCTGCTCTTCATTGACTTCAATGAAGAACGGCTCAAATTACGTTGCAAAGAATTGTCCTGCACTTCTTTGCCGAGGCAGTCATTTTACGCGTCGTCGTTTGACAGCTGACAGGTCGTCTGCACAGTACGTCGGCAAACCCATTCAAATGAATGGGCAGATGTTTGCCGACGTATTGTAGCCCTATTTTCAGACGTAAAACGAGGCATGATATGCCTCGTTTACGTCTGAAAATAGGTCGTGTGAACCCAGTCTAACAGGTATACTATTAGATTAGCATAAATATCTTGAAAAGTTAGTGTCCATTTAACCACTGCACAATCCCACCACATATGCAAGGTTGTACCGGTTGCTTTGCATTCTCTAAAACAATTACTTTTCTCATTATTTTAAATTTTACTGTTTGGAGTAAAATAATCTCCATGTAAAACCTTAATTTCTGTTTCCTGTAATGAAACCTGCTTGTCGCCCTTTCCCAGTTCTGAATACCAATTAGACCAATTTTCCAAAATATATCTATTTTGAAGTCATTCTTCCATTCCACCATAAACCTAAGTTTACCCTTCTTTCTGTCTCTTCTCATGGGACAGAGATAAAATAATCTCTCAAAACTAGTAGTCTTCAAAGACAATGGTCAAATTCAAAGCCAATAGCGACCACGGCATCTAAGTGGCTGGAGCAGGAGGGGGCTCACTTTGTCACCCCCTCATTGCCCCACGACATGATCGCATGCCGTCGATGGGTTGCTACGCCAGCCGGGGGCCTAACAAAGGCACTGCCTAATAGATTGACAGTTTTACACTGACAGGCAATAATGCTTTTGGTATACTGAGTATACCAAAGCATTATAGAATTAATCAGTAGATCGCATATTGAAATTGTGTTAGTGAGACCAAGAAAATAGTTAATTAAAGTTTAACAAAGGTTATTAGGAAATAGAACAAAAGTGTAAACAGTAAAAAACAAAACCAAAAAAAACCAAATTTTTTTGCATAAAAAGTGGATTAATTTTGCAAAAGTTTCAAAGAATAAAAAAAATACACATACATGATATCGCTGTGATCATAGCGACCCGTATAATAAAGTCAACACATTATTTAACTTACATGATGAACGACATAAAAAAAAAAAGGAAAAAATAATGGTGGAATTGATTTTTTTCCATTCTTAGCTAAAAATATTTTAAAAACTTAATCAATGAAATATATGTACTCCTAAATAGTTCTATCTCGCCCCACAAAAAAACAAACCCTCATATTGTTATATTGACAGAATTAAAATAAAAACGTATTACTCTTGGAATGCGGCGACATAAAAACGACTTTATTTCCATCAAAAGTGCTATTATTGTGCAAAAGTAGTAAAGCAGAAAAATAATAAAAGTTAATCGATAATTTATTTGTACCCCAAGATGCTGCCATTTAAAAATACAACACGTCCCGCAATGTACATCTCCATTGACGATAAGAAAAAAGTTATGGCTCTCAGGCTGTGGCGATATGAAAATCAATGAATTAAAAAAAAAGAGTGTTTTTAATGTGCAAAACTAGTAACACATAAAATAAAACTATTTAAATTTAGAATCGCTGTAATAGTAATGACTTGCAGAATAAAGTTAACACGTAATTTGTACCGCAGGGTGAATGCCATAAAAATGAAACCCCCAAAACAATTGCGGAATTGTTCCACCCCCCTCAGCATGCCATAGCTCATATGTCAGGGCATTATATTCGATGCAACACTCAACGTCATGAGTGCTGTCTTACAAACAAAGTACTAACGCTGTCCGGCCTTAGTAACTGGTATGAGCCACAACATGCTAAGGGAGTCTGAGGGCACCCGGAGGGGAGAAGAGGAAAGGTGAGCATAACTTATTTTTTATTGTCCAATGAAAATGGCGAAAGGGAGAGTAGTTCTATCGGTGGGGGGGGGGGCAAAATATGGAGCGCAGCACAGGCCTCTACATTTCCCTGCCACACAGAGTGAAGTATGGGAGCCGGCATAGATTTCCGCTATAATTTACACCAGTATTCTGGCAGAAATTATAATTTTGTTAGGCCAATGCAGCTGTGCCCCCTTTTGTGAAGCCACACTACCTTTTTAAAAAAGTGGAGAGGGTGGTGCAAAATGGCCAAAAAACTACAGATTGGGACTTTTGGGTACTTTTACGAATTTTCTACACCAGAAAACGGGTGTAAAAAGGTTAATAATTTCTCCCTTTGTATATAACAAATGGATGAGAGAGAGAAGTATGTGTATCTTACAGATTCACAGAATTAAATGGATATCTGGCTCACTCTTGCTTTCTTAACACCTCTTAGAGTAGTTGCACGCTGACCATTTACTCATTTCTTATTCTATCTTATATTCACTATGGTATCTGTAATTAGGTCACCAATTTAAGACACATTAACAACTATTCCAAGAATAAACATAATGAAAGATGTAAAAGCCTCTGGCGGCATTCTAAAACTATCAGACTATTGATTGTGAGGGTTGATGGCACTAATACATTTTCTTCATCATCTACTAAAATGGGAGGTGTGGTTTAAAACTAAATGGACTGTAAGTTGCTGTTAGACTATCATAATTGCATTGGTTTTTAGTTGCTCAAAACCTTTAAAACATTTTATATATAGAATAAGCAGCTTTGTGTATTTAACCCCTAAAGACACAGTCTGTTTTCGCCTAATGGACCAGGCCATTTTTTTTTCAAATCTGACATGTGTTAACTTATATGATAATTTAGAATGCTTTTATTTTTTCAAGCGATTCTGAGATTGATTTCTTGTGACATTGTACTTTAAGTTAATGGTAAAATTTGGTCGATACATTCTGTGTTTATTTGTGAAAAACACCAAAATTTAGAAAAAATGTGCTAAATTTTGAATTTCTCAAGTTAAATGTATCTGCTTGAAAGACATATAGTAATACCACACAAAATAGTTGCTAATTAACACTTCCCAAGTTCTGAAGTAGCTTTGAGGGCCTTATATATTATAAACCCCCTAAAAATCAGGCCATTTTAAAAACTGCACCCCTCAAAGTATTCAAATTAGCATTTAAAAAGTTTAACCCTTTAGGTGTTTCACAGGAATTAAAGAAAAGTGGAGATGAAATTTACAAATGGAATTGTTTTTGCAGATTATCTGTATTAATCTATTTTTTTCGGTAACACAAAAGGTTTTACCAGAGAAACACAACTCAATATTTCCCAAATTCTGCAGTTTTTAAAAATATCCCACATGTGGCTCCAGTACGCTAATGGACTGAAGCACAGGCCTCCGAAGCAAAAGGAGCACCTAGTGGATTTTGGGGCTGCATTTTTATTAGAATATATTTTAGGCACCATGTCAGGTTCGAAGAGGTCTTGTGGTGCCAAAATAGTGGAAACACCCCCAAAATGACACCATTTGGCAAACTACACCCCTCAAGGAATTTATCAAGGGGTAGAGTGAGCATTTTAAACCCATACCTGGTCATAAACTGCTATTTGGACATACGGCATGGCTCAGAAACGCAGGATCACTATTTGGCATGCAGATTTTGCTGATAAGGTTTTGGGGCGCCATGTTGCATTTGCAAAACCTTGAGCTACCAGAGTACAGTGGAAGCCCCCAAGTATTGACCCCATTTTAGAAACTACACCCCTCAAGACATTTATCATTTGCCTGGACAAATGACAGAGCTCAGAAGTGAAGAGCACCATGCGCATTTGAGGCCTATTTTGTTCATTTTCACAGCATTGGCCCACAATTGCAGGGCTCTGAGGTCAAATAGTAAAACAAACCCCTATAGTAGTAACCCCCTTTTGGAAACTACACCCCTTAGGGCATATTAAGGGGTGTAGTGTAGTGTAGTGTAGTGAGTATTTTGACCCCACAGGTGTTTTTTCATTAGAAATTAATGCACAGTGGATGGTGTAAAGTAAAAATTGTAATTTTCCACTGTTATACCATTTTAGTGCACAATATGTTATGGCCAATTTGTGCCATTGAAGACAAATATCTCGTAAACTGTTAGTCGGGTTTTCCCGGGTATGGCGATGCCATATATGTGGACATAAACTACTGTTTGGGCACGCTGTAGGGTTCAGAAGGGAGGGAGCACCATTTGACTTTTAGTGTGCAAATTTTGCTGGGTAGTAGTTTGGGGTATTACTGATATTTCAGTATATAATGTGGGGGCATAGGTATTCTGTGCAGAGTACATCAGGGCATAATAAGAGGGTATAATAATGCGGTAAATAAATAATAATACATAGATACAGTGAAGGAAATAAGTATTTGATCCCTTGCTGATTTTGTAAGTTTGCCCACTGTCAAAGACATGAATAGTCTAGAATTTTTAGGCTAGGTTAATTTTACCAGTGGTAGATAGATTATATAAAAAAAAAACAGAAAATCACATAGTCAAAATTATATTTATTTGCATTGTGCACAGAGAAATAAGTATTTGATCCCCTACCAACCATTAAGAGTTCAGCCTCCTCCAGACCAGTTACACGCTCCAAATCAACTTGGTGCCTGCATTAAAGACAGCTGTCTTAAATGGTCACCTGTATAAAAGACTCCTGTCCACAGACTCAATTAATCAGTCTGACTCTAACCTCTACAACATGGGCAAGACCAAAGAGCTTTCTAAGGATGTCAGGGACAAGATCATAGACCTGCACAAGGCTGGAATGGGCTATAAAACCATAAGTAAGACGCTGGGTGAGAAGGAGACAACTGTTGGTGCAATAGTAAGAAAATGGAAGACATACAAAATGACTGTCAATCGACATTGATCTGGGGCTCCATGCAAAATCTCACCTCGTGGGGTATCCTTGATCCTGAGGAAGGTGAGAGCTCAGCCGAAAACTACACGGGGGGAACGTCTTAATGATCTCAAGGCAGCTGGGACCACAGTCACCAAGAAAACCATTGGTAACACATTACGCCGTAATGGATTAAAATCCTGCAGTGCCCGCAAGGTCCCCCTGCTCAAGAAGGCACATGTACAGGCCCGTTGAAGTTTGCAAATGAACATCTGGATGATTCTGAGAGTGATTGGGAGAAGGTGCTGTGGTCAGATGAGACTAAAATTTAGCTCTTTGGCATTAACTCTACTCGCCGTGTTTGGAGGAAGAGAAATGCTGCCTATGCCCCAAAGAACACCGTCCCCACTGTCAAGCATGGAGGTGGAAACATTATGTTTTGGGGGTGTTTCTCTGCTAATGGCACAGGACTACTTCACCGCATCAATGGGAGAATGGATGGAGCCATGTACCATCAAATCCTGAGTGACAACCTCCTTCCCTCCACCAGGACATTAAAAATGGCTCATGGCTGGGTCTTCCAGCACGACAATGACCCGAAACATACAGCCAAGGCAACAAAGGAGTGGCTCAAAAAGAAGCACATTAAGGTCATTTAGTGGCCTAGCCAGTCTCCAGACCTTATTCCCATTGAAAATTTATGGAGGGAGCTGAAGATCCGAGTTGCCAAGCGACAGCCTCGAAATCTTAATGATTTACAGATGATCTGCAAAGAGGAGTGGGCCAAAATTCCATCTAACATGTGTGCAAACCTCATCATCAACTACAAAAAATGTCTGACTGCTTGCCAACAAGGGTTTTGCCACCAAGTATTAAGTCTTGTTTGCCAAAGGGATCAAATTCTTATTTCTCTGTGCACAATGCAAATAAATATATATAATTTTGACAATGTGATTTTCTGTTTTTTTTTTTTCATATAATCTATCTCTCACTGGTAAAATTAACCTAGCCTAAAAATTCTAGACTGTTCATGTCTTTGACAGTGGGCAAACTTACAAAATCAGCAAGGGATCAAATACTTATTTCCTTCACTGTATGTGGTACCTTATATGGTGACATAAAAAAAACTACAGGGTGGGCCCTTTATATGGATACACTTAAATAAAATGGGAATGGTTGGTGATATTAACTTCCTGTTTGTGGCACATTAGTATATGGGAGGGGGGAAACTTTTCAAGCTGGGTGTTGACCATGGCGGCCATTTTGAAGTCGGCCATTTTGTATCCAACTTTAGTTTTTTCAATGGGAAGAGGGTCATGTGAGACATCAAACTTATCGAGAATTTCACAAGAAAAACAATGGTTGCTTGGTTTTAACGTTACTTTATTCTTTCATGAGTTATTTACAAGTTTCTGACCACTTATAAAATGTGTTCAAATTGCTGCCCATTGTGTTGGATTGTCAACGCAACCCTCTTCTCCCACTCTTCACACACTGATAGCAACACCGCAGAAGAAATGCCTCCCGATCTGACCCCCTTAGACTTTTATCTTTGGTGTCATCTGAAGGCAATTGTCTATGCTGTGAAGATACGAGATGTGCAGCAACTGAAACTACGGATACTGGAAGCCTGTGCTAGCATTTCTTCTGCGGTGTTGCTATCAGTGTGTGAAGAGTGGGAGAAGAGGGTTGCGTTGACAATCCAACACAATTGGCAGCAATTTGAACACATTTTATAAGTGGTCAGAAACTTCAGTCAGAGTTACTCCGTTAATGTCCTTATCAGTTGTCTAATAGCAGGAGTTCTTAGCTTTAGATCTTCCATTTATTTAAAGCATATAATCCAGCCATACTAAATGCCACATTGGCCAATAGGTCTTAACAATACCATGCAGTTTTTACTAGGATGTGTTTTCCCATTAAAAGTCTATGGGGAAAAATCAAACAAAAAATGTAAAAGCTTTAGCATGTTCCATAAAAAGAACATGGATCAAAACCACAATGATCACTAATGCAAGAGCAGTGGTAACTAATGAATGGAAGTTCATTTATTTCTATTCATTAACATTGCATATCTGGCTGTTATGGTAAAATACCACAGAAGAAAACAACAGTGAAAATGCAAAGAGGCCATGCATCCTCCGACACCAGAGCCTTCATTTATCATTTAACCCATTATGCAATCATTTCAACTCATAATATAAATATTGCAAAGTGGCGTGAACTTCTGTTTGTGTTATTTGGTGGGGATATCACTTTGGCATTCATATTGTTATTGCAGTATTCTTGTGTTAATATAGGTTGATACAGTATCCCCTTCCCGTCACAGCCACTTTTGGACTAAATGACAGAGCCCCATTTTTAAAATCTGACATGTCTCACTTTATGTGGTATTAACTTTGGAATGCTTTCACCTAGCCAAGCGATTCTGAGTTTGTTTTCCCGTGACAAATTGTACTTTATGTCAGGGGTAAAATTTTGTCGATAAATTCATTTCTTATTTGTGTGAAACACCAAAATTTTTTACAAAATTGCAAACATTTGCATTTTTCTAAATTTGAATATATCTGCTTGTAAGACAGACAGTAATACCACACAAAATAGTTACTAATAAATATTTTCCATATGTCTACTTTATGTTGGCATTGTTTTTTGAATATCCTTTTATTTTTCTAGGACGTTACAAGGCTTATAATTTTAGCAGCAATTTCTCACAGTCTCAAGAAAATGTCAAAAGGCTATTTTTATAGGGTCCAGTTCAGTTCTGTAGTGGCTTTGAGGGGCCTATATTTTGGGAAACCCCAAAAAATCACCCCATTTTAAAAACTGCAACCCTCATAGTATTCAAAACAGCAATTTAAAAGTTTCTTAACCCTTTAGGCGTTTCACAGGAATTGAAGCAGTGGAGGTGAAACTTACAAATGTAAATTTTTTTTGCCGAAATTCATTTGTAATAAAAAAAAATTCTGTAACACAGAAGGTTTTACCAGAGAAACACAACTAAATATTTATTGCCCAGATTCTGTAGTTTTTAAAAATATCCCAGACGTTGCCCTAGTGTGCTAAATGAGCTGAAACACCGGCCTCAGAAGCAAAGGAGCACCAAGTGGATTTTGGGGCCTTCTTTTTATTAGATTATATTTTAGGCACCATGTCAGGTTAGAAGAGGTCTTGTTATGCCAAAACAAAGGAAACTCCTCAAAAAAAGACCCAATTTTCGAAACTACACCCACAAGGAATTCATCTAGGGGTGTAGTGAACATTTTGACCCCACAGGTGTTAGGGCCAGTTCACACACAGTTATTTGACACATTTTGTGACGTGAAAACCGCGTCAGAAAACGTGCCAAAAAGCGTCCGAAAATGCCTCCCATTGATTTCAATGGGAGGCGGAGGCGTTTTTTTCCCGCGAGTGGAAAAACCGTCTCGCAGGAAAAAGAAGAGACATGCCCTATCTTTGGGCGTTTACGCCTCTGACCTTCAATGGGAGGCAGAGAAAGCGTATTTTGCAGCGTTTTATGCCCGTGGCACTCAATAGCCGTGGGCGAAAAACGCAGTGAAAATTGGCGTGCAGGCAGAGGAAAATCTGCCTCAAAATTACAAATGGAATTTTGAGTCAGATTTTCCTACTGCAAAAAACTCCTTACATAGATTTTATTAGAATTGGACAGTGAAAATGAAAAATTAATTTTTTTTCCAATAAAACGTAGCTGTAGTTCAAAACTTTTCATTTTCATTTTCTCAACAAATAAAGGACAAAAAAAAAATTTGAAAAGCAACTTCTTTAGAGAAGGGAAATACCCCATAAGTGGTCATAGGCTCCCGGGGGGCCCATGGCCGCCCAAAGTACATTGTAGTTTTGTCGCGTTTTTGCCACTATTTTGCCGGGACGAAACTGCATTGTGTATGTCCTGCAAAAGGACCTTTAGACATAGAGTCACATGACCTTATCTATGAAGTTCTTACTACTGCTTAGAGACCTGCTGGTCACATGACCGCACAACCTTGAGCAGCAGCAGCACAATTCCACAGAGAAGACTGAGGTGAGTGGCTGTGTAAGTATAAGGGGATTGATTTGTTTAATGGGTCTGTATTTAGGGAGACTATATTTAGGGGGTCTGGTGTGGGGTCTGTATTTAGGGGGCCTGTTTTGGGGACTGTATTTATGAGGTTTGGTGTCTGCATTAGTTTAAGGGGTCTGTGTTAAGGGGATCTGGTCTTGGGTCTGTATCAGTTTAAGGGGTTTAGGGTCTGTATATTTAGGGGTCTGTGTTAGTTGAAGGGGTCTGGGGTCGGTATTTAGGGGGTCTGTATTAGTTTGAGGTCTGGGATCTGTATTTAGGGGGTCTGGTCTGGGGTCTGCATTAGTTTATAGGGTCTATTTAGAGGGCCTGTTCTAGGGTCTGTATTAGTTTAGGGGTCTTTATTTAGGGGTCTGTATTTTGGGGTCTGGTCTGTGGTCTGTATTAGAATAGGGGGTCTGGACTGGGGTCTGTATTACTTAAGGGAGACAGGTCTTTTGGTCATTATTAGTGTAGGGGTCAGGTCTGGGGTCTGTATTTAAGGGGTATGTATTAGTTTGAGGTCTGGTGTCTGTAGATAGGGGGTCTGGTCTGGGGTCTGTATTTAGGGGTCTGGTCTGAGGTCTATATTTATTCAGGGTGCTTGTTCTGGGGTTCTGTATTTGTTTAGGGGGGTCTGGTCTGGCGACTGCAATAGTTTAGAAGGTCTGGGTCTGTATGTATTTTATGATCTAATCCGGGGTCCAAATTTATTAGTCTGAGTAAAAGGGATTGTCCGGGCACATTGATAGGTCATCATTATAAAAATCGGTCTGTGCCCGGACAACCCCTTTAATGTATGGGCCTGGGCCTTGGTGTCTAAATTTGTATGTTTCTATAGAGGCTGTAAATGGCTGCAGAAGTGATGGGCAAAGATATCTCATCAGGAGAAGTCGCCATAACGGTCTGCGTCAGATGGAAAAAAAAAAAACGGCTCCCATCAGAGCAGATGTCACTTGTGAGTCACTGGATCTATAGGGGATCTGTCCCCTCTCCTGACATGTCTGTTGTAGGTAATCCTTGTATTCTACATATCTCTGTGTACCCAGGACTAATAGACAAATGCGTGTTACCATTCCCATTGTCAAGAGGAAGTGTGATACCGTCAGCGATGGTTGGAGACTGTCAGTATGTAGGGACACAGAACTTTGACAAGGGGAATCGTAACAACCATTTGTCAATGCTCACACAAAAAGGTGGTGTTCACTATAGACACGGCAGATCGGCGGTGGGGAAGGGGGGCCCAAGTTTGTGGAACAGCCGAGGGCCTATGGTCTACTTAACCCGCCACTGAATCTTGGGGTGTAATGAGCATTTTGACCCCACAGGTTTTTGCTGAATTTATTAGAATTGGGATGTGAAAATAAAATAAAAAAAGATGTAGTTCTAGCTCAAAATTTTGCATTTTTACAAGGACTATAGGAGAAAAGCAGCTCAATGTTTGTAAAGCATTTTCTCCTGACTAAGGCAATAGCCCAAATGTGGTCATAAACTGCTATTTGGACACACAGCAAGGCTCTAAAGGGAAGGAGCGCTATATGGTGTTTGGAGTGGAGATTTTACAAGATTTGTTTTTTGACACCAGGTTGCATTGAGCTAAGGTACCAGTACAGTGAAAACCCCCAAAGAATTACCTCATTATGGAAAGTAGATCCCTCAAGGAATTAATATAGAGGTATTGTGAGCATTTTGACCGTACAAGTGTTTTGCAAAAATTAGTACACAATAGATGTTGCAGATTGAAAATTGCCATTTTTCCACAGATATGCCATTTCAGTGCCCAATGTGTGGTGCCTAGCTTGTACGACTGGAGACACACATGCCATATATTGTTAAGCGGGTTCTCCAGAGTGCAGTAATACCCCACATGTGGTCATAAATTGCCGTTTGGGCACACTGTCAGGCTCAGAAGGAGCGTCATTTTGCTTTTGAAGCGCAGATATTGCTTGGGGTTTTACTGGTATTTCAGTTTAAAATGTGGGGGTATATGTATGCTGGGTGGAGTACATCAGAGTATATGTAAGCTGGGCGGAGTACATCAGGACATAATAGGATGATGTAATAATGGGGTGAATGAATAATAAAATCAATAATCCATGGATTGGTGTGGTACGCTTTGAACCAATCCTTTATGCACAGGCCGGATTTTTAGGATATTATACTAAATATCTGCGCTCCAGTGTTGCCTAATCTTTGACTTCTTCACTAGCCCTATAAGCAGCACGAGGCTCTAAAATTTCCTCATCTCCGCTGCATCCTCGGGGTCCACCTGTGAGATCTAGCAAATGATGATGTGGGGTTTTTAGTGAAAGACTACTAGACCTAAAATATTAGTCTGGGTTGTCATTTAGAATCATTGCGTTTTGAGAGTCATAACGTTATTTTTCCGTTGACTGAGCTGTGTGAGGGCTTGTTTTTTGTGGAACAAGCTGTAATCTTTATTGGTTCCATTTTGGCACTATTTCTAGCACTGTTTTGTTTTTTCTTTTTTAGAGTGTTCACCGTGCAATATAAACAACATGTTAACTTTATTCTGTGTGTCGATACGATTAAAGCTATACCAAATTTATATTGTTTTTTTTTAAGTTTTACTACTTTCCCACACTAAAAAAACTCTTATTTAAAAAAATAATGTTTTAGTGTCGCCATATTCTGACAGCCATAACTTTTTTATTTTTCAGTTGATATTTCTGTGGTAGGGCTTGTTTTATGCGTGACGAACTGTAGTTTTTGTGGGTACCATTCTGGAGTACTTACAACTTTTTATCAAATTTGTATTAAAACAATTTTGAGACAAGATGACCCAAAAATTAAATACTGTCATTTTTTTTACGGTGTTCACCGTGTGGTAAAAATAATGTGATATTTCTATAGTTCAGGCCATTCCGAATAAGACGATATGTATTATGTATTATATGTATTATATTTTTTTCATGTTTTCATTTTTTCCAATTATAAAGGACTTAATCAGGGAAACAGGGCGCTTATTGTTTTTACTAGTTAAAACTTATTTATTTATTTTTCTTTAACATTTTATTTTACTTTTTTTTCACTTTTTTTTTACACTTACCTGGAGACTTGAAGATCTGATCTTCTGATCCTCGGTACAATACACTGGACTACTTATGTAGTGCAGTGTATTGTAACTGTCATTCTTCATCTGACAATTAGCCTATCAGGTTCTGCCTTGGGCAGGACCTAATAAGCTTCTGTACCTTGCCAACCATGAAGCCGATGCTAGGCTTCATGGTTGCCGTAGCAACCATCGGCACCCGCGATCTCTCGCGGGCGAGGCCGGTGGGGTATAGAGGGAGCCCCCTCCCTCCGTCAACTACTTCAATGCGGCAGACGCCATTGACCGCTGCATTGAAGGGGTTAAACGGCAGAAATCGGCGGTAACTGCCATCCCTGCCGTTGCAGCGGAATGTCAGCTGTATATCACAGCTAACACCAACTGAGGATGAAGCACGCACAGCTCCTGTGCCCACTTTATCTACAGGGCGTGACTGTACGCCCTGTTGCGGGAATGCATTGTAAATCAGGACGTACAGTCACGCCAAATAGCGGGAATGGGTGATATATGTTATATATGTTTAATAAATATATTAATTCATTGCACCTCCATTATGTACTAATTTTTCCTACATATTATATATCAGAGGAGATGGGGCACGGATATGGGTGCACAGCATATTCACAGCATACTATAATGATAAAGTTTGTAAATTTGGCATTATATACTGTGACCAGTGGCGTAACTAGCGGGGCAGCAGCCGTAGCGGTAGCTACGGGACCCGCGGCTTGAGGGGGCCCGTGCCGCAACCCGACACCCCCCCATATGTCTGGTGGTGCCGCTAGCAGCCGTTATGACTGCTACAGCTGTAGCGACGCTACTACGGGGCCCGCGCCGCCGAGCCACTAACATTTATGGGCCTGGCGACACGGGCCCCCTCATGCCTGGGGGCATCGCTGGCACCGGAGGGGGCCCCGATGCTAGCGACAGCCATCCCCTCTTGCAGTAATTGCAGTCTATAGCAGGAAGGTACAAACACATGCATTAGCGCTGAATTGCTGGGCATGTTCCATACCGGACCATTCAGCGCCTTACAATGACGCTGATTGGCGGGGCAAAATGATTTGCCCCGCCAATCAGCGCCTTTCATCTACACTAGCGGCGGGATAACGTCATCGCGCCGCTTCCGTGCTTGAAAGGCTCTGATTGACGGGACAAGTCATTCTGCCCTGCCAATCAGCAGACATGCTCAGAGAGAGCAGGTCTGCATTGCCACCGGACGGTGCGGGAACGGGATCATGTGAGTATGTAAAGCTTTTTGTTTTTTTCTAATAAAACTGTGAGTGGCATTATCTACAGGGGGGACTATAGGTGGGGATGTGGACCACTGTATACAGGGGGGTCTATATGTGGGGTTGTGGGCCACTTTATACAGAGGGGGGGTCTATATGTGGGGATGTTAGCCACTGTATACAGGGGGTGGGGTCTATATGTGGGCCACTGTATACAGGGGGGTCTCTATGTGGGAGTGTGGGGCACTATCTACAGTGGGGGTCTTTATGTGGGCATGTGAGCCACTTTATACAGGGGGGTTTATATGTGGGGATGCGGGGCACTATCTACAGGGGGGTCAATATGTGGGGATGTGGGCTACTGTATACAGGGGGGTCTGTTCGGGTACTAATCAGTCTCAACCGGCAGGGATAATACGCTGAGTTCGTACGAAAGGAATCACACCACACAGAGTCTGGTACAAAGCTCCTCACTCAGCATCAGGCGTCACTGATTTATTTATTACACACATTTGTTCTATATCTCCTTTCTCCTGGGGGTGGGTACATGTTATCACACTTTTATAAAAGCACGTATCACTGTAAGCCTCTTGTTACTTTGTGTCATCCTTGGATAGGTTCACCCTTATCTGGTCCTTTAGATATGTCTTCATAGTTCATAGTTTGTTCATACCAGGAAGTGACTTGTTATTTTATTAGTGCGTAGTCCCTGTTCAGGGGCCATCTTGCCACGTATACTTATCTAATCCTATTACTATTGCTTCATCACAATTATGTACACAACTCTATAGTCTATATTTTATTAAAGAAAGAAAATTATTATAAACATTAACTTCTGTCCACTCCATCCTTCACAGTCCCCCCTTTTATCATTATTTTCTTCATTTCTTAACCTAAGTGTGTCCGTGCTCTGGGAAAGGGGAGTAAAAGGATTTTTTCACCAGTTTGAGACGAGCCTCCCCTATTAGGAGACCCCCCTTTGTAGCTGGACTTAAAGAGTCGGTGCACACCCTACACTATCTATTCATCTTCAGAACAATAGTCTCGATAAAGGGTGGTTGTTTTCATGGATGGAGTTGGTAAAAGTCCTTCAATTTCTGAAGAAAACATAAAAGTGGGAGTTACTTCAGTTATAGTTTTAGTCATTAATTTCTTCATACATGGTAATACACAACAAGCAATAACTGCGAAAAGCACTAGAAAGATTAAGATTACAATCCCAATTTGGGCCAGAATTTTCTGCCATCCGGTTAACCATGAGAAATACTGATCCCATGGGTCTGTGAAACCTCAATTTCGTTTTAATTCCTCGGATAAAGAAACAATCTGTTTGATTGCCATGGTTACTTTGCCGTTTGGTCCTGTGTTATCTGGAATAAAAGTACGACAGGTAGTACCTATCATGGCACAAACGCCTCCTTTTTCTGCTAGTATCATATCAAGGGCCATACGGTTCTGGAAAGTCATAGTAGATGTGGGTCCTAACTGGTCAGCTAGACCTTGTAAAGCGTCCCTAGTATAGTTAACAAACCGTTGCTGGTTGTAATAGATATAATTTATCCAATCTACATTTTTGTTAGCTGTGATCATAGGGATTAATGATTCAAATCAAGCTGCTACCTGATCCCGGGCCTTGAATTCATCTGGGACCCCCCTTGGGACTCCTATAGCATCTATATACACATGGGGGTCAAAACTTCCTTTCAGATCTCTTTTTTCCCCTTGTAAATATGTGACTATTTTGAGAGATGGTCTCTTGGGTTTCTAACTGTATACCATTCAATACTCCTAAATATCTCTTAAAATTGTTATCAAGAATACAAAATATCTCCTATTTCTTATTTGGCTATTATTCATACATAATATCATCCCATCAGTTTCTTTTATTACAATCGTAGAGTTGAGCCTCTCCTTGTTGCATCTTTCATAAGTCTTATTTATCATTTCGTTTCTATTTTTACTGGTTGTATATTTCTGTCGATACTGTAAATCTGGTTCATAACAACAAAACCACAGCCCCGGCGTCTCTTCTTGTATGCTAATGTTGGCTGTTTTGTCTATGTGAAGGTACACAGTCCCTCCATGTGGTCCTTTTTTCCAAGTCCCTTCGGTTGTAGTCACATTTGTAGTATAACACGGGGCATTGGCCTTACATGTGTAGTTACCCTCCTTTCTATCCACTGTGGCATTCGCCCACCCTGTCCTGAACTGTTCCAGTGATTCTGTACTGATTACGTGTACAGGAGTAGCAGTTCTGCCTTTTTGTATAAGAGCACACGCAACAACCGCCGCAACAACCGCAAAGATCTTCATTCTTCTGGCTGAAGAACCTTTTTACAATGACTGGCGTGAATCCAGCTTGCCTTTCCTTCGAGCTTCACTGAGGTGCTTGTAACGAGTAGGACTTGAAAAGGACCATCAAATCTTGGGTCTAGACTTTTCCTCACGTGTCTTTTAACAACGACCCAATCTGCTGGTTCTAGCTTATACGTCAACTGAATCAGGACCTGGAATGGAAGCAAATACTTGTGCATGCACCTTGGTCAATTGTTTGTCAAGCGTTGATACATAATCTGTTAGTCTACCATACTGCATTTGGAGCACCTGTGGAAAATAACATCCTAATCTGGGAGCCGACCCAAATAAGATCTCATATGGGCTGAGACCTGTTCTTTTTGTGGGCGTGTATCTTACTGAGAACAAGGCTAATGGTAGACACTCGGTCCATGGTTTCCCGTTTTCTACCATTGCTTTTTGGATTTTCAATTTGAGAGTCCCATTTAGTCTCTCAACCTTCCCACTGCTTTGTGGATGGTATGGTGTATGTAGGGCTTGACTTATGCCTAGAGCTGACAACACATGGTTCATGATTTCACCCGTAAAATGAGTTCCTCTGTCGCTCTCGATCACCTCTGGAACTCCATATCTGCACACCACCTCGTTGATCAGTTTCTTTGCTGTGGCTACGGCTGTAGCTTTGGTTACTGGAAAAGCTTCTGGCCATCCTGAAAAGAGATCAATACAAACAAGCACATACTCCTAGGTACCAACTTTGGGTAGTTGAATATAGTCTATCTGCAGTCTCTGGAACGGATATATAGGTCTGGGTGTGTGCTTCTGTGGTACTTTTACAGTTCTTCCAATATTATGTGTTGCACAGATCATGCATCCTTGTGTAAAACTGCTGGCCATCACACTAAACCCTGGGGCATACCACACCTTGTTTACCAAGTCCATCATTGCCGTTTTTTATTGGTGTGTCTCTCCATGTGTTATCTGGGCCATCATTGGGAACATTGTCTTAGGCAGGCACAGTTTATTCTGGCATTGCCAGAGGCCATCTTTTCGTAGCGTTGCTCCTTGGGCCGTCCACTTGTCTTTTTCTTCTTTTGTTGCTTGTCCTTGAAGTTTTTTGCCGTAGTTCCGGGCTTACAGCTGGTCTTGTTTCCTCTGGATCTTTTATCTGACATACGGCTGCTAACACGGGTAGCTTCTGTGCTGCTTGCTTTGCCGCTTCGTCTGCCAGGGCATTTCCTTTTGTCTCTGGTGAACTCACCTTAGTGTGAGCTTTTATCTTTACTACTGCTACTTCTGTGGGTAACATCAGGGTCGCCATCAAATATTTTACAAAGTCTGCATTCTTTACAGGTGTACCTGCAGAGGTCAAAAATTGTCTTGCCCTCCATATGGGGCCATAATCGTGTGCAATCCCAAATGCATATCGAGAGTCAGTGTATATATTTGCTGTCTTTCCTTCTGCATGTTGGCATGCTGCTGCCAGGGCCTTAAGCTCCGCTTCTTGTGCTGAGCGGGACGCTGGTAAGGAGGCTGCTTCTAGGACTACATCTTCGGTGGTTACTGCATATCCTGTAAGAAAAGATCCTTCTACAAAATACCTTGAACCATCCACAAAGAGTATTTAGGTCTGGGTTTTGGAGTGGGGTATCTTTTACATGTGCGAAGCCCACTGTTTCCTGGGCCATAAGGGCCATACAATCATGTTCATCAGTTTCAGACAAAAATTGTGACCATACTTTACCTACGTCTTCTCCCCCCTTGCTCCAAAGGCAGTAAGGTAGCTGGGTTCAATGTAGTACAGCGGTGTAAAGTAACCTGCTCAGGGAGAAGAAGCGCACAGGTTAATCTCAAATGTCTTGCAGTGGACAAATGCTTAGGTTGTACTTGAGTTAGAATAGCAGTAATATATATATCATGTGGTGGAAATGCCAGGACCAAATCTGAGGCCTTGTTTAACATTGAATTTACAGCAATGATAGCTCTCACACATGATGGGGAACCTCGGGCCACAGGGTCTAGTCTAGCTGAATAATATACTATCGGGCTCTGCTGTGGTCCATGACTTTGTGTGAGAACCGCAGTGTCATGTCCATTTTGTTCAGTACAGTACAAAGTATATGCTTGCGTAGAGGTACTCCATGGATTGGTGTCACAAGCCGCTACCAAACACAACTCCTCCTCATTCAGCTGATAATCCAGAATACTTTGAGAATCTCACTTTTATCAGGTTCTGCAAATACTTGATTAATACAAAAACAAATAAAAATAAAACATTCCCAAAAACTTTACATCAAATTAACAATGTCCAGACAAGTTTTGTTTTGCCTTCTCCCTCATCTAAATCCATAAAGACTCGTGTGAGTGATGTCACCTCGCCTCCTGTGTAACTTTGCTGGAGGGGGATGGTCTCTTACACATAAACCAAAATTGTACCTGATCAGTTCCTTCACCCTTCCCCCCTTTGTGGACTCTGCGAGAGTGATGTAGCAGAGTTCACAACTACATCTCAACATAACACTAATTTAACCCCTTGTAATGTACAACAGCCTGAAACAAAAATGACTTTTTCCTGACAAACATTTGATCTTTACAATGACATAACTCATGTGTGAAATCAAAAACAAAACAATTGTAGTTAGTTATTCAATAAAACAGAAAATATTATCTCTGATCACATTAATTACTGCAAACCAATAAACAGTATATAAAAATAGGGAACGGTGGGGGGCACATACATTTTCAAAACCCCGTGTCTCACAGTATCTGTAGTTTAATACATCTGAATTAACATCAAAACACATGAAATCTGATCACATCATAACACATAAATATCGTAACTTTTATAACCAACAGCGCTTGCGCAAAAGAGAAGAAATGTATTTAGGTTTGTAGACATTACTGATATATATATATCTCAGCAGTGCATATTGAGATCCCTCTGTCTCATCAGCCCTGCAGACTGCACCCAGTCAGCCCCCCTCCTCCTCCTCTCAAACACAGCACACTTTAGGGGGGAGGGAGGTCACAAACTCGCAGCTTCTCACAATCTTAACACTTTCAATGCCGGCAAAACAACATACGTATCTGCAATCATTTATCACACCATTGTACAGGAATTATCTACGTTAATGTTTAACCGTACAATCTGACGGCCACCATCTCTATATTATGATGACGTGTTGTTTCATCAGTGAACTAAAACTGGAACTTCTGTAAATAGAAAAAACACTACAAATGACAAAATTAACAAGGTGATTATTTCATACTGATTTGGTTGGGCCGGGCGTGGCCACATCCTACGGAGGGGGCTTATAAAATCCACCTTCTTGTGTGAGTACCGGATATAACGGAACAACAGGTTTAGGTGTACCAAGATGGCCTCCTGGGGCGGGGAGTGGTGCCGAAGGCGTGGCATATATGGGAGGATCGGGGCGTGGAAAGTGACATGATACACAATATTCAACTTGGGGCGGGTTCTGTTAACCACAACTGGGACACTCCCACGAAGTTAGAATTCCACCGTCGCCATTATAGGGCGGTGGCTGGACACGTTCTTTGTAATACACATATTTGATGATTTTACCCTTTCTGTCTCGTATTTCTTGCTCAGTAAACTTGTCTTTAGTTATGGCTATGGCTGTTCTTTGCCAAGCTAATGCTTCATCTAACTTTCCTTCGTCACTTAATCTTCCCTTGTTTTCCCTAAGAGCTGCAGCCCATTCTTCCATCTATAAATATGCCACCTATGTGCATAACTTTCTTACTATTTTCTACATTCTTCTTGCCTTCTCTTTTTTCTACTATCTCTTTTGCGGTTAATGAACCACATTCCTTTGCCTGTCTCTTTGTTTTAAACACATTAAACATACTGTTCTATATTTAACACCGTCCTGAGAATGAAACCTTATTCTCGATGTTTCTGAACACAAAACACAATTTTTTTTTTATTTTTTTTTTAACACAATTATAACTGACTGTCTGTCTCTGTCGTCTTAATGGTATCAACCTATACCCTGCGACCAATTAAATTATTACACTTACACCTGTCGTCTTAATGGTATCAACCTATACCCTGCGACCAATTAAATTATTACACTTACACCTGTCGTCTTAATGGTATCAACCTATACCCTGCGACTATTTGTCTCTGTCGACTTAATGGTATCAACCTATACCCTGCGACGAATTAAATTATTACACTTATACTTATCACCTATGCCGGCGAGACGCGACTATCTATACTATGATTCTTGGAACCACACAGCGGGTTAACTCTCTGTCGCTGAGAGTGTGGCCGGGATCGACTCCAAATACCTCGGTATCTTATCACCTGCTCACTCTCCCACACGGATAAGAGCCAATATTCATAAACATGAACTTAACCTTACCGTGTTTTATTTGAAGCTGATCAGACTTCCTGGGAGCGTGGCTGGTGATTCGATGTTGAGGCGTCTGGGGGTCGTCGATCACGGACACGGCTTATCCCTCGAGTGTGGCCCCACGTCGAGCGCCAAAATGTTCGGGTACTAATCAGTCTCAACCGGCAGGGATAATACGCTGAGTTCGTACGAAAGGAATCACACCACACAGAGTCTGGTACAAAGCTCCTCACTCAGCATCAGGCGTCACTGATTTATTTATTACACACATTTGTTCTATATCTCCTTTCTCCTGGGGGTGGGTACATGTTATCACACTTTTATAAAAGCACGTATCACTGTAAGCCTCTTGTTACTTTGTGTCATCCTTGGATAGGTTCACCCTTATCTGGTCCTTTAGATATGTCTTCATAGTTCATAGTTTGTTCATACCAGGAAGTGACTTGTTATTTTATTAGTGCGTAGTCCCTGTTCAGGGGCCATCTTGCCACGTATACTTATCTAATCCTATTACTATTGCTTCATCACAATTATGTACACAACTCTATAGTCTATATTTTATTAAAGAAAGAAAATTATTATAAACATTAACTTCTGTCCACTCCATCCTTCACAGGTCTATATGTGTGGATGTGGGGCACTATCTATAGGGGTAGAGTATATGTGGGACCCTATATACAGAGGTGGGTTACCATTGTCTATAGGGGTGTGCTATATGTGGGACACTATATACAGGGTGAGCTATATGTGAGGTACTATCTACAGAGGTGGGCTATATATGGAGCACTATCTATAGGGGGAGCTATTTCTACGGCACTATCTACAGGTGTGGGCTATATGTAGGACATTATATACAGTGGTGGGCTACCTGTGGGGCACTATCTACAGGGGGCTATATGTAGGGCACTGTCTACAGGGGTGGGCTATATGTGAGGCACTATCTACAGAGGTGGGCTATATTTGTAGCACTATCTATGGGGAAGCTATATGTAGGGTAGCACGGTGGCTCAGTGGTTAGCACTATTGCCTTGCAGCTCTGGAGTCCATATGTGGGCACTATCTACAGAGGGCTGTATGTGGGGCACTATCTACAGGGGCTTCTATGTAGGGCACTATCTTCAGAGGCTCTATGTGTGTCACTATCTACAGTGGGCCATGGGGGCACTATCTACAGGGGGCACTGTTTGTGTGGGGGACACAGTGTATGGTACTATTATAATCAGGTACACAGTGTATGGCGCTATTATAACTAGAGGTGCAGTGTATGGTACTATTATAATCAGGGACACAGTGTATGGCGCTATTATAATTAGAGGTGCAGTGTATGGCGCTTTATTATATTGGTGTTATATATAGGTGTTGAGAATTTTAACTTGGTTTATATGCGCAGAAATGTTTTAAAAGTGAGAAGTGAAGACATCTGAGCGGAAAACTGCAGAAATGGGTCGTGGCCGCAAGAAATCCATCATAGAGGTCTGAACCCGAGGGAGAAGAAAAGAGCTAGAATCTGAGACGTCACTGATGAGTCACTTAATGTAAATGTTTATTCTGCCTCTAATCAGCACTGTAGTCACTGTATGATCTGCAGCGAGATGATGGGCGGTATGATTTTTTTTTGTGAAACAGCATCTCCCAGCATATCCTTACCATTGTTCGGGCCATGTTGGGAGCTGTAGTTTTATGCCGTACAAACCTATACCTCGGGGGTTGCACTAAATTGGGCTGTATTTGTTCTGGTTCTGTATATATGTACTGAGCTTTGTTCTTGTGCTATATATATGTATGAGCTTGGTTCTGGCTCTGTATATATGTACTGAGCTTGGTTCTGGGGATGTATATATATGTACTGAGCTTGGTTCTGGTGCTGTATTTATGTAATGAGCTTGGTTCTGGGGCTGTATTTATGTACTGATCTTTCTTCTGGTATTGTATATATGTACTGAGCTTGGTTCTGGGGTTGTATATATGTACTGAGCTTGGTTCTGGGGCTGTATTTATTTACTGAGTTTGGTTCTAGTGCTGTATTTATGTACTGAGCTTTGTTCTGGTGCTGTATTTATGTACTGAGCTTGCTTCTAGTGATGTATTTATGTACTGAGCTTGCTTCTAGTGCTGTATTTATGTACTGAGCTTGGTTGTGGTACTGTATATATGTACTGAGCTTTGTTCTAGTGCTGTATTTATGTACTGAGCTTGTTCTGGTGCTGTATTTATGAACTGAGCTTGGATTTGGTGCTGTAGTTCTGGAGCCGTATATGTAAGAGCTTGGTTCTGGAGATGTAATTATATATAATATATTTATAATAATAAAATTGCAGGGCAGATAGAATTGTTCTAAATTCAGTGTATATTTCATGGGAACCTGTCTGGTAGTTTTAACCCCTTGAACTGCCACCATGCTGCAATACATGACCTGACAATATTTCCAAATGTATGTTTTTTTCAGATGCAGCAAAATCTTCAAAATCCACTTTTAACACGGCGTACACTATATGCTAATTACTAATTAAAGGATCATGGGCGTTGCCGCTATCCTGAAGATTTAAATGTTAATGGTAGGTTTAAATCCTTCCACCAAAGGTTATTTGTAATTTTTGTACTCTACTTAAAATCGGAATTAAATCACTGGAGTAGGACTAGAGTTTAATAAAATATAACTTTTACTCATATATTTTAAAAGGTGTGCAAACAAGAACACACATTTAGGCAAATTTTTCACAACAGAGAAATTCTCCCTACTATGGAGAGAATATAGCACTCTGTACAGTTATTAGATGCTGATTTGTGCAGGTAATATTCATATTTTTTACAGAATGTATGTAATGCTCCAAATTGTTTCAGTACATAAGGAAAATGTTCTTCCCAGAAAAATAGATATTGGTATCTATGGGGTAATAAACCCCCCTATCGGTTCTGTAGTGTAACAGGGTCCATGCTGATCCTACGGAGGGGACTGAGAAACCTCATTATTCCTATTTTATGTCTAGGCAATCGATTTCTGCCTTCTCCCAACACGTTTCTTTGTGGCCGAAATTCTTCAGGGGAGATAAGGCCAAATGGCCCCTTCAACTGGAGGCTCAAATTAGGTTGGAGCAATGTAGAAAATAATTATTCTGCAGTGGCAGAGATTCCTAAGAATCCACTGCAGAAGAATTAAGCAGCTGAGCGTGTGAGCGTTCAGCCGCTTTGTGTCTATTTGGCTTTTTCCGGAAATAAATGTATAGTGTACGGACTCAATAGAAAGTCTATGAGCCCGTACTATGATACATCATCTTTCCGGAAAAAGCCGAGCAGACACGAAGAGGCTGAGTGCTCACACGAGCGCTTCAGCTGCTTCGTTCTAGCGATTAGTGGGGGTCTCAGTGCTCGGACCCCCACCAATCCAAACTTCTCACATGTCACTATGACATATCAGAAGTTTGTCAAACATTTAGTTACACTTTAAGGGTGTGTTCACACACAAAACATTTATTGAAGAAATTTCTGCTGAAAAACCATTCCATTCATCTGAAAGGCGATATTTCTGCATCATGTGCATGTACTTCTGCAAATCCCATTCAGATGAATGGGACAGTCACAGAAATTTCTGCCACAAATCTGCTGTATGTGAACTTTTCCTAAAGAAGTTGTCTAAGGTTCTATCTACCCGTTCTAGTTCAGCCATGTCCTTATACACAGGTGCCCAAAATTGTACACAATATTCCATGTGTGGTCTGACTAGGGATTTGTATAGAGGCAAAACTATGTTCTTGTCACGAGCATCTATGCCTCTTTTGATGCATCCCATGATTTTATTTGCCTTGGCAGCAGCTGTCTGGCACTGGTTGCTAAAGGTAAATGTACTGTCGACCAATATCCCGAAATCTTTTCACAGTGGTAGTTTTACCCAGTGTTTTACCATTTAATGCATAATTGTAAAATTTGTTTCCTTGGCCCAAGTGCATAACCTTACATTTATCCACATTAAACTTAATTTGCCATTTCTCTGCCCAAACTTCCAGCTACAGCAAATCCCTCTGTAGTATCACATTATCCTCCTTTGTAGGATACTTTACTTTACAGAGTTTGGTATCATTTGCAAATACTGAAATTATACTCTGTAAACCGTCTACAAGGTCATTTATAAACATATTAAAAAGAAAAGGGCCCAATATTGACCCCTGCGGAAACCAACTGGTAACTACGACCAACTCTGAGGATGTACCATTAATAACCACCCTCTGTTTTCTTTCATTGAGCCAGTTGTTGACCCAATTCCACATATTTTCCTCCAGTCCCAGCATTTTCATTTTATATACCAACGTTTTATGCGGCACAGTATCAAACGCCTTTGGAAAGTCTAGATACACCACATCCACCGCCTTATCCAGGTCCAGTCTATAACTTACCTCCTCATAGAAGCTAAGAAGATTGGTTTGACAGGTCCGATCTCTCATAAACCCATGCTGATGAGGCGTTAACAGTTTATTTGTATTAAGATACTCAAGAATAGCATCTCTTAGAAAATCCTCAAATATTTTACCCACAATAGAGGTTAAAATAACAGGTCTATAGTTTCCGGGCTACATTTTTGAGCCCTTTTTAAATATTGAACGCTTTCTTTTTATAATTTATTGCTCCCCTTACTGTTTTATTTAACCACATCGATTTCATCCTGTTTCTAGCTTGGTTATTCCCATAAGGTATATAGTATTCACAGGACCTATTTAAAAGGATTTTTAAAAAGTCCCATTTAGTTTCTGTATTTTTATTTTTGAGGACATTGTCCCAGTTTATGCCCTTACCCCATGAAAATTGGCATTTCTGAAGTTTGGTGATTTTGTAGGTACTCTACCAAACATCTTTTTAAAGGCTACATGAAAACGTATTATATTGTGGCCACTATTACCTAGGTGACCCCCAACTTGTACTTTTGATATCCTGTGCGGCGTATTGGTTAAAATAAGGTCCAGAAGTACCCCCCCCCCTCCTCTTGTTGGATCTTGCACCAGTTGTGAAAGGTAATTGTCTTTAATTATTGTCAAAAACCTGTTTCCTTCGTGGGACCTGCAGGTTTCTGACTCCCAGTTTATATCAGGGCAGTAAAAGTCACTGCTTTATTAGTTGAATTTCTGCTTCTTTCATTATAATTGGAGACTTATAACAAACCCCTATCAGTATTTTATTATTCTTTCTACCGCCCCTTATTTTCACCCATAGGGACTCCACATGATTATTTCCCTCGTAGACATCATCACGCAGGATGGGTTTTAGGCAGGATTTTATATATAAGCAAACCCCTTCCCCTTTCTTATTAGTACGTGCATTTCTAAACAGACTGTAACCCTGCAAATTAACAGCCCAGTCACAGCTATCATCCAGCCATGTCTCACTTATGCCCACTAAGTCACAATTCTCCTCCAGCATGATCAACTCTAATTCCTCAGTCTTGTTATTGCAGCTTCTGGCATTAGTATACATGAACTTCATATGTTTATCTGTATCACTTTTCTTTTTCCTATTTACTGTTCTAACCCCTTCCTCTATTCCACCCACATGTTCATTTCTTAACCCCAGTCCACTAGCTACGCTGTCCTCCCTGCCTATACAGTAATTGCCCTCCCTATTCCCTAGTTTAAACACTCCTCCAACCTTCTAGTTATCTTTTCCCCCAACACAGCTGCACCCTCCCCCCAATTTAGGTCCAGCCCATCCCTACAATAGAGCCTGTAGCCAACAGAAAAGTCGGCCCAGTTTTCCAAAGACCCATACCCCTCCTTCCTACACCAATTCTTTAGCCACTTATTCATCTCTCTAATCTCCCACTGTTTCTCTGGTGTGACACGTGGTACAAGTAGTATTTCTGAAAATACAACATTCGAGGTCCTTGCCCTGAGCTTGTTACCCAAGTCTCTGAAATCTTGTTTTAGGACCTTCCACCTACCTCTAACTTTGTCATTTGTGCCAATGTGCACCATGACCGCTGGGTCTTTACCAGC
This sequence comes from Rhinoderma darwinii, assembly GCF_050947455.1. NCBI lineage: Eukaryota > Metazoa > Chordata > Amphibia > Anura > Rhinodermatidae > Rhinoderma > Rhinoderma darwinii. The sequence continues at coordinate 229,458,899 of NC_134688.1, forward strand.
CCCTCCCAATAATCTGTCAACCTGATCCACAATATGCCGAACCCGAGCACTCGGAAGACAGCAAACTGTTCGGCATTTCCGGTCTTTGTGACAGATTGCCCTATCTGTTCCTCTAATAATAGAGTCTCCCACTACCAGGATCTGTTTAGCCATTCCCCTCCTTGCTGGAGCAGGCATTCCCCTGGTTGCTAAAGGAGGTGTCTAGCTGCAGCAGTGCTACCACTGACCTGACGTCTCCCTAATTTGCCAACTTGGCAAACTTGTTGGGGTGTTCCAGATGAGTACTAGTCTCCCTGATACTCTTACCTCTACTCCACCTTCTAACTGTTCCCAAATTAGCTGCCTAAACACCCTGAACCTCCATGCTACCATCCTCCCCTGCATCTGTCCAGTGAGTGCTTGCTCAGTGAGCAGCAAACTCCTCTCCATGTTGTCAATTGCTCGCAGTGTTGAAAGTTGCTCACTTAGATCCAGAATGGGCTATTCTCACACACACTGCACAGTATGGTCCCTTAAACGGCTGTTCAAGGAGAGCATACATGGCACAGGATGTACACTGTGTATCATTGCCAGCAACAGAGTTCATTGTGACTAATGGGGATTTAACAATCAGTATACCATTGTAGGGGGAAAAAATACACTAGACACCCCAAACATCAATTTTATCTAAAGTCACTGAATCTTAAGTCACACTTAAGACACTGCACACTTGAAACCAATGCACACTCCCAAGCTCCGACACTCGGTCAGTTGCTTGTTTTAAATAGTTTTTGTCGCTTAGCTGCACTTGTCTGCTCTTTCCAGTAAGGTCTGTGGCTGCAAATCTCAGACAATGTATTAGTTGTCACATCAAATAGATGTAATTTTCAGACCACTCATGGCACAATATTGGGTTTAATGCTGTTTTACTTACCTCCTATTCAGAAATCTTAACCCCTTCCCGACATCCGCCGTATATATACGGCGCACGCCGGGTGGGGGAATATTGAGCGAGCTCACGGGCTGAGTCCGCTCCATAGAGCGAGTGTGTCGGCTGTGTGTTACAGCCGACACTTCTGGGTTACGAGCGGGATCGCGCTTTAGCGCGATCCCGCTTGTTTAACCCGTTAAATGCCACGTTCAATAGAGATCGCGGCATTTAAATTACTAAAAACAGGGGGGCGGCCCCCTGTAATGTCTCAACGCCCCCCCCCCCCCCGTGGCGGGATCGGGGGGAGCCATGGGTTCACACGGCTGCCTGGGGGTCTGACGAAGTCCCTCAGGTCCGCCATCTTGTTACTCCTATGAAGCTCTGCCTCCGGCGGGGCTTCATAGGGGGCTGTCAGAATCACGATATACTGCAATACATTAGTATTATAAATCCTATACACAGGGCATACATACTGCATCATCTAGCAAAATATATCCTCCCTTGTAACGCGACTGTACTCCCAATACATATTTGACCAAACAAAGAAAGGACCATGGAGTCTATAAGTCAAAAAATATATAAATATATAATCTTTTTATTACACAACAATATTATACTGGTTACAAATATAAGTTTCTAAAAATGAATCACAAATAAAAGCATGGCCGCCAAACAAGAGTCAAATGTTCAACAAAAGGAGTCATGTGAATATGAACTTATTGTAATACACCTCAAAACAAAAATGCATATAGTATAGTATGAATGTGGTAAGGTATACTGGCTACGAATGATGTGTTCTACTGTTTAAGAATAAATAGAAAGGATGTTTGTAACATACATTGGAATTAGAGTTGTAACAGGACCAATAGAGAGTATTACATCCAAAGTTTTGCTCATACATGTGTAAATGCTAAATGTAATTAGTATATATTGAGCAACAAGAACAGCGAACGATAGGTAACAGAGTACTAACCCATGTAGCTGAGACTCAAAGAATGGCGACCGGCCCCAACGCGTTTCGGCTTCCGCCTTCGTCTGGGGGTGGCACCTACAAGTATATCCTTCCTATTTATCTTACATAGAGACCAATCAGAGGCCGATTGGCCAGGTGAAAGTAATGCACCACATATTTACCTCAATCAACTGTTGGCGTCATGTCCGCGTTTGTCGATAGACAAGCATCCCATGGTGTGGGCATCATGTGATACGTGATGTGTATGCCGCGTGATGATATCACAGCAGCGTCCTTTATCACGTGCACATCAAGATGCCGACTCGTAGTGAGTTGCTAGGGACACCAGTGCATGCGCACTTGATCGAGGTATGTTAACGATGAATCCACCAAATACGATATATACATATAGAGAAGAATTCCACAACATTTGATGAAAATTACATATTCAATATTTGTAAGTATATCCCTTATCATAACGATCTATAAGTAAAAACTTTATGTTTGACACAAGGAAAATCCTTTGGATATTCAGCACAGAACATTAAAAGAAATATATAATAGATTATATTAGACACCTCATCTCCCACAAAAAATGAAATAAAAAGTGATCAAACCGTCACATTTACACCAAAATGGTATTATTACAAACTACAGCTTATCCCGCAAAAAAATAAGCCCTTATACAACTTAATCAACGGAAAAATAAAGAAGTTACGGCTCTCGGAATTTGGCGAAACAAAATAAATTTTCTTTTTTACACTTAGGTTTTTACTTGTAAAAGTAATAATAATAATAATCTTTATTTTTATAGCGCCAACATATTACGCAGCACTTTACAATTTAGAGGGAACATGAAACAAACTATATCAGACATTACATAGTGACAAAGTTAATTTACAATTCAAACCTGAGGAGTGAGGACCCTGCTCGCAAGAGCTTACAATCTATGAGGAAATAAAGGAGACACAAAGTGCAACAGTGTTTGTTTTGTACAATAGTCTGGCCATTTTTATACACATGGGGTGGTAACATAAAGCTGCATGAGCCGGTCACCAGCCAGTCTCCGTGTATGACTGACATGAAGAGAAGGAGTGTGAGGGAATCTAGTAAAACATAGAAAAAACTACACATATTTGGTATCGCCGTAATCATATTGACCCATAGAATAAAATTAACATGTTGTTTTAATTGTACAGTGAATTCCGTAAAAATGGCGCGCAAAAAACCATTGCGGAATCACAGTTTTTTTCATTTTCTACCCCACAAATAATTTTTTTTCCGTTTCCTAGTACATTATACGGCAAAATAAATGGTGCTACGAAAAACTACAACTTGTCCCACAAAAATCAAGCCCTCATAGTACTATATCGATGGAAAAATAAAGGCGTTATGGCCTTTGGAAGGTGGGGAGGGAAAAACTAAAATGAAAATCTGAAAAAGGGCTGCGGCGTGAAAGGGTTAAAGACACATTTGTATGTATTCTCACTTGTATTTAATGCAGATGAGCCTGCAGGAAAATAGAAAACCTGACTTTCTAAGTTTAGGTCTTGTCAAAACACAGCTTACACCAGTAGCATCAGAAATAGTAGAAAATATTAGTGCTCAAATTAACTTCCCTCAACTTAATTGATGAATAGAAGCTGAAATGAAAAAAATATATATTTTCTTAGTCGCACAGTTATGAGCTACAGATGTGTCCACCCTTGCATTTTCTGGAATTTGGTAAAGGACTCCAATTTTTTATGAAACCAATTCAATACAATATTGCAACATACTAGCAAAACCCTTGACAGGCTGCAATACACATCACAACCACTGAGTGGCCACACATAGACACACATAGCATAGACATCTCATGACAGAGTGTCAGGACATTTTTTGTTTTTTCAAAGCTATATTAAATATAATGTTATTAATACCGCACGGTGAACGATGTAAAAAGATAGGAAAACTGCCAGGATTGCTGTTTTTTGGTCATCTCTTCTCCCCTAAAAAATTTTAATAATAAGTGACCAAATATTCATATGCACCCCAAAATCATACCAATAAAAACGACATCTCGCCACACAAAAAAAAATAGTTCTGACTTACAGACGCGGTAATATCAATAGTTTATTTTTTTTATTGTTTACGTTATTTTACAGTAAATATTTTTCATGTTTATTTTTTTGTTGAAGTTTAATAAAATAATGTAATAAAAATGTTTTTGTCCCACTAGAAGGATTGAACATGTGATCATTAGATCATTTTCACAATACACTGCAAAACTTATGAATTGCAGTGTATTGTGCTCTTCTCTTATTGTGCCTTTGGCAGGGCTTCATATTAGGACCAAGATGGCAGACCTGTGGGTCTTCATAAGGCCCCCAGTCTGCCATGACAACCATGCGGGACCGCATCGCGTGGGGCTGATAGGGTGGGGTAGGAGTCTTAGATGCCGCGGTTGCTAATGATTGTAGCATCTAAGCGGTTAAACAGCCAGGATTGGAGTTATCGGCCATTAGAGCGAGGTGTCAGCTATAACATACAGCTGGCACCTGCAGTATATGGAGCAGACTCTGCCTGTGAATCCGCTCCATACTTCTGCTCCCTTATTATAACATACTTGTATGTCATAATGGGTTATGGGGTTATAAACCTGGGCACTATTATTTGGGAATTGACTAGTTCTGTTATTTAGGCAGTGTAGGCAGTATTATTAGGGCACTATATAGTACTGTTGTTTGGGCAGTGTGGTGATATTATTCTGTGCATTGAATGGTGATAATATCAATAAATGATAAATCAGATTAATGTGTTTATATAGCAGTCTTCATGCGGTTCATATGTAAACAACGATGCCTACTGTGGCGACAACCCCTAAGATTGTCCCTAGAGAGTCCTTATTACCGAGGTATAGATTACATGGTTTACATCACAACAATTATTCTAAAATATTACCCTACCTTCAGAATCCTTCCAAGAGAGACTTGTCAAGAGGCAATCAAGAGAATCCTCTAATAACTGTATTTGCATATTTGAAATCTTTTCTTATTAAATGTCACTGAAGAAATAGTGGATTAAATAAAATGTAACATTTAATAAATATGCAATAAAAAACTAGCGTCACTCAAGATGAATTGTGACTGATATTCAATCACTTGTAGCTTACATGTCATGCCTATCAGATTCCTTACATTGGGATATGTGATGATAAGCAGATACACTAAGGTACAGAAAAGTGTAAATAAAGCCCAGGGAGCGAATAAGATCCCTCATATTCAATGGACTGAAACACTGTAGCGTGTGCACTGTATCCTTAGGCCCTATGCACACGACCGTAGATTTCGTCCGTGATTGCGGACCGATTCATTTCTATTGACAACGGACACCTTCCTGAATATTTGTGGGAAGGTGTCTGTCACGGAACGGGGTGTGGACCCACTGGGCCGTACCGCGTAGCGGGATGGCAGCTTGCCAAACAGGTAAAGTACAGAGTTCAATAGTTCAGCGAGGATACCTGAGGCAGCGTAGACAGTAGCGAGGTAGGCTGGTCCAGGACCAGGCGGCGGGAAGACGTCAGGTGAGGCGTAGCAAAACAAGCGTAGACTGTAGCACATCACGGAAACAGCACAGCACGGCACTAGAACTGGGTAACACGGAAACAGGATACGGGATACAGGAACAAGGTACACTGGGAAGACACTGGGAGACACTGGGAGACCATGAGCAGGACAAACTATGGGTAACAAACAACGCTCTGGAAAAGAGCAAGAGGGCAGAGCCCTTTTTATAGCCCAGGGCACCCTGGGCTAGATTGCAGACTTCCTGCAAAGTGCGCGCACTGGCCCTTTAAGACCATGCACGCGCGGGCGCCCGCCAGAGATAGTCTCGATGTCCGGAAGTGAGTGCCGGCGCCTCACAGAAGGACGACACTGCACACAGGTAAGATGTCCATGGCCACGGCTTTCGAGGTTTAGGTCATAACGACGGGCCGTGGCCATAGACGTTACAGTGTCCGGGCCGTAGAAAGCCTCTGCAAAAGATAAGACATGTCCTATCTTTTGCTTTTTACAGACATATGTGGGTGGTTGTCCATGGGCGCCAGTGGCCAGCCGTGCCCGTTATCACGGACCGTGATTACGGGCACAGCCGTGTTCATGAGGCCATACTCTCAGCTAGTCTGGATTGTTTACAAAATGTTGCAATGTTAATAAATATTCATTCTTGCACTAAAAATATTGTGCTAGATATGTAAGTTATTGACAGCTGTATTATTTTGCCTACACTAATATTCGCTCCCTGGGCTTGATTTACACTTTTCCGTACCTTAGTGTATCTGCTTGTCATCACATATCCCAATGTGGGGAATCTGTGATAGGCATGACATGTAAGTTACAAGTTATTGAATATCAGTCACAATTCATCTTGAGTGACGCTAGTTTTTTAATGCATATTTATTAAAAGTTACATTTTATTTAATCCACTATTTCTTCAGTGACCTTATACTTTCTAAGTGGACATAATTTACAATTTTTCTGTGATATTTCTTTTCTTATTAAATGTGTCAATAAATGTATACATTGCCCTCTACATCACATGTTTCACTATGAAGCCAATGATGATTTGTAATTTGAAGACAACATACGCAGGCACATGCATATACAGTATTTGGCATGCATATAACAGGCATATTATATACAGTATGTTTTCTTGCATAATCTACATAAATAGATAAATATCTAAGAAATGTATAGGCAAGGATGGATTATGCATCCCCTTTAAATGTTTTTAGTGTACCTGCAAGGCATGTAATCACAGCGTCCTCTGAGACACTGTGTCCCAGCGGTTAGCAGATTACTCAGATGGACTGTGATATGAAGGTGCTGCTTAAGCCAGACGCTTTGTCAAGTTTAGCTTCCAGCTTGGCAGCATCTTTGACAGTTTCATCAGCCTTTTGGAGGAGAAAGCCTTGGCCAGGTTTATTACACTCATTCTCTCACGTCTACATCCATCAGCCAATCTGGCTAACAGAAGCCATGTTGACTAACTTAATAAAAGAGTGTACTTTTTTTTCTTACTCTGTATTTTTTAACATAATTGCTACCAACTTGTCACTTTGTTTTCTTTAAAAACTACATTAATAAGCTAAAAAGTCTATTTCAATTATTGTGAAATGTGAGAGACAGCGCTATCGAAACACATCTTAACATTTCACTGTACTGCTAGTATGCTATTGTAGGTTTACAGTCTCAGGAACGCATACGTTTTTACCTAAATTAGCTATGTTTCTGTCATTTAAATTGTGGAAAGTTTTCTATTGTTTTATTCTGTATTAGCTTTTCTAATATCGATGTTTATGGGTCCAAAGTACAGTAGAGTGCTTAAGTAACTTACTAGATAAAATAACCAGGTCCAATTACATTACAGTCAATAAATCAGAGTTACTTAGGTGAATTGACTTTGTCCCAAGCATAATAAGATATTTAGGGCTGGACATATCCCAGGAGCTGGAAATTTAACTTGAATGTTTGATGGATTCCGCATTTTAGGATGGGAAGTGTTAATTGAAGTCTGGCATGTACCCTAAATGTTACACACATTTGAGGTTTAGCTGTTGCCAGTGTTACTAAGCTATACCATAATAATGACTGTTATTATAATAATAATAATAATAATAATAATAATAATAATAATAAAAATCTGTATAGAAATGCACACGATTTTCCACCTGCTAAAACTGAATTAGATAAATTATGTACCATTGCATTTTTGTACTGTAGGGCACTCTGCTCTACAGTACACTCTGAATGCTGACATAAATTGGAGAAAAGGTTATAATCCATTTCATTAATATGTTTTGTTTTGTTTTGTTTTTTGCTACATTACCCCTGTAGATCACAGCTTCTCAATATTTTTCTGTTGGGCATCACCTGCTAGGGCATGTTGATACCTAGACTTCACTATTGGTCAAAGTCCATGGCAAAATGTATTTAATATTTTAATCTTTCATTTGTCTCCTGAACAAGTATATAATAAAAAATAAACACAAAGGAGTCCGTTATGTTGCGAAAACAATATTTGGCGCAGCCATAAAAAGGCTTGTGCAGCATATGATCGCTTCTTCCAAATCTACCTCCTGAGCTGCGCCTCACTAATAGTTTGTAAGCGTCTCACAATTTGAGAAGCACTGCTGTAGATAATGGAACGCTATTGCCAATCAATCATCTCCACCCCTCCTTGCAGTGGGCAGCGGTTTGTTCACTGCTTGTAATATGGCACATGGCACATGGCAGCCTCTCCTATGCATTTTCCTGAGCATTGGACCTGCATCTATGGCTTTCCAGCAGATTGTTGACATTTGGGAACAATCTTTATAAGTTTAGCTTTAGCTGTGATCTGGCCACATGTGATGCCTGGGTGAAGTATAAATTTGATTTATCTTAATGAAATATGCTTATTCTTGTATTACTAGATACAAAATGAAGAATTATTAAAATACAGAATGAAAGACTATTGCCTTTTATTCTCCATACAGCTTCTCAACTATAGGAATTGAAAATATTGCATTCTTTAGAAATAATAATAAAATAATAATCCTGACTAAACGGTACAACTTCTCATAGACTCCTAAGAATGTCCCTCTTGCAAGTGATCTGCTGGCTTTTGTTCTAACACTGTTATTTTATTTTCAGTATATAACTGTATTTCCTACATATAATCATCAATATTATAAAAGCGATGTAAGCACTCCCTCTTTCCATTGCATTCTTGATCATGTAACCAGCTGCGAAGCTATAGGGGTCGCAGTTGCCACACTAAATCTGACTGTACCATTGCGGTCGTGTCTAGAATAGAGTTCTCCGGGTAGGTTTGATGTCACACAAACGACCAGGGCCTTTTGGGAGAAGGGACGGGGTCTCTTAGGAGAAGGGGTCTAGCCCCACAGATTACAGTACTGTTGTCATAAAAAGAAGCAGCAGCATTGTGCGTGTCTACACGTGTATACAGGTGAAGGGAAAAATGAGGTATTGCAAGATCAGACTTCTGGTTGGACGGGGCTGAAGTGATGGGAGTGATGTTTTTTTTTATATGGAACTATGTTAGAGGGGGCAGAAGGGAGGTGGAGTGAGGTTTTAGACATGGGATTGTATGTTGGAGGGTCTGAAAAAATGAGGAGTGATAGTTTTTTTTACATGGGACTGCTTTTTAGGAGTGGCAGAAGGGAGGAGAGTGATGTTTTGCACATTGGACTGTATGTAGTAGGGGGCTAAAGTAAGGCAAATTATGTTTTTTACATTATACTGTGTGATGGTGGGGCTGAAGTAACGAGAAGTGATTTTTTTTACATGGAACTGTATGTTGGTGAGGCTAAAGGGAGGGGAGTGATTTTTTTTACATGGACTGTATGTTGGAGGAGACTGAAGTGAGGGTAGTGTTACTTTGGGGAAGACTTAGGGACCACTATTACTTTGGGAGTCACAAAGTGGAATTATTACTTTGGGGCACAAGGGGGCACTATTAACTTGTGGGGTACAAACAGGGGTTATTACTTTGGGGTAACAAAGGCAAATTATTACTTTGGGAAGCAGAGCACAAAGAAGGGCACTATTACTGTGGGATTCAAAGGGGGCAATATTACTTTGTGGGTGGCACAAAGGGGGTATTTTTACTATGTGGGGGCACAATGAAGGGCACTATTAATGTGGGGCACAAAGGAGGCATTATTATTATTTTGTGTTGGGCACAATGGAGGGAAATATTACTGTGTGGGGACACTATTATTTTATGGGGCACAATAGGGGCACAAATACTGTGTAGGAGGCACTGAGAAGAATATCGTTGTAGCAGCAGAATAGGGAGTTTGTGTGCAGGGACGTGTCTGAGCATGGATAGAATAGAAAAGAGAAATTGAACAACTACAAAAAGAGAAGACATCAACTGTGAGTCACTGTATGTTACTGTACTGTATGCACTTTTCACTGTGTAGAACTGGCATCTGACAATTATTTGGTGGCTGCATTATTTAGAAGTATACTATCAAACATAGAGCTGAGCCGCTGTATCTAAGCCTTCTGTGTTATAAATGTTGTATTATAGATAAGCTCTCTCCAATGTATAGATTTTTTTTTTTGGAGGGCCAAAACATATGCCTTGGGACTTTTGCCCCTGATCTTTTAACTCCAGAAAATGCCACATCACTTAAGAGACCCAGTTATGCAGCTGAAAGTCATGAAATGTGACCAGTAGTCGTGAAGAGGAGTTATGCAGGAGGACCTAAGCTGAACTTTTGCACCGGTGCCCATGAGAATATAGCCTCCATCCTTGCATGTAACTTACATGAGTCTGTGTGTACTCTGCTGATATCAGTAAACAAGAACTTGCTTCAAGTCTTGATGTCAAGTCTCATCTGTAGACAAGATCCTAGCCTAGTTTGTCATCATGGGCACGGCGTGTCAGGTCACGTAGGTACCAGTGCTACTGTCTGCAGATTCTGACTTAACAACCATGATGGACAGAAGATGGATTAGTCTCTTCTAAGAAGAAAGTTAGAGGTAGCATGGGACAAAATAGAAGAATACTATTATAATGTGTGCTCAGTTAGGGTGTGGTGGGAATGAGTGCTCAAGTTTTTCTTTAAGATGTTTGTCCGGGACATTTAAAAAACAGGCTGCAGACAGGGGATGTACTAAACTAACAAAATAAGTAATACTCACCTTTTAAATCCCCCGGCGCTTGAACACTGATGCTCCAGTGGTCTCTGTCAGTCTGTTTACTTTTACAGGAAGCAATGATGTTTCATTCCATCCATATGACTGTTGCAGCCAATCACTTGCCTCATCAATGATGCGCTGTTCTTGTCAGCATCACCACTATGGTCAGTGATTGGCTACAGTGGTCACATGGATAAAACGGAACGTCATTATTTTGTGTAAACGTAAACAGACCGGGGGAGCACCGGAGCAAAGGCGGATTTACCAGGTGACTATCGATTATTTTGTTATTTTAGCACATCCGCTGCCTGAAGGTGGCCTTTTAAGTGTCCTGGAGAACCCCCTAAAATGGTTATACATTCTTTAAAAATGTATGTGGAAATGGTTTAGCTGCAGCATGATTTATCACTTACTAATATACTGTCTGTAGCTGAAATGCCTGTATAAGCCAGTCTCACATGCCGTCACATGATCATGCTCCTGCCTTTTATCTTCTGCTTGTGTGAAGTTCTGTGCGCGGAACAAGTGGTTATCTCCCTAAAGTATGAGGTCACACATCTGTCCTGTCTTCGCCTACTCTTTCCACTGCTCCCTGCTTTACCTCCTCCCTCCTTTTCTCTGGAGGAATCGTGTTTCATGTGCTGGGTAGCATATAGTGGAGAGCTGACAGTGAGTAATTACAGCACTACCTTACACCTTGTAACTGAGGGGCATGCAGGCAGCTGTAAATAGAGGCAATGCCTGTGGCAGGAGAGAGAAATCATGGGAACTGCTGTACTTTACATGGTAATCCCACCCACAGCAAGCTCTAGCAAAATGAAATCAATAGTGCTGCACAAAGCTGGGCAACATAATGAAAATGAAAAATAACTACTTCTGAGCTATGGCCTCATCATTTGGTGACCATTCAGACACATATAGGTACTTTTATGTATTTTTCATAAACTAAAAAAAATCCCTTTAATCGTTTATGTAAATCGTAATTTGTTTTTGGTTGTTTTTCAATAAAAACAAATACAGAAATGTACCATACAGCCAGAATAAGGAATAAATTGTTGCATTTACCCTGCATTTAATACAATTTTTTGAACCCCTTCTCGAGCGCGATCCTGCTCATTTAACCCCTTAGATGCCGTGGTCAATAGCAACTGTGGCATTTAAAGCCTTAGAAAGAGGGGACAACCCACTCTAACAGCCCATCGGTCCCCCTGCGACATGATCCTGGGGTTCTGATGGTTGCATGGTAGCCTGGGGGCCTAATGAAGGCCCCCAGGTCTGCCATCTTTGTACTCCTATTAAGCCCTGCCTCAATCAGGACTTAATTGAAGCCTGTCAGAAACACGATATACTGCAATACATTAGTTTAGTTGTCAAGAAACTTTAACTTGACTTTTCAATGGCTGTTGTTGTGTGATATCACGCTGCAGCAAGTTAAAGTGGTTTTCCCATGAGGAACATTGATAACATATCCACAAAATATGTCATAAATGTCAGATAGATGCGGGTCCCACCTCTGGGGTTTAGGGGGCCCCGTTCAAGAGATAGTCGCGGGTCCCAGAGGTGAGACCTGCATCTATCTTACATTTATGACATTACCTGTAGATATGTCATAAATGTCACTCATCGGAAAAACTCTTTAAAGATAAACTTAGCTACATCTGTATCATTTAATTCGCCTAGGGGGACTAATAAAAAAAAAGGGTAAAAATCAGTTAAATAAAGGTTTTTTTTATGTACAAAAAAAATATTAAAAGTTCAAAAGAAACCTTTTTCCATTCCCCCTAAAGCATTGTAAAAAGAAAAAAAACATAATTGGTTACACCGCATCCACGAAAGTCTGAACTATGACAATAGAATATTGTTTAACAAGCACGGCGAACGCGGTAAAAAAAAGGAAAGCGCTAGAACTGCTGTTTTTTTAATCACCTAATCTTCCACAAAAAAATTCATAAAAAGTAATCGAAATCTTGCATGTACCCCAAAACGGTTCCATTAAAAACTACAACTCATCCCACAAGAAATATGCTCTCATACCGTTAAATTGACAGAATAATAAAAAACGTATGGCTCTCAGAATTTGTTGACACAAAATAAATTTTAAAAGTGGTAAAATATAAAACCAAAATATATAAATTTGGTATCGCCGTAATCATACTGACCCACAGAATAAAGTAAACATGTCGTTTTAAGTGCACAGTGAATGCCGTAAAAACTAAGTGCAAAAAGCAATGGTGGAATCGATTTTTTTTTTCCATTTTCCACCACACAAAGAATTTTTGTCCTGTTTCCTAGTACATTATATTATATAATAAATGGTGCCATAAAAAACTACAACTCGTCCTGCAAAAAATCAAGCCCTCATAGGGCTATGTCGACCCAAAAATCCAAAAGTTATGGCTTTTGGAAAGTGGGGAGGAAAAAATGGAAATTTAAATCTGAAAAATGGCTGCAGCGGGAAGGGGTTAATGGGCAAAAAAGGATAACAAAATGGAGAAAGATAAAGAGTTTTTATGAAGAACAAAAAAGCTAAAAAGCAATAAGGTCACTTTTTCTATCAGGCAGTTTGTTACATAAAGCCTTATTGGCACAGTGGACAAGTAACACGGATCCTAGATTTAAGGGAGACAACCATGTTTGCTGGTCGCCATAGGTACAGTTTCTCACATCCCTGGCAAACAGGATTTTACTGAGGGACATTTCGGTCAGCAATACATTTTCTCTGACAAGGCCATACATATTATACATGGACGGCTCAAATCTGCCAAAGCAGCTCTCACCTCTGACTCATAGAAGAAGGTCTCGAGCAGAAGAGGTCTTTGTGAGACAGCCCTTTTAAGCAAATCAAAGAGAACAGTTGCTTGCGATCGCTTTTTTGAAATTTTTTATTTATTCTGTCATTTTTAGGCAGAATATACACAGTACCTACCCTATTTGTGCATTTTCCACAACGTGGTTCTGTGTTTGTAACATATCTTGTTCATCATATTGAAAACTAAATGTTATATAACTTTTCAAAGTATTTTATTTACCCGTTTGTTCCCCAAAATGTTGGATACAGATTGTTGAATTTAGCACATATAAAGATGTACTGCCTAGGGCACAGCCAACTTTACATATGGACCTGTAAATAAAATATATGAGACACTAGTACAGTTTGAGAAATTGGCAACAGAGATTATATATCTTTGTCTGCCAAAGTGTATAATTGGGTCAGGTGGCTAATTCTGAAATGTCATTCAGCCTCCAACATTTGTCAGAGCTATATACATTCCTGATCACAATACCAGCTAGCTGTTGGGTGCCCCTGAATTATGCAGTATTGAACAGCTTTATAAAATTCACATTTTCAATGATTTGTTTTGCAGTATCCATCTATTGTCAAAGACTTATAAATCTGCACTAGGTGACATAAATGAGGCATGTACATTGTGATTTTTTTTATTACATATTTGTTTTGTTCTTTACATTGGATGGTTTTAGCTGCTTTACCTGTAAAGACACAATTTTGTTTGTCCACGCTGAAAGCTAAAAGCCACAGCATACTATGTTTTGCCAACCTTATGTTTAAATTCTAAGAGCAAAAAGTTATTACTGCCAAGCTTTACCCATGTGAGGGTAAAATGTATAAAAATTATATTCGCTAACAAAATGGCTGTATCTAACATTGAACTTTGTAGAGATTAAGTTTAAATTATGTACATGTAAGGATAAGTCTCCAATGGCTGAAAGACAGGATGGAGATGACTTCATGAGACATTCCAGATAAATATATTCCAGATGTATTTGTAAGGTTTAATTAGAAAGCAGGGTATTACCATATATAGAAGTAAGTTTACACGTATGTATCCTATGGTTGACATTATCTGATTGGTTGATTTGTGTTACTGAAAATATATAATAAAAGGCAGAGCATGGAGCAATCCAGACTCTTGTACACCAAAAATGTTGTATGCAGTCTCTCCCGGCTGGTCAATTCTGTGTTGCTGTACAACTTCTGGTATTGAGAAAGGTGCTGAGTTAGGCGTGGTCCTGGACTTCTCTAACAATACTTGGAGGCCCCAGTGAGAGTCCCCATCACCTCTGCCTGATCTGAAACAAGTTTGGAAGCACCCCCTAGAGCATGGGAGAGACACAAAAATAGCTGTGAGTAAGTCATTATCTTACTATTCTTACTCTCTCCCTCCCTCGGTGGGGTAAGTCCCTTTTCGGGTCTGGTGGGCAGAAGGGATTCTCAGGGAAATTGTCGTCTAGGATCTTGTCTTTGTTATATGTGTGCTTTATGTAGGCATAGGCGTATGATTCTGTAAATGCATATGAGCCATATCTAATTCAGTGGAAGGGTCTTCTTCATTGTAGTGACAAGAGTAAGCCAAGGATTGCAGCTGGCTTGTCCAGCTTGACTATTTGGTGCCCCTGACACTGAAACTGAGGAGTGGGCTGGGTGCCTACTCAATGAGACTGCTAGAAGTGGTGGCGTATAAAGGTGTACAGCTCAATTGATCAAAGTAATCTCTGCGGTTCTGTGGAGTACCCATATGAGGAACTTGCAGCCAGAGATATTTGTATGTCTATGTTCTGTAACTTTGTTAGAAAGTAATAGTTTTAAGAGGGTACTGGCATTTGTAGACTTAAATATTAGACTTAAATATTTTTGTTAAACCAGAACAAGATCTTATTACATTTGGGCTAGTGTACGTAACATTTAATTGTCACACAATCCCTTCAAAGCGTTTGATAGCTAAAAGTTGGTTACATGTAGAGATTAAGAGGATATATAGGCATTAATGATACTCACTTCTGTTGATATAGCCAGAATAGTGGGAACACTTTTGTTCTTACTTGTGGTGTTACTCTATCTGTGTCTCTGAATACTGATCCCAAAAAGTCAGAAACCAATCCTTAAAGATAAGGGAAACTTAGGTGGCAGATTCCAGGATCTAAAGGGGAATTTAGGCATGAAAGTTCCACGATTATACCTCAAGAATTAGGACTAGCTACCCTATAAGAGGAGGTCAGGAATAAAATGGGCTCACTAAATAGGAAATTAGATAATAAGGGCCAGGAAAAGGTGAGGAGAACCAGGGCTATGGATCTAGTGAGACAACAATCGGGAGGATGGGTGGTAGAAGGAATAAGGGAGGTTTTGAGGAATGGAAAGATGCCAGATATGAGTGGTTTAGAACTTGGTAGATGGGTAGAATTTGCTGTAAGTGAGAGGGATTTGATCTATAAAAAGGGATTTGAAGGGAATGTACAAGCTTGGTTAGAAGTGTCAGAAAGAGTGATGAAAAAGAAGGGAAAAATTCCAGTGCCAACATTTGTAGTAAAACCAGTGTAAGGGGCAGCCCACGGGATCGCGGTCTCCTGGGGTAGACGGGCACTTTTGGCATAGTAAGAACAGACTACAGTCGGGTCACCGTGTGGTACTACTGGCCTCAGCCAGTTTTATTAGGTAGAAAAACCATAGCAGGAAACAAATAAATACAGAAAGTAAATCCTAGGCCGTCTGGCCACTAACTAACATGCAGTTCCTAACTACAAAGAGCTGAGCCTAGAGCTCCAACTCCCAAACACAACACCACAGTTGCTTTACTCACACTCAGCTTTCCCAGGAGAAGAGAGACTGTGAACTCTGCCTCTATTTAAAGCACACCTCATCTGTGCAGGTAATTAGCCACAATGCAATATCTGAAGTGGCTAGTGGAATAGGAACACTCCCAACTCTCCCTATTCCAACAACCAGGCCCTTTTACATGGGTTTTCCAGAAGACCCTTGAGCAAGGAAAACACATTTTCCTTCTAGCTCAATTCCCTGGTTGTTTTAAAATGTATAGGACAGGAACCTCGGTGAGATGTACACTCCGTCCACTACTTTTCCCCTGGTCCTGTCACACCAGCTATAAACACACAAGGTCAGGAATCAGAAGGAGAACACACTGCAGGAAGATAAATATTTACCACTATCAACCCTCCCCAACCCTCCCCTAGATAACTGAACCTCCACTTCCCACAAGACAGGTGGATCACAGAGGTTATATCCCCACTTACCCCCATCTCAGGTATCAATATAAAAAAGACCATAAAGGAAGGCTCCCGGTTGTATCCAGATCTTAAAGGAACAGTGTCATCACAAATAATTTTTTTATATGTTAAAGATGTTAGTGCCTTAATATAAACGTTTATTTTCATTTGTGTGTTTGTGTTTTACTGTTTCTTATTTTGACACTTTTTCTTCCCCATGGGGGCTGCCATTTTTTGTTCCATTTCTGTGTGTGTCGATTAACGACACACACAGACATGGAATACGGCAGCCACAGTCCCATAGGGACTGCGAACGGCTCCCGTCCCATTGACTGCCGTGTACGGCGTCTGTGTGGGAACTGCGCATGCGCCGCTCCCACACAGTCCTATTCGAAATTGGCGCCGTCCGGCGCCATTTTCCTGTGGACCGGAAGTCGCGGCCGGACAGTAATATTACTACTTCCGGTCGCGGCTTCCGGACTTGTGCACATGGAACAGCGGCAGCAAAGGGAGCGGACGGGCCGGAGGGAGCCGCGGCGGCAGGAGCAGGTAAGAGATTTCAATGTATGTTAGTGTTTGTGTGTGTTTACTACTGTATGTAAACCTACTACACTGTGGGTTACCTCAAAAAATGGCGACACACAGTGTAGGAGGTTAAACCTTTCAAACCCCTCGTTTATCCCGGCACTAGCCAGGATAAAGGAGGGGGGAATGCTGAGAGCTCACTAGAGCGAGGGCTTTTAACCCAACGTTGCAATGCTGCAATTTTGGGAACAGCTCCATCTAGTGACCAAAAATGGGTAGTATTATAAATTAGAAATAATTTATAATATTTCCTGGACTCGCGCAAAAAAATAAAAAAAAATTGAACAATGTTTAATCACCCACACACTAAATGTTTAATTTTTTAAAAAAAAACATGTTTTTCGGGCAACACATTCCCTTTAAAACTGTTTTCAAACAGAGGATGGGAGTGCCCCATAGATAGTCAAAGTAATCCTATAAATGACCCCTGTTGTTCTAAATCTAGAAATGTCAAACCACAGGGGCTGAGTGTTGGAATGCTTGCTCTCATGACCAGCAGCTGCCAATCAGTCCACTACAGTTTCGCATAATCCCTACACTCATTCCCTGAGAAGAACAAGACAAAATACCTGGGTATGTTCTTGCAATTTTTCACACACATACACACACACACACACACACATACACACGCACACACGTGACTGAGATTTGTGAGTAATGTGATGACAGTAAATTTGGAATGGTTCACTAGTCCCTTATGGCAGTAGAAACTACCTATCCACCCCCCTATACCCCTACCGTAGGTGCAGAGACTACTTGGCTGACCGCGCTTATATACCACGGGGGATAAAAAAGAGAGAAAACGGCGCTCCTCTAAGGTGATATCGTTCTGGTATTTGTAGGATAATGAGTAACTTAATGAATGGAGCTCACCTTGGTGAGTTGTGCAATGTCCCCAGCACAACTTGACTTTGTAGCTTGTACACGCTCGATCACACTGTGCTTGCCTCTGGAGCCATAACCGCATAGGGTGAATTCGTATCAGGAACTCCTCTCCTTGCGGTTTTGAAGTAATGCAGATTAGGAAGAAAAAGCATTGCAGCAATCGAATTTTATATTGTTCTTTTAATAATAAAATCGTTGAAAATAAACCCTGACGATTTTGTGAAGATACCAGTACAATCCACACCTGAGCGCACGTTCAGAGGAGCAGCTTTTTCTTCCTAATCTGCATTGCTTATATACCACGTTATTTCAAATAATGCATTCTATGTTGATGCCTTACTGGTAAGTGCAGATGGTGTGGTTCCAGTAGATAGAGGAAAAAACGACTACTTGGTATAAGCTATGGACCCAAGCTGAACATCTGGCTCACAAAAATCCCATAGGGTTCTGCAGACATTTAACCAGAATACAGGCAACATATAGTGCGACATGTTTGGACATCTCAAGTCTACGTGTAATAGCAGTAGGAACAGTATTTTCCAATGCTATTACAAATCACAGTAGGGGACAATGCAAAAACACCTGAGTTGGGTGAAAATTGGATCCGAAGATATACCAGGTACACTGACCAACTGGCGAATGAGACAGCTACTGGATTACAAGAGGCCACCCAGAAGCCTGATGAGATGGTAGACAAATACCACAGCAGAAGCACCACTATTTTCACAGACCAGGGATTTGACTTAGCATTAGCAAAAGACAGAAAACTATTTCGCCAAATGTTCATAAATGGACTGAGAACTTGATTGAGAGTCAAATTGATGACAAACAAACGTGACTGTATTCTAATACCTTTGGAACAAACAATGTTGGTCCTAAGGACATTAGAAGAGTAGCAAGTTAGACAGAAACAGAAAATGGCAACTAAACCCCAGCCTATCATGATTAATTTAGTCACAGATACCCACAGCAATGCCATACAACAGGAAAATAGACCTAAGGGAAACCAAGTAAGGAAGCCAGATCCTGAGGAGGCAAAGAGAAAGGGTCTGTGCTTCCATTTTGGATAACAGGGACACAATAAAATAAATTGTCCTAAACTACCTCAGCGTTCCCAAACCCAAATTGAAGTAGTACAACAAGAAGGGCATGATGACTAGGAAAAAGGTAATCCAGTATCCCCCATCCCAATATTGCCCATTAATGTAGAAGCCGAACTTAGATCTAATCCCCAAGTGGAATTTACGCTTCCACATACCAAGGCACTACGCTGCTTAGTGGACACTGGAGCTGCCAAAACAGTTCTAAAAAGGGCAGAAGTACCCATAGAACTAATATCAGAAAAAACAATTCCAGGGAAGGGTCCCTCAGGGGAAGTCACCGAGGAATACCAAACCCATGACCATTAGACTTGCAGATATCACAGAAGTTGTGGGAAGATTTTTAATACCAGAAAATTGCCCAGTCAATTGCTAGGTGCTGATATCCTCAGCACCATTAATACAGTGGTAAAATATTTAAAACAGGGTGTCAGGGTGAGTGGTCCATTACCAGAAACAATTTTGATCACTCCGATAGAAGTATGAGACCTTACAAAATATGATGGAACCGATTCAAGAAAGAAAGCAACAGAAATCTGTATCCCCAAAGGTCCAGGGTAAATCGCACATGGAAGTATGTGTGGACCACTGGGTTGATTTCAGGGTGTGAAACCCTAACAGCATCAGAAAATGCAAATAGAAAACCAAAAGAGAAGGATTGACACTGGGAAACTGGGAGGTAGTAAATGTACAAAAACTTTATTAACAATGATAGCACAATATAAAAAGAATCCAAAAAGACCACAGTAAAAACAGGGATCATTGGCTGGTGAATGGAGTCAGACCATGCAGCTATGTGAGAGGCAGGTAAATAAAGTGCATGTGCGTCCTTTAAATGATGTATGTAACTATCCGTTAGATAGTAGTCTGTACAGAATGTAATTCAATAATATGCATCAATAGATATGAAGTGTTTCAGACTATATGAATGTATTCAGATAGTATGGTTGTTATAAGACAACAGATATAGCAGCACAAGTACCAATTGACATAATGAAATATCAAGGATCGAAAGCATGCAAACCAAAATACATGAAAATTTCTCAAGGAATCAATGAAGTCTCACATACCCATGGTGATTGAGCAAAGTAAATGCAGCCAAAGTCCACCCCAACGCGCGTTTCGGCGCTAATGCCTTCGTCTACAAAATATGATGCTGAACAACTAAATTCAGAACACACAGGAGCTATCAGAATGGTTCCACCATATCTATGGGCAAAAGGGAAGTTACCTCAGTGACCTTTATTATGTAGCCGGGGGCTCCAACTGTAAAAATTTGACAGCATCCCCTCAGTAAAGAGCAAACTGCAGCAATAGATCTACAAATTAAGGAGTAACTAAAGGTTGGGTTAATAAGAAAATGTATGTCCCCACACAATACTCCCTTGTTCCCCGTGAAGAAAAAGGTGGTCCCCAGGCAATCACCGCTGTATAGAATAGTCCATGACCTAAGTGAAATAAACAAACACATGGTGATCGATACACCCATTGTACCCAAGCCACACACCTTACTCAACCAGATTCCAATGGACAGTGAGTATTTTACTGTAATTGACCTTGCAAACACATTATTTTCAGTCCCAGTTGAATACACAAGCCAACAGTATTTGTCCTGTACTCATAAGGACCAGCATAACACATGGACAAGGCTACCACAAGGGTGGCTACATGCATCGCCATCTGCACTTAGTGAGGCAATGGCTAAGGTTCTAGCCAGATGGCAACCTCTACATGAAGATATCAAACTCATCCAATATGTGGATGAACTAGTGTTGTGTGTGAGACAGGGTGGTATAACAGATTCGATGTCTACTAACTTATCTAGCACAGGTAGGATGCAAAGCATCCAAAGACATATCACAGTTGACCAAAACACGTTACCTTTTTAGGCCATTGTATATTGGGAAGCACTAAACATTTGACCACAGCAAGACAAAAAGCTATTGAAAATGCAACCACACCCACTATAGTAAGAGAGTTAAAAGCATTTCTAGAACTGTCACGATGCGGGGTGTGGACCCACTGGGCCGTACCGCGTGGCGGGGTAGCAGCTGGCCAACAAGGTACAAAACAATTATAGTACAGAATGGGTACCTGAGGCAATGTAGACAGTAGCGGAAGCAGGACTTGACTTTCACAGCAGGTGACACCGTGGATGCAGCGGGAAGACATGACTTGACTTTCACAGCAGGTGACAACGTGGATGCAGCGGAAGGCACAACTTGACTTTCACTTGTAGATACGATAGCACAGGATACAGGGTACAGGCAGCAGGAACGGTTAACACTGGGAACTGGAAAACACTGGGAGACCATTTGCAAGACAAACTAGGGTATACAACAACGCTCAGGCAAGGAACCAGTGGGCAGGGCTCCTTATTATAGTCCAGCAGCCATTTGGGTTGATAATTGATGTTTGACAGCTGGACGTGTACTGGCCCTTTAAGGTCGTGCACGCGCGGGCACGCGCGCCCTGCAGGAAACAGTCTGAGGACCCGGAAGAGAGTGCCGGCGTTTCCCTGGAGGAAGCGGACGCCGAGAAGAGAGATGTCCATGGCCGGGATCGTCAAGGGGTAAGTCTGAATGACGACCCCCGGCCATAGACGTAACAGTATCCCCCCTCTTACGCCCCCTCTTCTTGGGACCAGAGCGGGAAAGACATTTCTTCACGAGGACAGGAGCATCGATGTTCTCCTCTGGCTCCCAAGACCTCTCCTCTGGACCAAATCCCCTCCAATCCACCAAGTAAAACGTCCTTCCTCCTACTTTCTTGGTGGCCAGGATCTCCCTCACTTCGAAAGTTCCGGATGAACCGCCAGGAGCCACTGCGGAACTAGGAGTCCTGGAGTAGCGGTTCAGAACCATGGGTTTCAGCAAGGAGACGTGGAAGGAGTTAGGGATCTTGAGGCTAGGAGGCAGTCGAAGCTTGTACGACACAGGATTGATCTGTAGTAGAATCTCGAAGGGTCCAAGGAACCTTGGAGCAAATTTGCAAGATGGCACCCTCAGCCGGATATTCCTGGAAGACAGCCAGATCTTTGTACCTGGAAGATACTGTGGAGGTTCTCATCTTCTAGTGTCTGCCTTTCTCTTCATGCGGTCCACTGCCAGCAGAATAGAAGATCGTTTTTGCTGCCATATCTGCAGAAAGTTCCTAAAGGTAGAGTCGGCTGCAGGCACCTGGGACATAGTAGAGCTGGGCAGGGGTATTCGAGGATGTTGGCCGTAGACTATGAAGAATGGGCTGGAGGTGGTGGACTCACTGGTATAGTTATTATAAGAGAACTCCGCCCACGGGAGCAGCTGCACCCAGTCATCATGTCTTCTGGACACAAAGTGCCGCAGGTAGTTCTCCATAATTTGGTTAATCCTCTCAACTTGTCCATTGGACTGAGGGTGGTAAGCTGAGAAGTCCAACTTTACACCGAGTAGGCCGCAGAGTGCTCTCCAGAACTTTGAGGTGGAATGGACCCCTCGATCCGAGACAATATGCAGGGGTAATCCGTGAAGACGGAAGATGTGTTGCATGAAGAGATCAGCCAGTCGAGCGGCAGAAGGCAGACCAGTCAGAGGAACAAAATGAGCCATTTTAGAAAAACGATCCACCACCACCCAGATCACACTGCGTTCCGCAGAGAGAGGCAGATCTGTGACAAAATCCATAGCAATATGCCGCCAGGGGGCATCGGGCACAGGCAGTGGTTGGAGCAGACCGGCTGGTCTGGAGTGGGCAACTTTGTTGGCTGCACACACCGTACAGGAGGAGACAAAGTCCATGACGTCTTTGGGCAGCGTGGGCCACCAGAACTGACGGCAATTAGGTCTCGGGTCTTACGGGCACCCGCGTGCCCTGCCAGCTTGGAACTGTGACCCCAGCGAAGGATTCTTCCTCTGTCTGCCAGCCGTACGAAAGTTTCTCCCAGAGGAATGTCTCTAACCTGCAAAGGGTTAACAGCGTAGATGCAGGAAGGATCGATAATATTCTGTGGGGACTCCACAGTGTCCTCTGTCTCAAATGACCTAGACAAGGCATCAGACCTCACATTCTTGTCGGCAGGTCGTTAGTGGAGTTCGAACCGGAACCGTGCAGAAAACAATGACCATCTGGCATGACGAGGGTTCAGCCGTTGAGCCGTCTGTAGGTAGGTCAAGTTCTTGTGGTCCGTGAAGACCAGGATAGGATGAGCTGCGCCTTCCAGTAGGTGTCTCCACTCCTGCAGGGCCAGCTTGATGGCCAGTAACTCCCGATCTCCAATCGAGTAGTTGCGCTCTGCAGAAGAAAACAACTTGAAGTAGTAACTACATACCACTGTCTTGCCTTTCGAACCCCTCTCGAACAATAGTGCACCACCACCAACAGAGGAGGCGTCCACCTCTAATGAAAACTGTAGGGATACATCAGGATGGTGCAGAATGGAGGCAGACGTGAAGGCCTTGTTTAAGGTTTCAAATGCGACTTCCGCGTCTGGAGTTCATACCTTGGCATTCATACCCTTCTTAGTGAGGGTGGAGATGGGGGCTGTCAAAGAAGACAAGTTGGGAATGAACAGTCTGTAGAAGTTGGCGAATCCCAGGAATCATTGTATGGCCCTTAAGCCTTGAGGATGTGGCCACTCTAGGACAGCCTTGACCTTTTCAGGGTCCATCTTGAGACCCTGATAAGAGATGATATAGCCCAGGAAGGGTAGAGACTTCTCTTGGAACACGCACTTCTCCAACTTGGCGTAAAGATGATTCTCCCTTAATCGAAGCAACACCTGGCAGACATGGCCCTGATGAGTCATAAGATCTGGGGAAAAAATCAAGATATCATCGAGATACAATTTCACTGTATAGTTTGATAAAAATTTAATTGTGCTCCCACAATATGAAAAATTTATAAGGTTCACTGAAGTAACAATTGAGTAAAAAATACCTTTTAATAGTAACTTGTTAAAAACAGGGGTAAACACACCACTGTGACATAAGCCCCACCGTGATTATTAAAAAATGTATTAAACAAAAAACACTGAGTCATTATGATGCATATATCTCGGTGTTTGTAACGATATTTTGTCTGGAATCAGCATATATCCAGGGCACACCAGTAGTACAATCCCCAAATAAAGCACAGGTGTCCGAATGAATCGGCTCTCCTAGTGCTGGGTGTAACACAATATGACTGTCCCCAATGCAAACATTCCATAAACAATAAACGACCCTTGCGTTTCAGATACTCATCCTCAGGGGTCCGTATCTTGGTAACTCTGGCCTCTTCACCAGCGATAGTGATATTCACCAGCAGATATTCTGCTGTGCGTCACGGCAAGATGCACGTATCGATGTCAACGGCATACTTCATTGCAGGCGCTAGGTTACTATAAACGCTAAAACTCCACCCCTCGTATTAGGCGGCAACACATGAACTGACCAATCCCAGCACCCACTCGATTCGTGACACCTGCCCATGTGACCCCCCGCCGTCAGCTGACAACCAGGGGTCATCATCGGCCGCATCAACCCGAACGCGCAGGCGCAGTAGAAGCCAAGGACAAGTCGCCCGGACTGCCAAACACGAGGAGGTAAGCGCTACACGATAATGTATTATAAGTATATCTTGCGGGACAGTTAAACACCGCAAGTAGACTACCTCACAGAGCAACTCAAAAGTAATTAAACACATGTGAGGTGGGCAAGAATACTAGATCCCTCATAACAGGAGGGACTGACAGGCGATCTCCAAATGTATCGGTTGACCCATATGGCCATCTCAAAACTTAGTATATTAGGCAATATGAACTCACCCACCTTATAGGCAACCCAGTGGAGAAAGGCCACCCATAGGGGAATGGTGAGGCATGTTAAATAAAACATGTATAATTAGTCTGCTCATTTAAACCTGCTGGTTGTATACATTCCAGTCTATGGATCCATTGTGCTTCTTTGCGTAAAATCAGGTTGTCCCAGTCCCCTCCTCTTTTAGGGGATCTAACAAGTTCAATTGCTTGAAACTTTAAGCATGATGCCTGACCTTGGTGTTTAGCATGCACATGCTTAGATATTGGGGTGTCCCTAGCATGGATAATATCTCCAACATGCTCCCTAATACGGCGACGAAATTGTCGTGCTGTTTTACCCACATAATTAAGGGGGCATGGACATGTGATTAGGTAGACCACTCCCGCTGTCTTGCAATTGACATAATCACGAATATTGTATTGTTTCTGTGTAACAACACTAGTGAAGCTATTCCCTTTAAAAATGAATTCACAGGCTTTACAGCTACCACATCTAAAAGTGCCTGGTATTTGTCTATCCAGCCACGTACCCCTAGGTGAAATGGGGTCAAAACAGCTATGCATGACTCTGTCCCTTATGTTTTTCCCTCTCCGATACGTAACAGACGGCCTCTGTGTGATCTGATCTACTAGATCTACATCAGAACTGAGAATACGCCAATACCTGTTCAGTATCTGCATAATATCATTTTGTTTGGAATCATAGGTGCCTATGAGTCTCGTGACCTGTTCTTCTTTCCGTTTTTTAGGGACCAGGAGACATTGCCTATCTGCATCCCTTGCTCCCTCATAGGCCTTCCTAATAACACTCTTGGGGAAGCCTCTGTCCTTCAATCTTGTTTTGAGTTCCTGGGCCTGGCACTCAAAATCACCCATAGAGCTACAATTCCTGCGTACTCTCATAAATTGGCCTTTCGGAATGCCACGTTTGAGGGAATACGGATGACAGCTATTCCATTGCAGAAAACTATTAGTTGCTGTTTCTTTCCGATGTACCTTGGTTCGGATTGTGCCTTCTTCTGTTTTTGTGATTTTCAAGTCTAAAAAAGACAATTCTTTCTCACTGATCTCACATGTGAATTTTAGTCCTATATCATTATTGTTGAGGGCTGCTACAAAACTATGGAACTCATCCGCTGTGGAGTTCCAGAGGATCAACACGTCATCAATATATCTAATCCATAATCCAACGGATGAAGTCCATTTGACAAATTTGTCCCCAAAAACAATTGTCTCCTCCCACCAGCCAAGAAATAAATTTGCATAGGTGGGAGCAGCAGGACTCCCCATTGCAGTACCACATTGTTGATGAAAAATTTTTGTCTTCAAAAATAAATATATTTTTTTCGAGAACAAACTGTAATAACTGCAGAACAAATTGGTTATGAGCTGCAAACTGAGTACCTCTAGATCCCAGATAATACTCGACCGCTTTATAACCGCATTTGTGAGGTATGGATGAATACAACGCCTCAACATCCAGACTAGCCAGGATTGTATCTTTCTCCAGAGAAATACCGTCAATCTGTTTCAAGACATCCATAGTGTCACGTACATATGATGTAAGACTCAAGACAAAAGGGCGCAACACCTGATCAACATATGTACTCACATTTTGAGTTAAATTATTGATGCCTGAAACAATGGGTCTGCCACGTAAGGGAGGATACCCTTTATGGATTTTGGGCAGACTATAAAAACACGCCATAACAGGAAATTGTGGGTATAGGAACCCGAACTCACCTGCACTAATCAAAGATCTGCTCTTTGCATCACTCAGGATGCTCAGCAACTCTTTCTTGAATAGTGCCGTAGGGTTATCCTTTAAGATGGTATAGCAGTCATGGTTAAACAAAATGTCCTCACACATTTTCTTATAATCATCCCTGCTCATGACCACAATGTTCCCACCTTTATCAGATGCCTTTAGAACAATGTTCTGTTTTTTCTCTAAAGTGGTCAGAGCTAATCGTTCAGACCAAGTCAAGTTGTTATCCATGCCCCTGCTGTCCTGACTAAGACTTTTGATCTCATCTCCCACCATATCCACAAATAAATCCACATTGGTAAAGTCTCCTATAGGTGGCAGCTTCCTACTCTTCATTTTTAGGTTGGTGAAGGGACCTATACCTGGAGCTCTTCCGGATTCCTCTAGTAACCCCTCTAGGGCTGAAAGGCCTTCCATATCAGACTCCTCTAACCCTAATTCCATACATTTTTTCCTATTATGGTGTTTAAAAAATTTTATCCATTTAAGTTTACGAGCAAATAAGTTGAGATCTTTTATCCACGAAAATGAGTCAAATTTAACTGTAGGGACAAAAGAAAGTCCCTTTTCTAATAATGTATTCTCTGATGCACTCAAATTATATTCAGAAAGGTTAATGATTTGAAGCCTATCCATATTATTCCCCTTCACTAATCCTTTTGTCCCCTCAGCATATAGCGGGAAATGGGAGGATTGTTGGCTAAAAAATTATTGCCACTGTTAGAAGAGGCTCTCCCACGGCCTCTATTTCTACCTCTTGCTCCTCCCCTAAATTTTTGTTTCCCACCACTACCACCAAAAAATGGGCCCACTCTTTCAGAGTCTGTAGTTTCACTCTCTGATGTGGAAGGGTCAGATTCCCTCGGCCCCCTGTTGGTCTGTTGATATTGCTGTTGTTGTGTAGTAACAAAATCGTACGCTTTTTTCTCCCTAAATTCCTGTAGGTCTCTCTGGAATTGGAAGTGTTTACGTTCCTTTAGATGATTAGTGAACCTTTCTAAAGTTTGTTGGAGGATTTTGTCCCTTTTATCAAAACCAGGGGTATCTACCAAGGATTTAGCTGCCTCAATCTCTTTTTTAAGGTCAGCACTAATAAAGTCAAACTGGACTTTTTCTTCCTCTACCAAAATCTGCATCAGCCTAAGTGAGCTCCCTGTGATCTCCTGTTCCCACCTTTCTTTTATATTAGCGGTTTTTAATCTTGATGCTGGGACAATGGGGACCCTGAGACCTCTGGGAACTATCTTGTTCTTTAAATAGTTTTCCAGACTCTGGATCTCCCACCAACTTCTAGTATAATCTTTATGCAATCTATTAAGGTTTTTGAAGGTAGATTTAAGAGATGCACCCTGAACTGTATACATCAGTTCACATTCAGAAAAAACGCTTTTAGCCTCACTCATCCACCCATCTGTGTTTAATTCAGAAAGTGCAAAGGCTGCCATACCTAGATATAATGAAATTATTAACTGTATGGACTAAATGTAATTTCACTGTATAGTTTGATAAAAATTTAATTGTGCTCCCACAATATGAAAAATTTATAAGGTTCACTGAAGTAACAATTGAGTAAAAAATACCTTTTAATAGTAACTTGTTAAAAACAGGGGTAAACACACCACTGTGACATAAGCCCCACCGTGATTATTAAAAAATGTATTAAACAAAAAACACTGAGTCATTATGATGCATATATCTCGGTGTTTGTAACGATATTTTGTCTGGAATCAGCATATATCCAGGGCACACCAGTAGTACAATCCCCAAATAAAGCACAGGTGTCCGAATGAATCGGCTCTCCTAGTGCTGGGTGTAACACAATATGACTGTCCCCAATGCAAACATTCCATAAACAATAAACGACCCTAGTGCAGGTGAGTTCGGGTTCCTATACCCACAATTTCCTGTTATGGCGTGTTTTTATAGTCTGCCCAAAATCCATAAAGGGTATCCTCCCTTACGTGGCAGACCCATTGTTTCAGGCATCAATAATTTAACTCAAAATGTGAGTACATATGTTGATCAGGTGTTGCGCCCTTTTGTCTTGAGTCTTACATCATATGTACGTGACACTATGGATGTCTTGAAACAGATTGACGGTATTTCTCTGGAGAAAGATACAATCCTGGCTAGTCTGGATGTTGAGGCGTTGTATTCATCCATACCTCACAAATGCGGTTATAAAGCGGTCGAGTATTATCTGGGATCTAGAGGTACTCAGTTTGCAGCTCATAACCAATTTGTTCTGCAGTTATTACAGTTTGTTCTCGAAAAAAATATATTTATTTTTGAAGACAAAAATTTTTCATCAACAATGTGGTACTGCAATGGGGAGTCCTGCTGCTCCCACCTATGCAAATTTATTTCTTGGCTGGTGGGAGGAGACAATTGTTTTTGGGGACAAATTTGTCAAATGGACTTCATCCGTTGGATTATGGATTAGATATATTGATGACGTGTTGATCCTCTGGAACTCCACAGCGGATGAGTTCCATAGTTTTGTAGCAGCCCTCAACAATAATGATATAGGACTAAAATTCACATGTGAGATCAGTGAGAAAGAATTGTCTTTTTTAGACTTGAAAATCACAAAAACAGAAGAAGGCACAATCCGAACCAAGGTACATCGGAAAGAAACAGCAACTAATAGTTTTCTGCAATGGAATAGCTGTCATCCGTATTCCCTCAAACGTGGCATTCCGAAAGGCCAATTTATGAGAGTACGCAGGAATTGTAGCTCTATGGGTGATTTTGAGTGCCAGGCCCAGGAACTCAAAACAAGATTGAAGGACAGAGGCTTCCCCAAGAGTGTTATTAGGAAGGCCTATGAGGGAGCAAGGGATGCAGATAGGCAATGTCTCCTGGTCCCTAAAAAACGGAAAGAAGAACAGGTCACGAGACTCATAGGCACCTATGATTCCAAACAAAATGATATTATGCAGATACTGAACAGGTATTGGCGTATTCTCAGTTCTGATGTAGATCTAGTAGATCAGATCACACAGAGGCCGTCTGTTACGTATCGGAGAGGGAAAAACATAAGGGACAGAGTCATGCATAGCTGTTTTGACCCCATTTCACCTAGGGGTACGTGGCTGGATAGACAAATACCAGGCACTTTTAGATGTGGTAGCTGTAAAGCCTGTGAATTCATTTTTAAAGGGAATAGCTTCACTAGTGTTGTTACACAGAAACAATACAATATTCGTGATTATGTCAATTGCAAGACAGCGGGAGTGGTCTACCTAATCACATGTCCATGCCCCCTTAATTATGTGGGTAAAACAGCACGACAATTTCGTCGCCGTATTAGGGAGCATGTTGGAGATATTATCCATGCTAGGGACACCCCAATATCTAAGCATGTGCATGCTAAACACCAAGGTCAGGCATCATGCTTAAAGTTTCAAGCAATTGAACTTGTTAGATCCCCTAAAAGAGGAGGGGACTGGGACAACCTGATTTTACGCAAAGAAGCACAATGGATCCATAGACTGGAATGTATACAACCAGCAGGTTTAAATGAGCAGACTAATTATACATGTTTTATTTAACATGCCTCACCATTCCCCTATGGGTGGCCTTTCTCCACTGGGTTGCCTATAAGGTGGGTGAGTTCATATTGCCTAATATACTAAGTTTTGAGATGGCCATATGGGTCAACCGATACATTTGGAGATCGCCTGTCAGTCCCTCCTGTTATGAGGGATCTAGTATTCTTGCCCACCTCACATGTGTTTAATTACTTTTGAGTTGCTCTGTGAGGTAGTCTACTTGCGGTGTTTAACTGTCCCGCAAGATATACTTATAATACATTATCGTGTAGCGCTTACCTCCTCGTGTTTGGCAGTCCGGGCGACTTGTCCTTGGCTTCTACTGCGCCTGCGCGTTCGGGTTGATGCGGCCGATGATGACCCCTGGTTGTCAGCTGACGGCGGGGGGTCACATGGGCAGGTGTCACGAATCGAGTGGGTGCTGGGATTGGTCAGTTCATGTGTTGCCGCCTAATACGAGGGGTGGAGTTTTAGCGTTTATAGTAACCTAGCGCCTGCAATGAAGTATGCCGTTGACATCGATACGTGCATCTTGCCGTGACGCACAGCAGAATATCTGCTGGTGAATATCACTATCGCTGGTGAAGAGGCCAGAGTTACCAAGATACGGACCCCTGAGGATGAGTATCTGAAACGCAAGGGTCGTTTATTGTTTATGGAATGTTTGCATTGGGGACAGTCATATTGTGTTACACCCAGCACTAGGAGAGCCGATTCATTCGGACACCTGTGCTTTATTTGGGGATTGTACTACTGGTGTGCCCTGGATATATGCTGATTCCAGACAAAATATCGTTACAAACACCGAGATATATGCATCATAATGACTCAGTGTTTTTTGTTTAATACATTTTTTAATAATCACGGTGGGGCTTATGTCACAGTGGTGTGTTTACCCCTGTTTTTAACAAGTTACTATTAAAAGGTATTTTTTACTCAATTGTTACTTCAGTGAACCTTATCATCGAGATACACCACAACACGGACATAGAGGAGATCACGAAAAATGTCATTCACAAATTCTTGGAATACTGCGGGAGCGTTACAAAGGTCGAAGGGCATGAACAAATATTCGTAGTGTCCATCACGTGTGTTAAATGCAGTCTTCCACTCGTCTCCCTGACAGATCCGGATTAGATTTTAAGCCCCCCACAGGTCAAGCTTGGAAAAATTTTTCGCCCCCCGTATACGATCAAAGAGCTCCGAAATCAATGGCAAAGGGTACCTGTTCCTCACCGTGATCTTATTGAGACCTCGGTAGTCAATGCAGGGTCGAAGGGATCCATCCTTCTTTTTGACAAAGAAAAACCCGGCCGGGGATGAAGACTTTCGTATGAAGCCCCTCTCCAGATTCTCTTTAATGTAGGCCGACATAAAATGGGTCTCTGGCAAGGAGAGAGGGTATACTCTACCGCGAGGAGGGGACGAATCAGGAACCAAGTCGATAGGACAATCATATTCTCAATGTGTTGGCAATATCTCTGCCTCCTTTTTGTCGAAGACGTCAGCGAACTGAGTGTAACAAGGAGGCAACCCTGCCAATGACTGATGCAGAGAAGGCTGGGATAGATGGACATGACCCAGACAGCGGTCTAGACATTCGGGGCCCCACTGGAGAACCTCTCCGGAGTTCCAATCCAGGACTGGGGCGTGAAGACGAAGCCAAGGCAAACCCAGCAGCACGGGGTTGACGGCCTTGGACAGGACATACAGGGAGATAAGCTCAGAATGAAGAGCTCCCACTTGGAGTCTCAATGGCTTGGTCACAGACAATACTAGGTCAGGCAAAGGCAGTCCATCTACCGAGGCAACGATCAATGGTCTCTCCAGCAAAACAATAGGCAATTGAAGAAGATCCACAAGGTCTTGACAGATGAAATTGGCTGCGAAACCAGAGTCCAGGTAGGCAGAAACTGGATGAGGTGTCTCGTCAGCGATGATGGTCACAGGAATAAACAGCTTGGACGAGAGTTCTCTATTAAGTGCAGTAGTGCCCAGGGTTGTCTCTCCAACCAATCCCAGGCATTGGGGTTTCTTGGGCCTCTGGGAACACAAGCGCATGACATGGCCAGCGAGGCCGCAATATAGGCAGAGTCCAAAGGTGCGCCTGCGCTGTTTTTCTTGATCGGACAGTTTAAGCCGATCCACCTGCATCGGAACCTCGGACGCAGCAGAAGAACAAGGCAAGAGGGATTGCTGGAAGTTGGGCGCCAGTCTAGGAAGCCGTTTCTCCAGTAGAATCTCTTGAGATCTCTTTCTGAGCCTTATGTCCACACGGGTAGCCAGTAGAATCAGGTCGCCCAGAGCAGCTGGGAGATCTCGAGCAGCCAGTTCGCCTTTGATCTCAGGCGATAGGCCATGCCAGAAGGATGTTACCAAGGCCTCATTGTTCCAGGACAATTCTCCTGCCAGAGTCCAGAACTGGATGGTGTATTCGCCCAAGGAGACGTCCTCCTGACGGAGGTTAAAAATAGCAGTGGCTGCCGATGAGACTCGTCCAGGCTCCTCAAATACGGAATGGAACAACCACACAAACCCCTGGAAGTCTCGGGTCCCTGTCGTTCCTAGATTGGATTCGCCCATACCAGGGCTTTGCTGGCGAGTAGGGATATAATGAAGGCAATCCTGGCTCCGTCCGAGCGTGCAGAGTGAAGTGGATTTGGCATAGATTCAGATACCCCCTGCATGAACTTGCGTCTCCATGGAACCGAGGTGGCATGGGCAGCGAGAACCGAGAGTCCGAACTGGGGTTGCCAGGAGGTGTAGCAGGAGGGTCGATCGGAGAAGCTTGAATAAGAGTGGTGACGTCAGTAACTAGCGCACCTAGATGCTGTGCCATGGAGTCTACTGCCACAAAGAGTTGATCCTGTCGTGCTTGCAGATCCTGCAGGTCCGCCTGCATGGCTTGGGAGGATGACAAGCTCTTGACTTGGCCAGCGGGGTCCATGGCCTGAGCGTACTGTCACGACGCGGGTTGTGGACCCACTGGGCCGTACCGCGTGGCGGGTAAGCAGCTGGCCAACAAGGTACAAAACAATGTCTATAGTTCAGAACGGGTACCTGAGGCAATGTAGACAGTAGCAGAAGCAGGACTTGACTTTTACAGCAGGTGACACCGTGGATGCAGCGGGAAGACACGACTTGACTTTCACAGCAGGTGACAACGTGGATGCAGCGGAGGGCACAACTTGACTTTCACTTGTAGATACGATAGCACAGGATACAGGGTACAGGCAGCAGGAACGGGTAACACTGGGAACTGGAAAACACTGGGAGACCATTTGCAAGACAAACTAGGGTATACAACAAAGCTCAGGCAAGGAACCAGTGGGCAGGTCCCCTTATTATAGTCCAGCAGCCATTTGGGCTGATAATTGATGTTTGACAGCTGGACGCGTACTGGCCCTTTAAGGCCGTGCACGCGCGGGCGCGCGCCCTGCGGGAAACAGTCCGAGGACCCGGAAGAGAGTGCCGGCGTCTCCCTGGAGGAAGCGGACGTCGAGAAGAGAGATGTCCATGGCCGGGATCGTCAAGGAGTAAGTCTGAACGACGACCTCCGGCCATAGACGTAACAGGAACTATTGCGGTACTGGAGAGAATGGATACCCGCTGCCTCCACATTACTACAACCATTGTATGATGCAATAGTTAGGACATAAAAAGGAGAAACATTTCACTTGACAGCTGAGGAATTGGCAATATTTCATCAGCTCAAGGAGGTAATTTTAGCTGCACTAACGTTAGGCATACCAAACTACACAAAACCCTTTAACCTCTTTTGTCATGAGACAAAAATACATGCAAAAGGTGTCCTTACACAACTACTGCCGTCATGCATCATAACAGTAGCAGCAGCAGCACTTTTAGGGTATGTGCACACACACTAATTACGTCCGTAATTGACGGACGTATTTCGGCCGCAAGGCCCGGACCGAACACAGTGCAGGGAGCCGGGCTCCTAGCATCATACTTATGTACGACGCTAGGAGTCCCTGCCTCGCTGCCGGACAACTGTCCCGTACTGAAAACATTATTACAGTACGGGACAGTTGTCCTGCAGCGAGGCAGGGACTCCTAGCATCGTACATAAGTATGATGCTAGGAGCCCGGCTCCCTGCACTGTGTTCGGTCCGGGACTTGCGGCCGAATTACGTCCGTCAATTACGGACGTAAATAGTGTGTGTGCACATACCCTTAAAAGATAAAGTAGCGGATATTGTAATGAGAGTCCTTCCACCATACAGGTATTTTCAGCACAGGAAATTTTGTGATCGGCCAGCACAAAACATCTATCAGCTGCATGACTTACAAAATATGAGGTAGCATTACTCACACCTCCTTCACCTCACTATTAAAAGATGCACAGTTCTGTAACCAGCTACATTACTTTCACTTGGTCCAGAAGAGGGGCGTGAAGAATAGCAGAAAAGGCTAGAACAGAAAGAAGAGGGCCATGAGAAAACATTAGAGAGCAGAATCATAAGACACCACACACATTTTCTTCATTTGATGATCCAGATGACATGCATGATTGTTTTGAATTAATGAAACAAGAAGCAAATGAACTTGATAATGTGGTAAAAACACTCATCTCTAATACAGATCTTAAACTTTTTGTAGATGGATCCAGATCATATCACAACGGGAACTCAAGACAGGAAATGCCGTTACCACCTTAGATTAAATTTTGTTTCAGCAACCGCTCCCATCTGGGATTTTGGCCCAGGATGCTGAGTTGAAGGCACTCACTGCAGCTTGTACACAGGCTGAGGGTCAAACTGCAAACATTTAGGGTATGTGTACACACACTAATTACGTACGTAATTGACGGACGTATTTCGGCCGCAAGTCCCGGACCGAACACAGTGCAGGGAGCCGGGCTCCTAGCATCATAGTTATATACGATGCTAGGAGTCCCTGCCTCTCTGCAGGACAACTGTCCCGTACTGTAATCATGTTTTCAGTACGGGACAGTAGTTCCACGGAGAGGCAGGGACTCCTAGCATCGTACATAAGTATGATGCTAGGAGCCCGACCCCTGCAGTGTGTTCAGTCCACTACTTGCGGCCGAAATACGTCCGTCAATTACGGACGTAATTAGTGTGTGCGCACATACCCTTAGGGTAAGTTCACAAGTAGCGTAAATACTGCAGACTTTCCGCAACAGATTTAGTTGCGGAAAATCCGCAGCATAATAAAGTGGCAGCAAAGTGGATGCGATTTGAACAAATTTCATCCACATGCTGCGTAAATGCTGAGCGGAAAAAACGCTCAGAAACTTGACCTCTAGTGCAGTTTTGTTTTCCGCAGCATGTCAATTGTATTTGTGTAAACGCTGCTTATTTGTTGCGTGTTTTCCCCATTGAATTCAATGGGGAGGTAAACCCGCAGAAAATAGCAGATGTTGCATTTTTTGCAACGGAAAAGCAGCGATTTCGGTGCAAAAAAACGCAACCAAGAAAAAAAATTAATCTTATACTTACCCAGAATTCTGTGTTTCTTCGGCCAGGCCGGCCTCCTCAGGTGACGTTTCATCCCATGTGACCGCTGCAGCCAATCACAGGCTGCAGTGGTCATATAGGATGAAACGTCATCTCAGGGCTGCAGGACGTCAGGGCGTCGGAGGAACATGCCGTCATGGTAAGTATCCTTTTTTTTTTTAGTGCAAGGTTTACGCAGCAGACATTGCGACTGAAAAACTGCAGCACAATTTGGTGCGGTTTTTCAGCCGGGACTCCCTGTGGTGACCAGGGTGGATACGCTGTGTGCTTTTACGCAGCGTATCCACCCTGTGTGAACACTGGCTTAACCCCTTCCCGACGTAAACAACTTTCAGATTTTCATTTTCGTTTCTTCTTCCCCACATTCCAGAAGCCATAACGTCTTTATTTTTCCGTGGTTTTTTTTTACACTTGGTGGGTGGTCAACATTACTAAAAGAGTGAAATCAAGGATAATGGATGGATATGCACCTACTGGGATGGATTAAACCCCTCTCAAGTTGAAATATGTGTCCATTGTGTTGCCTTTAGGAAGAAATCAGATTACTAAGGATAGATTTGTGTGTGTTCATTGTTGATGGGCAGAAGCACCCCACCCTTCTTAAGAAAATGATTTATAGTTGATCTCTGGGAAAGGATCTCAAGGCAAGTTTGTCAATCCCACTGCTTATACAGCTACCAGTGTAATCTGTGATATACCCCAGTTTCAGCTGTCACTCATTATAGGTAAGAAACAAAAGAAAAATTCCTGATCTAATGGCTACTATCTTAGTGTAGAAAGGCATGGATTGGAGTTTCCACCTTTAGAGGGTATCGGGCCCAATAGGGACAGAATAGTTAGATCCAGTATTTTGTCAAAAAGAGGGGAAATGTGAGAGTAAAATGTATAAAAATTATATTGGTTAACAAAATGGCTGTATTGAACATTGTAGAGATCTGTATATGTAAGGATAAGACAGACAGAACAGGAAGACAGGAGGTTGATGACGTCATTACATTCCAGATAAATATATTCCAGATGTATTTGTAAGATTTAGTTAGGAACCGGGGTATTGCCATATACAGAAGAAGAATTTAACGTATGTATCCTATTCCTATGGTTGTCATTATCTGATTAGTTAATGTGTGTTACTGAATGTATATAAAGGCAGAGCATTGAACAATCCAGACTCTTGTACACCAAAACTTATGTGTGCAGTCTCTCCCGGCTGGTCAATTCTGGGATCCTGGACAAATTCTTATATTGAGAAAGGAGCTCAGTTAGGCGCGGTCCTTGACTACTCTAGCAAGCACTTTAGCATGTCAGTAAATATCGGAACAATTTAATGTGAGCGATGCAATACGACAAACATTGTTTTTTCTATTTTAAAAATTAAGTTGGTCTATTGAATACTCAATAGAAAGGGACTTCAATAGGATGTTGTTATTTTGCTCACAAAATCATTAAAAACAGTTGATGACGGTATAATACATGGTATAATATAATCACTATGTAAATGGTTTCCTATAAGAATTTCTATAAAAATCTAGGATTGATTTGACATTCATCATGGTTTGCATGAATTATAAATAATTTAATTACCAACAATGTAAAATATATTTAGTTTTAATTCAGTTATTGTGATTTATTACTAACATAGGAGGCAGAATTATTCATATCTCGGTAGTTTTAAACAATATTCCAAATACAGGTGTAGTAGAGTTGAGTCTATCATGTCACGTAATGCAAAAGAGAGGAGAGGTAGTAACTAGCCAGCTTACACGGCTTTCAGAGGCTCTGTTGGCAATCCTGGCAGATTTGAACCTGACGAACCCCATTGTAAGTCAATAGGGTATGTCCGGGTCGGTATCCGTTGTATGACACATCCAGAACAGTGTTTTGGCTTCTGTTATTTACAGAGCATAGCTTTAGCATTTTCTTTTACTCCCTTAGACTTTATAGGAGAGAGCCGCCTGCATGTGTGGTCAGCTCTGCCCTGCTTCTCTCCCTCTTATAGCTGCAGGTGCAATGTTTAACAGTGCCATGAGGTTCACAGATGCCCTTCTCCTGAGAGGTGAGGCCCCAGAGGAGCAGGGGACAAGGAATAAAAGTAATTTGTTTGATTATCCATGTTAGTCCTTAGACATCAATTCTTATACCCTGGAAAAAAAACTTTTTGGAGTTATAGACCTTACTTACATGGCCAAGTTCCGTCCGTGAGATATGAACCATATGTCGGCCACATTTCCCGGAACAAACACAGTTCAGGGAGCCATATTCCTAGCATCATAGTTCTGTATGATGCTAGGTGTCCCTGCCTCCCTGTGGGCATACTGTCCCATGCAGTAATCATGTTTTCAATATGGGATGGTATTTCCTCGGGAAGTCAGTGACTCACAGCATCATGGATGACAATGATACTAGGAGAACGGCTCCCCGAACTGTACGGGAAATGCGTCCGACACACAGTCGGTATATCACGGACCAAACACGGCCATGTGAAAAAGGCTTTAGTCTGAGATTTGTTCCCACAGTAATTTACAATGTTGAACATACAATTTATATGATGTAATAATACTTTCATAACAGATAGCATTCATATCACTTTTCATATTGCACATTTCTTTACATTTCAAACTTAAACCACTATTGCGAGCAATACGTTTGGGTAGCTTCTTTTTCTAAGGTAGTAGCACATAGAAGGAAGTGCTATCATCTGAAAGTAGAATTAGCAGGTTAAACATATTGCACACTATTCTTTATGTTAGGGGTGGAAACAGAGAGCATTGGCCCCACTGCAAGAACAGTATATGGCGCCCTTGCTCTTGAATAGCTCAGCATAGAGCAACCCACTTTAGTGTCTCTAACGCTCCACCGGTAATTCAGAGCACATATACACCGTGTTCCAAATTATTATGCACATTGGATTTAAGTGTCATAAACATTTAATTATTAGTTTTCAATTAAACGCATGGATGGTATTGTGTCTTAGGGCTCTTTGCATCATTGTAATCAATCTCAGACACCTGTGATAATTAGTTTGCCAGGTGTGCCCAATCAAAGGAAAACTACTTAAGAAGGACGTTCCACATTATTAAGCAGGCCACAGGTTTCAAGCAATATGGGAAAGAAAAAGGATCTCTCTGCTGCCGAAAAGCGTGAAATAGTGCAATACCTTGGACAAGGTATGAAAACATTGGATATTTCAAGACAACTTAAGCGTGATCATCGAACTGTGAAAAGATTTGTGGCTGATTCAGAGCACAGACGGGTTCGTTCAGATAAAGTAATAATGAGGAAGGTTTCTGCCAGACAAATTAACAGGATTAGGAGAGCAGCTGCTAAAATGCCATTGCAAAGCAGCAAACAGGTTTTTGAAGCCGCTGGTTCCTCTGGAGTCCCGCGAACCTCAAGGTGTAGGATCCTCCAGATGTTTGCAAGTGTGCATAAAGCTATTACTCGGCCACCCCTAAACAATGCTCACAAGCAGAAACGGTTGCAGTGGGCTCAGAAATACATGAAGACTAATTTTCAAACCGTGTTGTTTACTGATGAGTGCCGTGCAACCCTGGATGGTCCAGATGGATGGAGTAGTGGATGGTTGGTGAATGGCCACCATGTCCCAACAAGGCTGCGACGTCAGCAAGGAGGTGGTGGAGTCATGTTTTGAGCTGGAATCATGGGGAGAGAGCTGGTAGGCCCCTTTAGAGTCCCTGACGGTGTGAAAATGACCTCTGCAAAGTACGTTGTTATGGCAGGAAGGAGGTGAAGGGAACAAGTGAGCCCTAATCTACCCACCGCCCTGTCCCTGCCTACTTGCAACGACCCGCCCTAGGCGACGGGGTACAACTTGGCGGCGGTCCCTACGCTGACTAAGTGCAAGGGGATACAAACAGGGAACAAGCAAGGGAAGGGGCAGTAGCCCACGGAACACCGTGAGGAAACGGAGTGGTGAACGAGCCAGTCAGGATCAGGATGTAGTGGAGTATACAAACGCAGAGCACGGAGCAGGAAGCAAGCCAGGGGCAGAGCGAAGCAGGATAAGCGGGAACTGAAGCAAGGCAGAAGCACGGCAGAAGCAGGCTGGAGCAAGGCAGCAGTGGGGCCAGGAATCCAAGAAGAATCACAAGCAATGAGGAAGAGAAAACGGCAGGTATAAATGGACAGGGGGCGGAGCTAACTCCGACTGACCAGGCCACGATAGGCTCTCCCACTCCTGAGCCTGCCACCCTGATTGGTGGGAGCCGGTGTCAGTCTAAGAGGTCTGGCCTCAGGTGTCGACTGATTAATCCTGGGAGTATCCACAGACGTAGTGCCTGGCAGATCCTTTACAGTACTCCCCCTTTTATGAGGGGCCACTGGACCCTTACTAAGAGGACCCGGTTTAGTGGGGAAGAGAAGGTGGAACCTCCTGATCAATACCCCAGCGTGAACATCTCGAGCAGGTACCCAAGTCCTCTCCTCCGGCCCGTATCCTCTCCAATGGACCAGGTACTGGAGGGAGCCCTGGATCATCCTACTGTC
Organism: Rhinoderma darwinii; assembly: GCF_050947455.1. Lineage (NCBI taxonomy): Eukaryota > Metazoa > Chordata > Amphibia > Anura > Rhinodermatidae > Rhinoderma > Rhinoderma darwinii. The sequence continues at coordinate 229,499,150 of NC_134688.1, forward strand.
CACAATCTTGGCCACCTCGAATTCCACCCCCTCAGGGGTGAGAACGGGAACAGGAGGTTTCCTCGAGGGGGACCAGGACGGGGAGCAGCGTTTAAGGAGGGAGGCATGAAAGACGTCGTGTATGCGAAAGGATGGGGGCAGCTCCAGACGGAAGGATACAGGGTTAAGGACTTCAATGACCTTATAAGGCCCAATAAATCGGGGAGCAAACTTCCTGGACGGGACCTTAAGGCGCAAGTTCCTAGACGACAACCACACCAGATCCCCGACGACAAACCGGGGGTTAGCAGAACGTCTTCTATCAGCCTGAATCTTTTGTACGCTCTGGGACGCCTCTAGGTTCTTCTGAACCTGGGCCCAGACTGTGCACAGTTCCCGATGAACGTCCTCTACCTCGGGATTATTGGAACAACCAGGAGAAACGGAGGAGAACCTTGGATTAAACCCGAAATTACAGAAAAACGGGGAGACCCCTGACGAGTTACTGTCCCGGTTATTCAGGGAAAATTCAGCGAGGGGAAGGAATGAGACCCAATCAAATTGACAGTCAGAGATGAAACACCTTAAATTTTGTTCCAGGGATTGATTAGTCCTTTCCGTTTGGCCATTAGTTTCGGGATGGAAGGCGGAGGAGAAGGACAGATCAATCTCCAACTTTTTACAAAAAGCTCTCCAAAATAAGGAAACAAATTGTACCCCTCTGTCAGAAACGATATTGACTGGGGCCCCATGGAGACGCAGAATGTGTTTAACAAACAAAGAAGCTAACGTCTTGGCGTTAGGTAGTTTCTTAAGGGGCACAAAGTGGCACATCTTGCTGAAGCGGTCTACTACCACCCACACCACCGACTTGCCCAGAGATGGAGGCAAATCGGTGATAAAATCCATGGAGATATGGGTCCAAGGTCTCTGGGAAATGGGCAAAGAACGTAGTAAGCCCGCAGGTCGGGACCTAGGGTTCTTGGACCTAGCACAAACCTCACAAGCGGCGACGTAAGCCCTAACGTCTTTAGGCAACCCAGGCCACCAATAGTTTCTGGTAATGAGGTGTTTGGTACCCAAGATGCCAGGATGACCAGATAGTGCGGAGTCATGGTTTTCCCTGAGTACCCTTAGCCGGTATTGCAGGGGGACAAACAGCTTGTCCGCAGGGAGGTTCCCGGGAGCTGAACCTTGATCAGCTGCAATGTCAGAGGCTAAATCAGAATCAGTGGCAGAAACGATTATAGCAGGGGGTAAAATACAAGCAGGATCCTTCTCAGAAGGAGGATTGGCCATGAAACTACGTGACAGTGAATCAGCCTTAATATTTTTGGACCCAGCCCTATAGGTAACCAAGAAGTTAAATCTGGTAAAGAATAGCGCCCATCGAGCTTGTCTAGGATTAAGCCTCCGGGCAGATTCTAGGAAAACCAGATTCTTGGGGTCAGTAAGGATCGTTACCTGGTGTCTGGCCCCCTCCAGGAAGTGACGCCACTCTTCAAAAGCCCATTTAATGGCTAAAAGTTTGCGGTTGCCAATATCATAGTTACTCTCCGTGGGCGAAAACTTCCTAGAGAAGTAAGCACAGGGGCGGAGATGGGTGAGGGAGCTGGTACCCTGGGACAAGACGGCCCCCACTCCCACCTCGGACGCGTCAACCTCCACAATAAATGGCTCCCTTTGGTTGGGCTGAACCAGCACGGGGGCCGAGATAAAGCACTTCTTGAGGGTCTCAAAAGCCTGGACGGCCTCAGGAGGCCAGTGGAGGACATCAGCACCCTTGCGAGTGTGGTCCGTAAGAGGCTTAGCGACGACCGAGAAGTTGGCAATAAATCTCCTGTAATAGTTAGCGAACCCCAAAAAACACTGTAGCGCCTTCAGGGAGGCAGTTTGGACCCATTCCGCCACAGCCTGAACCTTGGCAGGGTCCATGCAGAATTCATGAGGAGTGAGGATTTGACCCAAAAATGGTATCTCCTGTACCCCAAACACACATTTTTCGGTTTTCGCAAACAGATTATTTTCCCGGAGGACCTGGAGGACCTTCCTGACATGCTCAACGTGGGAGGACCAGTCCTTGGAAAACACCAGTATGTCATCAAGGTACACTACAAGAAAATTTCCCAGGTAAGCTCTCAGAATTTCATTAATAAAATTCTGGAAGACAACAGGGGCATTACACAACCCAAAGGGCATGACCAGGTATTCGAAATGACCTTCGGGCGTGTTGAACGCAGTCTTCCACTCATCCCCCTCTTTGATGCGGATAAGGTTATATGCCCCCCGCAGATCGAACTTAGAGAACCATTGGGCCCCCTGAACCTGATTAAAAAGATCCGGAATCAAAGGAAGGGGATACTGGTTCCTTACTGTGACCTTATTCAAGTGCCGATAGTCAATGCACGGCCTAAGACCACCATCCTTCTTCCCCACGAAGAAGAAGCCAGCACCTACAGGAGAAGTCGAGGGGCGAATGAAACCCTTGGCCAGGCATTCTTGGATATACTCCCTCATAGCTTCACGTTCATGACATGAAAGATTAAATATCCTACCCTTAGGAAGCTTAGCACCAGGTACCAAATCGATGGCGCAATCGTAATCTCTATGAGGGGGCAGCACCTCGGAGGCCTCCTTAGAAAACACATCAGCGAAGTCCTGAACAAACTCAGGTAGCGTGTTTACCTCCTCACGGGGAGAAATAGAGTTAACCGAAAGACATGACGTCAGGCATTCACTACCCCATTTGGTGAGATCCCCAGTATTCCAATCAAACGTGGGATTATGCAGCTGCAACCAGGGAAGACCTAATACCAGATCGGACGATAATCCCTGCATCACCAGTTCAGAGCACTGCTCCAAATGCATGGAGCCAACAAGGAGTTCAAAAACAGGAGTATGCTGAGTAAAATAACCATTAGCAAGAGGAGTGGAGTCGATACCCACTACCGGGACAGGATAAGGCAAATCAATTAAAGGCATTTTTAGAGACATAGCAAATTCCACAGACATGATATTAGCAGATGAGCCAGAATCCACGAAGGCACTGCCAGTGGCAGACCGGCCAGCAAACGAGACCTGAAAGGGAAGCAAAATTTTATTGCGTTTCACATTAACGGGAAATACCTGTGCGCCCAAGTGACCTCCCCGATGACAACTTAGGCGCGAAAGTTTTCCGGCTGCTTATTCTTGCGCCTGGGACAGGTGTTCAGTAGATGCTTGTCATCCCCACAATAGAAGCAGAGACCATTCTTCCTGCGGAACTCTCTACGTTGTCGAGGGGACATGGAGGCCCCGAGTTGCATAGGTACCTCCGAGTCTTCCGTGGAAGAGCGAGGAGACGGGACCTCGGGGGGAATCGCAGGGAAGTCAGAGGGGCAAACATTGAAACGTTCAAGCTGACGTTCCCTGAGACGTCGGTCAAGTCGTACTGCTAGGGCCATAACCTGGTCTAGGGAGTCAGAAGAGGGGTAGCTAACAAGCAGATCCTTCAGGGCGTCAGATAATCCTAACCTAAACTGGCACCTTAGGGCCGGGTCGTTCCACCGAGAAGCTACGCACCACTTTCTAAAATCAGAACAGTATTCCTCAACAGGTCTCCTACCCTGACGTAAGGTCACCAGCTGACTCTCGGCTAAGGCAGTCCTGTCAGTCTCGTCGTAAATGAGTCCGAGGGCAGAGAAAAAACGATCAACGGAGGAAAGTTCAGGGGCGTCAGGAGCCAAGGAGAAGGCTCACTCTTGGGGCCCTTCCTGGAGTCGGGATATAATGATACCCACCCGCTGGTTCTCGGAACCTGAGGAGTGAGGTTTTAGACGGAAGTAAAGTCTGCAACTCTCCCGGAAGGAGAGAAAAGTCTTACGGTCCCCATAGAACCGGTCAGGTAACTTGAGGTCGGGTTCTAGAGGTGAGGTGAGGGTTACTACTATGGCAGCGTCAGACTGGTTGACCCTCTGAGCCAGGGCCTGGACCTGTAGGGAGAGGCCCTGCATCTGCTGGGTCAGGGTCTCAAGGGGGTCCATGATAGCGTCAGCATAGGAGAAATGGTAGACTAGGTATGGGCTTGTGATTATGTTATGGCAGGAAGGAGGTGAAGGGAACAAGTGAGCCCTAATCTACCCACCGCCCTGTCCCTGCCTACTTGCAACGACCCGCCCTAGGCGACGGGGTACAACTTGGCGGCGGTCCCTACGCTGACTAAGTGCAAGGGGATACAAACAGGGAACAAGCAAGGGAAGGGGCAGTAGCCCACGGAACACCGTGAGGAAACGGAGTGGTGAACGAGCCAGTCAGGATCAGGATGTAGTGGAGTATACAAACGCAGAGCACGGAGCAGGAAGCAAGCCAGGGGCAGAGCGAAGCAGGATAAGCGGGAACTGAAGCAAGGCAGAAGCACGGCAGAAGCAGGCTGGAGCAAGGCAGCAGTGGGGCCAGGAATCCAAGAAGAATCACAAGCAATGAGGAAGAGAAAACGGCAGGTATAAATGGACAGGGGGCGGAGCTAACTCCGACTGACCAGGCCGCAATAGGCTCTCCCACTCCTGAGCCTGCCACCCTGATTGGTGGGAGCCGGTGTCAGTCTAAGAGGGCTGGCCTCAGGTCTCGACTGATTAATCCTGGGAGTATCCACAGACGTAGTGCCTGGCAGATCCTTTACATACGTAGAGTTTATAACTGACCACTTTCTTCCGTGGTACAAAAAGAAGAACCGTGCCTTCCGTAGCAAAATTATCTTCATGCATAACAATGCACCATCTCATTCTGCAAAGAATACCTCTGTGTCATTGGCTGCTATGGGCATAAAAGGAGAGAAACTCATGGTGTGGCCCCCATGTTCCCCTGACCTCAACCCTATTGAGAACCTTTGGAGCATCCTCAAGCAAAATATCTATGGGGGTGGGAGGCAGTTCACATCAAAACAGAAGCTCTGGGAGGCTATTCTGACATCCTGCAAAGATATTCAAGCAGAAACTGTCCAAATACTCACAAATTCAATGGATGCAAGAATTGTGAAGGAGATATCAAAGAAGGGGTCCTATGTTAACATGTAACTTGGCCTGTTAAGTTTTTTTGATTGAAAGAGCTTTTGATTTCTGTAAATATGACCTCCTGATGCTGAAAATTCAACAAATTACCATTTTACTTCTCTTTACAACCTTTAAAATGTTTTGATCTCTGTTGTGCATAATAATTTGAAACAGTGCATTTTGAGTTTTTTACTTCTAAAAAAAAATCTGTTATCATTAGGAGATTTGTTCAATAAAATTTGCATTATACTCCAACGGTTGATGACTTGAAGATTATACTGACTGTCATTTGCATCGACTATTTAGGAAAATCAGCGGAAAATAACATTTGCATAATAATTTGGAATGCGGTGTAGTATGTCTTCCACTGCTTTACGCTCACCTTAATAAATATGCAGACAACTAGTTAAATCCTACAACACATTTTTTTTTTACATATTAACACTGTATTCATTAAATGAATTAGATGCAAATATAAGCAAAGTAACATTACTAACACTTTTGGAATAACCATTTTGCTTCTGTTCTCATTGCAGAATTTGCTTATTATTCAGTGTTCATTAGCTGTAAATATTATTTTGCGCTAAACATGCAAAAATGCAAAATGCACCACAGGGCAAACATTTCCCCCTACATTTCGTTATGAAATATATACTGGTAGTTGCTCTTAGCAACGCCTATGTCTCATTAAAATGACGTTTAATGCACCAGAGTAAACAACAATAAGTATATTACTGTGAATGTATGTTTGTCTAATGGCCTCGGCAAGGCCAACGGTCTATTATAACAGTTATACCGCTAATACTTTAATACTGTTTAATGAGGTGCTGATCACGGCAGGCCCAATCCCACATGTCCACTAAACATATATTATGTACACTGCATGAAAAATCCTAACAAGGTATTTTATTATGCTGAGATACACAAGAAATGTTTAATCTCAGTAACATTCAATCATGAAAAATTGCTCATTATTTTCTGAATATGAAAGCAAGTGCTTCATAACTTTATAGAAAATACCTGTACTGTATTAAGCCGGAACTACAAGTGTATGTGTGTTGGATAGCAATATTATAATGACTATATGAATCAATATGAGACATGTTTGCGTATGTAATTCTGTAATATACTGTAATGAAATTCATTGTCCTTTACCATTAGCTTAGTTCAGTTCACAAATGCTTAAAGGAACAGTGTCATCACAAATAATTTGTTTATATGTTAAAGATGTTAGTGCCTTAATATAAACGTTTATTTACATTTGTGTGTTTGTGTTTTACTGTTTCTTATTTTCACACTTTTTCTTCCCTATGGGGGCTGCCATTTTTTGTTCCATTTCTGTGTGTGTCGATTAACGACACACACAGACATGGAATACGGCAGCCACAGTCCCATAGGGACTGCGAACGGCTCCCGTCCCATTGACTGCCGTGTACGGCGTCTGTGTGGGAACTGCGCATGCGCCGCTCCCACACAGTCCTATTCGAAATTGGCGCCGTCCGGCGCCATTTTCCTGTGGACCGGAAGTCGCGGCTGGACAGTAATATTACTACTTCCGGTCGCGGCTTCCGGACAAGTGCACATGGAACAGCGGCAGCAAAGGGAGCGGACGGGCCGCGGCGGCAGGAGCAGGTAAGCGATTTCAATGTATGTTAGTGTTTGTGTGTGTTTACTACTGCATGTAAACCTACTACACTGTGGGTTACCTCAAAAAATGGCGACACACAGTGTAGGAGGTTAAACCTTTCAAACCCCTCGTTTATCCCGGCACTAGCCAGGATAAAGGAGGGGGGGATGCTGAGAGCTCACTAGAGCGATAGCTTTTAACCCAATGTTGCAATGCTGCAATTTTGGGAACTAGCTCCAAACAGCTCCATCTAGTGACCAAAAATGGGTAGTATTATAAATTTGAAAAAATTTATAATATTTCCTGACTCGCGAAAAAAATAAAAAAAATTTGAACAATGTTTAATCACCCACACACTAAATGTTTAAATTTTTAAAAAAAAACATGTTTTTGGGGCGACACCATGCCTTTAAGGCAATGGTCATCATGCCTGGAGATGAGGAAAATCATCCAATGACAAATGACTTGGTCGGTATTCTTGAGCCACCACAACATAAATAAGTTAAAAATATATATAATTATGGAGCTTCAATGGAAAAAATATATTTTAAGATATATAACCCCTTAATGACCAAGCCAGATTTTTTAAATCTGCTATGTCTGGGTTTTACGCAACGTATTTCATTGAGGAAAATCTACAGCGTAATACCGCAGCAGCAGAGTGGAGGAGATTTAAACAAATCTCTTCCACACACTGCGCAAAAAAATCAGCTAAAAAAACGTTCATAAATTACCCTTCCAGGAGGCCGGGCTTTAGGACGTCAGAGGGACGCGTTGCCATGACTACGGGTAAGTATAGGTAGCGGACCTTCCGGCTGAAAAGCTGCACCACAATTTGGTTAGTTTTGTTGGTCGGAATTCTCTACGGGCTCCAGGGCGGATACACTGTGTACTTTTACGCAGCGTATCCGCCCTGTGTGAACATATGCTATCTGAGAATACTGTAACTCTGTAATAGTTTTGCATATCCAAGTAATTCTGACTTTGTTTTTCATCACATGTTGTACTTTATTTAGGTGGTAAAAGTAGACCGATCCGATTTGCGTAAATTATTTAAAAATACACAAAAATGTACGACATTTTTAAAAATGGTCTTTTTTTCCTATTTTGAAATAAAACATGTCACATATGTACAAACATACTGTACACATTTTTTATTAAATATATATTTCCATCTCTTTGCTCTATTTTGGTAGCACTTTTGAAAAAATAAATACATTTTTGGGCAATTTAGGAGACGTATAATAAAATTTTGAAGTACATTTTGTTTTCTTGCACCAAGCAAGTTTTTAAAGACTCATAGGTGTCAGAATGATGGAACCCCCATATTCTTTAACGGGTGTTGTAAGTATTTTAACCCTGCAGTTTTTTTGTAAGTATTCATCTAAAGCAGGTGAAAATTTATTTTTTTTTAACTTTTTCCACAAATGTGTCAATTTTAATACAGATTTATTTGTAAAGCGAACATGAGAATGAAGAAACACACCACAAAATGTATCATCCTGTTTCTCCTGTGTTAAAAAATACCCCAATTGTGGCCATAATGTGCTGCTTGGACACACGGTCTAAAGGGAGCAGCCGGTGACTTTTAGGACACCAATTTTGCCTGAAAATGTTTCAGGCCCCATTGCAGATTTGTAGATACATTGAACTGCCAGAAAGATAGAAACCCGAATAAATGGTCCTATTTGGAAAACTAGACCCCTTAAGGAATTTATCTAGTGGTGTAGCGAGTGTTTTGATCCAACAGTTTTTTCTGAATTTAATGCAAAGCAGGTGAAAGAAAATTAAATTGCACTTTTATCACAAATGTGTTATTTTAAAAACCGATTTCTTTGTAAAGTGAACATGAGAATGAAGAAACGTACCCCAAAATGTATCATCCTGTTTCTCCTGTGTTCAAAAATACCCCCATCGTGGCCATAATGCGCTGCCTGGACACACAGCAGGGCCCAAAACAAAGCACCCGGTGGCTTTTAGGACACCAATATGCTTAAAAATGTTTCAGGCCCCATTGCACATTTGTAGAGGCATTGAGCTGCCAGAAAGATAGAAGTCTGAAGAAATTATCTCATTTAGAAAACTAGACCTCTTAAGCTATTTATCTAGGAGTGTAAAGAGTATTTTGGCCCCACAGTTCTCTGCTGAATTTAAAGCAAAGCAGGTGAAAAAAATAATAATAATTCACCTTTTTCACAAATGTGTTATTTTTAGACAGTTTTTTTTGTAATGCCAACAAGAAAATGAAGGAATGCACCCCAGAATTTATCACCCTGTTTCTCCTGTGGTCAGGAATATCGCCATTGTGGCCCCAACCTGCTTATTGGACACACGGCTGGGCTTAAAATTGAGAGAACACTCTTCGGTTTTTCAGGCACAATTGAAGCGATTCCAGGCCCCATTGCATGCTTGTAGAGGCATTGAGCTGCCAAAACGATAGAAACCCCCAAGAAATTACCAATTTCTAAAACTACACCCCTTAAGCTATATATTTAAGGGTGTAGTGAGCATGCAGACCGCTATGTTCTCATAAGCGAGGCATGTCCTGAAATATGAATTTGCCATGTTCATATGACTATCTCTTGCTAACAAAGCAGTTGTCCCACATTTGTGTCATTCTGATGCCATTGTGAACAGCATTCTGGTCGGATACTGTATATAAATAATTATAGTTGGAAAAAATAAACTGTTCTGGAGTGAAGGGCAAGATATTTAAAAAAAAAAAAAAATTAAGGAAAATGTATCTAACTATGTGGCAAACTCAAGTTAGTTCACAAGATAAAAAACACCTGGTGGGCTATGATGACATGTTCTTTTTTATAGTGACTGCTCATACAACATCTCTTCAGACCCATCAATCCCTATATAAGGGACGAAAGTGTCAAGCAACGCGGTACACCATAACAAGCCCCTGCCCCGAGAGGTAGGAGCGATTATGTGCACTAAACCCATCACCTACAGAATATATATAGGGACAGTGTGCAAAACCATCTATAGTAAAGGCCCCAAAATAATTTCAGTATTTCTAGAAGTATTGTCGGGAGTAAGGGATCTAGTTAAAACCTGAACGAAACTGTAATAAAGCCCATAGGGTATTAAAATGGAACAGCTCGATTATTAGGGATCCTGTAAATAAAAAAAAATATGCCCGTTTCACAATACAGTCAAATAAATTGAGCTTTGTGTGGCAGGACATAATTATAACAGGTCATCTTTTAAAAAAGAAAAAACAAAAAGATGTGCCATTTCAGTGACAACATAGGGCCGCGTTTTGAAAACTATACCCCTTACGGTTTTTATATAGGTGTGTAGTGAGTATTTAGACACTACATTTCTTTTGCAGAAATTAATGGAAAGAAGGTATTTGAGCAGAAATTATTGGAAGACGCATCAGAAATTTACAACATAATTTTTTCACAGATATGTGTCCTTTTTCTTGAAAAGTACATTTCAGTGGCGAAAAGTGCCTCAATAATTAAATACATGTTGTCTAAAGGTTTGATGGGTGTGTCAACTGATAAGTGAGTCACTTATCCAGATCCAAATCCATATGTTATATTGTTATATTGATATATCGGAGAGAAGTAAGACACAAAGGGACACGCTTTATATATACCCCAAAATCTTTCTCTGCTTAATTGACAGAATGAGATTACAATAATATTTTTCAAAAGGGGAGTACGCTTGAGCTCAGCCAATCACGAGCGAGAAAAGCATCTTATAGAAACTGACTGTAAGAAAGGAACTTTCTCATGAGAAATAATCAGCAAGACAAGACGTCCGATAACGACCTTGCAATTGCGAGGCCAGTACGCACATTCTCCTAGCAGACCCAGATAAAGGATGATGCACATAGCTAAGAATGTTTAACCTTATGAGCGTCCAGTGTCCAGAGAAACCCAGCATAAATTAAATTTTATAGAGAAACAGATGATTCTTCAGAACACTAAATTTATTATATAAGATATAAAATGGATACTCCATGCAAGATGGAGTAACATACCATCCTTACAAAATGGACTCACATAAACACATTTTACTCACTTTCACATTTCCCACCTTTTGTTTATTTGAGGACCCTTTGTATCCAAGCCAGGTACTTAAAGGAGGGCTTATTCTTGAGGACTTTCCTAAACTTTTCACCTCATCTCCTGGGCATGTCAACAAAATTCCTCCCCATACCCACTTCACTCATGGGGTATGCTCGATCAAAGGATCCAGGTTGGTGGGTAATCATTTTAGCCTTCGCTGCAAAGCATTGGAACATTTTTGGCAAGCCCCAAAATATGAGGCGCAGAAGCAAATATAATACAATACATAATAAAACAACCTGCAAGATACTCCGGAGCAAACCCATTATCCACCCCCAATACCCTTAAACCAGTTAAAGAGGTTAAGCCACGACGACCAATCTGGACACTCCAGGTTCCAGTCATCTTTGGAATTGGCTTTCCAGAACTCTTCCTTTATTTTCTTAGCTTGATCTATGTCATGCCTTCTACACTGCACCACATATACTATATATATATATATATATATATATATATATATATATATATATATATATACATACATATATATATATATATATATATATATATATATACACACTACCGTTCAAAAGTTTAGGGTCACTAAGAAATTTCCTTATTTTTGAAAGAAAAGCACAGTTTTTTTCAATGAAGATAACATTAAATTAATCAGAAATACACTCTATACATTGTTAATGTGCTAAATGACTATTCTAGCTGCAAATGTCTGGTTTTTAATGCAATATCTACATAGGTGTATAGAGGCCCATTTCCAGCAACCATCACTCCAGTGTTCTAATGGTACATTGTGTTTGCTAACTGTGTTAGAAGGCTAATGGATGATTAGAAAACACTTGAAAACCCTTGTGCAATTATGTTAGCACCGCTGTAAACAGTTTTGCTGTTTAGAGGAGCTATAAAACTGACCTTCCTTTGAGCTAGTCTGGAGCATTACATTTGTGGGTTCGATTAAACTCTCAAAATGGCTAGAAAAAGAGAGCTTTCATGTGAAACTCGACAGTCTATTCTTGTTCTTAGAAATGAAGGCTATTCCATGCGAGAAATTGCCAAGAAACTGAAGATTTCCTACAACGATGTGTACCGCTCCCTTCAGAGGACAGCACAAACAGGCTCTAACCAGAGTAGAAAGAGAAGTGGGAGGCCCCGCTGCACAACTGAGCAACAAGGCAAGTACATTAGAGTCTCTAGTTTGAGAAATAGACGCCTCACAGGTCCTCAACTGGCAGCTTCATTAAATAGTACCCGCAAAACGCCAGTGTCAACGTCTACAGTGAAGAGGCGACTCCGGGATGCTGGCCTTCCGGGCAGAGTGGCAAAGAAAAAGCCATATCTGAGACTGGCTAATAAAAGGAAAAGATTAATTTGGGCAAAAGCACACAGACATTGGACGATTGGAAAAAAGTGTTATGGACAGACGAATCGAAGTTTGAGGTGTTTGGATCACACAGAAGAACATTTGTGAGACGCAGAACAACTGAAAAGATGCTGGAAGAGTGCCTGATGCCATCTGTCAAGCATGGTGGAGGTAATGTGATGGTCTGGGGTTGCTTTGGTGCTGGTAAAGTGGGAGATTTGTATAAGGTAAAAGGGATTTTGAAAAAGGAAGACTATCACTCCATTTTGCAACGCCATGCCATACCCTGTGGGCAGTGCTTGATTGGAGCCAATTTCATCCTACAACAGGACAATGACCCAAAGCACACCTCCAAATTATGCAAGAACTATTTAGGGAAGAAGCAGGCAGCTGGTATTCTATCTGTAATGGAGTGGCCAGCGCAGTCACCAGATCTCAACCCCATAGAGCTGTTGTGGGAGCAGCTTGACCATATGGTACGCAAGAAGTGCCCATCAAGCCAATCCAACTTGTGGGAGGGGCTTTTGGAAGCATGGGGTGAAATTTCTCCCGATTACCTCAGCAAATTAACAGCTAGAATGCCAAAGGTCTGCAATGCTGCAAATGGAGCATTCTTTGACGAAAGCAAAGCTTGAAGGAGAAAATTATTATTTCAAATAAAAATCATTATTTCTAACCTTGTCAATGTCTTGACTATATGTTCTAGTCATTTTGCAACTCATTTGATAAATATAAGTGTGAGTTTTCATGGAAAACACAAAATTGTCTGGGTGACCCCAAACTTTTGAACGGTAGTGTATATATACTCTAAGATTGTATTAACAGAACTTTAACCACTATTGATATAACAGGTCGTGGGCAGCATTTCTTTCAAACCTAAAAATACCCACGAGTAATGTCACATAACATGACTTCAGGGCTCCCATTACTGGCATGTAGGGATGTCACGATACCAGAATTTGGACTTTGATACCGATACTTTGTGTAGTGTTGCGATTTTGATACCAAAACGATACTTTGCCAACAGTAATTAAAAAAAAAAAGTTCTTCCATTTTCTGATGTGAGGCATGTGGTGTGATGAATTTTGAATGTGCGTCATATTAATAGCAATTCATCCCATCATGTTTTTCAGTCATAATGGGTAAGGTACATGATGGGGTTAATTACTATTAATGTGAGGCACATGGAGGTTCAATTCAGAACACGTCGTGCCTCACAATAAGTAAAAGAAAGCAGTTTTTATTTTATTTTATTTTTTACAGCATGCACATCATAAATAATGGAAAAAACATTGTTGTGCAGGTTATTACGGCCGCCCCAATACCGAATATGTGTATATTTTATGTATTGAGACTTATTTTAACCCCTTAGTGACCACTAATACGCCTTTTTACGTCGGTCACTAATGGGCTTTAGGCTAGGCTGACGCCTTTTCACGTCAGCCTAGTCTAAGTCCTGCACGGGTCTGACAGCTGAGCTCCTGCTCCAACGCCCGCGATCGAAGTTTACTTAGATCGCGGCCGTTTAACCCGTTAAATGCCGCCGTCAATAGCGACCGCGGCATTTAACTTTGTTTACAGAGGGAGTGCGCTCCCTCTGTCACCCATCGGCGGCCCGCGAATGAAATCGCGGGTCTCCGATGGGGTGTCATGGCAGCCGGGGGCTTGATAAAAGCCCCCAGGTCTGCCCTGGACATATTCCTGTTAGGACGCGCCGGAGGCACGTCCTAACAGATTGCCTGTCAGATTTACACTGACAGGCAATAATGCTCTGGTATACGAAGTATACCAGAGCATTATAGCAGCGATCGGAACATCGCACAGTAAAGTCCCCTAGTGGGACTAATAAAATAAGTCATCAAAGTGAAATAAAGATGATTAATAAAAAGTACAGTAAAAAAAGAAATAAAACCATTTTTTTCCATAAAAAGTGGTTTTATTTAGTAAAAGTGTAAAAAAAAAAAAAAGTACACATATGTGGTATCGCCGCGACCGTAATGACTCCATTAATAAAGTTAATATGTAATTTAAACCGCAAAGTGAACACCGTAAAAAAAAAACGCAAAAAAACATGGCGAAATTGCATTTTTTTCCCATTGCCCCACAAAAAAGTCATAATAAAAATGAATCAATAAGTCCCATGCACCCCAAAACAGTAAAATTCAAAACTACGTCTTGTCCCGCAGAAAACAAGCCCAAAAAATCACTACATTGATGGAAAAATAAAAAAGTTACGGCTCTTGGAAAGCGACGATGCAAAAGCAAATAATTTTAGTTCAAAAGTGTTTTTATTGTGCAAAAGTCGTAAAACATAAAAAAACCTCTACATATGTGGTATCGCCGTAATCGTACCGACCCATAGAATAAAGGTAACATGTTATTTACGTCGCATAGTGAACGGCGTCAATTTAAAAACGCATAGAACAATGGCGGAATTTCAGTTTTTTTTATAATCCCCCCCAAAAGGGTTAATAAAAGTTAATATAAAAATTATATGTACCCAAAAATGGTGCTATTAAAAAGCTCAACTAATCCTGCAAAAAACAAGTCCTCATACAGCTATGTAGACGAAAAAATAAAAACGTTATAGCTCTTTGAATGCGACTATAGAAAAACGAATAAAATAGCTTGGTCATTAGGGCCTAAAATGGGCTGGTCACTAAGGGGTTAATGTTTATTGTAAAAAAAGGTGTATGTGTATTTTTTTAATTTAATATTACTTTATGTTTTTACTTTATTTTTAAACTATAATGTACTGGCATATATCTATATGCCAGTACATTATCCTGTGTACAGATAGTACACAGGCAGTTGTTAGGACATACCTAAGTATGCCCTAAGGCCCCATGCACACGAACGTGCCTTTGCGGCCGCAATTCCCCCAAAAATCTACGGGAGAATTGCTGCCCCATTCATTCCTATGGGGCCATGCACACGACCGTGGTTTTCACGGTCCATGCATGGACTCATTGAAAATAATGGCCGCGGCCATGTGCACAGCCCGCGATTTGTCATTCTGCGGCCGGACGGCCCGGAAATAACGGGCGTGCACATGGCTATGGTCGTGTGCATGAGGCCTAACAGGAAATATGGTAAGACAGCCCTGCCATATATGGTATGTCCCTCAATCGCGTCACAGGGATTTCATGTGATGCAATACAAGGGGCATCCCCCCTTCTCATTTTCCCCTGAATGCTGCAGTCAGTTTTGATCGCAGCATTCAGGGGAATAACGGCGGAGATAAGAGGTTTCTCTAATCTCCGCCGTTATAGAGCGGGACTGCTGCTGTATAATACAGCCATTGCCCCGCTCCTGACAACAAGTGTGCGCATGGTCAGCATGAGGTGATGCGGCCGGCGCTGAAGACAGAACATAGGGGTGTTTTGTAGTGCACCCGGCATGTTCTGTCTTCAGTGCCGACGCTCATTAGTGCAGCGCTGGTCGCATCGCATCATCCTGACGGCTCGCACTTGTCGGGACTCAGGAGAGGGGCAGTGACTGTACACAGCCGTAGCCCCGCTCTCATACATTCATGTGTTACTATACTTAGCTCTGCGGCCGCACAGTTTAGTATCGAAATACATGAAATAACGGTATTGAAACTTTTGGCGGGTCACGGTATCGAAACAGTATTGAAGTTTCGATACATCATGTATCCCTACTGCCATGTACTTCTTACTTATGAGTGGCAACAACTAGTGACCGTCACTTCATAACTCCACATAATAAAACACTTTTAAAACGTTGTTGTTTACAATACTGTGGCATATTTACATACATTATGATTATAAACCTCACACAATATAAACAATACAGCTTCAACTAATAAAATAATGCTATCACCAATCTCAGTATTTCCCCCCAGGTTTAAGTCCCATCAGTGCATTGACAAGTCCTGTACATTTTCATCTTCTTCTGCACTTCACTGACTGTCACCCTTAGGGTAACCCACACAGTTGTGTAGTCAGACTGTACAGAGGTGTCCAGTGGGGGATTTATTATTACCCACCTCCTGGTCACTTACTTGTCTTCCGCTGTGAACACTTGGATGCTGCTGACTGGTTCACTCAGGTCTTTGGCCTTTGCTTTACATTGACGAGTGCTGATGTCAGCCGGACTTGATATGGTCCTTCTCATCTCTCGGACATCGGGCTGTACACAGTACTTTGTACTGTTAGCCTGGGGTGAGTTACCTCGTAGGCGGATTAGTGGAGTTTTATTATGACTGCCACAAACCCTCTGCATCTAAGTTGTCTTCTTCCAGCAAGTTGCTAGTTTGCAAGCATGTTGTATTCAGGCTGTGCCTGGAATTTATCAATTGATAAGTCTCTGGTTTAAATTTGTTGGCACTTGCTGGGGACCCAAACTTTGTCAATTTTTTAAATAAATGTTCATATGGTGATAACAACATCAACATGCTCTATAAAAGTTGTTCTAAGTGCATGAGATAAAAGTGACCAGCCCTTGGACTAAGTCAAACACTTTTTATAAAAAAACTTATCTCTGTCCCATTCGACAGGGTATCTAGGAAATGTGCAGCTATGGCTTCATTCACATCTGTGTCAGGGCTCCGTTCTGGCGTTCCATCAGAGCTTTCCTTCAGAACGGAACCCTGACTGAAACAAAGTCAACTACGGTATTGCTTCTGTCAAAACGACATACCATTAGATCCTACCAAATTAATCTTTGCAGTCTTGGAGGCATATGTGAGGCCAAACACCATCGATACAACTGCCTGCAAGAGTGCCTTGGGTGCTACAAGTCCACCTCCCTTATCCGTTCACATTCCATTAGAATCTGGTTTTCACACTTCCTGTGGAGAACAATCTTTTTGCCGCATAATCATTAATTGATCTTAATTAGGTAATTCAATTGAAGGAAAACATTAAGAAATAACAACTTTAAGTTAAACATTGAGCAATATACGAAATTTGATATATGCCAACTGATTTTTCTTTTTATATATACTTCACAGAATTTTCTTGTCAAACAGCAGGTTTAATCCTCAGCAAAACAAAATAATATAGTGCTCACACAGACCAGATCCAAGCTTCACAAGGTGATATAGATAGATAAGCTCTAAGCATATATTGGTTATAGGCTAGGTACAGTTTGGAAAACCAACTTCCCCCCATATTATATCAAAATAGACTGCTCCATAATTATAGAACCATACCGAAGAAAAAAAGAGCTATAGCGTCTAAGTATGCAAGAATATATAAATTTTATTGATAAAAAATGACATACATTTAAAAACACATCATAAAGAGACTCTAGTACTAATACCGTGGTATACAGTACAGCACAGGACAGAATTAGACAAGAGAGTGGTATATTAGGGCAGACCCGTATTTACTACACCATACAAAATGAGTATATAAAGTATCTTATCCAAGTGGATCATATACTGATAGTTACTCAAAGTCCTAATGTTTATGTGGTAAGTGGATCACAACCTGACCACAATATAGTGATATAGGAAAAGTCAGTAATTGTATGGTGGGCAGTTATAATGATGCTGTCTTACCCATTAAAAGTGAGAGTCTCACGAAATGTCCGTGCTGAGAGGTCCACAGTACAACCCCAACGCGCGTTTCGCTATCCTTGGTTGCTTCCTCAGGGGGTACATTAAGCCCATAGTGTGTGTAGTCCTTTTATAGTGTGTGTACATAACGAGGTAAATCCATATTAGCGCCGAGACAAGAATCGGCGCTTGTCCGATGACGCGACCGGAAGAGAGGCATGCCCCACATCCGGCCCCGCATGCTGGAGCGCATATCCGGATTCCCGACGCGTACCGGGAGTTCCGGACATGCGCAGTGCATGTATCGAGGCCGAAGGGGGCAGGCATCACCGCGGATCGCCCCACCGAGCAAGCGCACGTCATCAAGGAGGTAAGTGGATTCAAAGGGCACACTTGACAAAATCAGGATCCCAGACTCTTAGATGTACACTGTATATTGTATTTTAGTAATTCCGTTGACATAATTATATCATTATACGATCGTCTTAGATTACAATAGAAATCAAAGGCATATGTAAAGATACAAAAGGAAAATCGGTGATACAGAATAATGATTAATACATAAATAAATAATTAGTTGAATATATTTAGAGACGTGATGCACAGTTATATGCAAATTTTGTCAAGTGTGCCCTTTGAATCCACTTACCTCCTTGATGACGTGCGCTTGCTCGGTGGGGCGGTCCGCGGTGATGCCTGCCCCCTTCGGCCTCGATACATGCACTGCGCATGTCCGGAACTCCCGGTACGCGTCGGGAATCCGGATATGCGCTCCAGCATGCGGGGCCGGATGTGGGGCATGCCTCTCTTCCGGTCGCGTCATCGGACAAGCGCCGATTCTTGTCTCGGCGCTAATATGGATTTACCTCGTTATGTACACACACTATAAAAGGACTACACACACTATGGGCTTAATGTACCCCCTGAGGAAGCAACCAAGGATAGCGAAACGCGCGTTGGGGTTGTACTGTGGACCTCTCAGCACGGACATTTCGTGAGACTCTCACTTTTAATGGGTAAGACAGCATCATTATAACTGCCCACCATACAATTACTGACTTTTCCTATATCACTATATTGTGGTCAGGTTGTGATCCACTTACCACATAAACATTAGGACTTTGAGTAACTATCAGTATATGATCCACTTGGATAAGATACTTTATATACTCATTTTGTATGGTGTAGTAAATACGGGTCTGCCCTAATATACCACTCTCTTGTCTAATTCTGTCCTGTGCTGTACTGTATACCACGGTATTAGTACTAGAGTCTCTTTATGATGTGTTTTTAAATGTATGTCATTTTTTATCAATAAAATTTATATATTCTTGCATACTTAGACGCTATAGCTCTTTTTTTCTTCGGTATGGTTCACAAGGTGATAGTCCAGCTAATATTGGTCCGCTGAGCTTCAAACTTGGGGAAAACATAGAGCTAGCAAACAGACAAACTCTAGCAGATCTTTATAAGCTTGTCAATGAGGGTTCCGCAAACCCTGACTGCGATGGTTCAGTACTTGAACCCTTTAGGGGAGGTGTTAGATCGTCTTTGTGCCCTCCCTTGTCACCAGATAGTTCCACCTACAACTTTTCTAGGGCTGTGACACAGGATGTGAAGGCCCTAATTTATCCACTAGCTTAGAACAATCTTACTGATAAAGAGATTGGAGCTTTAAGATGGCTGAAACAAAATGATCAATGGATTATCAAACCTGCTGATAAGGGAGGGAACGTAATGATAATGGATCGGGAATTTTATGCGGCGGAATCCATGCGACAATTACGAAACAGTGAAACATATATAACACTGGGGGAAGACCCTACAAGTCTGTATACCCAGAAACTTTGCTCCCTATTAAGGAAGGGCATGACACTGAATATTTTATCTAGACGTTAGGCAGAACGTAAACTACCATATAAACCAGCTAAACCATATTGGTATTTCCTGCCCAAGATTCACAAGACTTTTGTTAATCCCCCAGGTAGGCCCATTGTGGCAGGTAAGGGTTCAATTAATTAACCACTAAACCACTATCTTGCTGCCTTGATTGGTATTTGCGCCCCCTACTCTGAAGTGTTGCATCATATAACAAAATCCCTGTTACCAAACCTTATTGATTTCCATTGGGAGGTTGGTGACAGCCTTGCCACTATTGATATGACAAGTCTGTACACTTAGATCCACCATAAAGATGTCTTAGGTGCTAACAAATCATTTTTGGAGAGGACAGGGAAAAGTGAGGAATGTGTACATTTTATTTGCGAAGCATTGGACTTTGTATTGACTCACAATGCTTTTCATTTTGGAGACCATTGGTTCGCGCAGTGAACCAGTACAGCAATGGGGACACCTGTCGCTCCAATGTAGGCAAATTTATTTCTAGCCATCTGGGAGGAAAAATACATATATAACATCAATAACCCATATATAAAATACATAAGATATTGGTCTAGATTTATTGATGACGTCATAATTGTGTGGTCAGGTAGCCAAATACAGTTTGATAATTGTATTCAGTATATTAACACGAATGACCTAAATATGGAGTTTACTGCTAATTTTGGCCGTGCCAGTATAATTTCTAGATGTTAAAATGACAGTAGATGATAGAGGCTTGCATAATAGTGGATTCTGCAAATCTACAGCTACTAATGCACTTTTGCACCATAGCAGTTTCCACTCACCACATTTTAAAAGGTCCCTACCCTATGGCCAATTTCTTAGGTTAAAACTAATAAATAGTGATCATGATGTATTTTTGGAACAATCTATGGAATTGATGAAGAGATTGAGAGCTAGAGGGTACAATCCTTTTCTAGAGCACTTCAATGTGACCGAAATACACTACTTTTTAAAAAGAGGAAGAAAGATAGAATATGGGATTCGTGTTTTCTTTCCAATATAGTCCAATAGCAGGCCTTATTAATAGTGCCATTTGGAAACATTATCTGAATGGAGAAAAGAGGAAAGAGGAGGACAACGGCGCTCCTCTAAGGTAATATTGTATGGAATAAAGGAACAGAAGGAGCAGGAGGGTGAGCTGGTACACTCACCTGGCAGTGTTATGCAAGTATAGGCAAAACACTACTGCTTTGCGTGGAAGCTGATAATGATGATGATAGTTGTAGATGTCGGCTGCCACTCGCTGCTATCCCACAAGTGAAAAACTCTATTCCCGGGGAAAACTAACACAGGAAGTGGAGCAGAAAATATGCAGCTTTCGAGACATGGCGCCTGACAGGTAAGTATTCCAACAAAGTATTTTTCAGTTGATTCTATTGTAATTGATACTACGCGTTTCAGGACCGGACGGGTCCCTTCCTCAGGTTCATACAGCAATACACAAATGGAAGCATCATTTTATGCACAGAAAAAACTGGAAAAAATAAACTTTTTTTCCGGGATGGCAGTTACACCTCAATTTTGAAAAAAGAGGGGAGGAGTAAACTAACCCCAAAGGTCAGTATAGATGAATCAGCGATGTCTAATAATAGCTCCCCCTGATAGTAATACAGGTGAACTATAAACGCATTTAAAATTACGGTTGTTTGACCTTACAATCACACAAAATGTGCTCATATTAAATATTTACCATATTGGAAAAATGCATTGTAATTTACACATATATAAATATAATTATAAAATGTATACATCTATAAAAAACGCGATACTGCGTGAGTGTGATAAAAATCTGACATATTTTGATCATAGTAAAACAAATGCACAAAAGCCCATTATTGTACAGCATCAGTGGGCAAAATAAATACTAGCTAATTTCTATAGAAATATGTGAATATAACAAGGTTCAACACTCGGTTTTGTGCTGCTTTTTCAAAAAAGGATACATGTACCTAAAGAACCATAATATTGAATTAATGATGTATAATACAGATATAAAAATATGTCCCAATATTAACGCTGTTATCCTTCAATAACCTTAATGTTTGCATCACTTGAAATTTTGAAATTTTTTGAAATTTTTAATAAAAGAAGTCTACAATAAATGTTTTTTTTTTGGTCGCCCTTGGTTACACTGTCTTGCTAGGTCAACCAATGGTACTGAATTAATTTTTTATGTACTATTCAATACTAAGGACCCAATATGATATAAATTTAGTTTAATAGGTGTTCTCAAGGGTCTCATTTAGCCCGTCTGGACTGTGAAACTTATATATCCAAAAGGATTCCCTATTTTTCAAAAGTGAGAATGTATTAGTGGTCTCTATGGGGATTTGTTCTAATGGTGAAATCTTCACCTCAAAACGTCCCTCATGATGTTAATGCAAATGTCTAGAGACACTATGTTATAAAAAGGGGATGTTTGTGTTGGACCTATACCATATTCTGGTTCTCAACATTTATTTAGTCCTTCCTATGTACTACAGTCCACAAGTGCATTCAAGGAGGTACACCACAAAATGGGATGGCACAATTTAGGAATTGTTTTATTGTGAATATTTCTCCAGTTATATTGCACTTGGATGTCAACTGTCTCTATGTTGGATATTAGCACAGCATTGACACCTAGCAGTATTGCATCTATAGGACCCCATTATTTTTGGGAGAAAACAGATTTTTGTACTTTCATTCCCTTCTGTATCTCTCAGTATACTGAGGGCAAGGATATTTTTGATATTTCTACCCCTTCGATATGTAAAATTTGGTTTGTTGGGTAGAATTGTTTTTAGCACAGGGTCATTCGACAGAATGCCCCAGTGTTTGGTCAAAATGTTCCTTATCATCCTGTGACCACTATTGAAATCTGTAATAAAGTTAAATTTTCTTTTGTTGGTTAGAACCGTGGTCCTGTCTTTATGTTTATTTAATAAATGTTTTTGCGGTATTTGTAGGGATTTTTGATAGGGTGACCGAACCAACTCCCGGGGTTAATTCTTCTCATAAAATCATTTTTTTTGAGGATATTGGCATGCTGTCTAAAAATTTTTATGGAACTACAATTTTTCTTTATACGTTTGAACTGGTTGTTGGGGATGTTTGTGAGCCATGGCTTATAATGAGCACTAGAAAAATGGATATAGCTATTGACATCAACATTTTTAAAGTGGGTTTTGCTGCTGATTTTATTATCGTCAATAAATAGTGTGAGGTCCAAATAATCTATTGTAGTGTTAGATATGTTCAATGTGAACTGTGGGCCCCAGTCATTGTTATTCAAAAAGGCCACAAATCTTGTCGCCTCTTCTTCATCCCCATTCCACAGAAAAAAATAGGTCATCTATATATCTTTTGTAATAAAGGATCTTATCACTGTATGTAAGGTTCTTGTAAATAAAGGCATCTTCAAAGCATCCCATGAAGATGTTTGCATTGCTGGGTGCAAAGCGACTCCCCATCGCAGTCCCTCTAATCTGCCTATAGATTTTCTTTTGAAAAGAAAATATATTATGTGTCAGGATGAACTCGATTGTTTTAGTTAAAAATTCAATTTGCGAGGGTTCCATATCTCCTACAGTAGATAATGTGTTATGTATAGCTTCAATTCCCTTACGATGTGAAATGTTGGAGTATAAGGACGTAACATCCAAAGTGAGAAACTTGCAGCCATCTGGGATGGAAACTAATTCCAATTCCCTGAGTAGTTGTGTGGAATCCAGTAAATGGGATGGTAGGGATGTGACATAGCGTTGTAAGTGAAGACCAACAAAATGGGACACATTAGAAGGAAGGGAATTTATCCCAGAAATAATAGGACGTCCTGGGGGGTTTTGGAGATCTTTGTGTATTTTAGGGAGGTGATAAAAGAAGGGTAATTGGGGTTCCAGAATGAGTATAAAATCTCTTTCTTTTTTATTTAGGAATTCTTTCTCGAATGCCTTATTAACTATTTCATTTAATTATTTTTAAAAAATTAGACTGGTGTCCTTTGTGATGATCTCATAGTAATTGGGGTCAGATAAAATTTGATTGGTCTCCTGGATATATAAGGGTCTATCGCACGGCTTTCTTGATGGAAAAATAAAAAAGTTATGGCTCTTAGAATAAGGTAAAACAAGAAGTAAATTATTTTTTATTGTGAAATCGCCACAAGACATAAAAAAAATATAAACATAAGGTATCGCCGTAATAGTATTGACCCGCAAAATAAAGTGAATATGTCATTTATAGCGCACAGTGAACGCTGTAAAAAGATAGAATAAAAAACAATAGTAGAATTGCTGTTTTTTTAGTAACCACGCCTCTTAAAAATAGAATAGAAACTGATCAAAAAGTCGCATGCACCCCATGAAAACTACAATGAATTCCTCAAGGGGTCTAGTTTCCAAAATACACTCTTGGGGGGTTTCCACTGTTTTGGCACCACAAGACCTCTTCAAAACGGACATGGTGACTAATAAAAAGGAGGCCTCAAAATCCACTAGGTGTTCCTTTGAATCGGAGGCCGGTGCTTCAGACCATTATCACACTAGGGCCACATGTGGGATGTTTCTCAAAACTGCAGAATCTGGGCAATACGTATTTAGTTGTGTTTCTCTGGTAAAACCTTCTGTTTTACAGAAAAAAATGGAATAAGAAGGATTTTCTGACAACAAAAAAAAAAATAAATTTAAATTTCACCCCTACATTGCTCTAAATTCCTGTGGAACACCTAAAGGGTTAATAAACTTTCTATATGCTGTTGTGAATACTTTGAGGGGTCTCGTTTCTAAAATGGGTGTTTGATAGGGGGTTTATAATATAAAGGCTCCTCAAAGCAACTTCAGAACTGAACTGGAATCTAAAAAAATAATAAAAAGGAGGCAATACTTTGCTTCTTACATTATACTGATAATGAGCAGTGCCCACCCCGAGATGACCCCAGTTTTGACCGTTTATATAAACGGAGACCCCTATTAGATAATTTCAGTGCCTGGTTTTCCCAAGCATACAGAGAATTGTATTTCTATACATGAGTCCTTGGTACATTTTAAAGGGAGGTTTCAATTCCGCCAGTACCTGCTGAGTAAGAGGGCAAGGTATGGCGTGAAGATGTATAAGTTGTGAGAGAGTGCATCAGGGTAACCATACAAATTTAGGATATATGAAGGGAAGGACACCAGTATTCAGCCCCCAGAATGCCCCCCCCTTACTGGGAGTTAATGCAAAATTTGTATGGGATTTGGTGCACCCACTGCTGGACCAGGGTTACCACCTCTACCTGGATAATTTTTATACCAGCGTCCCACTCTTCAAGCGCCTCGCTTCCAGAAGTACTGCGGCATGCGGCACTGCTAGAAGAAATCTGAGAGGCCTCCCTAAGACACTGCTTGGGCAAACACTTGGAAGGGGTGAGAGCGGGGCACATTCTAGCAGCAACATATTGTGTGTCAAGTACAAGGACAAGAGAGATGTCCTTGCATTGACAAAAATACATGGCCACACCAGTACCTATGTACCTGTACGAGGTACCTGTACAGAGACCCCCAAACCAGACTGCATCCTGGACTACAATAGGTACATGGGAGGGGTGGACTTGTCAGATCAAGTCCTGAAGCCCTACAGCGCCATGCGGTGTGGTATAAGAAGCTGGCCGTGCACATCATACAGATGGAATTGTACAATGTGTATGTGCTACGTCGATGTGCAGGCCAGAGGAGAACTTTCCCGAAATTTCAAGAGCTGGTTATCCAGAACCTAAACTTTAGGGACCAAGAAGGGGGGCACCCAGTACTTCTGGAAGCGAGGCCACACGCATCGTACTAGGGCAACACTTTCCAAGAGAAGTTTCCCAAACTGGCAAGAACGGAAAAAGTCAAAGTGGTGCAAAGTCTGCTATAAGAGGGGGATAAGGAAGGACACCATATATCAATGTGACACGTGTCCCAAAAAACCAGGGCTCTGTATGAAAGAGTGTTTTAAAATTTATAATACATCCCTTGATTTTTAATCTACTCCAGTTTTACTTGCCCTGATGCACTACGCACAGCTTATCCCACTTATCTTTCCCTTCTGAACCCTGCTGTGTGCCTAGGCAGCTGTTAACAGCCACATTGAGGGTATTGCCATACCTGGGAGAACCCACATTACCGTTTATGGGGTGTATGTCTCCGGTCAAAATGCTCACTACACCTCTAGATGAATGCTTTAAGGGGTGTAGTTTTTAAAATGGGGTCACTTCTCGGGGGTTTCATCTGTACTGGTACCTCAGGGGCTTCTGCATACATGTCTTCGCACCAGAAAATCCCCAGTAGGCCAAATGGTGGTCCTTTCCTACTGATCTCTCCCAAATTCTATGAAAAAACTGTGGGGTCTAAATGGTCACAACTCCCATAAATGAAATCCTAGAGGGGTGTAGTTTCCAAAATGGTGTCACTTCTGGTGGGTTTTCATTGCTTTGATACCTCTGGGGTTCTGCAAATGCGACATAGCACCCAAAAACAAATCCAGCAAAATCAGCACTCCAAAGAACACACAGCGCTCCTTTCCTTCTGAGCCCTCCCATGGGCCCAAACGGCAGTTTGTTGCCACAAATAGGGTATTGCTGCACTCAGGAGAAATTGGGCAACAAAATGGGGTATTTTGTTCCCTGTGAAAATAAGAAATTTGGATGAAAAATTACATCTTATTGGAAAAAAATATTATTTTTTTTAATTTCACAGCCCAATTCAAATACGTGCTGTGTAAAAACTGTGGGGTCAAAATGGTAACAACAACCATAAACTAATTCCTTGAGGGGTGTAGTTTCCAAAATGGGGTCATTTTTGGGGGATCCTACTGTGTTGGCACCTCAACACCTCTACAAACCATGCTGCCTAAAATATATTCTAATAAATAAGAGGCCCCAAAATGCACTAGGTGCTTCTTTGCTTCTTGGGCTTGTGTTTTATCCCACGTGTGGACATAGCAATATGTGGGGCATTTCTAAAAACTGCAGAATCTGAACAATACATATTTAGTAGTGTTTCTCTGGTAAAATCTTCTGTGTTACAGAAAAAAAATGGAATAAAATTGAAATTCAGCAAGAAAAATGTAATTCGAAAATTTCACCTCCACTTTGCTTTAATTCCTGTGAAATGCCTAAAGGGTTAAGAAAAACTTTCTAAATGCTGTTTTGAATACTTTGAGGTGGTCGAGTTTTTAAAATTAGGTGTTTTATGGGAGTTTCTAATACATAGGCCCCTCAAAGCGACTTCAGAACTGAACAGGTACCTTTAAAAAAAGGCTTTTGAAAATATGAGAAATTGCTGTTTATGTTCTAAGCCTTGTAACGTCCAAGAAATATAAAATAATGCTCAAAAAACGATGCCAATCTAAAATAGACATATGGGAAAGGTGAACTAGTAACTATTTTGGGTGGTATAACCATCTGTTTTACAAGCAGATGCATTTAAACTCAGAAAAATGCTATTGTTTCTAAATTTTCTCTTAATTTTGCAATTTTTCACAAATAAACACTGAATATATCGACCAAATTTTACCACTAACGTAAAGCCCAATGTGTCACGAGAAAACAAGAATTGCTTGGATAGATTTAAGCATTCCGAAGTTATTACCTCATAAAGTGAAATATGTCAGATTTTAAAAATGGGCTCTGAGCCTTAAGGCCAAAACAAGGCTGCGTCCTTAAGAGGTTAATCAGAATGGAGGCACTAGGACCTTTGGGTCTGAATGATAGAAATGATCTATCTGCTTTTTTAAAATAGATTAAGGCCCTGTTCACACGGAGTTTTTTGACACGTTTTTTGACGCGGAAAACGCGTCGGAAAACGCGCCAAAAACGACCCAAAATGACTCCCATTGATTTCAATGGGAGACGGAGGCGTTTTTTTACCGCGAGTAAAAAAAACGCCTCGCGGCAAAAAGAAGGGACATGACCCTTCTTGATGCGGTTTCCGCATCCAAAACCGCATTGAAAGCAATGGGGACACGTCAAAAAACACCTCGAACTAGTGAGGTGTTTTCTGACGAGTATATTGCCGAGTGTTTTGGAGGAGTTTCTTGCAGGAGTCGTCTCCTGTTGCTAGTCCAGCCCAGCAAGGGGCTGTCATTTCCTGTCTGCTCGTGGAGCCTGAAAAACATCGTGGACAGAACTCAGGGATACAGAAAACCCAAGTCCTGCATCCAAATCGAATACAAGTAAGTGCAATTGCTCCTATGTTCCATACATGCTATACATGTATGGAGCTGTGCATTTTTTTTTTTAGATTTTTTTTTTTTATTTTTTTTTTCAATTTTTTTTTTAGATTTTTTTTTTCTATTTTTTTATTTTTAATTTTTTAATTTTGTTATGCAGTTGTTCATGTATGTCATCTCTTTTTTTTATTTTTTTTTAACATTTCAGGAACAGAAATGACGACAGCAGAGGTGTACCACCGAATGGACATTGATGTTGGGAAATTGATTCAAGAAGTAAGTATACTTTTTTTTTTTTAATGTGGGCCTGTTCACATCAGCGTGGTTTCCGCTGAGGGGTTCCGTCGGTGCTTTCAGTCAGGGGAACCCCTCAACGGAAAGGCAAGTGTGAAGTGGTGACAGATCCGTTGCTAATGGTTTCTGTTTGTCCCCGTTGTGCAAAGGGTTCTGTCGTTTCGACGGAACCAATACCGCAGTGTAGGGAATCCCATTAGCAACGGATCCATCAGCATTGAAGTCAATGATGATGCAAACAGAAAACAATGTTTTTTTTAATGTGGGCCTGTTCACATCAGCGTGGTTTCTGCTGAGGGGTTCCGTCGGTGCTTTCAGTCAGGGGAACCCCTCAACGGAAAGGCAAGTGTGAAGTAAGTTCCGTTTGCATCACTATTCATTTCAATGGTGACAGATCCGTTGACAGAAGGATGTCAGGCTGGGTTCACACGACCATGTTACGTCCGTAATGTACGGAACGTATTTCAGCCGGAAGACCCGGACCGAAGACAGTGCAGGGAGCCGGGCTCCTAGCATCATAGTGATGTACGACGCTAGGAGTCCCTGCCTCGCTGCAGGACAACTGTCCCGTACTGTAATCATGATTACAGTACGGGACAGTAGTTCCACGCAGAGGCAGGGACTCCTAGCGTCGTACATCACTATGATGCTAGGAGCCCGGCTCCCTGCACTGTCTTCGGTCCGGGTCTTCCGGCCGAAATACGTTCCGTACATTATGGACGTAACATGGTTGTGTGAACCCAGCCTCATGCGTGTGAAAACCTCGGCAAAAACAGCCTGAAAAACCGCCTGGAAAACCGCCTCAAAAACCACGTCAAAAACCACGTAAAAAACCACGTCAAAAACCACATCAAACATGAAAACCTCCAGGGTCAGTTTTTACAGGAGGAATTTTCCTCCTGCAAAAAACTCTGTGTGAACAGGGCCTAACAATGTTGTACTGTTTCCTCTCCGGTTAGTATTCTTTACACTTGGTTTTATCAATATGTACGTTTAAATGTTTGTATTTTTGTACACTGTTACAAGGAACGGAAGTTGTTGCTGATGCACGGCTAGGGGATTTAAGTGCGAGTGCACTCAATCCCAGCAGGTCTTGAGAGAGCTTCCAGAGGATGTGAAACGGCCGTAGGCCAGTTGTCTTGTCTGTCTCCCGTGTTATGCCTGCCTCTGTTTATTGAATTAAAAGCACCTTTGGAAAGCGGTAAGTGCCGTGTAGTCTTTTTTCTTTGTGCTGTGTACCAGATCCAGGAATCGTTTCTGATCTGAATTATCTTTTTTAAAATTTTCCTTTAACAACAAAAAAAATGTTTTCAAATGGGAATCTACTTCCACTGAGAATTTATAACTTACACAGTTATAACACGCTGCTACACCTTTTATCTGACACATACCTCCAATAGTTCAATTCCAAGGCATGCTGCTTCAGAGCTTTACATGAAACTTAACCTCAGTATTAAATATGGCCGTTAAAATAAAAATGCTAAATTTCATTTTGTTTTGGGATAGCATCTAGGAAGCTCCTGATATCTTAGCCATTGTGCAAACACCAGTTCAATACTTAGGGTAAAAACTGTTCCCCCTGTCCATTGCTATGGTCTCAGGGACCCCATATCTGCACAAACGTCACTGAAAATTTTCTTGGCCAAATTCTTTGCAGTGGGGAACATACTGGCCAGGCTTCAGGCCACCCTGAGACAGGTTTACGCATACAAACACATTTTCATACACACCTACCTTAGTAGGGTAGTAGTATGTAGCCGATCTGCAGTTGCTGGAACGGGTAATCTGGTCTGGGCGCACTTTTCATTGGTACCTTTGCTCTTTTACCTATGTCATGCCGTGTGCATATCATACAGGTTGCTACAAACCTAGTGGTGGCATTATTGAATACAAGGCAAGCCAATTTGCTGATACCTGGCTGCACAAACTCTCCTTGCCAGGTGTGTCATCTCTTGCGTTCTTAATTGGCTTACCCAATGATCCAACAAAATTCCTACTATACCAGATGAGCCCATAATCGTGGGCGATCCCAAAAGCGTACGTTGAGTCAGTGTACACGTTGGCCATCTAAACTTTTGCCAGGTTACAAGCCGAAGCGAGTGCTCCCAAATCCGCTTCTTGAGCAGAACAAGAAGGTGGGAGTGGTCTCTGGATAATTTACCTCATGCATCATCTTCTAAAAAAGAAAACTCAAGATCTCAGTTACTTATTGTAATGGGTCATTGGGGTCTCATACACATTTTGTAGACCTCCTTGAAATCGGAACTGATCAGTCTGTATCTCATCTTTAGATGCCTTGCAGCCGCTTGCTGCCAAAAACATACATTTTTAAGACCCTGTGTCTCACTCTTTATTAATCTGTAATCAATCATGGGGTGGGTCAGAATTTTCAACATCTGTTAACTCTTCTCCTCCAATACTTTTGGACCTAGCGGAAACAATCCATGAAAAATGCAAGAGCGCCACCACTGGTGAAGACACCTCATCCCTAGCGCTACATTTCTAGAAGTTCACATTTTGTAATTTATATTTATTTTGTGCACACTGAGCTTTGTATTGTGCAGACTGAGCTTGCTATAATATTTCAGCTCTCTGTATAGTTTGTTACGGAGGACGGTACTAAGTAGAGCAGTATGGAGATAAGACACAGTCAGTGTTCACATTCCCACACACCGTAACCTGCTGCCTCCCGCCTTTCTCAACCTTGTACTTAAATTCTGTTACGTTGGGTTCGTGGACCCACTGGGTCGTACCGCCTTGACGGTATGGCAGCTGGCCAACAGGGCGCAGGTCACAGTCTATAGTTCGTATAGTGTACCTGTGGCAGCTCGGACAGTAGCAAGGCAGGCTCGTCTGGGACTAGGCAGACGGCAGGCGTGGAGTAGCAGGACAGGCGTGGAATATAGCACAGCACGACTACAGCTCAGCACGGCACTTGACCAGGATAGCCCTGGATAGAGGATAAATTCACTGTTCTAGGGCCTTTTTCTTTTTTACTCACTCTAAAATAACTAACAATTTAATTAGTTCAGTAGATACACAAATGTTCTCAGTACAGCTAGGTTTAGGAGTGAGAGAGAGTGCAGTAGTAACATTCTCATTTGCACCAGTCTGCTTCTCAGACTCATCTAGCGACACACACAAACACACACTGCACACATGTCTGCATCACACCCCCCGTCATAATTCACTTTCGTCTTCATTATAATTTCCTTGCACGCACCCACCAGGAATCACTTGCTCTGCCACTTTAAGCCACGTACTTTGCTTTTTCAGTTAACTCATTATCATTCAACCATCCCTTGTTCATCTCTCCAAACAACCATTTATCGACATCCAAACAGCCTGCCTTTCTAAAAAAAAATTAGAGTTTGTTGTAGCGTCCCTGCCTGCCCTGTTTGTCACGATTCCTTTGGCTGTATACCACGGGTTACCCCTGTCACTCTGCCCTCTGAGTTCCCCATGATTAGGACTTAACCAATGTAGTCCTGACGGTACTACCGGATATTACCTCAGAATAGCCAACTCCTCTGTCCCAGCCTCAATGCTACAAATGCGCAGTCTGTCTATCTGGACAGTCCTCTGCCCCCGACTCTCTGCCACCGACGGACAGTCTGTCTACACCGGGCAGTTGTGTCCGTGGTCTGTCCCTGACTCTCTGCCACCGATGGACAGTCTGTCTACTCCGGACAGTCTTGCACCCACAGACACCTGTAGTACCTCGTCGAGTCAGGCGTTCCTGACACTCGACCGCTGAGCCAGACTTGACAATTGTATTTGGCACTCAACTCTCTCAGACCAAGTGGGCAACAGGGTAACCTTTCCTTTGATCCTTAACAATTTTACACAACAGCCAAATAATAAATGAAATCACTAACAACAAACCTATAACATTACAACACAAATACAACAGCCACCAATTCATTGCACGTTTATTCTACAAAGCCTTCATCTTCTTCAACTTCCCACACAGACAGCTGGACCACACTCAACGGACACATTACCAGACCTCTAAAATTAGTTTTTTTTTATCACAAGTTTTTTTAACTGCCCAAGCTGTAGTTCCTGAACAACATCAAAAACCTTTCACATGTATTTTAAGACACCACTCAACTGTCCACTCAGTACAATAAAACTGCAGCCAAGAGGGGGGGGGGGGCTGTCATACACTCGATGACACACTCTTATACTTCTCACCACCTGTACTTCTGACTTAAACAGATCATTTTCACTGCTAGCAATATCCTCTCATGCCATTCATACCAATAACTCAAGATAGATTTACACATCTTCAATATTAACCCCTTAATGACCAGGTCATTTTGCGCATCAATGACGAAGGATTATTTTTGTTTTCTCACGGTCGCATTCCAACAGTCGCAACTTTTTTTTTATTCCATCAACATAGCTGTATAAGGGCTTGTTTTTTGCAGGACGAGTCGTATTTTTCAATTGCACAATTTTTGGATGCATATAATATATTGATTAACTTTTATTAACTTTATTTTAAGAGAGAATTGAAAATAAGCAGCTATTCCAGCATTGATTTTCAAGTTATAAATTTACGCCGTTTGCTATGCATCGTAAATATCATGTTACCTTAATTCTATGGGTCGGCACGATTACCGGAATACCAAATATGTAAAAGTTTTATATGTTTTCCTACGTTTGCACAATAAAAACGCTTTTAGAACAAATTTACTTGTTTTTGCATAAACGCATTCCAAGAGACGTAAGTTTTTATTTTTCCGTCAATGTGGCCATATGTGGGCTTGATTTTTGCGAGGAAAGGTGTAGCTTTCAATAGTACTATTTTGGGGTACATGAAAATTATTGATTAACTTCTATTTTCCTTTTTATGGGGGGAATGGGAGAAAAAAAATAATTTAGCCATTTTTTGGGGCTTTTTTTTGGACACCGTTCATCCGGCAGTTTAATAAATGTGTTCATTTTATTGTTCGAGTCGTTATGAACGCGAAGATACCTTATATGTGTATGTGTTATTTGTTTAGACACTTTTACTAAATAAAACCACTTTTTGGGAAAAAAAAAAAATGGTTTTATTTTATTTTTACTGTAATCTTTTTAATTTTCCCCATGAACTTTATTTAACTATTTAACTTTTTTTTTTTTTTTGGGCCCACTAGGGGATTTCACTTTGCGATCGCAGATATAATGCTTTGGTATACTTAGTATACCAAAGCCTTATTGCCTGCCAGTGTAAAACTGACAGGCAATCTATTAGGCCATGCCTCTGGCATGGCCTAATAGGCAGTTGCTGAAGGCAGACCTGGGGGCCTTTGTTAGGTCCCTGGCTGCCATGGAAACCCAACGGCGCCCTATGATTTCTTTGCGGGGTGCCGATGGGGTGACAGAGTGTGCTCACTCCCTCTGTCAAAGACATTACATGCCGCTATCGCTACTGAGAGCGGCATCTAATGGGTTAAACTTCCGGATTCGGAGAGTGCTTCGATTTTGGCAGTTGGGGCAAGAGCAAGGCTGTGTCTAACAGCCGTGCTCCTGACGTTTATCACGTGAGTACAATGGCAGTACCCACGTGATCAGAGGACGGATATATCCGTCCTTATGCGGGAACTAGCACCTGCATAGGACGGATATATCCGTCCTTCGTCGTAATAAATGCCTTAAGGGGTGCAGTTTCCAAAATGGGGTCACTTCTCAGGGATTTATTTTATTACTTCACATCAGAGCCTCTGCAATTGTGAACCGATACTTGGTAAATCGCCAAATTAGGCCTCAATTTCATATGGTACGCTTTCACTCCTGAGCCTAGTCGAATGTCCAGGCCAAAGATTATGGCCACATGTAGGGTGTTTCTAAAACCGGGACACCCAGCATAATAATTAGAGAGTTATCTTGTTATGGTGGCAAAAGCTGGGCACCACATATTGGCATATCTATGGAAAAAATAAAATTTTCACTCTGCAACATCGAGTGCACACTAATTTCTGCAAAACACCTGCGGTGTTAACATGCTGACTATACCCCTAGGTGAATATCTTGAGGGGTGTAGTTTCCAGCAATGGGGGGTTTCCACTGTTTTGTTTCCACAGGGACTTTGCAAATGTGACATAGCGCCCAGAAACAATCCAGCAATATCTACACTCCTTCCCTTCTGAGTCCTACTGTGTGCCCAAACAGCCGTTTATGACCACATATGGGGTATTGCCGTACTAGGGAGAAATTGATTTTAAAATGTTGGGGTTCTTATTTTCCTTTATTTGTTGAGAAAATTAAAACTTTTAAACTAAAGTTACGTCTTATTGAAGAAAATCGATTGTTTTTATTTTCACTGCCCAATTCTAATAAATTCTATGAAACACCTGTGGGGTCAAAATGCTCACTACACCACTAGATGAATTCCTCGAGGGGTGTAGTTTCCTAAATGGCGTCACTTTTTGGGCGATTTCACTGTTTTGGTCCCTCAGGGGCTTTGCAAATGTGACATGGCTCCGCAAACCATTCCTGCTAAATTTGAGCTCCAGAAGCCAAATGGCGCTCTTTCCATTCTGAGCCCTGCCGTGTGTCCAAACAGCAATTTTTGACCACATGTGGGGTATTGTTTTACTCGGGAGAAATAGCTTTACAAATTTTGCTGTGCTTTTTCTCCTTCAGTCCTTGTGGAAATGAGAAAAAATTAGCTAAACCTACATTTTCTTTGAAAAAATATAGATTTTCATTTTCACGTATTAATTCCAATAATTTCTGCAAAAAAACTGTGCGGTCAAAATGCTCACTAAACCTGAAGATAATTTCCTCAATAGGTGTAGTTTCCAAAATGGGGTCACTTGTGGGGGGTTTCCACTGTTTTGTCCCCTCAGGGGCTTTGCAAATGCGACATGGCCTCTGCAAACTATTCCGGTTAAATTTGAGCATCAAAAGCCAAGTGGCGCTCTTTCCCTTCTTAGCCCTATGCGTATATGAACACAAATTGCTTTACA
This sequence comes from Rhinoderma darwinii, assembly GCF_050947455.1. NCBI lineage: Eukaryota > Metazoa > Chordata > Amphibia > Anura > Rhinodermatidae > Rhinoderma > Rhinoderma darwinii. The sequence continues at coordinate 229,534,043 of NC_134688.1, forward strand.
AATGTTGCGGTGCTTTTCCCCCTTTCGTCCTCGTGGAAATGAAAAAAAAAATTGCTAAACCAACATTTTCTTTAAAAAAATGTAGATTTTAATTTTCACCGCCTACTTCCAATAATTTCTGCAATAAACCTGTGGGGTTAAAATGCTCACTATACCTCTAGATAATTTCCTTGCGGGGTGTAGTTTCCCAAATGGTGTCACTTTTGGGGTATTTCCACTGCTTTGGCACCGCAAGAGCCCTTCAAACCTGACATGGTGCCCAAAATATATTCTAATAAAAAGATGGTCCCAAAATCCACTAGGTGCTCCGTTGATTTTGAGGCCGATGCTTCAATCCATTACCACACTAGGGCCACATGTGGGATATTTCCTAAAACTGAAGAATCGGGGCAATAAATATTGAGTTACATTTCTCTAGCAAAACTTTCTGTGTTACAAGAAATAGATAATTCGTGGTGTAGTGTATCCCCCACCTGGATTATTGTGAATTCACTTCTCCGTAGTATCGAAATAAAGAAAGAATAGATCCGGAGTACTAAAATATAACTTTTACTGATGTAGGTAAAAAATGGACAAACATGTAAAACAACATGAGGATCCTATCTGCCAATACTGCATGCAAATATGTATTTGATTTCCATCAAAATATTGTCAAGATTTCCTGTTGACAGCAATGAACAGCAATAAATCAGTCCACCTTTTGTGTGGTTTCCTAGTATGAATGGTGCTTGATTCTTGGATCACATGTGGAAAAAGTGTAAAAAAACAACAATGGGGCAGTTGCCCTCCTACCCCGTGTCTGGTTGGTAGTCTTCCACGTGAATGTGTCCAGAGTAAAATATTAAATCCTCTCTTTGGAAGGTGAAAAACGACAGGTAATTCTGGGAGAATTCTGGGAGAATTACCTGTCGTTTTTCACCTTCCAAAGAGAGGATTTAATATTTTACTCTGGACACATTCACGTGGAAGACTACCAACCAGACACGGGGTAGGAGGGCAACTGCCCCATTGTTGTTTTTTTACACTTTTTCCACATGTGATCCAAGAATCAAGCACCATTCATACTAGGAAACCACACAAAAGGTGGACTGATTTATTGCTGTTCATTGCTGTCAACAGGAAATCTTGACAATATTTTGATGGAAATCAAATACATATTTGCATGCAGTATTGGCAGATAGGATCCTCATGTTGTTTTACATGTTTGTCCATTTTTTACCTACATCAGTAAAAGTTATATTTTAGTACTCCGGATCTATTCTTTCTTTTTTTTCTCTGTGTTACAAGAAAAATGGATTAAAAATGAATTTCGGGAAAAAAAAAATATGAAATTTGTAAATTTCATCTCTACATTGCTTTAATTCCTGTGAAAAGCCTTGTAACGTCCTAGAAAAATAAAAGGATATAAAAAAAAATTATGCCAATCTAAAGTAGAGATATGAGGAATGTTAATTGGCAACAATTTTGTGTGGTATAACTGCCTGTCTTACAAGCAGATACATTAAAAATTTCGAAAAATGCTAATTTTTGCAATTTTTCACTACATTTTGTTATCTTTCACAATTAAATGCTGAATGTATCGAGCTAATTTTTCCAGTAACATAAAGTCCAATAAGTCATGAGAAAACAATCTCAGAATCGCTTGGATACGTAGAAGCATTCCGAAGTTATTACCACATAAAGTGAAACATGTCAGATTTGAAAAATGAGGCTCAATCATGAAGGTAAAAAGTAGCCAAAGAGGGTAGGGGTTAAAGCGTGGAGTTTGTACTTTCCCAAAGGTGGTGCACTATCTGGTTTTTTTTTCTCCCTTGGAGGTAAAGACCAGTGATTGAAAGAACTTATGTAGCACGCTACTATATTGCTTTGTGGAACTATAAGTTCCAGAACTACAGGGAAATACACCAGTGGGAGTTGGAATTTTCTTTTCTGCATGCAGGCTGGGGGATAAGAGAACCCTTTGTAAACACTTCAGACTTTCTTATTTACAAACATCTGAGCGGTAAAACTTTACGATAGTACCCTTCTAACCAATAGGGCAGGGGCGTAACTAGGAAAGACTGGGCCCAATAGCAAACTTTTGACTGGCCCCTACTCCCCCACAACTAACACCTCCCACCCTCACAATGAATGTGGCAGTCGCCTGGGGCATCGGGCTAAAAATCCGGGGCTTTGGTCGGGGCTAGCAATGCCACTGTAGCGCCCATGGCCTCCCGACGCCTGCAGCCATGGATCAGTGAGTGCTGGCCTCCGTCTCCCTCCTAGGAGATGCCAGCGCTCACTTCCGCTCCGTTCGGCTGGATTCCGTTTCACATCGTGTACAGTCAACATCCCAGAGTCCCTCTTCTTGTGTCGACTTCATCTCAGGTACCCGCTGCTGACTCTGCATATGGGAACTTCCTGCAAATCTGGCAACAGAACCGGTCCTCTATTTTGCTGGCAGTCGATCGCATGAAGCGAAAGGCAGATACCAAGAGAAGAGAGCCGCCTCAGTATCTTCCTGGGACTAAAGTCTGGCTGTCCTCTCGGAACATTTGCTTGAGGGTGCCTTCATACAAGTTTGCTCCCAGCTTCCTTGGTCCTTTCGAAATCCTGCAACAAATTAACCCTGTCTCCTATAAGCTGCGGCTGCCTCCTACCCTCAGAATCCCTAACTCCTTCCATGTGTCCCTCCTGAAACCAGTGGTCCTGAACCGCTACAGTAAGACCTCTAGTCCCACAGTTGCTCCCAGCGGTCCTTCTGATGTATTTGAGGTAAAGGAGATCCTGGACCGCAAGAGAGTAGGAGGAAGGACTTTCTATTTGGTGGACTGGAGAGGGTTTGGTCCTGAGGAGAGGTCCTGGGAGCCAGAAGAGAACCTCAGTGCTCCTGCTCTTATTAAAAAGTTCCTCTCTCACTCTGGCCCCAAGAAGAGGGGGCGTAAGAGGGGGGATACTGTAGCGCCCATGGCCGCGGGCCGTCGGGTTTACTCACCTCCCGACGCCTGCAGCCATGGATCTGTGAGCGCTGGCCTCCGTCTCCCTCCTAGGAGATGCCAGCGCTCACTTCCGCTCCGTTCGGCTGGATCCCGTAGGGTGCGCGCGCACGCTCGCGCCCAGCCTTAAAGGGCCAGCACGCACAATTAGGAAATCGTCATCACCATCAACTGTCACGATTTCCTGGTCTATAAGAAGTCCCCTGGCCTTCTAATCCTTGCCTGAGCGTTGTTAGTCTTTCCCAGTCTGTCTCGCAAATGGTTCCTTAGTGTCTCCCGTTCCAGCTGTTACCCGTGCCCTGTTACCGTTCCTGTATTCCGTATTGTTCCTGTGCCTACCCGCGTTCAAGTGTCTTCTGCCACGTCAAGTGCCATCTGCCACGTCAAGTGCCATCTGCCATGTCAAGTGCCATCCGCCACGTCAAGTGTCTTCTGCCACGTCAAGTGCCATCTGCCACGTCAAGTGCCATCTGCCACGTCAAGTGCCATCGGATACTGCCCGCCACGTCTGGCGCCACTTGCCGCACCTGCCTCCATCCGTGCTGAAGCCACAGCCACCGCCCGGACTATTTCAGGTACCCAAGCATACTGTCTACCATTTACTTCTGCTTAGACTGTGACCTGGTCAGCTGCCTCCCTGCTACGGCGGAGCGGCCTAGTGGGTCCACATAGCCTGTGCTCGTGACAGTACGCTCAGGCCATGGAACCCGCTGGCCAGCCCAAGACCCCAGTGCAGAAGATTCAGACAGAGATGCATGACCTACGCACACGTCAGGATCAACTCCTTGAGGCGGTGAATTCTATCCTGGTCTGCCTGGATCTACTCGCTGTTCCACCCCCTGAAGCTGTTGCCGTGCCACTGCCTGTTGCTCCCCCTGTTTGTTCCGGATCCTCAGTTCCTCTGCCTCTTCCTCCTCGCTACGACGGTGACCCCAGAGCATGTAGAGGATTTCTCAATCAATGCACGGTGCATTTTAGGCTACGGCCTCATCTCTTCCCCTCCGAGGAGGCCAAAGTGGCATTTATTATCTCCCTCCTCGCTGGCAAGGCCCTCGCATGGGCGAACCCAATCTTGGAGCAACAAGGACCTGTATCCTCGGACCTAGCCTTGTTACTGCAGTCCTTTCGTGCCGTGTTCGAGGAGCCGGGTCGAACATCCTCTGCCGCAGCCACTCTGTTGACCCTCAAGCAAGAAGGCTCCAGCATAGGGGAGTATGCTATCTCCTTCTGTACCCTAGCAGCCGAGCTGGCATGGAACAATGAGGCACTGGTGGCGACCTTCTGGCAGGGACTGTCCTCTCACATCAAGGACGAACTGGCAGCCCGCGACCTTCCTTCTACCTTGGATGCCCTCATCCTGTTAGCCACCCGGGTTGATATGAGAATACGGGAGCGCTCCCTAGAGGTTCGTCAGGAGAACCGGGTCCACAGACCAGAACCCTCTGCCCAGAGATCACTATTGTCCACTCTTAGTGCGCTACCTGAAGAACCCATGCAGGTAGACAGAGTCCGGTTATCTGAACAGGAGAAGCAGCGCAGACGCTCCTCTGGACTTTGTATGTATTGTGGCCTCAAGGGTCATTTTGTGCGCCAATGCCCACAGAAACCGAGAAACTCCAGTACCTAGGGTTGGTTGGAGAGGCAACTCTAGGTGGAATGTCTCCAAACGTTAAAACCTCTTCCAAATTATCGATACCTGTGGCCATTGTCACCGGACAGACATCACATCCTTCCTCCGCCTATCTTGACTCTGGAGCGGCTGCTAATTTTATCCACCAGGATCTAGTGGATCGGTTTCAACTACCCACAGTCCGTCTGGAGAGACCCCTGGCAGTTGCTTCTGTGAATGGTCTACTGTTGCCTGATCCGATCATGTTCATCACTGAGCCGTTGACATTACGGGTCGGAGCTCTTCACTCAGAACAGATCTCCTTCCTGGTACTACCCAAGGCTATCAATCCTATCCTGCTGGGCCTGCCATGGCTCCGTCTACACGCCCCGACACTCGACTGGAGTTCTGGAGAAGTTCTTCAATGGGGTTCCAGATGCCATAGCCATTGCCTGTCACAAGTCCGTCCTGTTGTGCCCCCTCTGCCTCAGTCACTCTCCGATCTACCTTCTCAGTATGCCAGTTTTGCGGATGTCTTTTGCAAACGAGAGGCTGAGACGTTGCCTCCACATCGGAATTATGACTGTCCCATTGAACTGGTTCCCAATGCTTCTCTTCCCCGTGGACGAGTATATCCTCTCTCCTTGCCAGAGACTTTATCGATGTCAGCCTATATCAAGGACAACTTGGAGAGGGGTTTTATTCAAAAATCTTCCTCCCCGGCCGGGGCAGGATTCTTCTTCGTTAAAAAGAGAGATGGATCTCTCCGACCCTGAATTGACTACCGTGGTCTCAATCAGATCACGGTCAAGAACAAAAACCCGTTGCCACTCATTTCCGAGCTGTTTGATCGCATACGAGGAGCCAAAATTTTTTCCAAGCTAGATCTGCGGGGGGCCCTATAATCTAATCCGGCTTCGCCGGGGTGACGAATGAAAGACGGCATTTAACACCCGCGATGGGCACTACGAATACCTAGTGATGCCATTCGGACTGTTTAACGCTCCCGCAGTATTTCAGGAGTTCGTTAATGACATCTTCCGAGATCTCCTCTATATGTGTGTTGTAGTTTATCTCGATGATATTCTAATCTTCTCCCCAGATCTGATGACCCATCGGAGGCATGTTCGTCAAGTTCTTCTGCGACTAAGAAAGAATCGCTTGTATGCCAAGTTAGAGAAATGCACCTTTGAAAAGAGGTCTTTGCCCTTCCTGGGCTATGTCATCTCGGATCAAGGCCTTAAGATGGACCCTGAGAAGCTAAAGTCTGTCCTGGAATGGCCACATCCTCAAGGCCTAAGGGCCATACAGCGGTTCCTGGGTTTCGCCAATTTCTACCGGCAGTTTATTCCGAACTTTTCTTCTCTGACAGCCCCCATCTCTACCCTTACCAACAAGGGTGTGAACGCCAAGGTGTGGACTCCAGAGGCAGAGTCCGCATTCATTAGCCTCAAGAAAGCCTTCACTTCAGCTTCAATCCTCCATCACCCTGACGTATCTCGGCAGTTCTCACTGGAAGTGGACGCTTCCTCTGTTGGTGCAGGCGCACTTCTGTTCCAGAGGAGCTCCAAAGGAAAGGCTGTAGTATGTGGCTACTACTCAAGACTGTTTTCCTCTGCTGAGCGCAATTATTCCATTGGAGATCGGGAGCTGCTGGCTATCAAATTGGCCCTGGAGGAGTGGAGACATCTTTTAGAAGGCGCTGCTCACCCCATCCTGATCTTCACCGACCACAAGAATCTTACTTACCTTCAGTCCGCTCAAAGACTGAATCCTCGTTAAGCCAGGTGGTCACTGTTCTTCACCCGTTTCCAATTTCTCCTCCACTACCGTCCCGCTGACAAGAATGTGAGGGTCGATGCCCTGTCCAGATCATTTGAGACGGAAGACACGGTGGAGTCCCTTGAGACGATCATAGACCCATCCTGCGTTGTCACCGCCAATCCTCTGCAGCTTAGAAATATCCCTCCGGGGAGAACTTTTGTTCGGTTGGCAGACAGAAAAAGAATTCTCCGCTGGGGACACAGTTCTAAACTGGCTGGGCACGCCGGTGTCCGTAAAACCCAAGACCTGGTCGCTCGTCACTTCTGGTGGCCCATGCTACCTAAGGATGTTCTGGACTTTGTCTCTGCTTGCACGGTGTGTGCCTCCAACAAAGTGACTCACAGCAAGCCTGCCGGCCTGCTTCAACCCCTGCCTGTACCCAGTGCTCCCTGGCAGCACATTGCTATGGACTTCGTCACGAACCTTCCTCTCTCAGCAGGATGCAACACCATCTGGGTGGTGGTGGACCGGTTCTCTAAGATGGCACATTTTATCCCGCTGACCGGCCTACCCTCTGCTCCTCGACTGGCAATTCTCTTCATTCTGCACATCTTCCGCTTGCATGGCTTGCCTCTTCACATTGTGTCCGACCGGGGGGTTCAGTTTACCTCTAAGTTCTGGAGAGCCCTCTGTAAACTCCTGGATGTGAGTTTGGACTTTTCCTCTGCCTATCACCCCCAGTCCAATGGGCAAGTTGAGAGGATCATCCAGATCATGGAAAATTATCTCCACCACTTCATCTCTTCGCAGCACGATAACTGGGTACAGTTTCTTCCATGGGCTGAGTTTTCTTACAATAACCACACAAGTGAGTCCACCACTTCCACTCCGTTTCACATCGTGTACAGTCAACATCCCAGAGTCCCTCTTCTTGTGTCGACTTCATCTCAGGTACCCGCTGCTGACTCTGCATATGGGGACTTCCTGCAAATCTAGCAACAGAACCGGTCCTCTATTTTGCTGGCAGTCGATCGCATGAAGCGAAAGGCAGATACCAAGAGAAGAGAGCCGCCTCAGTATCTTCCTGGGACTAAAGTCTGGCTGTCCTCTCGGAACATTTGCTTGAGGGTGCCTTCATACAAGTTCGCTCCCAGGTTCCTTGGTCCTTTCGAAATCCTGCGACAAATTAACCCTGTCTCCTATAAGCTGCGGCTGCCTCCTACCCTCAGAATCCCTAACTCCTTCCATGTGTCCCTCCTGAAACCAGTGGTCCTGAACCGCTACAGTAAGACCTCTAGTCCCACAGTTGCTCCCAGCGGTCCTTCTGATGTATTTGAGGTAAAGGAGATCCTGGACCGCAAGAGAGTAGGAGGAAGGACTTTCTATTTGGTGGACTAGAGAGGGTTTGGTCCTGAGGAGAGGTCCTGGGAGCCAGAAGAGAACCTCAGTGCTCCTGCTCTTATTAAAAAGTTCCTCTCTCACTCTGGCCCCAAGAAGAGGGGGCGTAAGAGGGGGGATACTGTAGCGCCCATGGCCGCGGGCCGTCGGGTTTACTCACCTCCCGACGCCCGCAGCCATGGATCTGTGAGCGCTGGCCTCCGTCTCCCTCCTAGGAGATGCCAGCGCTCACTTCCGCTCCATTCGGCTGGATCCCGTAGGGTGCGCGCGCACGCTCGCGCCCAGCCTTTAAGGGCCAGCGCGTGCAATTAGGAAATCGTCATCACCATCAACTGTCACGATTTCCTGGTCTATAAGAAGGCCCCTGGCCTTCTAATCCTTGCCTGAGCGTTGTTAGTCTTTCCCAGTCTGTCTCGCAAATGGTTCCTTAGTGTCTCCCGTTCCAGCTGTTACCCGTGCCCTGTTACCGTTCCTGTATTCCGTATTGTTCCTGTGCCTACCCGCGTTCAATTGTCTTCTGCCACGTCAAGTGCCATCTGCCACGTCAAGTGCCATCTGCCATGTCAAGTGCCATCCGCCACATCAAGTGTCTTCTGCCACGTCAAGTGCCATCTGCCACGTCAAGTGCCATCGGATACTGCCCGCCACGTCTGGCGCCACTTGCCGCACCTGCCTCCATCCGTGCTGAAGCCAAAGCCACCGCCCGGACTATTTCAGATACCCAAGCATACTGTCTACCATTTACTTCTGCTTAGACTGTGACCTGGTCAGCTGCCTCACCGCTACAGCGGAGCGGCCTAGTGGGTCCACATACCCTGTGCTCGTGACAGCCACATAAATATTAAAAGAACATTTATGTGCCAGGTCGGGTGGCACGGGCCCCCTCATACCGCGGGCCCCATATCAGTCGCTATGTCTCCTATAACGGTAGTTCCACCACTGCAGTAGGGGGTACATTATCACATATATTAGGCACATAGTATATTATTTTGTGTTGTCTTTCTATTTTTGCCATCTAGCCAACTAATTGGCAATATGTCTCTCTGTGTCAGCATGAATACCTTTTGGGGCAGAGACTTTGATTGTAACTTCTAGCGACAATTAATTGAATTTTGAAAAGTGGCATTGCAGGGAGTGGTGGTGGTGTGACTTGTTAGTCTCAGTAGTGCAATATATTTATCCATGTCTTAAAGGGGCATTTCATTGTATGTTATGGCACACAGTAACATTATGTTTGATGGGAGTCGAACCTCTGGAACCACCAATCCAGCATTTCTTCTGCACAGCGGCACACCCTGCAACCTGGGAACGCAGCTGTGCCGAGAAAATAAGTGAAAGAGTGGCCCCTTAATTCTTAGGTTTAGTGGAGGTTCAGGTAGACAGACCCCTATCGATCAGTAAGTAATGGCATATCATAGTGATATGACATCACTTACCTTGTGGGAAACATCCTTTTAAGACAGACTTTTTACATATGCACTCAGGTTAGAGCTGGTTCAGAATTGTCTAACAATTGTCTTTAGCACCAGGGACATTTAACATGTACTGCATAACATTTGTACATTAAACTCATCCCTAGCCACTGTATTAATAAACATGCCTGTCTGTATAATAAAGATAACATGTCTGAGCACCAGTTATGTGAACAGTTAACCTGAACATCAAAGGTATAGCAAAAGAATGTTGCACTTTTAGAGTATAGTTTAATTATCGATGGCATTACTACCTCTAATACAGTAGCTACACTTGCATCCACCGTTATGTAATTTGTGTTATTCTTCAAGGTGATTGCACTCTTTTAGAATTATATAATGCAGCACTGACTGATAATTCACCAATGTCCTATGCTAGCATAGATAGCAAGTTATATCTATCTATAAGTTAAATTAAAATAATAATGATTGAAGTAGCACTGGCGTATACTATTATACCTAAATTGGAGGATTGAAATGACTTTTATAAATTATATAAACAGGGGTAAAAAAAATTGGACATGTGAAGACTTGCAAAATAGCTTCTGTAAAAATTTTTCCCAAAAGCTTTATAGCAGAATTAATAGATGATTGGTCTCTATATATGAGATATGATCACACAGAGCCTCGTAGGTATATTTCTCATAGGCAATGTTTGTAAAGAAAAAAATAGATAGACAAAGAGTATAGATTTGCATAGGTTCTCTCAACACATTTCCACTGCATTTCCTGAGCTCATTCAATGCCACATTTGAAATGCTGGTGGTGCTTGGAGATAAAAAGGGATCATCTGAGTCGACAGCAGATGCAAAAGGCACAAAATATTGGGAAGACGCTGATGCGTTTCGAACCACTGGGGCTCTTAATCGTAGCTAACTTCCTATAGCTTCAAAATCAGCATTTATAACCAGGAACAGTCTATGTCATATGACTCACTATAGGTGGAGTTATGGTTAAGCCCATGCGTACTTCGCCAAACACAAAATAAAAATGCTTCATTGCTGAATATCAAAACATACATTTCTTCATTTTGTAGTTACCCCTGTTTCACATAATGTAATAGTTTATCATGTTTATCTCAGATGAGATCCTATATATACTATCTTTTGGTAGTTATATGAAAATTCATATGAAATATATGAATTGTAGGATACCATTCTCAAACAATAACATAAGTAGCTGTTCTCAGCACTTTTCTTTGACACTCTGTCTTGGTATTATCAACGGGTTTTGCATTTACTATCCTTCAGCACCACAGACCTGATAATGATGATTAACATGCACCTGAAACTTTCCCCACGGGGATTTTTTTCATAGAATGTATAAACACAACACATTATTTAAATCAATATTGATTGGAATGAATTATATCCACAGAAACTGTTACATTATGTGAAACAGGGGTAACTAGATAATGAATAAATGTATGTTTTTATAATCAGCAATGAAGCATTTTTATTTTGTGTCCGACGAAGTACACATGGGGTTAACCTTAACTCCACCTATAGTGAGTCATATGACATAGACTGTTCCTGGTTATAAAAGCTGATTTTGAATCTATAGGAAGTTAGCTACGATTAAGAGCCCCAGTGGTTCGAAACGCGTCAGCTTCTTCCCAATATTTTAAACTATGTTTTAAACATGACCGAATAAAATAAGAAGTTTTATACTACGAGTGCTGGATCCATTCCTGTTCATTTATTAATGTTTGCAAAGAGTTGATTGTGAATTTATATAGTCACTTAAATGTCACCTCCTATAAACAGTCTGTATGATGCACTTTGTAAGTGCTTGAGAAAGAACTCTTGGCAGTTAAAACATTGCACATTTGTGTAAATAGAGTTCACTTTTTTTGGAATTTAGTCACAGTATCATAGTTGTAAGGCTGAAAAAAGACATATGTCCATCCATTTCAGCATATTATTCTGCATTGTTGACCCAGAGGAAGGCAAACCCCAAAGAGGCAAAAAAAAACTATTTTCCTCATTTTAGGGAAAAATCCCTTCTCAATTCGAATATGAAAATCAGAATAAATCCCTGGATCAATGAACCATCTACAATAACCTAGTAAACATTAATTGTTATATTATTACACTCAAGAAAGGCATCCAGGCCCCTCTTGAACTCTTTCACTGAATTTACCAAGACAACTTCCTTTGGCAGAGAGCTCCATAGGCTCACTGCTCTTATGCATAACCTTACATTTATCAGTATTGAAACTCATTTGCCACTTCTCTGCCCAAGCCTCCTACTTATCCAGATCCATTTGTAATAGAATACTGTCCTCCTTTGTGTTAATTTACACAGTTTAGTATGATCTCCAAGAATTTACATTTTGTGCAATCCCTCTGCAAGGTCATTCAAAAAAATATATTAAAATGAAAAGGGCCCAATACTGACACCTGTGGTACCCCACTAGTAACAGTTACCCAATCTGAGTGTTGACCATTAATAAACACCCTCTGTTTTTTTATCACTGATCCACTTACTTACCCGCTTACACACATTTTACCCCATTCCTAGCATTCTCTTTTTATGTATCAACCTTTTATGCGGCACAGTATCAAATTCTTTGGAAAAATCAAGATATATGACATCTAATGACTCACTTTGGTTCAGTCTAGAGCTCACCTCCTCATGGAACCTGATCAGGTTAGTTGGACCGATAACTCATAAACCCATGCTGATATGGAAATATACCTTACTGCTTATTGAGATACTCCAGGATAGATTATATAAAAAAAAAATTCCAACATTTATCCACAATGGAGGATAAACTTAAAGGCCTATAGTTTTCGGAATCACTTTTTTGACTCACCCCTAGTTTCCTATAGTAGGCCTATAGTTTCCGGGCTCACCCCTTTTGAATATTGTCACAGCATTTGCAAAGCACAAGTCCTGTGGAACAGACCCTATCATTATAGAATCCTTAACTATCGGAAATAATGGTCTGTCTATTACGGTACTTATTTTCCTTAGAACTAGGGGGTTTATGCATTTGGGCCCGGTGATTTGTCTATTTTAAAGCACACTGGCAAAAAAAAAAAATTGTGTACATATCATGCTAACTCCCCAGCAATATTCTAGGATTGTCATTTGTATCTTCCCAGCTCAGTTGCACCTATACATTTTGAACCCTTTTATTATGGGCAGATGTGGCATGTGATCTCAGTCTGACCTCAAGAATAGACCATGCACTCATGTGTAGAAAAGAGGTTAGCCTCTCCTGTGTGGCTGACTTCCTGTGAACTACATGATTACAGTATCACCTATCAAATTCCTCCTGAAAGCTCTGAGACACCTCCTCTCCCCACCTAGCTCTACCCTCCCTGTTCCACTGTATGTCCCTCATGCATATAGTGCTGCTAAGATTATTTCTTCCCTATCTAAGCGACCAGGGTGCAGTGATATAATATGTGAGTCTCTATAATGATTGGCTGCAGAATTATAAAACTCCCCTGATTCACACTGTCAATACTTTATGTGAGTGCTGTATGCAGAATTTCAAGTATATTTCTATGAGATGCTGCTTCTCACTGCTCTTCCCTGTCTACTGTTTTTAAGAGCTGACAGAAATAATTCTATTACAAGCAGAAATCAAGGAGAGCAGTGTGAAGCTGCATCACATCGGATACACTGAGACTCTGCAGTGTGAGGACAGAAGTTCTATGTCATTGATCTATAACTTGCTGCACTTACATAGGATTCAGAGCATAGCAAGCGCTGCGTGATAAGATTGTGCTCCCTCTGCCTCTACACAGTCAGATGAATGATGGAAAATGTAGGCTGCAATATTAAAATCATATCAGAGGGCAAGAAGGAACCAAGATGGCAGACAACCTATAAATTTAACATGAACCTAAACAGGTATACACCAGGCATACACAGGAGACTCAACAGTATTTTGAAATAATAGCCTACGCTGCAATATATAGGCAAAAATTGCTGGAGTGCTTCCTTAATCTTTGTAAGGTGGCTCTGCACTTCATCCTGGGTTAGTGTAATGTCGGAGTAGGGAGACAGACAGGTGAGCCCTAATCTACCCGCCACTCAGTCCCTGTCTACTTGCACGGCCCGTCCTAGGCGACGGCGTACAACTGGCCGGCGGTCCCTACGCTCAATATGTGTACGACAGACAAACAGACAAGGGTACACAGAAGCTAAGGGAAATGGGGCAGATGCCCACGGCAAGACCGTGAGCAACAGGAGTAGTGAACGAGCCGAGTCAAACCAGGAGTGTACGAGGTACCAAACGCAGAGCATGAGCGTAGTCAGTAAAGCCAGGGTCAAAATGAAGCAAGGTCAATAATAATAGCAAGAGCAGCAGAGCCAGGAAACAGGAAAGAATCACAGGCAAAGACAAGCAGGAAATGAAGGTATAAATAGGCCGAGGGTGGGAGCTAGAACCGTCTGGCCAGGCTATGATAGGTTCTCCCACTCCTGAGCCTACCAGCCTGAGTGGTAGCAGATCGAGTCACTCTATCAGACCTAGGAGCAGGTGCAGACTGATTAACCATGGACGTCGACACAGAAGCTGTGTCTGGCAGATCCTTTACAGTACCACCCCCTTTTATGAGGGGCCACTGGACCCTTTCTAGGTGGACCTGGCTTATTGGGGAACCGAAGATGGAACCTTCTGAGCAATACCCCAGCGTGAACATCCCGGGCGGGTACCCAAGTCCTCTCCTCAGGCCCGTATCCTCTCCAATGGACCAGGTACTGGAGGGAGCCTTGAACCATCCTGCTGTCCACAATCTTGGCCACCTCGAATTCCACCCCCTCAGGGGTGAGAACGGGAACAGGAGGTCTCCTCGAGGGAGCCAAGGACGGGGAGCAGCGTTTAAGGAGGGAGGCATGAAACATGTCATGTATTCGAAAAGATGGGGGCAACTCCAGTCGGAAGGAGACAGGAGTGAGGACTTCAATGACCTTATACGGCCCAATAAACCGGGGAGCAAATTTCTTGGACGGGACCTTAAGGCGCAAGTTCCTAGACGATAACCACACCAGATCCCCGACCATAAACAAGGGGTTAGCAGAACGTCTTCTATCAGCCTGAGTTTTTTGTACGCTCTGGGACGCCTCTAGGTTCTTCTGAACCTCGGCCCAGACTGTGCACAGTTCCCGATGAACGACCTCTACCTCGGGATTGTTGGAACTACCAGGTGAAACGGAGGAGAACCGTGGATTAAACCCAAAATTACAGAAAAAGGGGGAGACCCCTGACGAGTTACTGACCCGGTTATTAAGGGAAAATTCGGCAAGGGAAATGAAGGAGACCCAATCATATTGACAGTCAGAGATAAAACACCTTAAATATTGTTCTAGAGACTGATTAGTCCTCTTGGTTTGGCCATTAGTTTCAGGATGGAAGGCCGAGGAGAAGGACAGATCAATCACCAACTTTTTACAGAAAGCTCTCCAAAACAATTAAACAAATTGTACCCCTCTGTCAGAAACAATATTGACATGAACCCCATGGAGACGCAGGATGTGTTTGACAAACAAGGTAGTTAACGTCTTAGCATTGGGTAGTTTCTTGAGGGGCACAAAGTGGCACATCTTACTGAAACGGTCTACTACAACCCACACCACCGACTTGCCTTCAGATGGAGGCAGATTGGTGATAAAATCCATGGAGATATGGGTTCAAGGTCTCTGGGGAATGGGCAAAGAACATAGTAAGCCCGCTGGTCGGGACCTGGGAGTCTTGGACCTAGCACAAATTTCACAAGCGGCGACGTAGGCCTTAACGTCTTTAGGCTACCCAGGCCACCAATAGTCTCTGGCAATGATGTGCTTGGTACCCAGGATTCCTGGATGGCCAGATAGTGCAGAGTCATGATTTTCCCTGAGTACCCTTAGCCGGAATTGCAGGGGAACAAACAGCTTGTTCTCAGGAAGGTTCCCGGGAGTTGAACCTTGATCAGCCGCAATTTCGGAGACTAAATCAGAATCAACAGAGGAAATTATTATACCTGGGGGCAAAACACAAGCAGGATCCTCTTCCGAAGAAGGGCTGGCCATGAAACTACGCGACAGTGCATCAGCTTTAATATTTTTAGACCCATCCCTATAGGTGACCAAAAAATTGAATCTAGTAAAAAACAACGCCCATCGAGCTTGTCTCGGGTTTAGCCTCCGGGCAGATTCTAGGAAAACCAGAGTCTTGTGGTCGGACCGTTACCTGAGAGTTTGCGGTTGCTAATGTCATAGTTACTCTCAGTAGGCGAGAACTTCCTGGAGAAGTAGGCACAGGGACGGAGATGGGTGAAGGACCTGGTACTCTGGGACAAGACAGCACCCACTCCCACCTCGGAGGCATCAACCTCCACGATGAATGGCTCCATTTGGTTAGGCTGAATCAGCACTGGGGCCGAGATAAAGCACTTCTTAAGGACCTCAAAAGCCTGTACTGCCTCAGGAGGCCAGTGGAGGAGATCAGCACCTTTGCGAGTAAGATCCGTAAGAGGCTTAGTGATGACCGAGAAGTTAGCAATAAATCTTCTGTAATAATTAGCAAACCCCATGAAGCACTGTAACGCCTTCAGGGAGGCAGGTTGGACCCATTCAGCCACAGCCTGGACCTTGGCAGGGTCCATGCAGAATTCATTAGAAGTGAGGATTTGACCCAAAAATCGTGTCTCCTGCACCCCAAACACACATTTTTCGGTTTTAGCAAACAGTTTGTTTTCCCGAAGGGCCTGTAGCACCTTCCTGACATGCTCAATGTGGGAGGACCAGTCCTTGGAAAACACAAGTATGTAATCAAGGTACACTACAAGAAATACCCCCAGGTAGTCTCTTAAAATCTCATTTATGAAATTCTGGAAGACCGCGGGAGCATTACACAACCCAAAGGGCATGACGAGGTATTCGAAATGACCTTCGGGCGTGTTAAACGCAGTCTTCCACTCATCCCCCTCTCTGATGCGGATAAGGTTATAAGCCCCCCGAAGATCAAACTTAGAGAACCATTGGGCCCCCTGAACCTGATTGAAGAGATCAGGAATCAAAAGAAGGGGATACTGGTTCCTTACAGTGACCTTATTCAAGTTTCAGTAATCGATGCACGGCCTAAGACCACCATCCTTCTTCCCAACGAAGAAGAGGCCAGTACCTACCGGAGAAGTAGAGGGGCGAATGTAACCCTTGGCCAGGCATTCCTGGATATACTCTCTCATGGCTTCACGTTCGGGACAAGAGAGATTAAATATCCTACCCTTGGGGAGCTTAGCTCCTGGTACCAAGTCGATAGCACAATCGTATTCTCTATGAGGAGGTAACACTTCGGAGGCCTTTTTAGAAAAAAATCAGCAAAGTCCTGAATAAACTCAGGTAGAGTGTTCACCTCCTCAGGGAGAGAAATAAAATTAACAGAAAAACATGACGTCATGCATTCATTACCCCATTTGGTAAGATCCCCAGTATTCCAGTTAAACGTGGGATTATGCATCTGCAACCAGGGAAGGCCTAAAACCAAATCGGACGATAATCCCTGAATCACCAGTACAGAGCACTGCTCCAAATGTATGGAGCCAACGAGTTCAAAAACAGGGGTATGCTGCGTAAAATAACCATTAGCAAGTGGAGTGGAGTCGATACCCACTACCGGGACAGGTTTAGACAAATCAATCAATGGCATAGCTAGAGACATAGCAAATTCCACAGACATAATATTAGCAGAAGACCCTGAATCCACGAAGGCACTGCCGGTAGCAGACCTACCCTCAAAAGAGACCTGAAAGGGAAGCAAGATCTTATTAGGTTTCATATTTACGGGAAATACCTGTGCGCCCAAGTGACCTCCCCGATGGTCACTTAGGCGTGGAAGTTCTTCCGGCTGCTTATTCTTATGCCTAGGACAGTTGTTAACTTGATGCCTGTCATCCCCACAGTAGAAGCATTCTTCCTGCGGAGCTCTCTACGTTGTTGGGGAGACACGGAGGCCCCGAGTTGCATTGGTTCATCCGAGTTTTCTGTGGAAGAACAAAGCAACGGAACCTCGGGAGCCATCATGGGGGAGCCAGAGGAGAAAGCACAAAAACTTTCAAGTCGTCATTCCCTGAGACGTCGGTCAAGACGTACCGCTAAAGCCATAACCTGATCTAGAGAGTCTGAAGAGGGATAGCTAACTAACAGGTCTTTCAGGGCGTTCGACAGACCCAATCTAAACTGGCACCTCAAGGCAGGGTCATTCCACCGAGAAGCTACACACCACTTCCTAAAGTCAGAACAGTACTCCTCAACGGGTCTCTTACCCTGACGTAAGGTCACCAGCTGACTCTCGGCAAAGGCAGTCTTGTCAGTCTCGTCATGTATGAGCCCGAGAACAGAAAAAAAAAAGATCAACAGAGGAAAGTTCAGGGGTGTCAGGAGCCAAGGAGAAGGCCCATTCTTGGGGCCCGTCCTGGAGCCGGGACATAATTATACCTACTCGCTGTGTCTCAGAACCTGAGGAGTGGGCCTTAGACGGAAATAGAGCCTACAACTCTCCCGAAAGGAGAAAAAAGTCTTCTGGTCCCCTGAGAACCGGTCAGGCAACTTGAGGTGGGGTTCAAGAGGTGAGGTGGGGGGCACTACCAGGGTAGCATCACGCTGGTTGCCCCTCTGAGCCAGGGCTTGGACCTGTAGGGAGAGGCCCTGCGTTTGCTGAGCCAGGGTCTCAAGGGGGTCCATGGTTGTGTCAGGGACCAGGGTAGAAAAGGTATATGGGGCTGTTATTATGTAATGTCGGGGTAGGGAGACAGACAGGTTAGCCCTAATCTACCCGCCACTCAGTCCCTGCCTACTTGCACGGCCCGTCCTAGGCGACGGCGTACAACTGGGCGACGGTCCCTACACTCAATATGTGTACGACAGACAAACAGACAAGGGTACACAGAAGCTAAGGGAAATGGGGCAGTTGCCTACGGCAACACCGTGAGCAACAGGAGTAGTGAATGAGCAGAGTCAAACCAGGAGTGTTTGAGGTATCAAACACAGAGCAGGAGCGTAGTCAGTAAAGCCAGGGTCAAAATGAAGCAAGGTCAATAATAATAGCAAGAGCAGCAGAGCCAAGAAACAGGAAAGAATCACAGGCAAAGACAAGCAGGAAATGAAGGTATAAATAGGCCGAGGGCGGGAGCTAGAACCGTCTGGCCAGGCTGTGATAGGTTCACCCACTCCTGAGCCTACCAGCCTGAGTGGTAGCAGATCGAGTTACTCTATCAGACCAAGGAGCAGGTGCAGACTGATTAACCATGGGCGTCGACACAGAAGCTGTGTCTGGCAGATCCTTTACAGTTAGACAGATGCCATTTAATGGAGAATTTACTTTATTCCTCTGCATTTCACCTGACATTTCATTCTACTCTGTGAACACAGTAAAAAAATGTTTCATAAATTAGCTTTTTCCTGATCAAACTTTGCCTTCCTGATGTTTAGAGTTTTTGTGGTTCCTGTACAAAACATCCTATTAAAAGACAGGTGAAAGTCTATTATATTATGGTCACTATTCCCTAGGTGCCCCCAACCTGCAATTTTTTTTATTTTGTCAAGTCTATTGGATAATATTAAGTCCAAAAGGGCCCTCCCTCTAGTTGGGTCCTGCACCAGTTGGGAAAGGTAATTATCTTTATAATAATGATTGCGGGAAATCTGTTTCCTTTATTAGAGCCACAGGTTTTAGTTTCCCAAATTTTATCTGGATAGTTGAATTCACCCATAATAATGACCTCATTGTGATTTGATGCCTCATCTATTTGCCTTAGCAGAAGATTTTCTGTGGATTCTCTTATAATTGTGGCTTATAGCAAATACCTAACAGTATTTTATTATGATTTTTCCCTCCATGTATTTATACCCATAAACAATCCACATGATCATTTCTCTCATAAATATCTTCCAGTAGTGTGGGCTTTAGCTAGGACTTTACACAAAGGCAAACCGCTCTCCCTTTACATTTTTTAGGAACCATTCTGAACAGACTGTAACATCCAGCCATATCTCAGTAATCCCCACTATGTTATAATTTTCCTGTTTATCAATTTTATTTGTTAAGCTTTTTGCGTTGGTTAACATACAATTTACATATTTTTGGTAATTGTTTAATTTAGTCCTTCACATTTCTAACCTCTCCCTCCATTCCACCCCCACTATCATTATTAAGTCCCAGTTCTCTATTTACACTATCTTGCCCTCTACATGTGTGCTTTCCCCCCTCCTAGCGAATCTTTTTCCCAAGCACATCTGCATCCTCACCATTCAGGTGCAGCCCATCCCTATTGGAGAAACTGTAGCCAACAGAAAAGTCGGCCCAGTTCTCCAAAATCTCAAACCCCTTTTGCCTACACCAGTTCTTCAGGCACTTGTTTACCTCCCAAATCTCCCACTGCCTCTCTGGTGTGGCAATTGGTATCTCTAAAAATGCTACATTTAAGGTCCTTTCCCTAAGCTCACAGCCCAGGACATTCCATCTACTTCTAACTTTGTCATTGGTACCCTTCCTCACTAGCCACTCTCGTAATCTATCAACCCGTTCTGCAATATGTCGAGCGCCAGGAAGACAGCACACTGTTCGATTGCCCTATTTGTTTCTCTAATAATTGTATGGCACTATTATATTCAGGGACACAGTGTATGGTGTTATTATATTTAGGGGCGTAGTGTGTGGCACCATGACAATTTAATCTCTGTTTACAGGTGCAGAAATGTTTGAAAAGTGAGAAGCTGAAGACATCTGAGTGGCAAACTGCAAAAATGGGCCGTGGCCGGGAGAAGTCATCATAGAGGTCTGGCCGGATGGAGAAGAAAAGAGAAAAATAATTAAATGTAAATGTTTATTCCACCTCTAACTAAACAATACAGTAGTCACTGTATGCGCTGCAGTGAGATGATGGGTGGCATCAATTTTTTTTGTGAAACAGCATCTCCTAGCATATCCTCACCATTGTCTGGGCCATGCTGGGAGCTGTAGTTTTACGCCGTACAAAATTATATGGCAGGGGTTAAACTGACTTTGCAAATTATCTCTGTACTGAGCTGTATTTATGTTGGTACTGTATATATGTACAGAGCTTGGATCTGGTGCTGTATAAATATGTACTGTCTGATTCCAGTGCTGTATTTATGTACTGAGCTTGGTTCTGGAGCTGTATATATGTACTGAGCTTTGTTCTGGAGCTGTATATATGTACTGAGCTTGGTTCTGGTGCTGTATTTATGTACTGAGCTTAGTTCTGGTGCTGTATATATGTACTGAGCTTTCTCCTGGTGCTGTATTTATGTACTGAGCTTGGTTCTGGAGCTGTATATATGTACTGAGCTTTGTTCTGGAGCTGTATATATGTACTGAGCTTGGTTCTAGCGCTCTATGTATGTACTGAGTTTGATTCTGGTGCTGTATATTTATATATGCACTGAGCCTGTGTCATGTTCGTGGCTGCAGGCTGTCAGCTCCAATCTCCCCCTGACAGCCGCAGCCACGAGTCGGCAAGCGCTGGCCCCAGCCTCCTCCTCAGGAGACACCAGCACTCGCTTCCACTCACCTCAGCTGGTTCCCGTAGGGTACGCGTGCACACTCGTGCCCGCTCTTAAAGGGGTAGCGTGCGCACAGGACTTTGATAAACATCAATCCGTGAGTACCCTGGACTATAAGAGGGGTCCAGCACCCTGCTTTGATACCTGAGCGTTGTTGTTGTTGTTTCCTAAGTTTGTCTATATGATGGCCTCCTAATGTGTTCCTGTTCCCTGCATTCCGTACTATCCCGGTCGAGTACTGTGCTGAGCCAAAGTCGTGCCGTGCTGTATACCACGCCTGTCCTGCTCCTCCACGTCTGACGTCTTGCTGCCTAGTTCCAGTCGAGCCTCCCTTGCTACTGTCCGAGCTGCCACAGGTACCCTATACGAACTACAGACATTGACCTGCGCCCTGTTGGCCAGCTGACATACCGTCAAGACAGTACGCTCAGGCCATGGACCCCGCTGGTCGATTCAAGACCATGACAACGTCTCAAGAGATGCGGGCGGATATGCTAGACCTCCGGTCTCGACAGGACCAACTCCTCCAGGCGTTGAACATTCTTGCACGTCGGCAGGAGGCACAAGCTGCCGTGCCTCCTACTACACCTCCTGTCAGTGTTAATCCTCAGACTACACCTCTTGGCAGTGTTGAACAGCGTGTTTCTTTGCCACTTCCTGACTGCCATTATGGATACGCAAGTACCTGTTGTGGATTTCTGAATCAGTGCCACATCCACTTCAGCCTGTATATTGGGACATTTTCGTCTGATGGCGCAAGGCTCGCTTTCATCATCTCTCACCTCACTGGCAAGGCTCTTGCATGGGCGGACCCTATCTGGGTGAGACAAGGACCAGTGACCCGTGACTTCCATGCCTTCCTCTGGACTTTTCGTATGGTCTTTGAGGAGCCTGGTCGGGTCTCATCTGCATTTGCCTCTTTAATTAACCTACGCCAAGGTGGCACTTCCGTGAGTGAGTACGCCATCCACTTCCGCACCCTGGCAGGAGAGCTGTTATGGAACAATGAGGCCCTGGTGGCTGCATTCGGGCATTGACTGGCTCCTAAAATTAAGGACGAACTTGCCGCTCGAGATCTGCCGTCTACCCTGGATCTACCTCATCCTTCTGTCCGCCGGGATTGATATACGGATCCGAGAAAGCCTCCAAGAGTTTCGTCGGGAGGGAGTTTTTCCTAGTCTGGCTCCTACTTTGCAAAACCCCTGCTGTCCTCAGATGTCGATCCTCCTAAGGAGTCTGTGATAATGTAACAGTGTAAGCAGACGCACTTCTGAACTCTGTCTTTATTGCGGCCTCGGCGACAATCTTGTGCGCCTGTGTCCCCAAAGATCCCAAAGCCTAGGGTTGCTTGGAGTGACAACCTTGGGTAAGAGAGGACTTCCATCTAAATTGTCCATACCTGTGACCATAGTGTCCAGTGAGAGAACGCATCAGGTCTCTGCGTATCTGGACTCTGGATCCCCTGCTAATTTCATCCGTAGAGACCTTGTGGACCTTCTTCAATTACCCACCACCCCTCTGGAGAGCCCGTTGACAGTTGCTTCAGTAAATGGACTACCTCTGCCAGACCCAGTTATAGCTGTGACCAAGTAGGGGCTCTTCACTCCGAACTTCTGTCGATCTATGTCCTATCCAAGGCTGTTAACTATTATTGCTGGGCCTGCCTTGGCTCCGACTGCATGCCCCAGTTCTGGACTGGAATTCTGGGGAGGTTCTCCAGTGGGGCCCTGAGTGTCAAAGCCATTGCCTGGTGCAGATTCGTTCAGCTCAGCCTTCTCTGCCTCGGTCAATGGCAGGATTGCCGGGTCCTTATGCTGCATTTTCGGACGTCTGCAGCAAGAGGGAGGCGGAGACATTGCCTCCACATTGGACGTATGACTGCCCTATCGAACTGATTCCTGCTGCATCTCTTCCTCGTGGTAGGGTATATCCTCTCTCCTTGCCAGAGACTCTGTCCATGTCCACCTATGTGAAGGAGAACTTGGAGAGGGGCTTCATACAAAAGTCGACTACCGAGATCACGGTGAAGAATAAATATCCGTTGCCACTGATCTCTGAACTTTTTTGATCGTATACGTGGTGCCAAGATTTTTTCTAAACTAGACTAGACTAAAGTAAATTTGTATGCGTGCCGGATTACAGATCCGCACAACACAGATCCATAACATGACCATTAACAGTAAGGTGGAATTATACATCAATTTATGATACAGGTGGTCCCTCATATATTCATATGTCTGGTTTTTAACAATTGGAAATGGGCTAGACAATCTCGTACAGCTTTGCACATTGTCAATTTGATGCAATGTGCTGCTCCTGCCTAAATTAGTAATGAATGTGTGACCTCTGAATTTTAATGGACTTTTATTTTTTTAATTTTTTAACTACAAACATTTACCTCTTTCTATTTATGTAGTACTGTATATTTTACAATATGACTGCATAGATTATACTCTGACACATCGGTATTACTACCAGGTTAGCAGGTAGAGCAGCTGAGGGAAGCCAACTGCATTTAAAAGGAGCCTCTGAAGTAAGGTTAAGGTTGGGTTCCCACAGTGCAGATTTGCTGCAGATTTTGCATGTGTTTTTTAAGTCAAAACCAGGAACAGATTCTAAACAGAAGAAATATATAAAGAAAGGCCTTACAGGTCCCCTCTCCTGGATCCAATTCTGGTTTTGGCTTACAAAATGCAGGCAAATTTTGCAGCAAATCTGCACAGTGGGAACCCAGCCTTAGAGGAAGGAGATGAAGGGGAGGCAGTATACAGTGCCCACCAAAAGTGAACGGCGGAGGGTTGAAATTTGGTGGGATTTAATGGGGTCATAAAATCTACCAGTTAACGCAAAAAAAAAAACACCCCCACCACCTTGGCGGCGGTGGGGTGGGCGGGGGCAGCAAAATCTTAAATTGCATCAGGGCTCATTTGAAAGCTCATTTCAATACAAAAACGATGTTGCAAATGATTTTGAGATAGGATTTTTTTGGTGAGCACTGTATAGTGAAATGCAGAGCAAAGAAAGGCCAAGGAGGAGAAGAAAACGCTCAGTGATAATAGTGGTCATTGCAGAGTGGGGCCCCACAATTACTTTTTACGCAGCTTCTCTGAGAGTATCACATATTATGTAACAAGTCATTTTTAATACAGAGATTCCTCCATATACAGTAACTGAAGTTGGTCTTTGTATTGCAGTCTGCAATTTTTGGGCCCTGTAACGGCTTATTTATACTGACTAGCAAAGTGGTTTTCCCCTTAGTGTCAGATGTAATAATGTGCTAGTGCATATCTAGCATTGCATTCAAATGGGAAGTGATGAGATTACAGTTAAAAGCGGGGATTCATTCTTAAATAACAGTTCATTGCTCCTCTTCACAATGCACTCAGCCATTTGCCAAAAAGCTGGTGTGTATGCCTTAAATCATATTGATTCTGACACCTCCATCTGATACTAATAAAAAGTTGGCCAACATGTTTTGAGGATCACCAAACTTCCAGAAATTTTGAATTCCCATTAAAAGTTTTAAATCAGTGTAAATCTGTAAATGTATTTTGTGTAGACCGCATAGGAAGTAAAAAAAAAACTGCTGTGCATGAAAGTGTTAATCCTGTATGAGCTACTTGCTAGCAGGTTTGAGCACTGTTCCACTTTCCAGCTAAGTTTGTTTTAATGGTAAGCGGTACTAGAATCCAGTAAATTCTGTATGCTTCTTATGAGCATTCTCATCATGTAGTATTATCATCTATTTGTATTTTATAACCACTGTGTTTATTACATTTAAAAGTGCGCGCACTAAAGTCTTTGGGTCATGTGTCCTGTGATAGTCACCACTAGGGCCCAAAGGAAACATTTCTAATTTCTAGAAAAAATCTAGCTAATATCTAGGTAAAATATAAACCTGTTGGCTGGAGTGTTTTGTTTTTTTTTCAATTTAAAACAAAAGTTTCAGAAAAGACCATAACCTTGTGAGGACCTGTAAAGGATCTGCCAGGCACAGCTTCGGGGTTAACGCCCATAGGTAATCAGTCGGCACCTGAGTCTATGTCTCTGATACTGACTCCAGCTTCCACCACTCAGGCTGGCAGGCTTAGGAGTGGGAGAGCCTATCGCAGCCTGGCCAGACTCAGATAGCTCCCGCCCTTGGTCTATTTATACCTGCCTTTCCTGTTCCTCCTTTGCTTGTGATTCTTCTCCTGTGGTTTCCTGGCCCAGCTACAGCTTCTGACTATTTGATCCTGCTCCATACTGACCCTGGCTTACTGACTACTCTCCTGCTCTGCGTTTGGTACCTTGTACACTCCTGCTTTGACTCGGCTCGTTCACCTCTCTTGTTGCTCACGGTGTTGCCGTGGGCAACTGCCCAATTTCCCTTAGCTTTGTGTACCCTTGTCTGTTTGTCTCGTGCACTTACTGAGCGTAGGGACCGCCGCCCAGTTGTACCCCGTCGCCTAGGGCGGGTCGTTGCAAGTAGGCAGGGACAGAGTGGCGGGTAGATTAGGGCTCACTTGTCCGTTTCCCTAACCCTATCATTACAGGACCAAGCTATTTTGGACTATTTTTTTGTTTACATAACTGTAAGGGTATGTTCACACGGCTTAGCAAAATATGTCTGAAAATAAGGAGCTGTTTTCAGGTGAAAACAGTTCCTGGTTTTCAGACGTTTTTGCAGCAACTCGCGTTTTTCGCTGCATATTTTACGGACGTAATTGAAGCTTTTTTTCAATGGAGTCAATGAAAAACGGCTCCAAAAAATTCCCAAGAAGTGACATGCACTTCTTTTCACGGGCGTCTTTTTACGCGCTGTAATTTGACAGCGACGCATAAAATTAAGGCTCGTGGGAACAGAACATCTTAAAACCCATTGCAAGCAATGGGCAGATGTTTGTAGGCGTATTAGGGGCATTTTTTCAGGCGTAATTCGAGGCGTAAAACGCCCAAATTACATCTGAAAACAGTGCGTGTGAACATACCCTATGAGTTATGTCCATCACAATGCTCCCTACTTTGTGTGGATCCTACCGCTGCGGCCACTCTAGATGCATGTGTTGCACAAACATTGCACATACACCGCGTTCCAAATTATTATGCAAATGTTATTTTTCGCTGATTTCCCTAAATAGTCGATGCAAATGACAGTCAGTATAATCTTCAAGCCATCAACCGTTGGAGTATAATGCAAATTTTATTGAACAAATCTCCTAATGATAAAAGTTTTTTTTTTAGAAGTAAAAAACTCAAAATGCACTGTTTCAAATTATTATGCACAACAGAGATCAAAACATTTTAAAGGTTGTAAAGAGACCTAAAATGGTAATTTGTTGAATTTGCAGCATCAGGAGGCCATATTTACAGAAATCAAAAGCTCTTTCAATCAAAAAAACATAGCAGGCCAAGTTACATGTTAACATAGGACCCCTTCTTTATATCACCTTCACAATTCTTGCATCCATCTTTGCAGGATGTCAGAATAGCCTCCCAGAACTTCTGTTTTGATGTGAACTGCCTCCCACCCTCATAGATATTTTGCTTGAGGATGCTTCAAAGGTTCTCAATAGGGTTGAGGTCAGGGGAACATTGGGGCCACACCATGAGTTTCTCTCCTTTTATGCCCATAGCAGCCAATGACACAGAGGTATTGTTTGCAGCATGAGATGGTGCATTGTCATGCATGAAGATAATTTTGCTACGGAAGGCACGGTTCTTTTTGTACCACGGAAGAAAGTGGTCAGTCATATAAACTCTACGTACTTTGCAGAGGTCATTTTCACACCGTCAGGGACCCTAAAGGGGCCTACCAGCTCTCTCCCCATGATTTGAGCCCAAAACATGACTCCGCCACCTCCTTGCTGACGTCACAGCCTTGTTGGGACATGGTGGCCATTCACCAACCATCCACTACTCCATCCATCTGGACCATCCAGGGTTGCACGGCACTCATCAGTAAACAACACGGTTTGAAAATTAGTCTTCATGTATTTCTGAGCCCACTGCAACCGTTTCTGCTTGTGAGCATTGTTTAGGGGTGGCCGAATAATAGCTTTATGCACACTTGCAAACCTCTGGAGGATCCTACACCTTAAGGTTCGCGGGACTCCAGAGGCACCAGCGGCTTCAAATACCTGTTTGCTGCTTTGCAATTGCATTTTAGCAGCTGCTCTCTTAATCCTATTAATTTGTCTGGCAGAAACCTTCCTCATTATGCCTTTATCTGAACGACTGTGCTCTGAATCAGCCACAAATTTTTTCACAGTACGATGATCATGCTTAAAGAGACTCTGTCACCAGATTCTCAAATCCCTATCTCCTATTGCATGTGATCGGCGCTGCAATGTAGAGAACAGTAACGTTTAGTTTTTTTTTTAAAC
Source organism: Rhinoderma darwinii (assembly GCF_050947455.1). Lineage (NCBI taxonomy): Eukaryota > Metazoa > Chordata > Amphibia > Anura > Rhinodermatidae > Rhinoderma > Rhinoderma darwinii. Next base: position 229,561,146 of record NC_134688.1, read on the forward strand.
TTTCATTTTTGGCCAAGTTATGAGCTATTTTATATATATGCAAATGAGCTTTGAAATGCACAACTGGGCGTGTTTTTATTCGTATGTCCAACTGGGCGTGTATTGTGTTTTTAACTGGGCGTGTTTACTTGTTTTACTAACTGGGCGTTGTGGAGAGAAGTGTATGATGCTGACGAATCAGTGACCAATAAGCATCATGCACGCCATACGAAAGCGCCATCCATACAGGATCATACATTGACTAAGTGCCTGAGGAATGTCATGGTATTGACCGAAACGTCGCACTTCACTGTCATTGGCTATAAATATAATAAATTATTTAAAGAGACTCTGTCACCACATTATAAGTGCCCTGTCTCCTATATAAGGAGATGGGCGCTGTAATGTAGGTGACAGTAATGCTTTTTATTTAAAAAAAACAATCTTTTTTCACAAAGTTAGGAGCGATTTAAGTTTATGCTAATGAGCTTTCTTAATGCCCAAGTGGGTGTTCTTTTACTTTCGACCAAGTGGGCGTTGTACAGAGGAGTGCATGACGCTGACCAATCAGCATCATGCACTCCTCTCCATTCATTTACACTGCACTAGCGATATAGATATATCGCTATGTGCAGCCTCATACACAAGCCCTAACATTACTAGTGTCCTGATAATGAATACACATGAAATCCAGCCTGGACGTCATGTGTATTCAGAATCCTGACACTTCTGAATCCTTTCTGTAAGATTTCCAGCAAGGGAAACGAAATCTCGTTTACCTCATAATCTCGCGAGATTACGCGCGGCTTGCTGGAATCTCACAGAAAAGATTCAGAAGTGTCAGAATTCTGAATGCACATGATGTCCAGGCTGGAGGTCATGTGTATTCATTATCAGGACACTTGTGTATGTGGCTGCACATCGTTCTAGTAAGAACACTATGTGCTGTCTAAATGAATGGAGAGGAGTGCATGATGCTGATTGGTCACTGATTCGTCAGCATCATACACTTCTCTCCACAACGCCCAGTTAGTAAAACAAGTAAACACACCCAGTTAAAAACACAATACACGCCCAGTTGGACATACGAATAAAAACACACCCAGTTGTCCATTTCAAAGCTCATTTGCATATATATAAAATAGCTCATAACTTGGCCAAAAATGAACGTTTTTTTAAACAAAAACACGTTACTGTTATCTACATTGCAGCGCCGATCACATGCAATAGGAGATAGGGATTTGAGAATCTGGTGACAGAGCCTCTAAGTTTTCTTAAAATAGGTATTGCACTATTTCACGCTTTTCGGCAGCAGAGAGATCCTTTTTCTTTCCCATATTGCTTGAAACCTGTGGCCTGCTTAATAATGTGGAACGTCCTTCTTAAGTAGTTTTCCTTTGATTGGGCACCCCTGGCAAACTAATCACAGGTGTCTGAGATTGATTACAATGATCGAAAGAGCCCTAAGACACAATACCATCCATGAGTTTAATTGAAAAACTAATAATTAAATGTTTATGACACATAAATCCAATGTGCATAATAATTTGGAACATGGTGTAGAGTTAAGACTTATACCTCACTCACTCCAGAATGTTTTAATATTAGAACGTATTTAAACTGTGGAAGTGACTATGTCATCTATTTATTACAATGCCCTTGCAACCTTCAGTAAATTGGAAGAACGACCCAATCGTTATGCTGTAGAGTTAATAAGCATCGGTCAAATATTTATAATGGTTTTCCCAAACACAGTGTATCACACCATTGATCACTGGCACATGAATGTAAGTTCGATAACATTTTGCTTAGACCTATTGAGCAAATTCCGCTAGGTACAGCAAATAGATTCAGTCGTCTTAAGCAGCGAGAGAACTACTGGATTTACAAATTATCATGTCTACACCCAGGTGGATTAAATGACATTACTGAGACTTCTTTAGATTAACATTGTGTTTTATCCAATTTTTTTTATTTATTTTTTAAATATCCTTATTACATACAGTGAAGGAAATAAGTATTTGATCCCTTGCTGATTTTGTACGTTTGCCCACTGTCAAAGACATGAACAGTCTAGAATTTTTAGGCTAGGTTAATTTTACCAGTGAGAGATAGATTATATAAAAAAAAATAAAGAAAATCACATAGTCAAAATTATATATATTTATTTGCATTGTGCACAGAGAAATAAGTATTTGATCCCCTACCAACCATTAAGAGTTCAGCCTCCTCCAGACCAGTTACACGCTCCAAATCAACTTGGTGCCTGCATTAAAGACAGCTGTCTTACATGGTCACCTGTATGAAAGACTCCTGTCCACAGACTCAATTAACCCCTTCCCTCTTTAGCCACTTTTGACCTTCCTGACCGAGCCTCATTTTTCAAATCTGACATCTGTCACTTTATGTGGTAATAACTCCGGAATGCTTTCACCTATCCAAGCGATTCTGAGATTGTTTTCTCGTGACACATTGGACTTTATGTTACTGGCAAAATTTGCTCGATATGTTCAGCATTTAATTGTGAAAAACACCAAAATTTAGCGAAAAATTGCAAAAATTAGCATTTTTCTCAATTTAAATGTATCTGCTTGTAAGACAGGCAGTTATACCACACAAAATTGTTTCTAATTAACATCACCCATATGTCTACTTTAGATTGGCATCGTTTTTTGAACATCCTTTTATTTTTCTATGACCTCACAAGGCTTAGAACTTTAGCAGCAATTTCTCACATTTTCAAGAAAATTTCAAAAGGCCATTTTTACAGGGGCCAGTTCAGTTGTGAAGTGGCTTTGAGGGCCTTATATATTAGAAACCCCCAAAAAGTCACCCCATTTTAAAAACTTCACCCCTCAAAGTATTCAAAACAGCATTTAGAAAATGTCTTAACCCTTTACACATGTCACAGGAATTAAAGCAATGTAGAGGTGAATTTTACAAATTTCATATTTTTTTGCAGAAATAAATTTTTAGTACAATTTTTTTTATAACACAGAAGGTTTTACCAGAGAAATGCAACTCAATATTTGTTGCCCAGTTTCTGCAGTTTTAGGAAATATCCCACATGTGGCCGTAGCGTGCTACTGGACTGAAGCACCGGCCTCAGAAGCAAAGGAGCACCTGGTGGATTTTGGGGCCTTATTTTTGTTAGAATAAATTTTAGGCACCATGTCAGGTTTGAAGGGCTCTTGCGGTGCCAAAACAGTCAAAATCCCCCAAAAGTGACCCCATCTGGGAAACTACACACCTCAAGGAAATTATCTAGGGGTACAGTGAGCATTTTGACCGCACAGCTTTTTTACAGAAATTATTAGAAGTAGGCCGTGAAAATTAAAATCAACATTTCTTCAAAGAAAATGTAGGTTTAGCGATTTTTTTTCTCATTTTCACAAAGACTAAAGGAGAAAAAGCACCGTAAAATTTGTAAACCAATCTCTCCCGAGTAAAACAATACCCCACATGTGGTAATAACCGGTTGTTTGGAGACACGGCGAGGCTGAGAAGGGAAAGAGCGCTATTTGGCTTTTGGAGCTCAAGTTTAGCAGGAATGGTTTGTGGAGGCCATGTCACATTTACAAAGCCCCTGAGGGGACAAAACAGTGGAAACCCCCCACAAGTGACCCCATTTCGGAAACTACGCCCATTGAGGAAATTATCTAGGGGTATAGTGAGCGTTTTGACCCAACAGGTTTTTTGCATAAATTATTGGAAATAGGCCCTGAAAATGACAATCTAAATTTTTTCAAAGAAAATGTAGGTTTAGCTAATTTTTTCTCATTTCCACAAGGACTGAAGGAGAAAAAGCACCGTAAAATTTGTAAACCAATCTCTCCCGAGTAAAACAATGCCCCACATGTGGTAATAAACGGTTGTTTGGAGACACGGCAGGGCTGAGAAGGGAAAGAGCGCTATTTGGCTTTTGGAGCTCAAGTTTAGCAGGAATGGTTTGCGGAGGCCAGGTCACATTTACGAAGTCCCTGAGGAGACAAAACAGTGGAAACCCCCCACAAGTGACCCCATTTTGGAGACTACACCCATTGAGGAAATTATCTAGGGGTATAGTGAGCTTTTTGACCCCACATGTTTTTTGCAGAAATTATTGGAAGTAGGCCCTGAAAATGACAATCTAAATTTTTTCAAAGAAAATGTAGGTTTAGCTTATTTTTACTCATTTCCACAAGGACTGAAGGAGAAAAAGCACCACAAAATTTGTAAAGCAATTTCTCCCGAGTAAAACAATGCCCCACATGTGGTAATAAACGGCTGTTTGGAGACACGGCTTGGCTTAGAAGGGAAAGAGCGCTATTTGGCTTTTGGAGATCACATTGAGCAGGAATGGTTTGCGGCGGCCATGTCACATTTGCAAAGCCCCTGAGGGGAAAAAACAATGAAAACGCCCAAAAAGTGACACCATTTAGGAAACTACACCTCTTGAGGAATTCATCTAGGGGCGTAGTGAGCATTTTGACCCCACAGATGTTTCATAGAATTTATTAGAATTGGGCAGTGAAAATAAAAACAATCCTTTTTCTTCAATAAGACGTAGCTTTAGCGCAAATTTTTTCATTTTCGCAACAAATAAAGGAAAAAAAAGAACCCAACATTTGTAAAGCAATTTCTACCGAGTACGGCAATACCCCATATGTGGTCATAAACTGCTGTTTGGGCACACGGCAGGGCTCAGAAGGGAAGGACCGCCATTTGGAGTGCAGATGTTTCTGGATTGGTTTCTGGGCGCCTGTGGGCCCAAAACAGTGGAAACCCCCCAGAAGTGACCCCATTTTGGAAACTACACCCCTCAATGCTTTTACCTAGGGGTGTAGTGAGCATGTTAACCCTGCAGGTGTTTTGTAGAAATTAGTGTGAACTCGATGTTGCAGAGTGAAAATGGGATTTTTTCCACAGATATGTGGACAATATGTGGTGCCCAGCTTGTGCCACCATAACGAGACAGCTCTCTAATTATTATGCTGGGTTTCCTGGTTTTAGAAACACCCTACATGTGGCCCTAATCTCTTGCCTGGACAGTCGACCAGGCTCAGGAGTGAAAGCGTACCATGTAAAATTGAGGCCTAATTTGGCGATTTACAAAGTATTGGTTCACAACTGCAGAGGCTCAGATGTCAAATAATAAAAATAAACCCCTGGGAAGTGACCCCACTATGGAAACTGCACCCCTCAAGGCATTTATTAAGGGGTGTAGTGAGCATTTTCACCCCACAGATCTTTTCCATAAATGAATGCGCTGTGGATGGTGCAAATTAAAAATTTATATTTTTCCCTAGATATGCCATTCAGTGGCAAATATGTCGTGCCCAGCATATGCCACTGGAGACACACACCCCAAAAATTGCTAAAAGGGTTCTCCCGGGTATGACGATGCCATATATGTGGAAGGAAACTGCTGTTTGGGCACGCTGTAGGGTTCAGATGGGAGGAAATGCCATTTGGCTTTTGGAGCGTGGATTTTGCTTGGTAGTAGTTTTGTTTGGAGTCTTACTGGTGTTTCCGTTTATAATGTAGGGCATATGTAAGCCGAGCGGAGTATATAAGGGGCATAGTCAGGTGGTATAATAACGGGGTAAAAAAAAACAATAAAATAATCCATAGATGTGTGTTACGCTGTGAAGCAATCCTTTCTGCACAGGCCGGTGTCGCACTGATAAATGGTGTCATTTCTTATCCCCCTTTTGGTCCACACTCCGCGCCTTTGTAGTTTGGGGAATTTTGCTGGGAAAGTGTTGTCCTGGTATAATACGGGCACCGTCGCTTCCAGCGGATATGTTTGGGCCCTCCCTTTCCTGGTTCCCTAATTTTAGGTCCTTGAAAAATCGCCTCTTCAAACAGAAGAAATGTTCCCCTCGGGCACAACTGCATATTTTTTTATTTCCTGACTTATTGGAGCCATAACTAATTTTATTTTTCATAGACGTAGCGGTATGAGGGCTGGTTTGTTGCGGGATGAGCTGTAGTTATTATTGGTACCATTTTGGGGTACATGCGACTTTTTGATCACCTTTTATCCTATTTTTTGGGATGCCAGGTAAACAAAAAAACGCAATTCTGGCATAGCTTTTTTCGGTTTTTTTTTATACAGCGTTCACCATGCGTTATAAATTACATGTTAACTTTATTCTGCGGGTCAGTACGATTCCGGCGATACCTAATTTATAGAACTTTTTCATGTTTTACAACTTTTTTGCACAATAAAATTACTTTTGTAAAAAGAATGTATTTTTTCTGTCGCCAAGTTGTGAGAACCATAACTTTTTAATTTTTTTGTCGACGGAGGTGTATGAGGGCTTGTTTTTTGCGGGACGAGCTATAGTTTTTATAGGTACCATTTTTGGATACGTGCGACTTTTTGATCACTTTTTATTCTAATATTTGTAGGGCAAAGTGACCAAAAAACAGAAACTCTGGTAACGTTTTTTACGGTTTTTTTTACGCTGTTCACCGCGTGCAATAAATAATATAATATTTTGATACCTCCGGTCGTTACGGTCGTGGCGATACCAAATACATATGGTTTATTATTATTTTTCAATAATAAAGGACTTGATAAGAGTAAAAGGGGGATTGTGTTTTATTTGATTACTTGAAACTTTTACTGTTTTCAAACTTTTATTTTGTGCACTTTTTTTTACACTTTTTTATACTTTTTTTACACTTTTTCTCAAGTCCCACTAGGGGACTTGAAGTTCCAACGGTCAGATTTTTTTTTTTCTAATACATTGCACTACCTATGTAGTGCAATGTATTAGATCTGTCAGTCATTCACTGACAGCAAGCCGATTAGGCTTCGCCTCCCGGCGGGGCCTAAATCGGCTTCCGTAATGGCAGAGCAGGAGACCATTGTGTCTCCTGTTGCCATAACAGCAGTCGCCAGTCCCGATTGCCTGTCAGGGCTGGCGATCTGCTAGTAACCGCTACGATGCAGCAATCGCTTTCGATTGCTGCATCGAAGGGGTTAATGGCAGGGATCGGAGCTAGCTCCGGTTCCTGCCGTTACAGGTGGATGTCAGCTGTACAGTACAGCTGACTTCCACCGCTGATGACGCCGGATCAGCTCCTGACCCGGCGCCATCTTGCCGACAGCTACGGAAGCCGATCAGGCTCCGCCGCCGGGCGGATCTTGACCGGCTTCGGTGCTAGGCAGACCGGGAGGCCAGTATTAGGCCTCCGGTTGCCATTGCAGCCACCGGAACCCCGGCAATTTCATTACTGGGGTTCCGATGAGCTGCAAACACCTTAAGTGCAGCGATCGCGTTTGAGCGCTGCACTTAAGGGGTTAATGGCGGGGATCGAAGCTAATTTCGGTCCCCGCCGTTACAGTCGGATGTCAGCTGTAAGATACAGCTGAGATCCGGTGATGATGGGACCGGCTCAGCTTCTGAGCCGGTCCCAAACATTTGACGTACATGTACGGCAAGATGCTGGAAGTCAGTACTTTCCATGACGTACATGTACGGCAAATGTCGGGAAGGGGTTAATCAGTCTGACTCTAACCTCTACAACATGGGCAAGACCAAAGAGCTTTCTAAGGATGTCAGGGACAAGATCATAGACCTGCACAAGGCTGGAATGGGCTACAAAACCATAAGTAAGACGCTGGGTGAGAAGGAGACAACTGTTGGTGCAATAGTAAGAAAATGGAAGACATACAAAATGACTGTCAATCGACATCGATCTGGGGCTCCATGCAAAATCTCACCTCGTGGGGTATCCTTGATCCTGAGGAAGGTGAGAGCTCAGCCGAAAACTACACGGGGGGAACTTGTTAATGATCTCAAGGCAGCTGGGACCACAGTCACCAAGAAAACCATTGGTAACACATTACGCCGTAATGGATTAAAATCCTGCAGTGCCCGCAAGGTCCCCCTTCTCAAGAAGGCACATGTACAGGCCCATCTGAAGTTTGCAAATGAACATCTGGATGATTCTGAGAGTGATTGGGAGAAGGTGCTGTGGTCAGATGAGACTAAAATTGAGCTCTTTGGCATTAACTCAACTCGCCGTGTTTGGAGGAAGAGAAATGCTGCCTATGACCCAAAGAACACCGTCCCCACTGTCAAGCATGGAGGTGGAAACATTATGTTTTGGTGGTGTTTCTCTGCTAAGGGCACAGGACTACTTCACCGCATCAATGGGAGAATGGATGGAGCCATGTACCGACAAATCCTGAGTGACAACCTCCTTCCCTCCACCAGGACATTAAAAATGGCTCGTGGCTGTGTCTTCTAGCACCACAATGACCCGAAACATACAGCCAAGGCAACAAAGGAGTGGCTCAAAAAGAAGCACATTAAGGTCATGGAGTGGCCTAGCCAGTCTCCAGACCTTAATCCCATCTAAAACTTATGGAGGGAGCTGAAGATCCGAGTTGCCAAGCGACAGCCTCAAAACATTAATGATTTACAGATGATCTGCAAAGAGGAGTGGGCCAAAATTCCATCTAACATGTGTGCAAACCTCATCATCAACTACAAAAAATGTCTGACTGCTGTGCTTGCCAACAAGGGTTTTTCCACCAAGTATTAAGTCTTGTTTGCCAAAGGGATCAAATACTTATTTCTCTGTGCACAATGCAAATAAATATATATAATGTGATTTTCTTTTTTTTTTATATAATCTATCTCTCACTGGTAAAATTAACCTAGCCTAAAAATTCTAGACCGTTCATGTCTTTGACAGTGGGCAAACGTACAAAATCAGCACGGGATCAAATACTTATTTCCTTCACTGTATGTACCCCTTGATAAAGCTACTTGTGAAACACGCATCGGGGCGCTTTCTAGACACATATCTACCACACGAATTGGTAAGATATTGATTGTATATCTTTATTCTTAGATGTATTCCTACCTTTACTTACTTCCCATATACCCTCATACTCACAGGTGTTTTCACCTTATACCTTTTCTCTACTTAGATTTACCTCTATCCTTCTTTGACTGCAATTACCATTTTGCATTGTTATGAACCATTTTTGGGTCAATACACAGGTTTTATATGCACCCTATGTATTCATTTCAGTAATATCTATCCATTCCATTGATGTAATATATGTGATATATATGCCCTCACTAAGTGGTGTTGTTTAAATACTATTTTTGTGTAGCCTATATACAGTTATTTGTGTTTGGATCTCCTGTATATTTTAAACATTTGTCTTTTTTCTACTAATAAGGCCTCATGCGCACGAACTTATTTTTTTCCTCCCGTAAATACGGGTCCTTGGTCACACGTATTCGACCCGTATTGCACCAGTATTTACGGACCCGTGCCCATAAATACGGGTCCGGTGTCACCAGTATTCCACCTGTATTTATGGGCACGTTTTCGCTGCAAAATTGCACTGCACTAATCGGCAGCCCCTTCTCTCTATCAGTGCAGGATAGAGAGAAGGGGCAGCCCTTTCCGCAGTAAAAGTAAAAGAAATTCATACTTACCCGGCCATTGTCTTGGTGACGCGTCTTTTTTTCGACATCCAGCCCGACCTCCTTGGATAACGCGGCAGTCCATGTGACCGTTGCAGCCTGTGATTGGCTGCAGCGGTCACATGGGCTGAAACGTCATCCCAGGAGGCCGGACTGGAGGAAGAAGCAGGGAGTTCTGGGTAAGTATGAACGTCTTTTTTTTTTACGCGTTGATCTATATTATGATCGGTAGCGCTGTCCAGGGTGCTGAAAGAGTTACTGCCGATCGTTTAACTCTTTCAGCACCCTGGACAGTGACTATCCACTGACGTCGCGTGGCAACGCTCCCGTAATTATTGGTGCACACACGTAGTCACCCATAATTACGGGAGCCCCGTAGACTTCTATGGGCCTGCCCGTGCCGTAATTACGGCCTAAAATAGGACATGTTCTATATTTTTTAACGGCCAGGGCACCTTCCCTTAAGCATACGGGGAGGTACCCATGGCCAACAGAAGCCTATGGGCCCGTAATTACGGACGTTTTTACTTTCGTGTGCATGGGGCCTAAAATTTAGATTTTCTACAACTATATAGCATATGACTCCTTGTCCTCTTGTTTATATATACATTATCTTTTGGCGTTTCTATTTCATTTATTAAAGGACAGGTGTCGCGAAAAAAATTTTTTTTATATAAATTTGCTTTTAGTGTGTTATTAAAATAAATTTTATTCATTTGTGTTTTACTTTTTTCTTACTTTTACTTCTCTATGGGGGCTGCCATTTTTTTTTTTGCATCTCTTTATGTGACGATTAACGACACATACAGAGATGGAATACGGCACATACATCCCCATAGAGAATGCGAACGGGAGCCGTTCCATTCACTATAGTGTACACCGTCTGTGTGGGAACGGCGCATGCGCCGCTCCCACACAGTCCAAAAGGAAGGTCTTCGGCCGAGCGACATCCGGCGCCATTTTCATGTGGACCGGAAGCCGCGGCCGGACAGTAAGATGAGTTCTTCCGGTCGCGGCTTCCGGACATATGATCAGAAGCAAGGACTAGAAGCGGAGGGAGCGGCGGTGGAAGGAGCAGGTAAGTTATGTTTGTGTATGTTCGTGTTTTACTGTGTGATTACCACTGTATGTAAGCCTACGACACTGTGCATTCGCTCAAAAAATGGCGGCACACAGTGTAGGAGGTTTGAACATTCAACCCCCTCCTTTCTCCTGGCACTAGCCAGGACAAAGGAGGGGGATTAATTGAGCACACTAGAGCGAGTTGTGTCTTCTCCAATTTTGCAGCATAAAGCAATGAGGTTGCTTTACCACATGCCAATGCTGCAATTTTGGGAATTGCTCCCTCTAGTGACCAGCACAGGGAAATGTTATAAATTAGAATCTAATTTATAATATTTCCTGACTTGTGAAAAAAATTAGAACAATGTGTAATTATGTATATACTAACTGTTTAACTAAAAAAAAATATATATATAATTTTCTAGCGACACATTCCCGTTAAAGAGGTCTATTGCCATATTTTGGAAACACCTAGCCGACGTCCTAACTCTGTCCCAGGAGACATATGTTCATTCTAAATATAAATAAATATGCATTACTGCTAAATCTACTTACAATAGGGAGGTTCTTAGTGCACGTTTTTGATCAAAAAGTATTTGCCCACCTGCCACGACAAGGCACCCTCTATAGGTGGGAACCTACGCTGCACATACACCCAGAACTGGGACTAAGCCTACATATATACCTGGGGATGGTAGGATCCAGCATTGAACTAATTAAAATCAGCCAGGGCAGAATGGGAGGAGTGCAAGAACAAAAATGGAGGCAGTCACTAATCCCACGTATATGGATCCCATAAACACAACAAAAAAATTGAACAGCACATTCCAACAAAATGATACAAAACGTGTATGCAGGTGCGAGAACACCTGTGACTGCAAATATACAGCAGACAAAGAAATGGCGACAGCACACTGTGAACACTAATGCCACCTAAGCCACTAAATATAAATAAATATGCATTACTGCTAAATCTACTTATAATAGGGAGGTTCTTAGTGCACATTTTTGATCAAAAAGTGTTTGGCCACCTGCCACGACAAGGCGTTCTTGCACTCCTCCCATTCTGCCCTAGGTGATTTTAATCAGTTCAATGCTGGATCCTACCATCCCCAGGTATATATGTAGGCTTAGTCCCAGTTCTGGGTGTATGTGCAGCGTAGGTTCCCACCTTACAGAGGTCGCCTTGTAGTGGCAGGTGGGCAAACACTTTTTGACCAAAATGTGAACTAAGAACCTCCCTATTGTAAGAAGATTTAGCAGTAAGGGCATGACCACACATGGCGGAATTCCTCCGCAACTGTCCGCATCAATGCCGCACCTAATCCGGGTTGCGGATTACGGCTGCGGATCTGCACAAAATGTGCAGAAAATTGATGCGGACTAGCTGCTGCGGACTGCGGGAAAAGTGCTTCCCTTCTCCCTATCAGTGCAGGATAGAGAGAAGGGACAGCACTTTCCCTAGTGAAAGTAAAAGAAATTCATACTTACCGCCCGTTGTCTTTATGACGCGTCCCTCCTTCGGCATCCAGCCCGACCTCCCTGGATGACGCGCCAGTCCATGTGACCGCTGCAGCCTGTGCTTGGCCTGTGATTGGCTGCAGCCGTCACTTACACTGAAACGTCATCCTGGGAGGCCGGACTGGAGACAGAAACAGGGAGTTCTCGGTAAGTACGAACTTCATTTTTTTTTACAGATACATGTATATTGAGATCGGTAGTCACTGTCCCGGGTGCAGAAACAGTTACTGCCGATCGCTTAACTCTTTCAGCACCCTGGACAGTGACTATTTACTGACGTCTCCTAGCAACGCTCCCGTCATTACGGGAGCCCCATTGACTTCCTCAGTCTGGCTGTAGACCTAGAAATACATAGGTCCAGCCAGAATGAAGAAATGTCAAGTAAAAAAAGCAAGACGCATCCGCAGCACACATGACATGTGCATGACAGCTGCGGACTTCATTGCGGAACTTTGAATCTCCATTGAAGTCAATGGAGAAATTCCGCCATGAGTCCGCCACTGCTCCGCAACAGACAGAGCATGCTGCGGACACCAAATTCCGCTCCGCAGCCTATGCTCCGCAGCGGAATTGTACGCATCGTGTAAACGAACACTGCTAAATTAAAGTGAAAGTCAATGTAGAAACGGCTCCGCTGCGGATTAACGCTGCGGAGTGTCCGCAGCGGAATTTAAGTGCAATTCCGCCATGTGTGAACCCGCCCTAATGCATATTTATTTATATTTAGTGGCATTAGTGTTCGCAGTGTGCTGTCACCATTTTTGTGTGTGCTATCTATCTATCTATCTATCTATCTATCTATCTATCTATCTATCTATCTATCTATCTATCTATCTATCTATCTATCTATCTATCTATCTATCTATCCATGATTTGGTTGGCATACCGGGGGCTTCTGGATGTGATGTGACTTAGAGCTGCAGTGCCCACCACCTGCTGAACATCTACACTGGGCTCCCGCTCCTCTGCACGGTGACGGTGTGGTCGGAGCTTCCCGGGAACTGCAGGCGCGCCCCCGTCCTTGTCCCCGCCGCCCCCTCTCTTCGCAGCCCACGTGAGGCAGACTGCTTCACTCACTGCAAGCCCGGACCCTCCAAGTCATTGAGCGGCCAGCAGCGCCGGAGACAGGAGGAGGCAGCGGCTCTCAGTGTGGAGGAGGCACGTCCCGTCCTCACCCCGGTCACAACGTCCGTCAGTGTCTGTGTCACTCGGCTACAGCTCCCTTGCCCTGTGCGCCGGGTGTGGAGGTGGGTGGCATCCTGAGTGTGGGCACGGGGAGGACGCCGCTGAAGGATATTACTGTCGCCGGTGGCAGCAGATTGTTACAGGAGCGCTCACACAAACTTGGCCACTTCAGGACCAGCGAGCGGAGCTCTGTTACATGGATGAGGGGCGCCTGGTCTGGACGGGGTCACTGGGATTATAGGTCTTTCATTTCAGCATTGCTTTATGCCCTGGGCACCAAGTTTCTTCTCCGCACCTCTACCCAGTCTGTAGCCAGCCGGGATTAGGAGCTGGCGATATCCATCTTCCAAGTCTCTCGCAAGATCCAGACTGATAAAGGAATATGCACATTCTTTTACAAACTTCGTAACCCTTCATTCCCTGCAGTCAGATACTTCATAGACTATATGGCCAGAGGCTTTGGGTGCCTGGACATGGTTTCGGAAAAGTGAATTCTCTTTGGTGGCCTTGGATGATACACCTACACGGAAAAAGTGCTAAATAGAGAGTCTTTGTGCATTTCCGAATAATAACTCAGCCACACGCATGCCCCGCCCCCGAGGAGCGCATAGCGGGATCGTGTGACTGCACACAGTGCACAATGAGGAGCGCCCGATTTTTGAGGTAGGATCCCTCTTTCTTTCATGAAAGAAAAGGCCACGACTTATGCTGTGCATTGAATGAGGTAGAATCAATGCCATGTGAAGCTGGCGACTGGTATTATGTCTCTAAATGAACAATGAGTAGATATAACTAGCGAATGTAGAAAGAAGCAAGCAGCTAGTTACAACCAGAGAGCTTGCCAGTGGAGCTGGACACTGTTTATGTGGCACCCTAGACTAAGGTGCCAGATTGTCACTATGACTGCCAGGAGAAGATGCCCAGGGCTGTTGTGGAGCTTCACTCACTACCAGAGCCACTACAACAACTGCTACATTTACTGCTGCCTTCTGATTCTCATCACTGCCAAGGGTGAGTGACATCTAGCAGTAACACTATTCACAGGCATATGCATGGCATGGGACTGTAACCAAAGGGTAGGACTATCAGATGTTACAGACGTCTTTAATGTCAATGCAGAAAGTTCTTCCATTATTGCACATGTTGCCTGTGCTTGTCTTCATGCCCTGCTTATGTACAGTAATGATCATATGGTAAACTGTATTACATGGCAAATATAAAGTGTGGGTATTCTGAGCGTCCCCTGGCACAGAGTATCTACTGTCACATTGATCTGTCTTGCAGATGGTAGTGGTCAATGTTTTATAGGAGCTGGTGGGCTTCAGTGTTGTGTGCTAGGACATAAACTGTCATATCAACTAACACATGTTCTCTTAATGTGGTCTTTCTGGTAAGGGGGCAACATGTTTGGATGGAGAAACTGAAATGGGTTATGGGATGCCACCTACATGCCATTCTTCCTGTAATCGTTACCCCTTCTGGATTAAGATTAACTCTTTCATTCATTAAATATGATAGTTTAAGGAAAGCGTAGTATCATCATGGGACAACATGATTCAATAGATGGGTCTCTACATAGGGATTTGTGCACTGTTGAGCTTTGTCTCTTCACATCCCCGCTGCCTGCTAATGTTATTTAAAGGAGCGGGTCATGTGTAGCATTGCATACTAATAGAAAAGCAAAGAGTTAATGTGATTACAAGGTCCATTTGTTGCATGATTGAAATGCAAAATGCCATACAGCTGGAAGGGTAGGGCAAACAGTTGGATGGATGCGGAAATATGAAATGTATCCATTTCTACTGATAAACAACCGTTTGTACTGAAATCCCTAAAGCAATAATAATCTAGTTTGGAATTTGGCTAGAGAAAGGCAAGTGGGCATGGATGGCATTGTCTGCAAGTCCTATTGAAGACTATGGGCAGGATGATGTAGTTGCCCAGTTCTGAACAAATACAGTGTATCAAATGTGTGTGTGATCCATATATCTGTGTATTTGTAAATATGTGTTTCCTTATTTATAAATAGATGTTTGTGTCTCATATGAGCCATTGCCTTCCATTGACTGCAGAAAATTGGACCTTTATGACAGTGTATTAAGATTTTCTGTTGCAATGAGAATGTTTGGAGAGTCTAGACAGACCATGAACTGATTCTGGTATATCTTCTGTCTGTTTGGAAAATGTAATTGATTTCTGAAAATGCTAATGTAGTCCCTACACGACACAAAAATCAGACACTCGCATGTCAAGGTAGAATATTGACTCCCTAGGGAACGGCGTCTCTACTGTATGTAATGAAGGGCAAAGACATGATCACTTGTCATTTCTGCTGAGAAAACAAAAAGTGCAATGAAAGGCCAACACGTCGGCGGCATTTGTCCTCTGGCGTTTTTTAGAATAAGTCTGCTTTTACTATTGCGGGAATGAGCAGCTGCATTCCCACAGTTTGCTTCAATTGTTCATCTGTGTTATGCAGGGATCAGCATCCCTATCAATACTGCATTTCTTTACATGGTCTTCATTTCATATTGAATCATTGGTTGTGACTTTTACATGCAGCAAATATATAACGCTGGAAATATGCGCCATAATTATGAACAGATGACGTACATTTCTAGGACATTATTTCTCTTCTGTCTTTGGGAAAGTTAGGTACTGTAGTGTTGTGTCACATATTTATCTAAGGGATATTCCATTACTTTACTGTGAAATATGAACCGCAGGTTACACCTGTCATTGACTCTTCACAAAGAAACAGTTGCATAGCGCTCTTGTTTTCTATAAGTGTCTTATGCCACACTGTTAAAAATGGCGTTCTGACCGATAAAGGGAATAGTCGTTTCTAACTATTTTCCGGACACATGAAGTCTACTGTATTAAGTAGCCATTGATTCGTTTCTTACACACAGCAAATCTTTCTCTTTCTTGGTTCATTGTAATATTACTGACTTGATGTGTGAGTTCAGAATAATGCCAGAAACTGTATAAAATACAGATGAAGCAGAGCTGGGTTTGTCATTTAACTGTTCCTTTTATGACCCTAGTACTCATTGAGATGATTAAACTTAGTAGGTCTACCTGCAATACTCTGAGGACGCATTGGGATTTAAGAATGAGATGTGACAAATGACAAACTCAGATCTGCTACATCTGTACCTAACATGGCACATTACCATCTGGTGTAACTCATAGACATGGATGGCAAGCTATGCTGGTGTTAACATTACTGCTGTATGTTAATGGTGAACTCAAACACGTGAATGACAATATTATATTACGTATGCTCTTTTTGGATCTTGCTGTTACATAGAGAGAAGTATTCTTCAAGGAATCCCTAAAATATTAACTATTTTTTTTAATTAAACCTTATTTATAATGAATTTCTTTTCTGATATAAATTGCGTTTAAGATATGTCATCGTGTAGAGTTTTCCATTATTTAATAAATGCACTTTTATGTTTGCAGTATTTATTTAGGAGTTCTCTTGGGCTCTTCCTTCACTGCAATCATATCCTTTGTCAATAGGGAGCATGCAGGAACTGTTCCCTTGCCCAGGCCCTTTGTCTACATATCAGATGGCACATTGGATTAATTTTAGCCATATTTGCCATTTGTTTTATAGTCGCTAGTACTAAATAGTGTTGCATCACATGTTCATTAATAGTTTCCCTGGTTAGGCTCTGTTCACATCTGCACTAGCTTTTCCGGTTTTCTGTTCCATCATAAGAATATAAAGAAAAATGGAATGTCGGTTTCGTTGTATGGGTTTTGTCGGGTTTCTGTCATGGTTCCACCAAATATGACGAAGTCTGCAACACAGGCTCCAATCGGAGCCTCCAACATAGATGTGCTTACATGGACATACAGGGTAGAGACCCATAGCAACTCCTTGTCAAGTGGCTGTAAAATATACTATACAGTATATAGTTACTGCCGTAAATATAGGTTATGGCTGAGTTCATAGGATTATAAACTAATGATAAAAGTTGCCATATTTCCTGAACACATAATTGGCTCATGGTACATGTACGGTGGCACAAGGAGTCCCTGTGGATATTTACTACAGAGCCATAAAAACTCAGTGTACTGCTGTGTAGTGCCTCCCTACGGCACCATTTTATGGAGGTCTTCTGTCATAGAAGCAATTATTCTAGGTGAGATTATCTCTGTATTATGGCATCTGATGGAGCATTCCACATCAATATCCTCAAAGTTCCCCTGCATGAAATTCAAGACATACAGAGGTATAGTAGTGCCCCATAGACTATAAGTGCCACTTTACAACTTGTATAAAGCCATCATAAGGCCATGTGCAAGAGTCCTTACTTTTCTATGCATATGTAGCTTTACTTGATAAGCACCCGCTGGAATGGGGTTTATGGCTAATAAGTGGCTCCACTTTAACATGTTTCCCAATACACTGTCTATAACGCAGGAGATGTCTGTCTATTGTCTATGGAGGGATTTCACATAATGTAGGGCGCTTTTACTTCTCTAATGTCCTCCGTTTACAGGATCTCCCCCTACTGGTGTGTCTAGTTTTCAGCATCAGTAGCATCAACAGCAGCATGGCAGTGATGCCAGCCACCTATTTCTATACAATCCACTGTAAGATTTCACAGTAAACCAGTCGGAAAAGGCATTTAGGACTTGTTTACATGGCACATTGTTAGATCTCTTCCGTAGTTGGGTCCTTACTTTAGGATGTTGAGGGTAATTTTCATATCTCTAACCAGGTTCCTCTAAACTCAGATGGACTTGATGGAATGTGTTGACCATCATTTTCACTATTCTAACCATTACCTAGAATATATAATAATGTAGCGTCTTCCGTCTTGTCCTTGCTTCCTGGCACAGAGTATATTAGGGTGAATGTTCTGAGGAGACGTCTTGGTTGATTAAAACTATGACTTCATCTTTCCTTTGTTATTTCTCCAGATATGTATTTATCTGTTATATAAGGACAATTGCTTGTTGCAAATCATGTATAAGATACATGAGTGTATTTTTACAGGTCACAGAACCTCAGGGGGATTTCTAGTATTCTTACAATTTATAGTATGTGGTCCATTTTTCCTTATAAAGCACACTTCTTATCTATTTATTAATTGATTTATAGGAAACACACTCATACATTTCACAAAAAAGTTCTGCAGCAGCCGTATTATTATGGTTCTGCGGCAGCTGAGGCACAGTAGTGCATCAATGGATATTTTTTATATGATATCCTTAGATCATATTGTTTTTATTATACCACCCCATGAGTTCTTGAAACGGCAGTATTTGATTCAAATGAGGCAATATTTACAACACTTGGTATGACATGGCATTACTAGTTGGAGAGCAAAATTTTTATCAGCGGCTCATTTCAGTCCCCATTCATCATGTAATTTTATTAGAGTTACTTATAAACGCATTCAATGTATTAAGGGACATCAGTCATTCATTGAATTCAATTGTATCCCTCACAGCACATGTACATAAGCACAAACCCAATACTCTTTTTAATTATCTGTATACTGTGGGGTTTTGTTAAAGAGGTTTCCTGGTTTTATGTAAATAATGCTTAATCACTGTATAATTAATTATGCAAATTTCTAATATACTTTCTCATTTACAAATTTCTAATTTATTAAAAGATGTTTTCCAGTTTCCTGGAGTAGAAAATCACACTTTTTGGCACATGCCATATTTGCGCTAAAATTTCACTCTTGTGATTTTTGAACAGTGGCTAGAAAAGTGGGAGCTGCGGGGCCACCGTCGGTTCAAATGTTTTTCTATAATTCATTCCAGAAATTGTCAAAAAATTGGCACAAGGACCGCTGAACATGCGCCTCTTGCTACATTTTACGCGTTTTACTCCAACTAAGCCGTGATTAAGACTGGCCAATCTTAGTAAATCTGTCTCTTTCTGTTTCAACTTCTCACCATTTTCAAGGTCTTCTTGTTTTCATTCTTGTTTACATCCATATTCACCTGGTCCTGCTCTCAACTGACAGGTGAATACAATTGCATCCAGTTTAGGCAACACTTTGTGAACTCAAGCTCTATTCACATTGGTGTCACAGGTGCCATTTGTACAGAAGTCATGACAGATATGACAGATCCTTTCTAATCCCTTTTGTAACAGACCCTGATGGATCCCATTGACTTATAGTGGGTCTGTCAGATTTGTTTTTTTGTTTACCGGATAGAATAGCACAGCATGCTTCGCTAAAGAGCAACTTTATGGCTAATACCTAAGGTAAGTGTGAGCAGAGCACAAATACATCAGAAAAATAATTCTATCCTATTAGATTGCTACAAAATATATCAGATTTTTGAGCCAAAGGCAGAAGTGGACCCAGGAGGATGGAGAAGTAAAAGCTATTCTTTAATATCTCCCATTTCTTTAGAACCCACTAATGACTGGCTCTAAATTGTGATGTGTGAACATAGCCTAAGGCGCCAGATAAAAAGACGCCCCGTAAAAAGAAGTGCATGTCACTTCTTGAGACGTTTTTGGAGACGTTTTTAATTGACTGTAGAAAAACAGCTCCGAAAACGGCCGTAAAAAAACGCAGCGAAAAAGGCCAGTTTGCGTAAAAAATGGCTGAAAATCAGGATATGTATTTTGAGAAATGTTTTGCTAAGCGTGTGACTGCACCCTTACATAGACTAGATACAATTATAGCAGGACTAGGTCTCTCTGTATATAAATATGGCACAACTGTGTTTGCTCTTTCAGCACCGAATTTCATCTGACTGTGAAAGATTTTACACATGTGCTTCAGAGTATATTAGAAGGTTACATAACTTTTCATTGTGCAATAATTAAAGGGGTTGTCCCCGAATAAAAAATGAATACCTATGTACAGGATAGGTGAAAATTGTCTGATAACTGGGGACCCCACTGCTGGGACAACCAGAGATCGTGAGAACGGGGGTCCCAAACAACCGGGTCCTCCGCAGCGAGGAGGAGCTTAAATGGAAAAGTGGATGAGCATGCGCCCGCTGCTCCATTCAATGTCTTTGAGAATTACAGAAACAGCCGAGCGTGTACTCGGCTGTTTTCGTCAGTCCCATAGAATTTAAGTGGAACGGCAGCGGACATGCTCGACCGCCGCTCCCTTCAAAGTATTCTGTAGATGGGTAACAATTTTTTATTTTAAGAATACCCCTTTAAAGGGTTTTTCAGGCAAGACATTTTTGGCATATCCATACCAAAAGTGAGCCTACCATGACATATATGGCTTATTCGAAGGATATCTTCACACGGCGTATTTTCGGCCGGTTTTTGGGCCGTAAACGGCCGAAAAGTCGGAAGCAGAACGCCTCCAAACATCTGCCCATTGATTTCAATGGGAAAACAGCGTTCTGCTCTGACGGGCCGTTTTTTTATGAGACCATTTTGAAAAACGGCCGCGTAAAAGAAACGGCCGCGAAAAAGAAGTGCATGCCACTTCATGTGCCCTTTTTGGAGCCGTTTATCATTGACTCTATAGAAAAACAGCTCCAAAAATGGCCGTAAAAAACCCAGCGAAAAAAGCGGGTTGCTAAAAAACTGCTGAAAATCAGGACCTGTTTTCCCTTGAAAACAGCTCCGTATTTTCAGACGTTTTTTGGTTAAGCGTGTGAACATAGCCTAACACTAGTAACTAGCTTTGTAAATGTTGGGTGTAACCTACATATTTTAGGTCTTTTTCCTTCCCTCTATTGGTTTCTGTACATCTTTCTCAGCATGCTTACTTAGTGGTTTACATGTTGTGCGTTCTGACATATAAAATATTCCCACCCTGCCTTACACCCTGGGTTCTGCTTTATTGAGACACAAAGTCAGTAAACTGCAGATATATCCCCCCCCCCCCCATCTCTTCCTTGTCTAGCTGGTCTTGCCATAGGCACATTCAGTTGTTGATGTGCCTTTACAGGGTATAATACTTGTTTTGACTAATCCCACCCCTCCAACAAGTGAAATGTAATAGTTCATATGAAGTACCAATACTATCCATCCATCTATGGAAGTGTTAACTGTTTATCAGCACAATAACCCCTCAATCGTATCTTAACAGCATACACAGTCCACTAGAGGCTACAGAAAGCCCACCCATGCTGTTACCCACTGAGCATGTCTAATAATTATTTACAGTTTGCCAATGTCTACGGAAACTAATGTTCTTTTTTTGGTCTCATTTGTAACCTTCCCTTGCATAGCGTATTTCATTGGAAAATGAGATTATGCTGCGTAAGGCTCTGACTCGTTTATAAACAATTTTTCAATGTCGTAGCTCAATTTCATGCCCCAAGCCCCTATTTCTATTTGTTGTCTATAAACAGAAAATGTGTAGTACGGAAGAAATATGTGCTTGCATTAAAATATTTATTAACTGCAGTTTTCTAGAAAAAAATATACAAACAAAAAAAAAAAGTCAATTATTTATCACTATAGGCTGCATAATAAAACTTGGTCTGTGTGTATGGGCATGTTAACACGGCTTATTTTCCATCTTATTCTGGTCGTACTACGCTCCAATATACTCCTTGATAACGCCTACAAACAACTTTCTATTTATTTCAATGGTAATAATGGGGGTGTACGTACGTACGTGCGTGCGTGTATGTGTGTTTTTCTCTCACTTCTCCAGCAGGCAATAAACAGGTCAGTAGAATTCAGCTGTTTAAGTAGAATAGATCTCACTCACTTGGTGACCCTTATCCATCATCTGGGATATACATACACAAAGCTGTTTCCACAGCGACATGTACCTGAACATATTGCTCAGTGATTTATATGAAACAGTAGTTGGTCATTATAGACATACGTAACCATATATGTATGGCATATATCAGGGGATGGAAATGGGTAGGCTCCATAGTTAAAGTTGTCCCACTCTTTAGGAAAAATGTACCCTTAAGCTGGATTCACACGCAACGTTTTTGCTGCGTTTTTAATGGCGTTTATTTTTAATGTATTGTGGTGCCTTTTTTAGTGCAGCCAGATGTTATATTATTGTCCATAGTAAAATATCAATTGCACTACAAACAACTGTGTTTTGGTTTGTGGCGATTCTGAGGCAATTTTGTGGTCTATGGCAATTTTTTCCAAATTCAGCATTCTCTGGGTATGGCATCTTTTCAGGTGTTTTTCCCATAGGCTTCTCTGTAGGACTTCAAAAACGGCAGAAAGAAAGCTTGTACTAAATGACACCAAACGAAAAACGGCGCCTAAAATACCAGAAAAAATTAATGTTCCATTTGAAAACTGCTAGTGTTTTTAAATGCGGTTTTTTTCTGTGTTTGAAGGAGGGCCAAAGGGATGTCCCCATCTTAGCATAGAAGTTAACGGGATTTACGGAACCAGCGTAGCACAGCGAGCTCAGCTGTTTCCGTACTCTTGACCAGCTCGCCAGTCAAAGGCCGGAGAGCAGCAAGAGCAAGAGAAAGTAGGATAATGGTTAGGGGGCCCCGATCAATAAATAGGAGGTGCAGGTCCCAGAGATGGGACCCACGTCAATCAGATATTTACAGCATATCCTGTGCATGTGCCATAAATGTCCAAATTTGGAAATATACCACTTTTTAGAGAATTCCAGAAATAAATGTGTATCGCCTATCCACTGGATAGGCGATAAATGTTAGACTGGTGGGAGGCTGACCACTGGGACCCGCACCGATTCCTAGTACAGGTGACTCTAGTCTCTCTTTCCTATTGTCCACAATGGACAAGGAGCAAGGAGGTCAAACATGTGCGCTGCTGCTTCATTCAACTCTGTGGGATCGATGGAAACAGCCATAAATATTGATATACTGTTTATATACTGCACCTTCCCGTAAGCATACGGGAAGGTACCCGTGGCCAATAGAAATCTATGGGCCCATAATTACGGGCCGTAATTACGACTCGTAATTACGGGCGTTTTTACGTTCGTGTGCATGAGGCCTTAGTCACTTCTTGTAATGATTAGATGCAAGCAGCTGATTATGCTATAGGCTGGGTAGAATGGAAGTAGTAGATTTTCCTACTGATTCTCTTAAAGGCTATTATACTTTAAAGCATTTTTTTTTTATAAAAATGTCTATCAGTGTGTTTGGTGCAACTTTTACATTTTATTAAAAATACAGCTGCCTTTTAGGGCTCATTCAGACGTGGCGGAATTGCTGTTGAATTCCGCTGCGGACAGTCCGCAGTGGAATTCTGCAGCAGCCGTTTTTTACATGTGTTTCTATACATTTTTAGCAAACTTAGTTCAGATGTTGCAGAAAATAACTGTGCAGAAATCAGGCTGCGGTGCAGATTTTTCCCTCCGCAGCATGCTCATTACATTGCGGAGAAGAAGCGGAATTTCACTGCGAATCTCAGCATTTGAATTGCAAAGGCTGAAATCTGCAGAAAGTCTGCTGTGATATCCACAACCTCTGAATTACCTGTCAAATATGAAAATGTTGCTGCAAATTCGCAAAGAATCTGCAGCAACATTTTCAGCGGGAAAATTCTGCCACGTCTGAGCATGGCCTTATATTGAATACAGAGCAGCTGTATCTAGCACTGAATCCTGTATCCGTCAGGTTAGCGGCACTGATGGGTTCAGTGTCAGCGGGTCCTGCGTGTCCGTGACATGCAGGATCCACCTGTTACCGATCATATCTAAGTTCATAATTCAGATGTGATCGATAACAGGTAGATCCTATGTGTTTGACCCTCTGACACTAAGGGCACATTCAGACTTGGCGGAATTGCTGTTGAATTCCGCTGAGGACAGTCCGCAGTGGAAATCTGCAGCAGTCGTTTTTTACATTGGTTTCTTAACATTTTTAGGTAACTTAGTTCAGACGTTGCGGAAAACAACTGTGTGGAATTTAGGCTGCGGTGCAGAATTTTCCCTCCGCAGCATGCACATTTTATTGCAGAGAAGCAGAGAAATTTCACTGCGGATTTCAGCCTTTGCAATGCAAAAACTGAAATCTGCGGCAAGTCCGCTGTGATATCTGCAACGCCTGAATTACCTGTCAAATATGCAAGAGTTGCTGCTGATTCGTTGCGTAATCACCCCAAATCTGCACCAACATTTGCAGCGGAAAAATTCTGCCACGATTGAACATGCCCTAAGCCCATCAGTGCCGCTGACCTGGTAGATTCAGGTCTCAGCGTACGATACAGATGCTCTGTATACAGAATACAAAGCAGCTGTATCCTAAAAAGTCAAAATAATTTGAAATAAAAACTAATTAGAAAGTTACACCAATCACACTGATATATATATATATATATATATATATATATATAAAAATAGTTTTCGAAGTTATAGTTATTGCTAAGTTATATGGCAAGGAAGGACATAGCAATGCTTCCTTTACCAGTCAGTAAATGCTCTTCACTTGTGTCATGTTTTCATATCACCTTTGACAGTTTCTTGTTTACTTAGTAAATATAACTAAAATATAGTCAAACATGTCTGTGACTTGGTATCATTTTCTTTACGCTCTCTTTTTTTTATAGCTCCACTTAATTTGGCTTAAAGTTGATCTTTTTATTTGATATCGCCCCGGAACCATGACATGAGCATATTGGGAACATTATTTATTAGCACTTTAGAATTTATTTAGCTACAACGCTGACATTGTTCACAAGGCTGTTTATAATTTACATAGTAAAGGCAATAAATTGCTGGGATGGATGAATAACTCTAGTCAGGTGGGCATAGTGGATGAATAAGAGAAAGCTTGCAGTGGAGGAATAGTTTACAGCTCATGTAAATGGAACACACTTGGTGCCATTGAGGGTAAATGCATCCCTAGTGATAAAATGGAACAGCATCTTAGTGTACTTTTAACTATAGTAGCAGAAACATAATTTACAGCGGTCAAGCCTTGGACAGCTCAGTTAATGAAATGTCATGTGCTTTTTCATTCTCTTCAGCACCCAGTGGGGCTGTTGTATAAGCATTCAATTCTGCAGTGAAATCCACGAGAGTTGAATCTAGCAACCAAGGAACGTCTTGTGTTACAAATGTGAATCTCTTTCTATGTTTTTGTGAATCTTGTGGGATTTTTTAACTTCCCTTGTTGTCCTTTAAAAATCTTACTGCTAACATTACATGTAAAAGGCATCATTTTTCACAGAAAAACTGGTAGAAATTATAAACATGGGTTTTATATTATTTTAACATTATCTTTCGAAAGGATCCCATTATGCTGAGTAGATTTATTTTTGCTGCACATCCATAAACATCCCCCATCTCAAGGAATGCAACCACAGAGCCCCTCAAAGTAGAAGGAAGACTAATTTTAGTGCCTAGATTAAAAAGGAGAGTCCTGATATTTGTAGCTCGGGTTTGATAAGGTATCTCTAGTACTAGGATTTACAGGCGTTGCATCTTTTTGTTCCCCTAGCCTAGTCTGTCCTTCTTTCTGGACATGTATAGCTCAACACACTTAAAGGGGTTACCTCATGATGACAACCACAGTCAATATGTCCTACATCCCCTTTAAAGCTTACTTCCAGCCAGAAAAAAACTTGACTCAGTACAGGAATCCTCATGGCTAGTAGCTATGCAGAGACTTTCTCCTGGAAGTATTCCATGCCACTTCCATCAACCCTATTTGCTCTCATGGGACTAATATTTCAGTCTATAGTCAAATAAGTCTTCTCCTTCTGCCTCCACGTCATCACATTTTGGCAACTAATAACTGAGATAATCTTCGTTTTTCCCTTCCACTGTATCTATACTTGTAGCTTCAGATCTCTGGTAATCACTATAATTCTCATTCTCATTTTCTTGGAGCTGTGAATAAGCCCAAAGTGTGTGCCAATGCAAGATACCATAAATAGCAATGAATAATGTATAGACAGGTATTGAGTGCTTGCCAGTATACTAATGTATTTCAGTGATAACATCATCAAGGGAGAACGTTACTACATGCAAGGGATTTAAACTCTTCTTGTCACAAAAGGCAATGTAGTGTGCAGTGTATGTGCAGTCTACTGCATTAGCGGGGAAAGGTTATTGTCGTCCAGATCACTGAAAATGCCCCGACCTGTGCGTCAGTGTACTACAGATCAGTAATTCAGACCTATAGGCACTCTATATGCTGCAGCTTGGTTCCTCCATGAGGCACTGTATTCTGCCATAGATGCAATGCTTTTAAGACAAAAAAAACATTTCACGTAAAAAAAACCTTTGTGTGCCATCATGAAAAAAAATTTGTACACACATGTACAGTATGGGCTCATAGATTTCTATAGGCACCATATTCTCTTAACAGCAACCTACCCACCTCTCCAAATCATAGCTTTGACCTAAGAAGTATATATATATATATATATATATATATATATATATATATATATTATTCCTGTTTTTCTTTTATTTTCATGTTCTACAGTTTACCAGATGAGCAGCAGTTGAACATTATAGTCTCACACAATACATGAAAAATGTAGGAGTCTCTGCCTCAAAGCAGCAAATTGATCCACGTGTCTAAACAAGCGTTTTGTGCTCAGTGTTGATACATCGCCCTCAAAATGTTATAGCAGAATAACAAAAAGCATATGTTTTTCTAAATGCCTGATTGACAATGACAGGAAAGGCAGATCAAACTACTTAAATTTCCATATTGCTTTCTCTTTTTCACTTTTGTCTTTGGGAAGAAATTCTTGTAATGTGCCATGAATATTCCGCTATGAAAATGTATATGGAATTTGATATGCTTTTTTAGGCTTTTCTTTTAGTTATTATATATATATCTTTTCACACACACACACACACACACACACACACACACACACACATATATATATATATATATATATATATATATATATATATATATATATATATATATATATATACATAATAATCACTTGGTTTATGTTCGTGGCCCAGCGTAAAAAAAATAAATGCACAGGCTTGTTTTCCTTAGGAGTCACAGTATTGGCTACCAGGTTGTGAGGAAACCCCTACTGGAGGATTCGTGGGTTCAGCTTCCCTCTAAACTCAAACAAAACAAAGAAATATTTCACAGAGTTGTTCCTTTTAATATGATAATCAGACATTTGTTCTTCACATGTAACAGATGCTGTTTGACAACAACTAATGACATCCATTACACTGCCTATAGGGGTTGTCACCCAGCTTTTCACAGAGCTATGGTTACATTTCCTTCCTTTGCCTATGTTCCTGTCTTCATTGAAATTCTGCTAATGAATCAGGAGGAGCAGGATGAACAGTGTTAAAATATCTGCTCAAACAGGAAAGTGGTTGAAACTGTATTGCAGTGGATGGAAATGTGGGATGGCAAAGAAAAACAGAATTTTACTGGTAAGGTGATTTTGGTTAAATGGGATGTTTTATCGTGACAAACCCTTTTTGGAATGAAGCCGATCACTGTGAGTCTAGTTTCTGAAACCCCCAGCAATCAGCTGATCTGGTCGGGAGAGCCATACATTTTCCCTACAGTGGCTGCCAGAGTGGTTGCTGCTAATAGTTACCCACTCTTGCTCATAGAGGGGGTCCCAAGCAGAGAAACCCCTTATATAATATCCATTTATCTTAATATTCCATTGCATTTCCATTATTTTTTATTAAAAAAAGAAGTGATATATTAAATCGGTCTATATTTCTTATGATGAATGTAATTGCATAAATACAGAAACCACCCGTGCATCAGTAACAATGTCAAGCAGAAAAGTATAAAATGTATGCGGAATTATATCATATTCAATGGACTACAATAGTGTCACACAGCGAGCCCTACATTCCTTTCTTCTCCAATACTTTCTTTCTGATAAACTATTTTCATAGCCTAATACACTCAATATGTCTATTCAAGGCTCAGTAACACGACATTTAAAACATTCAATTCAGAATACATTTTTGGCATGTTATCTACAACCAAAACACTCATTTTCCTGTTATCTATCATATTTGGATATCTCTTAGTAGAGATTTATTTTTACATTTAGTCTTACTGTATGAATTTCTTCAACATTTTTTCTTATTGAAAAAAAAGTTTCTGCAAAGAAATCAAACGTTAACAGATGCATATGGTAATATATCCATCTAGCAAAACATTAAATAGAAAGAATTTTACAAACCTATATATTCAGCATAACCAATCTAAGGCCCAGTTCACATGGAGTTTTTTTGGCGCTGATTTTGATGCGGAAACCGAGTCGGAATCAGCACCAATAAAATTCTGAAAAGCTGAGGCTGGTTTAGCACTAGGGAAAGGAGGGCTAGTGCAGGCATCCAATCCATCTCAAATCCCATGGATGGTTTCCCAAAATGAACGTATAATACTACAGTCCCACAATGTATGAAAGATGGTTCATACTGCTGCTTTGCATCGCCAACAAACATTCGATGCGGTGGGATACATTTTTGCAAGGCAGTATGGGGTAAGATACCATCAGTATAACAGTTTTTTTTGAAGCCTCAAGAAACTTCTAGAGGATTTATGGTGTAATATAAAGGGTATGTGCACACGATAACTGCATTTACGTCTGAAATTACGTAGCTGTTTTCAGGAGAAAACAGCTCCATAATTTCAGACGTAATTGCATGTACTCGCGTTTTGCGAGACGTCAATTACGGCTGTAATTTGGAGCTGTTCTTCATTGGAATCAATGAAAAACGGCTCAAATTACGTCTCAAGAAGTGTCCTGCACTCCTTTTGATGAGCCGTCTTTTTTACGCATAGTCGTTGGACAGCGACGCGTAAATGACAGGTCGTCAGCACAGTATGTTGGCAAACCCATTCAAATGAATGGGCAGATGTTTGCCGACGCATTGGAGCCGTATTTTCACACGTAAATCGAGGCATAAAACGCCTCGTTTACGTCTGAAAATAGGTCGTGTGAACCCAGCCAAAGACTTATTCCCTAAATGACAAACGTTGCATTTAGGTCCTAATCAGGGCACCCTGCCCACGCCCACTATCTCAACCTTCTTTAGTAGGGCATTATTAGGGCATGCCCAGACGTGTCGGAGTTCTTCCGCCACTATCCGCATCAATGGCGCACAGAATCTGTGTTGCAGATTCTGTTGCGGCTTTGCCTAAAATGTGCAGTAAATTGATGCGGATTAGCCGTTGCGTATTGAGGGGAAGAGGGCTTCCCTTCTCTCTATCAGTGCAGGATAGAGAGAAGGGACATGCCTTTCCCTTGTAAAAGTAAAATAAATTCATACTTACCCGGCCGTTGCCTTGGTGACGCGTCCCTCTTTCGCCATCCAGCCCGACCTCCCTGGATGACGCGGCAGCCTGTGGTTGGCTGCAGCTGTCACTTGGACTGAAACGTCATCCTGGGAGGTCGGACTGGAGGAAGAAGCAGGGAGTTCTCGGTAAGTATGAACTTCTATTTTTTTTTACAGGTTGATGTATATTGTGATCGGAAGTCACTGTCCAGGGTGCTGAAACAGTTACTGCCGATCGTTTAACTCTTTCAGCACCCTGGACAGTGACTATTTACTGACGTCGCCTAGCAACGCTCCCGTAATTACGGGTGCACACACGTAGTCACCCGTAAATACGGGAGCCCCATTGATTTCCTCAGTCTGGCTGTAGACCTATAAATACATAGGTCCAGCCAGAATGAAGAAATGTCATGTTAGTAAAACCAATACGCTCCGCAGCACACATAACATATGCGGACTTCATTGCGGAATTTTGACTCTCCATTGAAGTCAATGGAGAAATTCTGCAATGAGTCCGCAACAAGTCCGCTCCACGTCCGCAACAACCATTGTATGCTGCGGACACCAAATTCCGCACCGCAGCCTATGCTACGCAGCGGAATTGTCCGCAACGTGTAAACGAACCCAACCACAAAGCTGTGGAAGGCAATGGAGAAACGTGTACGCTGCGGATTTCCACTGCGGACTGTCCACAGCGGAATTCCAGAGCAATTCCGCCACGTCTGGTCATGCCCTTAAGGCTGGGTTCACACGTGGCGGAATTTCACTTAAATTCCGCTGCGGACACTCCGCAGCGTTAATCCGCAGCGGAGCCGTTTCTCCATTGACTTCCACTTTAATTTAGCAGTGTTCGTTTAGACGATGCGTAAAATTCCGCTGCGGAGCATAGGCTGCGGAGCGGAATTTGGTGTCCGCAGCATGCTCTGTCTGTTGCGGAGGTGTGGCGGACTGTTTGCGGACTCCTTGCGGAATTTCTCCATTGACTTCAATGGAGATTCTAATTTTCGCAATGAAGTCCGCAGCTGTCATGCACATGTTATGTGTGCTGCGGATGCGTTTTGCTTTTTTAACTTGACATTTCTTCATTCTGGCTGGACCTATGTATTTCTAGGTCTACAGCCAGACTGAGGAAGTCAATGGGGCTCCCGTAATGACGGGAGCGTTGCTAGGAGACGTCAGTAAATAGTCACTGTCCAGGGTGCTGAAAGAGTTAAGCGATCGGCAGTAACTGTTTCTGCACCCGGGACAGTGACTACCGATCCCAATATACAGCAACCTGTCAAAAAAAATAGAAGTTCATACTTACCGAGAACTCCCTGCTTCTGTCTCCAGTCCGGCCTCCCAGGATGACGTTTCAGTCTAAGTGACGGCTGCAGCCAATCACAGGCCAATAACAGGCTGCAGCGGTCACATGGACTGCCGCGTCATCCAGGGAGGTCGGGCTGGATGCCGAAGGAGGGACGCGTCACCAAGACAACGGCCGGTAAGTATGAATTTCTTTGACTTTCACAAGGGAAAGTGCTGTCCCTTCTCTCTACCTGCACTGATAGGGAGAAGGGAAGTACTTTTACCGCAGTCCGCAGCAGCTAGTCCGCATCAATTTACTGCACATTTTGTGCAGATCCGCAGCAGAATCTGCAACGCAGATTCTGTGCGGCATTGATGCGGACAGTTGCGGAGGAAATCCGCCACGTGTGAACATGCCCTAAGGGTTCTGTAAGGAGGGGTTCACGCGTAGCGTAAATACCTTCTGATTTTTCGCAACGGATTTCATTGAGTAA
The DNA here is from genome assembly GCF_050947455.1 of Rhinoderma darwinii. Taxonomy (NCBI): domain Eukaryota; kingdom Metazoa; phylum Chordata; class Amphibia; order Anura; family Rhinodermatidae; genus Rhinoderma; species Rhinoderma darwinii. Next base: position 229,592,292 of record NC_134688.1, read on the forward strand.
AATCCACAGCATATTACAGTAGCAGCAAAGTGGATGAGATCTGAACAAATCTCATGCACACACTGCATAAAAGATCAGCCGAAAAACCGTTCATAAATATACATGCATTTTTTAAATCCGCAGCATGTCAATTTATGTAGCGCAATCGGTGCTTTCTGTTGCTGATTTCCCCATTGAGTTCAATGGGGAGGTAAAACCCGCAACAAATAGCAGATGTTGCGATTTTTGTGGTGGAAAACCCAGAACTCTCTGCTCCTGCGTCCAGCCCGGCCTCCAGGGATGACGTTTCCACCCATGTGACTGCTGCAGTCAATCACAGGCTGCAGTGATCACATGGGCTGAAACGTCATCCCAGGAGGCCTGGGCTGCGGGACGTCAGAGGGATGCATCGCCATGGCTATGGGTAAGTAGGATTTTTTTTTTTTTACCTGCTATTTTCTGAAGCGGACATTGCGGCCGAAAAACTGCACCACAATTTGGTGCGGTTTTTGAGCCGCAATTCCCTGCGGCGTCCATGGCCCTGCGTGAAAATCTCCTAAAACATACAAGCCCTTTACATCTCAGACAAGTATTCATTTTTGTATTGTAGATGTTGTTTTGCCAGTCATATTGCTTTGGAGCTTGTTTTTTTATGTCAGATGTCCCAGGTGCCAAATGTGATTTTAGTGTTGTACCCTGCCGGCATGCAACTGGTCTGTGGTGAGATATTTCACAAACAGCTCTGTCTGTTATGCAGGGCATGAGCCAGTGATCTGAAAAACTCAGCCAAGTGTACTTTTTTATAGACCTTCTGGTGTTGCTAATTAATGGCTAAAGCAATGATAGTGAAGACTAGAGAATGCAGGCAAGCAATTAATCTGCCTTGAAAATTTCATTGGAAATTCTGGTCTTCATTGTAATGCAGAGTCTTATATCCTTAAAACATCAGCCGGCTGTTTTATTGACTCAGCGCATTAAGCAGGGATAATGCCATCTTTTTTTCGTCACTGACTTTCATTTATAACCTTGATTTTTACTTTGAAATATTATTTGACACTTTAACGTTTCGATTCTGCCGGTTAAGGTTTATTGCCTGTATTTACCGTTTTACTATAAATGTACATATAATATGCTAATGAAATTATTACTTGTGTTTATAGAAGAAGCTTTGTGTGTAATGAGGATACAAAACTATTAAATGAAGATGTCTTACATTAGATAACCTTTAAATAAAGAAAATATTAAATAGGATTATACCGCACCACTAGTCATTTACAGTCCAGAGAATGGACACAAATTGGGGCATATGATAAAATTGGACAAGACCTGGCTTTTTTGTCTTCTGCCGGTTTAGGTTGTTTAGCACTTTTAGCTATATCATAAGAGACTTGTTTATAATAAATGTAAAATGTTTCAGTTTTTAGTATACTCAGACAGTCTATTAAGCTGCTTGACAGAAGTAATAGTATGGCCAGTAGTATGTTGTAAGACGCCATGTTTCACCTCTGCTTCTTAGTCAGACTACAGGTAACTTTAGAACTTTATGGTATTGATTTGTACAGAACGTTAAGGGGTCATTTGGTTGTGATTTTTTTTTCTGTAAGAGCTGGAAATGAAAGAAGTAAGCAAAAAAAGCAGTACTTACCTATCCTTTCCCCAGCGATTCAGCGCTGACGCTGCGGCGACACTCCCGGTGGTTGTTTACATGCACGTAGCATGTGACTGCTGCAGCCAATCAGAGGGCTCAGCGGTCATGTGTTGTATTTCTGCCATTATGCCAGAAATACGCTTCATTACTGCTGAGCCCTCTGATTGGCTGCAGCAGGCACATGCTATGTTTATGTAAACAACCACCGGGAGTACCGTCATGGCATCCACACCTTACAAAAAAATGTTCACAACCTAGATAACTTCTTTAAATAAAATAATCTGTTTTCCCAAAATGAAAAAAACACTTTCTCAGTATTTACTCCTACTTTACTCCACAGGCCTTGCCAGAAATGTCCATAGGTAGCATTTACTCATGCGGCCTGGAGCTTGAGAGGGCCCAATAGAAGACACTAGTATTATAAATGGCACATGGTAGGTGAGGGGCCATGTCACAGATTTTGCATTGTTTCCTTGTGACTTTATACATGTCAAAATTATCATGTAAATTCACTTTTTATTTAAAAATCTTTAATTTCTTTGGCATTTCCGTTTTATTTTTGAGGGACACTCCCATAATCTGGACTCTGCTCAACACCATAACGGTATATTCACACAGTGCAGTTTTTAAAGCCACCACCTGGAGTGGATTAAAAAACAAACAAAAAAAAAAACAAAGCAGAATGATTCCTAAATACTTCCCCGTGCTTTATGATCCAATCCCAGTTGTGGCTTCAAAAACAACATAAAGAAACTTCACCAAAACTTCACTGTGAGAATAAGGCCTAAAAGAAAATTTTAAAGGGGTAGTTTGAAACTCAAGTGAATGTTGGGAAATCCTCTTAGTCTGCTGGCATTAAGGAAATAAACTTGTAATATACCTGCTGTTAGAAAACGGCCTTCTTTCACTCCCACAGCCCGCTGCTCACCAGCCACTAGTACTGATCCTTGTTGTGACGTAATGTACATGGCACCCTAGGGTGATTCTGCGTCAGCTACAACATGCTATAATTGGCACCTTGGTCACGTACATTAGTGTTTCATAAACAAAATACCGGCTCCAGCTTGTAGAGTAATAGGCCACAGCAGTGAAGAGGTGGGTTCTTAATAACACAAATACTTCAAAAAAATTATTTCTTTATTTCCTGCATTGTAAGTTGATTTTTGAATTTATTCTTTCAATATTCCTTATATCTACAGGCATGACAATGTTTAAAACTAATTTACAAAGGCATCAAGAACAAAGGGCACTTCTTAATACGATTGTCTAGTATAGAAAACACATTATCATTTATCCTATTATGGAATTCTGAGTTAATAAATGAGGTCCACTGTTCAGGATCCTCATTGGTTACAAAGAGAGCTTCTCGCTCTGGGGGACATGTCCTGACCTTTATTACACAGACAACAAATTAATTTAAAAGTTGATTGTGTAATGCTTCTTTTCCCCTGTGGTGGCACTGCAGGGAATTTCAACATTTATTGCCTGGTTTCTCCACAGATAACAGCCGATTGTGATCTGTTTATTGACAAAACATGACGTTTTGCAACGGACAGTAAAAAAGGATATATATATCAGGATTACAACTGTTCTAAAGCTTAAAAAGGATACAAATGCAGGGAGACCCTGCCATGCTAGCTGTCCATCTTTCTCTCAGTTATTGGGTGTAGACTTACTGGTGATAATCTATACACATCCTCAGCCATTCTGCAGAATAGTAAGTGACATTACTGGTCTCCATGAGAGCATAGTGATCCAGCCTAGTCATCTGTGCTGTTCATTTTATAAAAGCTTCTCATCTGTTTTTGGCTTTAGTGGCTCAGCTGTGATTTCTTCCTCTTCATGGCCTCCACATGCTCAGAATGGTCAGCAGTGGGAATGATAGACAGTAGCCTTATAAATATGTAACTTTAAACTTCAGAAAAGTTTGGCTTTATTTAAAAGTCGGGTAGATGGTTCTGGGCATAATATAGTGTATATAAGAAGTTGGTTTATTAAATTAGGTTACAAATGGTATTTTCGGGTCTAATGGTGAAGACTGAAGAGGGATGAATAATTAAATGGTTTCTCGAATATGCTAATTCTTCTGTCTACTCATATATTTACCTCTTGGCCTGAATTGTAAAGTATCTGTTCCATCAGTTTACTGATTTATACTTAATGGTCAGCTTTAAAACCTTGACTTCTTAACGCATTTGCTCTTTCAACTAATGCTAAACGCAATTAGTTCTAATAACATAGTCGAGTGCAATTACTGGGGTCTTGTGTTAATGGTTTTTTGTTGCAGCTTTTCATGTGGAAAGCTATATAAATTCTTTATACTTTTATTATTTATGATACTTTATTACCAAATTAAAACTGCAGTTACTATGCCTGCTGTCACACTCCAAGTCACTGAAGACATCAGAATCAAAAATGGCCTACCGAGCCAAATAAAAGTATTGATCGAAATACGAATTTCAGGATCATTTCTAAATTAATAATTCTGTTTTGTGACCTGCTTTGTGAATTCACTTATGTCTCAGTGATCACGTCTATAACAAATCTGCAGTATATGACTAATTACTCCATTCTCCGCTCTATACTCTGTACAGGACTACATAGAGAATGTATTTTTATTCATATGAATACAATTAAATATAATAAATAAGATCTGATTTATAAAAAATGTATGCATACAGTATCCTTATAGGTCAGGACTTTAAAGTTTAATTTAGTGCATGTTAATAAGAGATAGAATATCAATAGCTCATTCACTGTAATTTAACAGAGTGGTGGTTAACAATACAAATGGAAAAGCTCTTACTGTGATCCATTGATCTTATTATCAATATGTAAAATGGCTTCACAGGTAAATCAAACAAAACTATTTAGGCTATGTTCACACAGTAAGGATTTGCACTAGGTAAATCCACCAAGGATTTTGAGGCTAATATGTGGCAGAAATCAATGGAGCTAATTTTCAGCTTTTCATATTTATGTTGAAACACAGTCATTAACTGTAACAGAAACAGCTGTCTAGGAGGCTTAAATGAGTGAGGAACATCCAAATTCTGCAACAAAGGTGAGGTTGTGGAAGACAATTTCATGTCACAGGTCCACCATAGCAAGACTGAGCACAGCAACAAGACACAAGGTAGTTATATTGCATGAGCAAAGTCTCTCCCAGGCAAAGATTTTAAAGCAGACTGGGGTTTCAAGATGTGCTGTTCAAGCTCTTTTGAAGAAGCACAAAGAAACTTGCAATGTTGAGGACTGTAGACGCAGTGGTCAGCCAAGGAAACTTAGTGCAGCAGATTGAAGACACATCATGCTTACTTCCCTTTGAAATCAGAAGATGTCCTGCAGTGCCATCAGCTCACAACTGGCAGAAACCAGTAGGACCCAGGTACACCCATCTACTGTTCAGAGAAGTCTGGCCAGAAGTAGTCTTCTTTGAAGAATTGCAGCCATTCCCTTTACCGGATACAAGGCCGCGTGACTCAACTCTGCACGAAAATATAGGAACTGGGGTGCAGAAAAATGGCAGCGGGGCTATGTACTGATGAGTCTAAATTTTTAATATTTGGCTACAACAGAAGGCAGTTTGATAGCCAAATTGCTGGAGAGCGGTACAATAATAAGTGTCTGCAGGCAACAGTGAAGCATGGTGGAGATTCCTTTTCACCTTTGGGACAGCATTTTAGCAAATGGAGTTGGGGATTTGGTCAGAATTAATGGTGTCCTCAATGCTGAGAAATACAGGCAGATACTTATCCATCATGCAATACCATCAGGGAGGCAACTGATTGGCTCCAAATTTATTCTGCAGCAGAACAATGACCCCAAATATACATCCAATGTCATTAAGCCCTGGAAGTGATGATATGGCCACCAAAGAGCCCTGATCTCAACATTATTGAGTCTGTCTGAGATTACATGAAAAGACAGAGGGATTTAAGGAAGCCTACATCCACAGAAGATCTGTGGTTAGTTCTCCAAGATGTTTGGAACAAGCTCCTTGCTGATTTCCTTCAAATACTGATGCTCTTTTGAAGGCAAAGGGTGGTCACACTAAATATTGATTTAATTCAGATTTCTCTTCTGTTCATTCACTTTGTATTTTGTTAATTGATAAAAAAAAAAACCTGTTAATACTTATTTAAGGCATTCTTACTTTGCGGCATTTTACCATACCTGCTCAAAACTTTTGCACATACTGTATCTCTTCTGGTGTGCAGAATTTATGTGCTTTTAGTGTACTATTGTTTCTTTTCTACTGCTTTATTTCTTTTCTTCCAGGTGTATACTGTGTTTTATATACATTTCATACACTTTCCTGTATACATTTCATGTACTTTAATATAGGATAACACAGTGGTCCATGTGTATATTGCATATTATTTGTCACGATGTGGGGTGTGGACCCAATATTACAAGAAATTAAAGTAGTCAACCTGTCGTGCAACTCAAATGAAACCGGGAGGTACAAACCGGGAGGTACACAGTTCAATGGTTCAGCGAGAGTACCTGAGGCAATCGTAGGAAGTCTTTCAGTGAGGCGTAGCAGGGTAGCGTAGACTGTAGCACAGCACGGCAGGTAGCACAGCACGGCAATAGCACTAGGTAGCACGGAAACAGGATACGGGATACGGAATCCAGGAGCAAGGTACACTGGGAGGCTGGAAGACACTGGGAGACCATAAGCAAGACGAACAACGGGAAAACTAACAACGCTCTGGCAAAGGGCAAGAGGGCAGAGCCCTTTTTATAGCCCAGGGCATCCTGGGCCAGATTGCAGGTTTTTGCAAAACGCGCGCACTGGCCCTTTAAGGCCGTGCACGCGCGGGCGCGTGCACTCGCCGGAGACACTCGGAACCCTGAAGAGAGTGCCGGCGCCTGACTGGGGGACGACGCTGCAGGCAGGTAAGCTGTCCATGGCCACGGCCGTCGGGGTTAACGACCGATCGACGGGCCGTGGCCATAGACGTTACATTATTAAACTGTTGGGACATAAACTGGGAAGAGTACAATAGGGGTATTTGTCAAAGATGTCACTTTTTCATATATAAATATGTGGTCTGTATTTGTTTTCTATTGGATCATATTTTAAAGTTTTTCACAGCATATTTTGATGCTGCAGAAATACAAGGCAAATATGCCATCCTAAGGCCCAGTTCACATGGAGGTTTTTTGACGCGGAAACCATGTTGGAACACGCACCAAAAAACGTCCGAAAATGCCTCCCATTGATTTCAATGGAAGGCGGAGGCATTTTTTTCTCGCGAGCGGAAAAAAGAAGCGACATGCCCTATCTTTGTGTGTTTACGTCTCTGACCTCCCATTGACATCAATGGGACACAGAGAAAGAGTATTTTGCTGCATTTTTGCCTGTGGCGAAAAACGCAGCGAAAAATTTAGCAAACGGCGCGCAGGCAGATCAAAATCTGCCTAAAAATTCCAAACAGAATTTTGAGGCAGAATTTTCTGCCTGCAAAAAACAGTGTAGGACCTTCAGAGCATGGTGTGACTCACAGCACGACAATGATTATGTGTGGAGGAAGTGTTGAGTATCACCAACATTAGATTGCTCTAGAAATTTTAACAAAGGGACACAGACCTCCCAGGTAAAACGTAACTATACGTGGTCGCATTCATTCTAACCAACTGTGTTTTTATACAAAAAATTTAAATAATACGACTTAAAAAGACATCAGAATGTCTTGCAGAGGATTGGAATAAAAGTAATACAATAATGACAGATGTGTTCTATGAAGATGACAGAGATTCGGAATGTGGCCATAAATCATCCAATCTATATTTGGTTATAATTTGTATTTTTCACTCTCTATATATGTGAATCGTTTTTCAATTACTGCATTTTCAATTAGTCATTTTATGCATCTTATAAAAAAACCTTTATGGAGTAAATGTCTCAAAATTGTATTTCGGTATCACTTGCATTCTTCTCTTGTCTGCCTTGTAAATTATTTTTCAATTAATGTTAAATTAACAAATTATAGTCCTAGCTTTTTCCGGCTTGTATTAGACATGCATACAGAAAGACTGATGGCTTTGGAGAGCAGTGGAAATGGTGAATTTTTATTATAATTGTAGATTGTATTTTTAGGCTACTCTAACATCACAATTATTAGATGAGTCGGTTTGTATAAAATGGTTCCTTGAAATTTCATTAAATTCCTTTTATTTTTTTTTCATTTTGTGAAAATCTTTTATTTCCACATGAAAAGGTATTACTTGAGAAGGCACATGAATAATTGTGTGAAATGTTAATGATAAAACCATGTCAAATATTACAAGAAATTAAAGTAGTCAACCTGTCGTGCAACTCAAATGAATGAGACTGTTTGAAACTCTATGTACAGTGGATGGATGGGATGGCGCTACGCAGGAAAAAACTGTGAAGAAGCTTCATTGTTTAACTAATGCCCCGGCCCCTTTCTGAGAATCGGTAGGGGTCTGAACAGTCCAACCCCCACCTATCAGTAAATGATGGCATATAATAGCGATGTGCCATTACTTCTTCTGCTGGAAAAACTTCTTTAAAAAAGTTAATAAGGTAATTTGAGGTTGGCGGTATAAAATCTATTAATATATTCAATCTATTATGAACAGAGTAGTCAAACAGCTGCCTATAACAATCACTCAGATTTCAGTTTTAATTTTTTCCAGTTCAGGTTAGATTTATTACTATGAAAAAATGTGCCACTTTTTTTTTTTATACATGTGCCATTTTGCTTTTCTGCCATTCTACCTGTTTTTGGTCAAAGGCTTTCCAAAGAACAAATAATAGAGATTTACTTTGACATTGGTAATTAGGCACTGGCATTCACTGAGGACGCATGTAGTAATGCCAGGGTCACTGGAAAACAGTGCAATTGACATGTAGGCTATCCTTATATGTATTGTTATCAATAGCCACTTGAGTGATCAATCGTGTGAGTTCATCTGATCACTTCTTTCTGTGGGTCTTTTTTTGTATTGCACAGTATGATTTATATTTAATGAATAACCATTAGAACTTGATGGACCAGCAACCTATGCTTGGTCACCACAGACATGCAGTAGTAGTCCTTCTGAGCGATTTTCTCTCTAGTATGACTGATCCCAAATGCTGAATTATCTGCCCTTTCTAAATATTGCTTGAAGCATATTACCTACTGTATTTTGTTTACGCTTTATTTTTATGCAGTATTTACATGGCAATTGGTGGGAAGGATGGAGGACTAGGGTAACAAGTTCTAGCAATAGATAGCGGTTAGGCTTCCAGTGATCTAACATTTCTCATCTGTGGATTGGCAGAAATATCCCTTTAAATTTGTATACTTTTACCTAAATGTCCAATGTAAATACTTTTCGTGGATAAAGTAGGACCACTGACCACAGACACAAAACTGGTGCATCAATTTGTGAGATAAATTGTGGAAAACAAGCCTTTCCTAGCAACATCTATAAGAATGGAAACAAACCATTGGTGGGGCTGATTGGTAGGAATACAATTCTATTATTCTTCACTAGAATATCAGCAATTATAATATATAGGTGACATACAGAAAGACCAGTGAGCAGTTTAGAAATTTGGTGAGTGGTATAGTTTTATTTCAAGAGGAGCGGTAAACTGTTCTTGTCGGATAGACCAAGTATATCAGTTTGTCTACTTTGCAAAGCAGAGTGAGTAGAAAGCAGAAATGCTATTTCGAGTATAAGGTCGTTCATTAAACTTTCAAAAAAACATGGTGATTTCAATTACTTAGTATCAATTTTGATAGGAATTACCTTTAAAAGCAAGGGTACAATTATTGTCTGTGAATATCAAAACACAAGAATCTACAGTATTTTATTGAAGTTTGCTACTGAAAATAGCTTGAAAGGGAAAATGGCATCAATAATAAAAGAGCCATCATCTCTTCAATAAACACATTACTGGCAATTAATCTAATTGCGGTGAATGACCCGCCATTGCTTTTTGTGTGAAATAGGCCCTTCATGGATATCAGAATGCACCTGAAAGAAATAAAACAAATCGGTGAATATTATATTAACCCCCTTCCCGCCCACCCAATGTAAATTATGTCATTAATGGCATGGCCCAGAATCCTGTTAATTTACGTGCCTTCTTTGATGGCACTGCATGTTTCTGCACACAGTGCGAGCGACAGGATTGCACTCAAGGTGACAGGAAACTGAAATAATCAGTTCCCTGTCATAAACAACCCCTGAACACGGATCTCATATGGAGCGCTGTGTTCCCAAATGCAGAAGCGCTGCTAGGGAACTTTGTGATGTCATTAATGACATCACAGGGATTCCCTGTGCAGAGCGGGCTTGGAAGCACACTGATATCTCTGTCTTCATTGCATGTCTCTGTATACAGATCACTGGTAACCATTGGCTGTTAAGGGCACGTTCAGACGTGGCTGAATTTTTCCGCTGCAAATGTTGGTGCAGATTTGGGGCAATTAGGGCATGGCCAGACGTGGCGGATTTCCTCCGCAACTGTCCGCATCAATGCCGCACAGAATCTGCGTTGCAGATTCTGCGGCGGATCTGCCCAAAATGTGCAGTAAATTGATGCGGACTAGCTGCTGCGGACTGCGGGAAAAGTGCGTCCCTTCTCTCTATCAGTGCAGGATAGAGAGAAGGGACAGCACTTTCCCTAGTGAAAGTAAACAAATTTCATACTTACCGGCCGTTGTCTTGGTGACGCGTCCCTCTTTCGGCATCCAGCCCTACCTCCCTGGATGACGCGGCAGTCCATGTGACCGCTGCAGCCTGTGATTGGATGCAGCCGTCACTTAGACTGAAACGTCATCCTGGGAAGCCGGACTGGAGACAGAAGCAGGGAGTTCTCGGTAAGTATGAACTTCTATTTTTTTTACAGGTTGCTGTATATTGGGATCGGTAGTCACTGTCCAGGGTGCAGAAACAGTTACTGCCGTTCGCTTAACTCTTTCAGCACCCTGGACAGTGACTATTTACTGACGTCTCCTAGCAAAGCTCCCGTAATTACGGGAGCCCCATTGACTTCCTCAGTCTGGCTGTAGACCTAGAAATACATAGGTCCAGCCAGAATGAAGAAATGTCATGTCAAAAAAGCAAGACGCATCCGCAGCACACATAACATGTGCATGACAGCTGTGGACTTCATTGCGGAAATTAGAATCTCCATTGAAGTCAATGGAGAAATTCCGCCATGAGTCCGCAAGCAGTCCGCCACAACTCCGCAACATCCATTGCATGCTGCAGACACCAAATTCCGCACCGCAGCCTATGCTCCGCAGCGGAATTTTACGCATCGTCTAAACGAACACTTCTAAATAGAAGTGAAAGTCAATGGAGAAACGGCTCCGCTGCGGATTAACGCTGCGGAGTGTCCGCAGCGGAATTCAAGTGAAATTCCGCCACGTGTGAACCCAGCCTAACACAACGAATCTGCAGCAACATTTGCATGTTTGACAGGTAATTCAGACGTTGCAGAAATCACAGCGGACTTGCCACAGTTTTCCGTTTTTGCACTGCAAAGGCTGAAATCTGCAGTGAAATTCTTCTTTGCAATGGAAAGAGAATGCTGCGGAGGGAAAAATCTGCACTGCAGCCTAATTTCCGCACAGTTATTTTCTGCAACGTCTGGACTAACTTTCCTAAAAATGTATAGAAATAAATGAAAAAAACGGCTGCTGCAGAATTCCACTGCGGACTGTCCGCAGCGGAATTCGACAGCAATTCCGCCACGTGTGAACATGCCCTAACTGTGATCTATATATAAGGGCAGCACCAAACACATAGATAATGTGTTCCCTTCTAACCTGTGATCCCATAGTAAAAATAAATAATTCATAAATAAATATAGTAAAATGATAAAAAAATAAAAAAAGGATCCTTCCTCCCAAAAAACAGAACATACATCTCTGAACTCAAACACACCAATTTTAGACATTCTCCATGAGACTATCACGTTTTGCATGGGCGTCAGGTGCTCAGACATTAATATGTTCCTGACACACAGAATGTATGATAGCCCAAACATAAAAAAAATTAGGGTATGTTCATACGGCCCGTTTACGGCCCGAAAAACGGCCGTAAAATCGTAACCAGAACGCCTCCAAACATCTGCCCATTGATTTCAATGGGAAAAACGGTGTTCTGTTCCGACAGGCCGTTTTTTTACACGGTCGTTTTGAAAAACATTTTAGGGAGACAAAGAAATAATTTTAAAAAATCACCTTTAGGCCTTATTTACACGAACGCTGCGCATCTCGGACGTGAAAAACTGCAGTTTTTCACGCCCAAGCTGCATCCGTGCTCAGCGCTGCGGGACGCGATGTCACACATCCCCCATAGTTGAGAGTCTATGGAGGGATGCGTGATGCGCGAAAAGAACGGACATGTCTTATTTTCGCACGGACCCTTCACACGGTCCGTTGAAACAATGGCTGTGTGAACGTGCAAATTAAATTACATAGGTCCGTGGGACGGCCGCTGTTTCAACGTTCGTGTAAATAGTGCCTTAGAATACAGCATTCCAAAAGGTGAAATTTTGCTCTGGGCATGAAGGCTCAAAAGGGTTCATAAAGAGAGAATATAAAGTAATACACAGGACTACATATTAGTGTTACTATACTTGTAACTAGATGTTTAAAGGGTTCACACATACTTTTTTTGACGCGGAAACCGCATCAGAAAACGCGCCAAAAAACGTCCCAAAATGCCTCCATTGATTTCAATGGGAGGCGGAGGCGTTTTTTTCCCGCAAACGGAAAAACCGGCTCGCGGGAAAAAGAAGGGACATGCCCTATCTTCAGGCGTTTACGCCTCTGACCTCCCATTGACATCAATGGGAGGCAGAGAAAGCGTATTTCGCAGCGTTTTATGCCCGCGGCGCTCAATGGCCGCTGGCAAAAAACGCAGTGAAAACGCAGCGAAAATCGGCGTGCAGGCAAACTGAATTTTGAGGCAGATTTTCCTCCTGCAAAAAACTCAGTGTGAACCTTATACTTTTGAGGATTTTGCCAGACATATATTGAATAGATTTCAGTCACTAATGTGCTTAGTGCTGAAGAGATTTGCATCGTCTTCATGCTTTCTCATAACTAAATACAAATTTTACTCATGCCAGGAAAATGGGTCACAAAAATATATTTCTTGAACAAATCCAATATTAGGCTATGTTCACACGGGGTATTTTGCAGGAGGAATATCTGCCTCAAAATTCCATTTGGAAGTTTGAGGCAGATATTCCTCTCCCTGCACGCCGATTTTCGCTGCGATTTTCGCGCCATTTTTCGCCCGCGGCCATTGAGCCCCGCGGGCATAAAACAGCGCGAAATACGCTTTCTCTGCCTCCTATTGAAGTCAATGGGAGGTCAGAGGCGGAAGCGCCCGAAGATAGGGCATGTCGCTTCTTTTTCCCGCGAAGCAGTTTTACTGCTCGCGGGAAAAAGACGCCGACGCCTCCCATTGAAATCAATGGGAGGCGTTCTCGGGCCGTTTTTGCCGAGTTTTGCGACGCGGTTTCCGCGTCAAAAAACTCGGCAAAATACCCCGTGTGAACATAGCCTTAAGGCCCAGTTTTTTGCAGTCAGAAAAAATCTGCCTGAGAGTACCTTCAGGAATTTTGAGGCTGATTCCTGCACTTTTTTTAATTAGTTTTTCGCACTGTTTTTCGCCTGCAGCCATTGAAGCTAATGCAAGGACCGCAGGCAAAAGACGCAGCAAAAAAGCTCGGAAACGAGCGCCGCAGGTTTTTTCTGCCTCATTGTTCTCAATGGGACGTCAAAAGCGGAAACAGCGGCATGTCCTGGCAAGCAGGATAAAAACTCCTCAGGATAAGAAACGCCTCTGGCTCCCATTGAAATCAATGAGGGGCAATTTCGGCAGTTTTTTGGTGCTTATTACGACATAGTTTCCATATCAAAAACAGCGCCCTCCAAGAGCCCTGGAGGTGTGAAAATGTAATCTGGTCTTGTGGAAACATATCGCTAACCATATTATGGCCATATATTGTCAGGCACTGTATATTGGGGCAATTTTTCTCCTCAAAGATCTAATAATATAATAAGCAATTATCTCCGTGTGAAAGGAGCAAACGTCTCGTTGATCAACGCTCGTTTACACGGCCCATGTCGGGCCGTGTAATAGGACCTTAAGAGTGTAATAAGGTATTATGATGTAAATCAATGTGAATGGTAAATTTTTATAACATTGGCTTTGAGGGATTATTTATAATACTCTAAAGGTGGTGTAGAGTAAAATAGGGATAATTATCATCCCTATAGTCATGCATGGGAGGAGATTATGAGATAGGAGAACAGTATAAGGTCATAGTCGAAGTATATATGTGTAAATGAGGTCCGACAGTTATTCACAAATAGTTGGTATCTCCGCGTCTGTAACGACCGGAACTGTAAAATGATCATGTTATTTATCCCGCACGGTGAACGCCGTAAAAAAAACAAAAAAAAACCAATAGTATTTGCTGTTTTTCGTTCATCCCGCCTGCCAAAAAATGTAATAAAAAGTGATCAAAAAATCCCCCCATGAAATATGTGTAATCAGCATTACAAGTTAGGGTATGTTCACACGGCAGCGTCCGTAACGGCTGAAATTACGGGGATGATTTCAGGAGGAAACATTACTGTAATTTCAGCCGTAACGGCATGTGCAGGCGCTTGAACGCCGCGTCCATTACGGACGTAATTGGCGCTGCTTTTCATTGGAGTCAATGAATAACGGCTCCAATTACGCCCCAAGAAGTGACAGGTCACTTCTTTGACGCGTGCGTCTATTTACGCGCCGTCATTTGACAGCAGCGCGTAAATATACGCCTCGTGTGAACAGACAAACGTCAGCCCATTGCTTTCAATGGGCAGATGTTTGTCAACGCTATCGAGGCGCATTTTTCGGACGTAATTCGGGGCAAAAACGCCCGAATTACGTCCGTAATTAGTGCGTGTGAACATACCCTTAGGCTGGGTACACACGACCTATTTTCAGATGTAAACGAGGCGTATTATGCCTCGTTTTACGCCTGAAAATAGGGCTACAATACGTCGGCAAACATCTGCCCATTCATTTGAATGGGTTTGCCGACGTACTGTGCAGACGACAGCTGTCAAACGACGACGCGTAAATTGACTGCCTTGGCAAAGAAGTGCAGGGCACTTCTTTGCAACGTAATTTGAGCCGTTCTTCATTGAACTCAATGAACAGCAGCTCAAGATTTACGAGCGTCACAGACGCCTCGTATATTACGAGGAGGAGCATTTACGTGTGAAACGAGGCAGCTGTTTTACTGAATTCACTCTGCCTCCATGAAATCTAATTTTTGCATATCTCACCTCACTCCGGTGTGCCAGCCCCCCTTGCGATCACGTGCTTTGATAATGTGCCGACACGGGAGGAGCGAGAGTTTTCTCGATCGTGTGTACCTGTGTCAGCGCATCATCAAAACAGAAAGAAGGACTGACCTTTCGGGACCATGTGACTTTATTTTCAAACTTGAAATTGACGCATCAACAAGAACATGAAGTATATTAGTAAGTCACCTTATTTTAGGTTAGTTTATGATTGCAATAGCATTTTATGGCACTGGATAACCCTTTTAATGTCCCCATGTCCATCAAAAAATTCATCAATGTATTGTGGACAGCTTCGAGATGGAGCACTGACAATATGTTTTATAAACCAGTGATATATTATTGCTAAAAAGATGATTTATGTTAGTTGACTACTGAAATAGTTGCATCTTGTAACTACGGTATTTCGGTGAAGCGTACCAAACTCAACACGGTAATTAACCCCAAGTACAGCACTTTCTGTCTAGCTCATTGCAAATGGCCAAATCAGTTCATGCTTTGTGACCAGGCTTCTGTTTCTGTTAATTTGGAGCTTCACAGAACTGTAGCAGTTATTTGCTGACCTCTATGATTTAGTCTTAAAACTGTTCATTGTGCCAAGCCAATAGGATATGTATGATATGATTGATATGTAAGCAGTGTTATGACTACTCAGTGCTAAAAACATAGAAAATTCCAAAACAGGCTATGACGTGAATATAGTTATAGTATAGTTTATAGGTGTTTTATATTTCTTCGAGAGCTATATCTTAGTAATATTACATTTCTATGAGATAGACGTGTAAACTGGCTTAATCTGTTTAGAATAAACACTTAAAAGGGTTTTCCGAGCTTATGAAAAACATAGAAAAGTACATATATGTGTCTGAATGGTGATCACATGATGCCACCAAAGCTCAGAAGTCGTTATATTTCCATTGTGTTGCCAAACTTTGTTGTTTTCATTTTGCCAGGGCTTGCTGTGTGCAAGATTGCCATATGAGGGACTATAGTTCCCATGATTCCGCTCTCCTTTCACAGACATTGCCTCTATTTACAGCTGCCCAATCACAAAATAGGGAGGGGTAGAGCAGGGAGATGTGGAGATAAGAGGGATTTGATGTGTGATGTCACTACCGGGAGGGAGGAGAGAGAAGTTAACCATGTATTCAATGTACTCTAGAAGCCTGGTCATGTGACTGCATGTGATACTGGTTTACAGAGGCATTTCAGCTACAGACAGTACATAAGTGACTAACTTTACTGCAGTTAAAACATCCGCACGCGGTTTTAAAAAAACTGAAAATCTCTGAGATCTTAGCGGTTATATTGCAGCATGTTAAACTTATAACTGCATATTCATATGTTGCAGTACTTAGTATAAGCTTTAACTCCTCAATGTAGTTGATTAACTCCAGCATCTGTATCCAGGAGGAATTCTCTGCTGCAAATCTTCTATTGATTTCAGTAGAAGCAGTACAGTGAGACTTCTTGCTGGGTATGAATGCCAGGGAGACTGTGCACAGGGCTCTGTTTTCTGCTGGAGCCCAGAATGGAGGAGGACTTTGATAATTAACTACATAGCAAACTTAGTAAGTACTGCAGTATATGAATTTTTCATTTATAACTGGGGGTATAATTTATGGAGATTTGTTCATTTTTCATTTGATTGCATAGGTCCATAGGATATATAACTAATATGTGATCAGATATTTCCATTCTGACCTCCACTAATTACGGGAAGAAGGCGCCCATAAAGCTTGGTGGATGTGGTTCAACTGCAATAGCAGAAACAACACTTGGAGGAGAGTGGCGTTGAATCGGGAAAACAATGGGATACGGCGCTCCACTGCTGCAGCCATTCATTCTCATGATCAGTGGTAATCTGACCAATCACACATCCACTGATATTTGTGGGTAACAACCCCATTACAGGCCATCTAGTTTTTATTCTATTTAAGTCAGTATGTTGCCTTACATGAATACTTACTACCAAATGGAGGTACTGCATACAGTGTAAACAGTTTGACTAGATATATTGAGCATCTATAGAGTACTATCAGGAGGCCTGGGCTCATCTAACCAATAGTATTTATTTGTAGGTTATTGTTATTGACCTAAGCTCAATGGTTTTTGACCATAGTGTGTTCCAGGCGCGTGCTGTAGAACAAGACCGGATTGGAAAGGTTAGCACATATACCTTAAATGGAGAAACACACTTTAAAAATGGCAGAGCAGATATTACATGGCTCAGTGCTTTTACTTTACTGTTTCTGTAAATGGGATTGATGCTTTGAAAGGTCGCAGTGTAATTGCACGCTTCTGCTTCTCTTCACCACAGCTTTTCCAACTTTTTGTTTATACCTGCTGAAAAATTGTACAATGGGTGCGAAGAGAAAGCTTTTGGATAATTATTCTCGATGAAAAATAATGACTTTTGATCAAAGACCTCTTCCTGACAACTTGTTAACTGGTAATGTAAAATAAATGGGATTGCCTTTACATCAGATGGATGGAAAATCAGTAAAACTTGGCATTTTATTTTTTTAGATTTTTTTTTTCCTCATAGACTTCATGCACATTGTGTATGGTTACACTAAACTGACCCAAAGGAGAACCTGCATTTAGGATAAAAGAAAGCATAATCCATTATATAATACCCACTGTATATTAAACTGTCGCCTTCCTAAACTGTTCTTCATATAAGCAAAACATGCATTTTTAAAGTTTCTATACTATCTTATTACACTATTACTCAAGCTTAGCTGTTATTGTGTGTCTAACCACTGTATAAGGGAGCTAGACATTGTCCTTGGAGATGTATAATGAACTCGGTCTGATCTGCCACAAGCAATAAAAGCCTGTTTGCATCGTTTGTCGCTGATCTTCATCGGTCGGGCTGGAGTACAAATTATCATTATCGGAGGTATGACCGGTAAATGTAGTGACATTTTCGTTAGGCATTGCTGCCTGTTGCACAGATCATGTTGTGCTTTGTAAATAGGGCTTACGCCCTTCCCGACATCTACCGTGGATGTCGGCACGGTATATTACAGCTGACACCATATTCTAACATCCAGCTCTAAGGCAGCTATTGCTGTGGTCAATAGCAACCGCGCCATCTAAGTTGCTAGACAGACCGAGACCCTTTGTCAACCCTTCACGATCGTGGGGTGCTGAAGAGTTGTCTTGGCAGCAAGGGGCTTAATGAAGTTTTTCTAACTTGGTCCTCCTATTGAGCCCTGCCGGAGCAAGCAATTGATCTAGTGGGACTAAAAAAAAATTGAAAAAGATGTTCAATAATGTTTTCAAGAATATATCAAAAAGCCATTAATTGCCATTAAAAAATACACCTCGTCCTGCAAAAAGTAAGACCTGATACTGATACTATGTCGATGGAAAAATAAAAAAATAAAAAAGTTATGGCTCCTGGAAGGCAAAGCGGGAAAAGCAAAAATTAAAAAACTGGCTATAGCTGGAAGTGGTTAAAGGGGTTGTGTAGTTTAGAAAACCAATTTTCATGAACCCCATTAGGTAATTCTGATTTAATAGCGGGGGGGTCCTCTATTCAGGATCCTAATCTCTTGGCCAGAGTGAAGAGCGATTACAAAGTTCACTTCTCGCTGTGGAGAACCTCTCCTGTCCTGCATTACACAAACGACGGAACCCTTGCACAACGGAGACAAACTGAAACCATTGGCACCGGACCCGTCACCATTGAAATCAATGGTGATGGAAATGGAAACCATTGGTTTCAGTTTGTGTCAGTCAGGGCTCCGTTCCGACGGAAAACTCAGACGGAAAATCGGAATGGAGCCCTGATGCAGATGTGAATGAAGCCTTAGACCTCATGCACACGAACGTATTTTTTTCCTCCCGTAAATACTGGCGTAAATACGGGTCCTTGGTCACACATTTGCGACCCGTATTGCACCAGTATTTACGGACCCGTGCCCGTAAACACGGGTCCGGTGTCACCAGTATTCCTCCCATATTTACGGACACGTTTTCACTGCAAAATTGCACTGCACTAATCGGCAGCCCTTCTCTCTATCAGTGCAGGATAGAGAGAAGGGACAACCCTTTCCGCAGTAAAAGTAAAAGAAATTCATACTTACCCGGCCGTTGTCCTGGTGACGCGTCCCTCTTTTGACATCCAGCCCGACCTCCCTGGATAACGCAGCAGTCCATGTGACCGCTGCAGCCAGTGATTGGCCTGTGATTGGCTGCAGCGGTCACATAGGCTGAAATGTCATCCGAGGAGGCCGGACTGGAGGAAGAAGCCTGGAGTTCTGGGTAAGTTTTTTTTTTACCGGTTGATCTATATTGTGATCGGTAGTCACTGTCCAGGGTGCTGAAAGAGTTACTGCCAATCGTTTAACTCTTTCAACACCCTGGACAGTGACTATCCCCTGACGTCGCCTAGCAACACTCCCGTAATTACGGGTGCACACACGTAGTCACCCGTAATTACGGGAGCCCCATAGATTTCTATGGGCCTGCCCGTGCCGTATTTATGGCCTGAAATAGGACATGTTCTATATTTTTTAATGGCACAGGCACCTTCCCGTAAGCATACGGGGAGTTACCCATGGCCAATAGAAGTCTATGGGCCCGTAATTACGGCCCGTTTTTACGTTCGTGTGCATGAGGCCTTAAACTGTAATTTATTTCCTAGTTTCTTCCTAATCTTTCTTTCACTGGATCATGATCAAAACGTTGTATGTTGATTTTTAATAGGACTTATTGTAGACACAAGGTAAATATCTCAAGAGTCCCCTGAAACATTGGCTGATAAATATCAAAATAATAATCAATGTAGCTTAAATGACGAGTTCTACTCTTTTCAAACATTGCAGCAAAGTACTACCTGTAGTGTGTTCATATTCTAGTTGCCCCATGAATTTCGATAATTGGTTATACATTGTTGTTTGACTTATTTTATGCTCTTTGGGCTTTTACTATGAGGGAAGGTCATAATGAATGTGCTTCCAATGATGAGTACTACTCCTTTCAAACCTTGTGACAAAGGATGGCTTATAGTTTTTTACATTTGAGTTGCTCTTTTGAATTAAAAAAATTGCCTATTCAATGTCGATATCGTTATTTTATGCTCTTTGGGTTATTTTAAAGGTTTACATTAGAGGGAAGGTCATTCTAAATGCATTCAAATATTATTCCAACTGTTCATTTTGCATCCATGTTTCTTAACAACAGGCTTTTTTTTTTACGGCAGTTATTTGTATGAATTTGTGACATTCTGACTTATGCAGTAGCAGCAGTACCTTTGATAAGGTAAGTGGCAAAATGTACATGAATTCTTACTCAATGGTCAAATATGATTCCTGTGCTGAATGGTAGTAAAGGAAGGTGTGCACTGAACATACTAATAAAAGGCAGCTCAGGCCAGGAACACACACAGAGTTTTGATGCAGTTCTTAGCTCCGTTTTTTGAGCCAAACACAGGAGTGGACACCAAAGAATGGAAATGCATTAGTCTTTTCTATACACCTTTTCTTTCCTTTAGGGCACATTCCCACGTGGCGGAATTGCTGTTGAATTCCGCTGCGGACAGTCCGCAGTGGAATTCTGCAGCAGACGTTTTTTACATTTCTTTCTATACATTTTTAGGAAACTTAGTTCAGACGTTGCAGAAAATAACTGTGTGGAAATCAGGCTGCGGTGCAGAATTTTCCCTCCGCAGCATTCTCTTTCCATTGCAGAGAAGAAGCGGAATTTCACTGCGGATTTCAGCCTTTGCAATGCAAAAACTAAAATCTGTGGCAAGTCCGCTGTGATATCTGCAACGCCTGAATTACCTGTCAAATATGCAAATGTTGGTGCAGATTCGTTGCGTAATTGCCCCAAATCTGCACCAACATTTGCAGTGGAAAAATTCCACCACGTGTGAACATGCCCTAAGATCCACTTCTGGCTTTGGTTAAAAAAAACTGCACCAAAAACGGCATCAAAACTCTGTGTGTGATTTTGCCCTTATTGTGTACCTGTGAGACAAACATTTTTCTCATCAATTTCGCCAGCTGCAACCCCTTATTACATTTTTACTTGTATGCTGTAATTGTGTGCTGACCTCGACTACCTGCACTTTATATCTATCAGATGGAAGGTTTCAACTTTTTAAAAATAAGAGTGCCCTTTAGCTCTGTTACTTTGGAGTCTTGTTTTCCTTGCCATTTACTTAGAAATGACAGTGCTGCCTTATGTGTTGATTTTTTCCCCCCTACATTTCTAAATGTGTGATAAAAGCAGGAATGACACAGGGGCGGACATACCGCATGTGCAGCCGGTGCAGCTGCACAAGGGCCCCGCGTGGGAAGGGGGCCCGTTCAGTGGCGTAACTACCACAGTAGCAGCCGTAGCAGCTGCTACGGGGCCCGCGGCATGGGGGGGCCCGTGTCGCCCTGACAGGCACATTACATTTTATGTACCAGGCCTGGCGGCACGGGCCCCCTCATGCCTAGTAGCATCACAACACTAGGCATGAGGGGAGGGAGGGGGCGGGGGCCCGGTGATAGCCGCCACACTGCACTACCAATCGGGAGGGAGGGGGCGGGTGCCCGGGCCCGGTGATAGCCGCTACACTGCACTGCCAATCTGGCACAGATGAATAGGACAGGACGGCGATGCTGGTGGTAGGAGGAGCGCTCAGGCAGGGGAGAGGACAGGGGGCGGTGCGACGTAAGACTTCGGGCGGCTGGACAGTACAGTCAGGACTGCCGGAGAACTCATAGGATGAGCGGAGGACAGACACAGGACGAGTGGAGGACGTGCAGACTGCAGAGGACAGGTAGATGAAGTTAAAAAGTTCATGTCAGAAGGGAGAAGTTTTTATGTAGAAAAATCTGCCTCATAATTCCTTCCGGAATTTTGAGGCATATTTTGACCTGCCGGTAGAACACTTCCCGCGTTTTTCATTGCGTTTTTTTGTGGCGTTTTTCGGCCATCGGGCCGTGGGCAGGGAAACGCAGCAAAAAACGCATTTTCTGCCTGCCATTGTTGTCAATGGGAAGTCAGAGACAGAAACGCCCGAAGAAAGGGCATTGCGCTTCTTTTTCCCGCATGCGGTTTTTACTGCTCGCAGGAAAAATTTCATGGATTTCAATGGGAGGCACTTTCTGACGTTTTTCGCGAAAAAAACCTCAGTGTGAACTCCCCCTAACACAGGGGCGTAACTACTGCTATAGCAGCCGTAGCGGCTGCTACGGGGCCGCGGCATGAGGGGGCCCGCGTCACCTGCCGGCACGGGCCCCCACCTTGGCCGGAATCTCCGCTAGCTGCCGCTATGGCTGCTACAGCGCGATGCCACGGAACACTACGGCAGAGCAGGGAGTATCTCCCCGCTCTGCCATTAAACATAAGACATGTATCCCCTATCCACAGGATAGGGGATACGTGTGTGATCGCTGGCATTGATAGGGAGAACGGGGGACCGAAAGTCCCCTGAAGTTCTCCATCACAAACCTCGGACTTCCGGGGTCTGTGTCGGCAGCTCCGTAGAAATGAATGGAGCGCCGGTCACACTTGAGCTGCGCAGACACCGGAAGTCAGAGGTGAGTGATGGAGAACTTCGGGGGACTTTCGGTCCCCCGCTCTCCCTATCAATGCCAGCGATCACACATGTATCCCCTATCCTGTGGATAGGGGATACATGTCTTTTGTCTTTTCACACTGTAGGTCGCATTTTTTTGAGTGATTGGGGGTGTATGGCGTTCCCTACAGGGGGGGGGCTGTATAGCGTTCCCTACAGGGGGGGGCTGTAAGGCGTTCCCTACAGGGGGGGCTGTATAGCGTTCCCTACAGGGGGGGCTGTATAGCGTTCCCTACAGGGGGGGCTGTATAGCGTTCCCTACAGGGGGGTCTGTATGGCGTTCCCTAAAGGGGGGTCTGTATGGCGTTCCCTACAGGGGGGGGCTGTATGACTTTCCCTACAGACCCCCCCTGTAGGGAACGCCATACAGAACCCCTGTAGATAACGCCATACAGACCCCACTGTAGATAACGCCATAAAGTCCCCCCTGTAGATAACACCATACAGCCCCCTGTAGATAACGCCATACAGCCCCCCTGTAGATAACGCCATACAGCCCCCTCTGTAGATAGCGCCATACAGTCCCCCCTGTAGATAGCGCCATACAGTCCCCCCTGTAGATAGCGCCATACAGTCCCCCCTGTAGATAGCGCCATACAGTCCCCCCTGTAGATAGCGCCATACAGTCCCCCCTGTAGATCGCGCCATACAGTCCCCCCTGTAGATAGCGCCATACAGTCCCCCCTGTAGATAGCGCCATACAGACCCCCCTGTAGATAGCGCCATACAGACCCCTCTGTAGATAGCGCCATACAGTCCCCCCTGTAGATAACGCCATACAGCCCCCTCTGTTGATAGCGCCATACAGTCCCCCCTGTAGATAACGCCATACAGCCCCCTCTCGCCGCAGCCCCCATCCTCCTGTCTCGGTCTGTGTTACAAGTGTACAAGGCTGCACTGGTGACGCGCTGCCGATGGCACGTGACCGCTGCTGCCAATAACTCCTCATTGGTGTGCTGCTGAGGACAGTAGTTCCACAGCAAATCGCTGTTGAGGGCATTGATTGGCTGCAGCGGTCATGTGCCATCGACCGCGCGTCACCACAGCAGCTTTGTAAACACAGAAAGGGATAGGGGCTGCGGAGGGGGAACGGAGGCGCCGGAGGAGGTGAGTATAGGTTTTTCATTTTCTTTGCCCACATTTAGGGACTTAGTTTAGATAAGAATTTAACCCGGAAAAAAATGTGTTACTTGTGTTCTAAACTGGTAATAAAATGTACAATATAAATCTTCCTTCATAATTTTTATTAGTAAGGTTTATTTTTATATGCATATATATGTTTAGGTAACTTTGTCGGTATTGGGGGGGGGGCGGGGGGGCCCTGGCACATTATCTGCACAGGGGCCTTTTGCAGTCTGTGTCCGCCACTGGAATGACACACAATTCAATCTAATAACCATAGTTCTGCTACATAACATTTAGACTCTCATGTAAATTCTGTTACCACCAGCCGCTCTTCATTCCTTTTAAATACTCAGAAAACTATGTTATGAGGATAAAAGCTTCTTCACCTAAATGTTTTATTCAATGTCATAGAATAGGAAGAGCCGAGAGCAAGAGCTTTAAGGGAAGATTGTACTCTTCTCAGAGCTGGCAGGAAAGAACTGGCTGCTCTCCATATAACATCCATTACTTTTATGCTGGGACATAACACAAAGGTGACTCTATGAGACACACTCTGCAACACCATCCAGGGGGTATATATATATATATATATATATATATATATATATATATATATGTATGCAATGGTAATCCGCAGCAGCCTTTTTTTCCATTGGTTTCTATACCCTTTGAGGTAACATAGTTCAGGCGGTGCGGAAAATAACAGTGCGGAGCTTGCTGTGCTATTGTCTCCGGTAATTTCCGGTAATCTCGGCCGGATCTGCGACGGAGGCCCCTAACGGAGCCTCCAATGCAGATGTGAACGAGGCCTTAGGCTGTAGTTTATAAATGTAGTCGATAGCATGTATTATACATAGTCTTTACATTTAGCATTCTGAGAAGGAATTGCTCATGTTGAAAACAAATATGTGTTTTTTTGGAAATTGACAAGTAGGCAATGAGCCATGCATTTAGTATTTTATGTCTGCTGTTCCTTCAAATGTATTTGTAACTGTCGGTGAATCGAATCAAAACGAATTTAGAAGTTATTCATCATCTAAAAAAGTTGACTTCATTTGGAGAAAATGGAAGTGACCTTTGATTTGAAAAATAAAAGCCTTCGAAAGAGGCATTTCTTTCCCTTGACTTTTATTACAGTAAAACAATGCAGAATGCTGAAGTGTATGCAAAGGGCATAAGCAGCATTATTTCATTCAGTGAATGTTTGGAGTGCAGTGGAGAAGGAGACGGGAGAGCTCGAGAGGGGAAAACATGATGCCGCCCAATTTGTCAAGCAGTACGGCAGAGAATCATCAATATCCCCAATGTTCTGAGATGAAATTATTCCTCTGTCCTGGGATCCAATGCTTCCAACATCACTTATATTTTCAATTACATGGATTAACCTTTCTCAGTGTCTGTCATGAATTAACCCCATGTTATATTGAAAACACACAAGTTCTATACTAGTAGGCTACACAGAGACAATTATAGAAAAAGATTCTGAACAACACATTTGTTATTCAAAAATTGTAGAGCAATAACATGATTTGCAAATTTCATGAATTTTCTACTGCTGTTTTGTATAAAAATAGTAATAATAACAATAATAATAAAGATAAGAAGAAGCATATTTTAAAGGAGCGACACTCTGCAGGAGAAATCCTGAAGGGTTCTCGGGATTGGCAGGGGTCTCAGAGGTTTGTCCCCCACCAATCTTAATGTTATGGCTTAGTGTTATGCCATAACATTAAAAGATGACAATACTTAACCCCTTCCCGACATCCGGTGTATACATATGGCGCACTTCATGTGAGGGAGTATGGAGCGGGCTTATGGGAATAGCGAAAACAGAAACGGGTGGGCAGCCCCTGTATCATTGCAACGGCCCCCCGCGACGCGATCGCAGGGTGCCGATGGTTGGCATGGCAACCTGGGGGCCTGATGGTCTGCCATCTTTGTACCCCTATGAAGCCCTACCTCCAGTATACGGCAAAGCATTAGTATTGCAGTATATCATGCAAGAGATCCAATGATCACTGGTTCAAGTCCCCTAGGGGGACAAGTTAAATAGAGTAAAATATTTTTTTTTAATATATATATATATATATATATATGTATATATATATATAAAAAATAAAAAGAGAAAAAGAAAGGAGCACAGTTTCAGTGGTCAGGTGCAAAACAGTCCTCCCTGACTCAATAGCAAAAAAAATAGAGGCAGCACTCCAATGATGTGAAAAAAAAGTGGTGTGTTTAATTCACCCCAGCAACGTTTCAATCCGTCTCAGTGGTATCTTTATTAAGCATATATAAAAAAATAAAGATATTAAAAGTTTTAAAAAAAAAACAACCCTTTCCCATTTTCCCCCAAAGACAATATAAAAAAAAAAAAAATTAACATAACTGGTATTGTCGTGTCTGTAAAAGTCTTAACTATTACATCATATTATATCATTATTTAGTATGCACGGGGAACGCCGTAGAAAATAAAAAATGTAAACGCGACAATAGCTGTTTTTTGGTCACTTCATCTCCCACAAAAAATGGAATAAAAAGTGATCAAATAGTCTCATGTACCCAAAAATTACATAAATCGATGGAAAAATAAAAAAGTTATGGCTCTCAGAATATGGCGACAAATTTTATTTTTAATAATCAGTTTTTTCCTTGTAAAAGTAGTAAAATATAAAAAAAACGATATAAATTTGGTATCGCTGTAAACGTAATGTCCTGCAGAATAAATATTTATATACTACGCTACAAATGAACTGAAAATTCATTGAAAAACTAACTTTTTGATGGTATGATACAAACATACTAGATTTTACATTTGCTGGTAAGATATTAGGCAACAGGGAAACGTCCGATTAAGATGGATAAAACTTTATTTTGAGGTAAGCAGGAAACTGAACAAAACCATTTTACACTTATCACCTCTATGGCTAACAGGCAACCATTAGGACCCTCTGCTATAGCATAGTTAGTTCAAGAAATAGGTTAATGAAAGTAACTCCATAACAAGCGCTAAGCACTTTCTACTGATGTGAAGCCATTATTGACGCTCAGTATTGCAGTAAAGATTTTACGTCTGTAGAAAATTGACTCTACATTACAATTCTCCATTATTATGAGCTTCAGTTATTTTCAAGAGTGGCGCTGTTTCTAGAAAGAAAGCAGTCCCTTTTTTTTTTTTTGTTAGACCCTGGACATCTCCTTTAAGATTTCACAAAATTGGACCATTATCCTGGGACATAAAGTTGTATTGTGCGCTGAAACCTGAATCAGTCAGGTCAGCGGGACTGACGGCTCCAGTGACAGCGGGTCCGGAACAGCAACGATCTGTAATGTTTCTATAGACAGTGGATTGTCGGCGGATAAATATGGCCAGCTAACCAGCTTTCCACACTTATGGGCCAGATTTACACATAGTGTGAATACTGCAGATTTTCCACAACAGATTTTATTGCAGAAAATCCGCAGCGTATTACAGTAGCAGCAAAGTGGATGAGATTTGCGTCCAGCCCGGTTTCCAGGGATGACCTTTCATCCTATGTGACCTCTACAGCCAATAGCAGGCTGCAGCGGTCACATGGGATAAAACGTCATCCAAGGAGGAAAGGGCTGCAGGACGTCAAAGGGATGCATCGCCATGGCTATGGGTTAGTCGAAACTTTTTTTTTTCATCTGCTAATTTCCACAGCAGACATTTCAGTACTTTTACGCAGCGTATTGGCCCTGTGTGAACATACCCTAAAACTAAAATCAAGATCTGTTATTTGAAATGACATTTTTCTTAATGGTGGGGTTAATTGTGTCTTCTTATCTTGAAATCCCAAGAATAAACTGATAAACTCTGGATATAAAAGATAAGCTAACAGTGCATATCCCGTGATTTAGTAATACCATACAAAATAAATGTATATGTAAAACCCAGGTCTCTCCATCAATAGAGAGGTCATGAGATACTCAGTACAGATGATGATGTGACTGCACCAAGCCAGAAATGATTGCACTGTTATTAGCACTTTTATGGAAGGCTCCATTTGTTAAACAGACTGTCTATTATACCGGCCTGTAGTCTGCATTGCATGTCTGATATATTAATATGGCTGTTTGCAAATCTCTTCCTATGTGATGAATCAATGCATTATGCATAAGAATGCTTAACAAGGTTGGAGGGGTCAAGGTTACCTTACTAACACATGCTCCGTATGATTAAACACAGAAAGCGTTACGGAATTTTATTATTAATAAATACATCCATGAGGTTGAATTCTATTGTGGCATATGAGATGTGTAATATATATTTCAATTCATAGCAGAAGAGCGACCAGGTGAAAATAACTGTAGATCTATGAAAGACATGGCCTTATAGTTTCACCTGAGAAGATGGAGTCATGTACATTCATGTAGACACCGTAAATATCACAGCCAGTGCTATCACTATTGTCAAAAGGGTTATCTTCAAATAAGAGTGAACTCACCTTGTTTTCCCTATCGTGCAAGGAATTCCAATGATGTTTAATGCAAAGTAGCTTTTACTGATGTTCCTACGCTGGCTGCATACCAATAAAAGCCGTCCAGTGGTTGGCAGATGAAAAGCTTCAGATATTCTAGAAGAGAGTAAGCTTCCCTACAAAACTGGCCGGTTCACCAATACTCATAACAAGTTATTCCAAGAGTCCTTCAGACATTGCGATCACGGTTGGGTCATCACTTACTGATCAATTGCCATTTTTTACTTAAAAAAAGATCAACAACACTCCTTTTTGAGGAACCTATTAACCTCGGCATTTTGGTTCATGACTAATGCTAGAACTACCTGACCTACTGTGGCACCTTTTCCCGGAGCGCAGCAGGTGAGCGAGCACGGGAAGGGGTGGGATGTAACTCTGCATAACAATGGTGATATTGCATTTCAGATCTGTAGGTAGCTGTATGGCAACGTCTATGGCCACTGTATTGAACATCTAATAGACCAAGTTACCTAACAAATTTATGAATTATTTATTAAATGATAGGTCACAAATGACAACTCTTGGTTATATGTTAGTTTTTTTTTTTTATCTTTTAGAGGTAATTCTCTTTATATTGATGTGCGATAGGGTAGTTATCGCTTACCTAACGTAGTGTTACATTTTTATCTTGCTTCTGTACAATATGGGGTGTGTGCACATGCATTATATGGTCTGATCTTGGCAATATTCAGTAAGAAAATAAATTGTTAAGACTAACAGATGGAGATATGCTATATAATAGCTTTCTATATCTATTGCACTATTATCAGTCTCGGCAGGTAATCTTTTGTAGCTAAAGGCTTAATGCCAGCCGCAGTAGAGATGGGAACACTTACCATGTGCCCGCTGGTCTGATGATCTAGAGTACTCAAGAAATATCATTGAGTCTTGTCCTTTGTAGTTTCAGTCTAGAAATGTCCGGATGTCTGTGAAAGCCTGCTGCATTTGAATTGGCTTGGGAAAAAAAAGTAATTCTTGATTTCTTTTTTTTGTTTTATCTCTAGTAAAAATAGAAGCAAAACACTGCAAACATCATAGGCATTTATACTCATTTACGTCATCATTATCTAGCAATTAATTGTTATGCTGATTTATACTTGAAAAATGAGCAAAAAAGGCACAGTTCGGTCCAGAATTATTTGGACAGTGACACAATCTTCATGATTTGCGCTCTGCATGCCACCACATTGGATTTGAAATGAAACAACTGAAATGCAATTGAAGTGTAGACTTTCAGGATTAATTCAAAAGGTTGAACAAAAATATCCTGTGAAACGTTTAGGAATTGCAACCATTTTTCTACACAGCCTCCTCATTTCAGGGGCTCAAAAGTAACTGGACAAATTAACATTACCAGAAATAAAAAAAAATGTTTTTAATACATTGTAGAGAATCCTTTGCAAGCAATGAGTGCCTGAAGTCTGGAACCCAAGGACATCACTAAACGCTGGGTTTCCTCCTTTGTGATGCTTTGCCAGGCCTTTACTGTAGCGGTCTTCAGTTGTTGCTTGTTTGTGGGTCTTTCTGCCTTAAGTTTTGTCTTAAGCAAGTGAAATCAGGTAGATCGGGTTGAGATCTGGTGATTGACTTGGCCATTGCAGAGTATTCCACTTCTTTGCCTTAAAAAACTCCTGGGTTGCTTTCGCAGTATGTTTTGGATCATTGTCCATCTGTACTGTGAAGTGACGTCCCATCAACCTTGCTGCAATTGCCCCGAACACTTCAGAATTAATTCGGCTGCTTCTGTCTTCAGTCACATCATCAATAAACACTAGTGACCCAGTGCCTTTGGCAGCCATGCATGCCCATGCCATCACACTGCCTCCACCATGCTTTACAGAGGATGTGGTGTGCTTTGGATCATGAGTCGTTCCAAGCCTTCTCCATACTTTCTTCCACCCATCATTCTGGTACTGGTTGATCTTAGTTTCATCTATCCATAGAATGCTGTTCCAGAACTGGGCTGGCTTCTTTACATGTTGTTTGGCAAAGTCTAATCTGGCCTTTCTATTTTTGTGGCTCATTAATGGTTTGCACCTTGTGGTGAACCCTCTGTATTTGCTCTCATGAATTCTTCTCTTTATGGTAGACTTAGATACTGATACACCGACTTCCAGGAGAGTGTTCCTCACTTGGGTAGATGTTGTGAAGGAGTTTTTATTCACCATGGAAAGGATTCTGTGATCATCCACTACTGTTGTCTACTGTGGTCGTCCAGGCCTTTTGGAGTTCACGAGATCACCAGTGCGCTCTTTTTTTTTTTTCAAGAATGTACCAAACTGTTGATTTGGCCACTCCTAACATTTGCGCCATCTCTCTGATGGATTTCTACATTTCTTTCAGCCTAACAATGGTCTGTTTCACTTGCATGGAGAGCTCCTTTGACCCCATGTTGTGGGTTCACAGCAACAGCTTCCAAATGCAAATGCCACACCTGGAATCAACTCCAGACCTTTTACCTGCCTAATTGATGATGGATTAATGAGGGAAAAGCCCATGCAGCCCATTAAATAGCTTTTGATATAATTGTCCAATTACCTTTGGTCCCTTGAAAATGAGGCAGCTACATATTAAAGAGCTGTAATTCCTAAACCCTTCCTCAAAATAGGATGTGAATACCCTCAAATGAAAGCTGAGAGTCTGCACTTTAAGCCCATATTGATTATATAACTGTATGTTCAATATGTTTTGGTAAACCACTAAAATGCCAAAACTTGTGTCACTGTCCAAATAATTCTGGACCTTGTCTGTATTCAACAAGCTCCAGCAGCATTGGAATAACCCCAACTGTTGATTTGACTAGTCCTGGCCCGATATCTAAACTATAGGTGAAGTGCAATATAAGACTATAATCTGAATATGATAGGATGTCACTGTGTGTCAATATTGCATTCTAATGTCATTGCGTATCCTGGTCAAAAGGGCTTGTCCCAACGGCAGCAAGGCCACTCGTTCTTCTAGAGTTTTAATAAATTAAATGTATAATCTTTCCATGGTGTTTAATTGCCCATATAGCCCCTATAGATGTCATTACGAGCCCTTATAACCGGTACATTGTACAGTTGTTGTCGTTTTCAATGATTAGACTTTAGCCCATTTGCGTAAAAAATACTAAAATCTCTGAGATCCTAGTCCACAATAACCCGATTTCTTTGTCAATATTGATTTTATAAAACAGCCATTCCTCTTCACTGCATATTGCCGTAACATATGTGAAAATTCGAGTCTCTTTCATTCGATGCAAAAGCATTTCATGATTTAAACTGGTGGTTACATTTATCTCTTGTATTGATTTCCTTCTAGGCAATAAGGTTGTTAGGAATTCACAAACCTGTAGGTATTGCTATCCCAAGCGTCCATATGGCGCCTTGAGGAAAATTACCTCATTTCGCCAGAAACAGCTGTCATTGTGTAGTAGAACTTGAGTTGGCTCATGTAATAAGAAAACCGTGGAATGAAAGCACACATTGCTTGTTTTTATGTTTTTCTTTTTTATCCTGTCGCTGGTGACTTGGATTAGACATACAGTAGCATGCTGAATTGAACAAAGGGATATTCAAGGACAAAACATAAATCAGGGTAATTTTTTTTCCGTCATTGTTTCCTTCTCATTTTTACTGATATTGGCTCATTACCCGGTGTCTTCATATGTAAAATGAATACAATAAAAGTTACTGCATTATACTGTCATTTATTGATAGTGTACATTCAGATTTGTATTGTATCTGATTATTATTCACAATGGAACACAAATCAACTATTACAACTTTTGTTAGTTATCAAACATAAAATACCTTTTTTAAGCATTGTGTGGTTCCATGTTAACTTAATATTGGGATGTTGCACCGTCCAATCATTTATCAGCCTTTTGGCTGGACAATACCAGGTCACTGCTAGAAAATTGGCCCTGGTTGCCAAGTTTGTAAGTATATGGGAGGCAGGTCCTAACCAAACGTGCTGAATCCATGGCACCACACTGTAAATGACAGCATTTAGCATCATCTGTCCTGGCATTGGTGGTCACAGACCACTCTTGCCAGACAGAGATGATATACAGCAGCTGTATTCTTTTACTTTTACCTCATATGGGAGTTGGCGGTGAAATATACAAAGGCTACGTTCACATGTAGCAGAATTGCTGCAGATTTTCCATCTGGATTTGTGGACTGAAAATCTGCAGCATATCACAGTAGCAGATGAGATTATAGAAATGTCATCCACACGCTGCAGAAAATTACCATGCAGAAATTGACCTGCGGTGCAGATTTATTAATCCGCAGCATGTCAATTTATGCTGTGAAATAGTTGCATATTTGTTGCAGACTTTCCCCATTGAGTTCAAATACCAAATGTTGCACTTCTTGCTGCGGAAAAGCTGCAAACTCACAGCATGTAACAGATTTGTTGCGGAAATTTTCCGCAGCATTTACGCATCAACTAGCAGACAATAGAGGTTTTTTTACTGCGGAAAATAATACAATTTTTTTCTGCGTTTTCTTGTGCGTTTTTCAAGGGCTGCGTGATGGTGATATTTCTTCTTCTTGTGATGTAATTT
Source organism: Rhinoderma darwinii (assembly GCF_050947455.1). NCBI lineage: Eukaryota > Metazoa > Chordata > Amphibia > Anura > Rhinodermatidae > Rhinoderma > Rhinoderma darwinii. The sequence goes on from NC_134688.1 coordinate 229,625,041, forward strand.
CCACCCCCTGTAAGAAATTCTGCAGCATTTCTGCAGCAAATTACGCAGTACATTGTCGTTTGCTGCGGAATTGTTGTTCCTCATTGATTTGTATGGGGAAAAAACACAGGATATCAGTCCACTTTCTGCAGCAATAATTGACACGCCGCAAAACTAAAATGACGCACCGCACGGAAATTTCTGGACGGAATTTTTCTGCAGCGTGTGGATGACATTTGTTAAATATACAGACTGTCCACCCACTTTGCTGCTTTTGTATTCTGCTGCGTATTTTCCGTCCGCAATTCCGGACTGAAAATATGCAGCAATTCCGTTACGTGTGGACAAGCCCTTACTCCTGTCTAGTCTCAGTGATGCCGGCCTTCTGGGATGATGTTTTATCCCATGTAACCACTTCAGCCAATCACAGGCTGCAACGGTTACATTGAAGAAAAGGTCATCTCAGGAGGCCGACAGCACAAACACCATCCCTGGGAGGACTGACATATCGCTATGGAAACCAGGGGGAGGTAAGTATTGACTTTTTTTATCCCTTCATCTGGGTTCCATAGCGGCAAATCTGGACGAAAGTCTGCACCAAATCAAACATGATTTGGTGTAGACATTTTGGATTGAATTCCCTGTGGTATCTGGGTGGGATTTTCTGCAGTTTTTTCCACAGCAAATCCATCCCAGGGGAACATACTGTACCCTCAGATTATTTTTGAGTGGCGCTTGGCATGTGAAGTGATTAATGCAGCTGCTGGGGTCCAAGACCAGGATTTCTAACACCAAAACTCCGAAATTAGAGGGGAGGAGGAAACTTCTGTGAAAGCTGTAGAGACTGTTAAGTGAAAGGTAGACTAGAAGACACTGATAAAGGAATGAAGAGTAATGAGAGGCAAGGACTGCACCAGGAGATATACTAACTGCAAACCAGGTGTAAAAAAGCTAGGGAGAGATCCCCTAGAATAATATCTGTGTGTAGAGAAGGAAGATGTAGCATGTCAGCAAACGGCATTAGAAAATTCTGCGAATTCTTAATTCAGGCAAGTGTCAGACTGGTCCAGTTTAGGAATAGGAGTCCTTGCAAATTATAATAAACTTTATACAATGGTAAATGTTTATTTTTTAGAAATAAACCAAACCGTGTCTGTGTAGGAATTGTAGTGTGACAGACATATTGCTGACACCATCACAGTACAGATAATTCAGCATTGTCATAAATAACGCTTATGTTGTCATGGCAGTTAAAAAGAACTCCGAATTTAATTTCTAAAAAAGTTTAGAAAATGAAAGCAATTCTGTGACTTTAAGGCTGTGTTCACACGACCTATTTTCAGGCGTAAACGAGGCGTATTATGCCTCGTTTTACGTCTGAAAATACGGCTCCAATACGTCGGCAAACATCTGCCCATTCATTTGAATGGGTTTGCCGACGTACTGTGCCGACGACCTGTCATTTACGCGCCGTCATTTGACAGCTGTCAAACGACGACCATTGGGTCCATAGTGGAGCATGTTACATGGCTACATTGTCCAATTACTGTTGGTCACTGTAATTCTGCCCATAGGGACGTAACGACAGAAAGAGAAATAGACCACAACACCAAACAGACAATTGCATGAGGAAATATACAAAACTAGCAGCCATATTCTACTGTGAAAGTTTTTTTTAAAACGCATACTCCATTGTGTTATCTTTGTATTTGTTTTTTATAGGGCTACATATAAACCTAGTGAATTATCCTAGCTCAGTGAAATATCCCAGCTTTTTATTACAAAGGACACATTGAAATGACTAATTCAGCTTTCCAGAATTGTCTGACAATAATATAAGTTTAAAAACGTAAGACTCACACATAGGTTTTATAAATGTTAGATTTTCCACAAGCGAATGGGTATAAGTACAGTACTTTTAGGTATTGTTGGTATAATAGAATGATCCATAAATGAGATCTATTACAAAAGTCATTATGCAGGTTAGAAAGGGTGACGATTGTTCTGGTAATGATTGCAGATAGATGAGGAATATCATGATTGTTAAGGGCTGTCTATATGCATTTCAGAAAGACGTTTCAGCAGCACGGTGCTCGTGGTCTCTTGAGCCGTTCTTCACGTCCCTCTCAGCAGTTTCCCAACCGTATTAGAAAACATGTGATGTCACAATGAATTGAATTTTCCTTTTCATATTCAATCACTCTGAGATTGTGCTTGTCCTCATGCCTTGATGATGAATTGGAACTGTATTCTAGCATGATGTGATTGCCAATCAGAATATGATTATCCTTTTATTTTTGACTCCCCTCTTATCCTGCACTTAAAGCCACGTGTGGCACATTCAGAATCGCTTGTTGAGATGTGTAATATTGGTTTTGTTTATGCTATTTTGTAATGATTTTTGTAGTACAACAGAAGTTACTAAATGTAAATAGTGCACTTGTAGGTAAATGTTTACTGATAGTGATACATTGGGGACATTTATTAAGACTGGCATTTCATATGCCAGCCTTATTAGGAAAAAATCTGGAATAATTTATAATGCTATTTAATGAATTTGTCACCTCTTCATCTGTTCGAGCGCCACTGAGTGATATCAATGCCAGCCAGGAGCTGACGTGGATTTTCACTGTAAGACCTGAGGGCCTTTATTAGGCCCCCAAGCTACCATGATAACCATCAGCACCCTGCGATTGCTTCGCGGGTGGGTCTATGGCACATCAGAGTGAGCAGCCCCGCTCATTGTAACGTCTTAGATGCAGTGATCGCTATTGACCGCGACAGCTAAGGTATTAAAAGAGTGTGCTCCCGCTCGTTACACTGAAGTGTCGGCTATGATATACAGCCGACACGCTCTTTCTATGAAGTGGATCTTGGTCTTGAGCCCCACCAGACCTCCGCTGTGTATATATATATAGCAATGGAAAAACAAAAGAAAACACAGCACACCTCACATCACTGAAAATCAGGCCATGTGCACGTCACCACAACCAAGTATGAATCAGCTCCTTAGACGTGAAACGGATAGCAGAATTGTAGAACGAGTAACCTACCAAGACTTCAAAAATTGGTGGAGAGATGTTGGTTTAATCGCCAAGAAGTGAGCTTAAATTTTTTCCTCTCCAAACATTTTAAAGAACTATGGTGCACTTGTTATGATTCATAGAATAGCAATCGAAAAAAACTGAAGAAAACACAGCACACCTCACATCACTGAAAATCAGGCCATGTGCACGTCACCACAACCAAGAGTCAGCTCCATAGACTTGAAATGGATAGTGGAATTATAGCACCAGGACTTCAAAAACTGGTGGCGAGATGTCGGTTTAATCTCCAAAAAGTGTGCCTTTTGTTGATTGAATCAATATCCTTCCTCCAATTTTTTTTAAGTCCTGGTGCTGTTACTTGTTCTACAATTCCGCTCTATATATATATATATACACTACCGTTCAAAAGTTTGGGGTCACCCAGACAATTTTGTGTTTTCCATGAAAACTCACACTTATATTTATCAAATGAGTTGCAAAATGACTAGAAAATATAGTCAAGACATTGACAAGGTTAGAAATAATGATTTTTATTTCAAATAATAATTTTCTCCTTCAAACTTTGCTTTCGTCAAAGAATGCTCCATTTGCAGCAATTACAGCATTGCAGACCTTTGGCATTCTAGCTGTTAATTTGCTGAGGTAATCGGGAGAAATTTCACCCCATGCTTCCAGAAGCCCCTCCCACAAGTTGGATTGGCTTGATGAGCACTTCTTGCGTACCATACGGTCAAGCTGCTCCCACAACAGCTCTATGGGGTTGAGATCTGGTGACTGCACTGGCCACTCCATTACAGATAGAATTAGGGATGTCACGATACCAGAATTTGGACTTCGATACCGATACTTCGTTTGGTATTGCGATTTCGATACCAATTTCGATACTTTGCCAACAGTAATAAAAAAATAATAATCCTTCCGTTTTCTGATGTGAGGCGCGACGTGTGATGAATTTTGAATGCGCCTCACATTAATAGTAATTCCATCATGTTTCTCAGTCATAATGGGTTAATGTGCGAGGTACATGATGGGGTTAATTACTATTAATGTGAGGAACATGGAGGTTAAATTCATCACACCTCGCGCCTCACAATTAACAAGTGAATGAAAGCCGTGTTTATTTCATTTTTTTACAGCGTACACATCATAACTGATGCAAAAAAATTGTTGTGCGCGCCATTACTGAATGTGTGAATATTTAATGTATTGAGACTTATTTTAATGTTTATTGTAAAAAAGGTGAATGTGTATTTTTTTTAAAATTTAACAATACTTTGTTTTTACTTTATTTTTAAATTTTAATGTACTGACATATATCAGATATGTGCCAGTACATTAGCCTGTGGACAGATAGCACACAGGCAGTTGTTAGGAGATACTTGGGTATGTCCTAACAACATCAAATATGGTAAGACAGCCCTGGGGTCCGCCAATAGACCCTGGGCTGTCTGCCCATTTATGGTATGGCCCTCGATCGCGTCACAGGAATTCCCTGTGACGCGATCCAGGGGCATCCCCCCTTCTAATTTTCTCCTGAATGCTGCAGTCAGCTGTGATCGTAGCATTCAGGGGAATAACGGCGGAGATGAGAGGTTTCTCTGATCTCCGTCGTTTTAGAGCGGGGCTGCAGCTGTGTAATACAGCCATTGCCCCGCTCCTGACAGGAAGTGCACGCGCGGTCAGCATGAGGAGGTGCGGCCGGCGCTGCACTAATGAGCGGCAGTTCAGGCACTGGAGACAGAACATGGGGGTGTTTTGTAGAGCGCCCGCCATGTTCTGTCTTCAGTGCCGCCGCTCATTAGTGCAGCGCTGGCCGCATCGCATCATCCTGACCCCGCAAACTTATCATGACTCAGGAGCGGGGCTGTGGCTGAATTACACAGCCGCAGCCGCGCTCCCCGCAGCTCAGTATCAAAATACAGGAAATAGCGGTGTCGAACCGTTTAGGGATGCACAGTATCGAAACAGTATCGAAGTTTCGATGCACCGTGCATCCCTAGATAGAATACCAGCTGCCTGCTTCTTCCCTAAATAGTTCTTGCATAATTTGGAGGTGTGCTTTGGGTCATTGTCCTGTTGTTGGATGAAATTGGCTCCAATCAAGCGCCGTCCACAAGGTATGGCATTGCGTTGCAAAATGGAGTGATAGCCTTCCTTATTCAAAATCCCTTTTCCCTTGTACAAATCTCCCACTTTACCAGCACCAAAGCAACCCCAGACCATCACATTACCTCCACCATGCTTGACAGATGGCGTCAGGCACTCTTCCAGCATCTTTTCAGTTGTTCTGCGTCTCACAAATGTTCTGCTTTGTGATCCAAACACCTCAAACTTCGATTCGTCTGTCCATAACACTTTTTTCCAATCTTCCTCTGTCCAATGTCTGTGTTCTTTTGCCCATATTAATCTTTTCCTTTTATTAGCCAGTTTCAGATATGGCTTTTTCTTTGCCACTCTGCCTGAAGGCCAGCATCCCGGAGTCGCCTCTTCACTGTAGACGTTGACACTGGCGTTTTGCGGGTACTATTTAATGAAGCTGCCAGTTGAGGACCTGTGAGGCGTCTATTTCTCAAACTAGAGACTCTAATGTACTTGTCTTGTTGCTCAGTTGTGCAGCGGGGCCTCCCACTTCTCTTTTTACTCTGGTTAGAGCCTGTTTGTGCTGTCCTCTGAAGGGAGTAGTACACACCGTTGTAGGAAATCTTCAGTTTCTTGGCAATTTCTCGCATGGAATAGCCTTCATTTCTATGAACAAGAATAGAGTGTCGAGTTTCACATGAAAGCTCTCTTTTTCTAGCCATTTTGAGAGTTTAATTGAACCCACAAATGTAATGCTCCAGATTCTCAACTAGCTCAAAGGAAGGTCAGTTTTATAGCTCCTCTAAACAGCAGAACTGTTTGCAGCGGTGCTAACATAATTGCACAAGGGTTTTCAAGTGTTTTCTAATCATCCATTAGCCTTCTAACACAGTTAGCAAACACAATGTACCATTAGAACACTGGAGTGATGGTTGCTAGAAATGGGCCTCTATACACCTATGTAGATATTGCATTAAAAACCAGACGTTTGCAGCTATAATAGTCATTTAGCACATTAACAATGCATAGAGTGTATTTCTGATTAATTTAATGTTATCTTCATTGAAAAAGACTGTGCTTTTCTTGCAAAAATAAGGAAATTTCTAAGTGACCCTAAACTTTTGAATGGTAGTGTGTATATATATATATATATATATATATATATATGTTTATGTATATATATATATATATATATATATATATATATATATATACACACACCGCGGATGTCGGGAAGGGTTTGATTAGATAACAAAGTTTAGCCAACTTTCATTAAAGAGGTTTTCCCTCCATAGGATATGTCCTAAATGTCTGATAGATGTGGGCTTCAGCTCTGGGACCCGAACCTATATTGAGAATGGGGGTCTCTCGGCCCCCATTTTGCCTGGTGCGGTGGCCGCTGGCCGCAGAGCCTAGGCAGAGACTAGTGGAGAGAGGGTCGCGCATGTGCGCAGCTCTCTCCATTCTGCTCAATGGGAGTTACGGAAACAGCCGAGCAGCGCGACCCCCACTCCACTAGACCCCACCTGGAGACCCCTGTTCTCGATAAAGGTGCGAGTCCCACATTTATGAATATACCATAAATATCTAAGATGGTAATCCCCCTTTTAACTATTTGTTTGTTGGACAACTTTTATGGTGCCTGCGCTTTGAATGTACTTAGATTACATAGTATTGTATATAGAAAGAGAGCAAGAGGCGCTAATGTGATTACGCTACCCAGCAAAGACAGGGGACGTAATCCGGGGGAGGAAGAAGCAGTGTGGGATGCAGCAAGAGAAGTCAGCTTTCATCACTAAGAGGCATACAAGCCAATCCCACAAGAATACTGACTGCTGTGTCGTGTCTACACAGAAGTTGGGGACAAGTTTATTTTGTGCACGAGCCTGTGTCGACAGGCTATTAGGTATTCAGGAATAAATGAACTTCTGACTGTTCGGCGCATGGAAGAGAAAACACAGAAGTGGGCGAGATTTGAACGAGAGCTATATTAGTATGGTATTTATGTCTAGATGTACTGTCAATTGCTCAATATTTTTACTTCCCCGGAAAACCGCTTTAAATTTTCCATTGAAACCAATGCAGCTTGTCATCCGCTTTGCATCGGCACACGAGGGCCAGGGGAAGCCCTTGCTCCCGACAGAACCCATATCTATTAGACAATTAGGGCACTTTCAGACGTGGCAGAATTTTTCCGCTGCAAATGTTGGTGCAGATTTGGGGCAATTACGCAACAAATCTGCACCAACATTTGCATATTTGACAGGCAATTCAGACGTTGCAGATATCACACCGGACTTGCCACAGATTTCAGTTTTTGCATTGCAAAGGCTGAAATACGTGGTGAAATTCCGCTTCTTCTCCGCAACAGACAGTGCATGCTGCGGAGGGAAAATTCCGCACCGCAGCCTATAGTCCACAGTGGAGTTTTCCGCAATGTCTGAACTAACTTGCCTAAAAATGTATTGAAACAAATGTAAAAAACGGCCGCTGGAGAATTCCACTGCGGGTAGCAATTCCACCACATCTGAATGTGCCCTTATACAATATCCTATGGATATTCTATAGATGCTTCAGATGGGAAAACACTTTTGACTTTACAGATAACATTTGCAAAATGATTAAAGTTATGTATTCACGTATGTATTTATAATACTTTATTGCTTCATTTTTCTCGCCATTAGAAGAATACAAATGCTTTATATCATAGAAGGGAGTAATTACTATAGTAATTATTCCTAAAAGTCATAGCAATTATATTTTATCTGCAGCAATAGTTTTTGACTGTTATGTATCTGACAGTGCCCATTGAAATAAATGCTGCGTTATATTAATTTAAGCTACGTAATATCAATAGGTCTATGCCAGATTGAGTTTTGGTGCAAGACTACCTAAATTCTGCCTAAATATGGCAGTGGGATTTCATCCCCTTACTCAGTGTTAAAAATCTCATCAGTCTAAAAGTTAAGATTACTTTAGGTTATTTAAGTCTCCCAGTCCCAAACCTCTGCAACCCAATACAAAATAATAGTAGCACATTTATCACATTAAATTTCCCATTTCTTTCTGCTGGACAAAACTCATTTCACTTTGATAAATACACTGTTTGTCTTTGCCCTATTGGGAGGGAGGTGGAAATTGTATGGTCTTTTCTTTACAAAGCACAGTCCAATTCTGGCTGCTTTGTTCTCTTTGAGAATCTCCATTCATATCTGCCCAGTTATTTTTGTCTGCTTTAGTTACTTGCACCGTTGATTTTTTAGAAATGTTTCAACGTATATAAGTCATGACAACAAAGGATATGTATTCTAAGGCATCATGCACACAGTGTATTCGGGATCCTGCTACGGCTTCATACTGTTCCTTTATTTGGTCCTGATTTTACATGGTGGCACACAAAGGTTTTTATTTTTTTCAAGGATTCTGTGAGAAAAAGGTTGCATGCTGAACTACGGAGGTATACTCGTCTAGAAGCAGTACTTCATGGCGGCACCATACGACGGCACACAGAGTGCACTACAGGAATTGCCGTATTCATGAGGCCTTATAGCAAGGTACAAAAGACAACTGATCTTCTCTGTTAACGCTTATTTGCCACGCTTTCCTTGACAAATGAGAAAAAAAACTTACTTGACTTATCATATAAAACATTGTTTTTTGCATCTGTCATTCCATTGGTTTTGATACAAAAAGTGAATGATGATATCATCCATTGCATCCATCACACATTAACCTTAAACCAGTGCGACAAAACCAAATATGCTACAAATTTCATATGAAGATATGATTAATCCACTGCTATACGTTATTCACTATATAGGAATAGAGATGAGGGTATTGACCTGCCCAATTATGCCTACCATTATCTCAAATTACAATGCGTATGCGAGTATTTACTGCATGGGCACACCTTCTTTTGGGTAAGTTTGTCCTAAAAGGGTAATTGGGTATATGAGTGGTTAATTCACAAAACTGAAATTCACCAAAGCTGTTGTGGTTTGCTTATAACTAATCTCCATCTAAAGCGTAGGATTTGTGTATTCAGAAGCAGTGGTAGAGGATAATGCAATGTTCAGGTGGATTGAGTAGTATATATATTTTCCTCTAATAATAATAATTTTAAAATAATGCTATAGATCCATGCGGCTCCTTGTCTTCAGCTTACAGCAGTCAGCTAATAGAGATTATAGGTAAAAACATGATCTCATTCAATGTCATACAAGTCAAGATTACAGCCTCATGCAAAATGAATCTGGCAACTTGACAGCTCCAGTTAAGCAATTTTATCATATTACAAAATTTTCTGTCAATTTATTTATTTATTTTTCCTTCTGTTCGTTGCCGGAAAACGTCTGCTAGGTGTCTTGTACCTGTATTAAAACGGAGTGTGTCTGTACTGAGGTATTGATCTGTGTCAAGCTTGTGAAACATCAAAATAATCTGCTCGCATGCTACATCTTCATAGTGATTGTGAGCTCCAGAATGCAGTGCTGACTTTGTGAAAATGAAATGTTAATATACATGCAACCCGTTAAAGGAACACTTCAGGCAAAACTCATACATTTGGGAAGATTTACTAAGCAAAATGCACCAGATTTCCGGCATAAATTGCGTCACAAAAAAGGGGGCATACATGGCGTGTGCCAGATCTATTATGTGCTTTAGACACTTTTTGGATTCCTGTGTCTAGAAAACAAAACGGGATAAGTGGATTCATAAAATGAGCTCGATTTACCATTTGTATGCGCCAGAATTTTGGAGACAAATAAAGATATCAATTAAGCCAACCAAGATGTAGCGTAAAAAACAGACAGTATCTAATCTCTATCAAGATGCGCCAAATCTATCACACAGCGTGCACCACAGTGGTAAACTTGGCACATCTACTGCCTGTCTTGTATACTTTTAAGCTGTCTATACTTAAGATACTATTAATAAATCTTGTTATTCACAGCTTTTTCCAAAACTGATGACCATCTGTGTTGGTTCAGAATAGCAAGGGAAGCTAAAGAAACACTGAGATTTCATTTCTCCTTACATCTCGTGAACATGTGTAAATATAACTGAAATAAAATGCTGTGTCTATACGGCTATAAACTTCCCTGTCACGGAGGTCCTAATTCCCACCAAAGATTAAACTTGTCTATTTTTTCCTAAGATTTGAAATTTATTTTCTGTTAAAAAAAAGGTTATATGTCACGATCCGTAGGTATGTGGACCCACTGGGCCGTAGCGAGATAGCAGCTGACCAACAGAGTACCAAGTCAATATATAAATAGTGCAAGCACAAAGGTACCTCTAGTGGTTCAGACAGTAGCAATGGCTAAGCACAGATGGAACCTTGACAGCAGACACCAGACGTGGTGTAAGACAGCAGGCGAAACCGGTGGCACAACACGGCTCCAACAGGTTTAAGGCACAGGAACAAATAGCACAGGGTACAGGTAGCAGGGCACGGGAACAGGATAACGCTAAGTGACTATTTGCAAGACTAACATAGGAAAACACAACAACGCTTAGGCAATGAGCAAAGGGGAAGGGACCTTCTTATAGTCCAGGGTGATCATGGGCTAATTTATGATAATTCCCATGTGCGCGAGCTGGCCCTTTAAGGCCGGGCACGAGCGCGCACCCTACGGGACACAGCAGACCGGAGCGGAAGTGAGCACTTGCGTCTCCTGGGGAGGAGATGCGGGCCAGCGCTCAGATCCATGGCTGCGTCCGCCAGGGGGTGAGTAATCCCGACGGTCTGCGGCCATGGACGCTACATTATAGAAATTCATGTTCAGTTTCCGTCGGGCCTGTTCGCATCACAATGTATCCATAGGTCCCCATTCACCCGCTGCATGCCAAAACAGTGCAGACCTTTTTGTTTTCTGTATAGAATAGTGTATTCGATTATGCTAGTTTCCAAAGATGATATATAAGTGTCGCCTAACTAAACTGAAGACATGGTGTCCAAGGCATTTACTGTCATTTGTGAAAGAACCCAGCTGGAAGCGTTTAATTCACCTGCAGCACCGCCACAAGGGAAATTAGGCGTAATGCAGTGCCCATTAGGATCAAGGGTCTCTCCATGTAATGCATGAACGTACTGGGTTTTTCAGACTGACAAATGCCCTTTGTAGCCACTCTCCTCTTTGGCTAACAGATGAGGGTCTTGAGCAGGGGATCTTCCTCTATTACTTCAGAATTGCCTAGTAGGGTATTTGAAAATGGATCTAAACCCCTTTAAGTTACTGTCCATAGCTGAATTGCTCCACTGCAAGAAGGAGAAATCCAGACACCTTATGATAAGTCCTATAATTTGAATACATTTTACAGTTTTTTGTTCGAGCTGTCATGTACAGTTTACCTGTTTCCTGTCATATCTGCGAGAAACATAATCATGTAGGAATCAATATGATTTCATCAGTTCTCCCTCTCTGAAAAGAAGATGCAATAAAGATAGATTGAAAAGCAAATCTTTGCATCCCATCCAAACCAACATTCTCCAACTCCACTTGCAGTGTAGTTATCATGTAGTTCCTGGATTTAACCTAAGAGAGAGGGGGGTTAACAGAACAAAAAAACATTGCTGTACATTAAATAGAGATTTTCCAAATTGACAACCACTTCAAAACTGGAAAAACACAAAATGTAATTTCACAAGATGTTTTATGGTTGCTGAGATCTTACTACTCTGATCTTTCCTTAAGATCATTTGTTATTGTGAGAGTCCTCTTGACATTTCTCATCTGTAGAATATGTCCAGTAGGTTGTTGGAAAGACTCATGTTGTGGGCAATTAATGTGTAGTTTTTTGCACTCAGCTCTGGAGAATTCATACATTCTTTTGAAATTCTGAAATGTACTATTGTTGTAATCATAGTAACAACTGGCAATGAACACAAACTCCTACCTCTCCAAGGTTGTACCCACATCACACATAATATTGATCTCACAGTCTTGTTCCTCGGTTGTAGTTGAAAAACATTAAAAAAATGTAGTCCTTGAGTCTTTTGTGTTTTATTTTCAAAAAATTTTTTTTTAAGCTTTGTGGGACTACTTTTATTTGGAAATGGTCATGTATATGGAAGAGTGAGTAGTTGTCTTTAAAGGAACACTCTGGGCAAAACTGATACACTGTGTTATGCCTAGTGCTGGTGGGGGCAAAGTATAACACACAGAGTAAATGGGGATTCTCATCTTGGAATGTAAGGGCACGGCCAGACGTGGCAGAGGTTTTCCACTGCAAATGTTGGTGCAGATTTGGGGCATTTACGCAACGAATCTGCACCAGCATTTGCATATTTGACAGGTAATTCAGACATTGCAGAAAAGACAGCAGACTTGCCACAGATTTCATTTTTTGTATTGCAAAGGCTGAAATCCGCAGTGAATTTCCGCTTCTTCTCCGCAACAGTCAGTGCATGCTGCGGAGGGAAAATTCCGCACCGCAGCCTATGGTCCGCAGTGGAGTTTTCCGCATCGTCTGAACTAACTTGCCAGAAAATGTATTGAAACAAATTTAAAAAACGGCCGCTGGAGAATTCCACTGCGTACTGTCTGCAGCGGAATTCCACAGAAATTCCGCCACGTCTGGCCGTGCCCTTATAGTTTATCACTAGTATATGTCATAACATTTTGATCACTGTAAGTCCGAGCTCTTGGACTTGAAGGAACAGGTCCCTTTGGCATTTAATTTAAGTTAAAGGGGCTGTGTTGTAAATCCTTGCATAACTGGGGCTGGAAGCGCCGCTGTGCAAGAGAAATCAGTGAAAATTGGCAGCACTTAACTAGCCCTATGGCTCGTATGAAGGAGCCGTTGTGCCTGTGTAAAAACTTACGGTGCCTTGTCCCCTTCATTGTGATGTTTAGGGACATTGACCCCCACTGTTAAACCCTGGAAAACTCATCTAAATGGGATATACCGTGAATCATTTTCATGCCAAAAGTCCTGAAATATTGTTTATAGCTGTTTTAAAATAATTTGCCGTGTTTCTAACCTTAAAAAAAATAATGCATTTTCATAATTTTTTTCTGTCATGTGTCCCCCTTAGTTCTACTGCTAATCTGTGCTGCTCAGAAAAGGGCTTTGAGAAGTTTCTTTCCCTCTCTTGCAGCTGACAATAAAGTCCCTTTTTACTTTTCCTACAGAAGGAGCCTTCTCAGCTATGCTACCATACTACTGCATAGGCTCTTCTCCTTTCCTGACAAGCAGGGCAGAAAGCTATTTCTATTGGTTGCTCTGCAGAAGTAGAGGATCACTATGCAGAGACTTGGCTGTGTGGAGAGTGACTGAACATGCATATCCACCAGCACTCAGGTGATTAGGTGGATGTGCACATTGCTATACACTTTGAACACCAGGTAGCGCCATACTACGTAAATAAATGTCCTAACTCTTCACTGGATCGTTTTTTTAACAGCATGTAAATGGGAAACATTGGTTATTTTTTATGATCTATACAATGAATATGATATTTAATGGTGGGACAACCCCTTTAATGTTAATAATATAGTTATACAATAAACACATTAGAAACTCACCAGTGAAATCTATCTATTCATTTCAAAGCCGAAATGTTGGTTAAATTCAAGCTTTTTAATATTCACAAATAAAATTTTAAATATACTATATCTTTATACAAAACTAGCAGCCACTGTAAAGAAAATGCTTGTTTCATATACAAAAATAGAGAAGTGATTATTTGCCCGTTCAGAACTTATATGGCTTCTTTTTAAATGCATTTTTTTCTAAATCGGAATTCTATTTTTTTTTTACAAGAAATCAGTGTTTGTCATGTACTTATTGACTTGATACGCTCCATTATTTAGATTTTAAGATTTTATACTTCTGTATAACACCGGTCAGCATATCACTAATATAATAATAATCGGAGGTGTAACTTGAAGCTCATGGTCCCGATGCAAAATTTATTACAGGGTCCCCTATTATTGCATATCATTTGTAGCTCTGCTTTTCTCCTTTATAGAGAAAGGCCATTGGCCAACTGCAACCTCTGCACCCTCTATAACCATGCCTCAGAGAATCACCATGAATTGTGTAATGCAGATGAGTTACAATGAGAGTCCATCATGAGTTCCAGACTTGAGGTATCTATACACAATGTTAGTGGGTTTCATGCCTAACTTAGACATGATGGATAATAAATCCAATAAATTGTATTATATTTAAAAAAAATGCATATCTGTTCACTATAGTGGTATTCAGGGAATACGCCAAGCCAACGCTGAATACACAGCTACCCAGAGTGGAACGTTTTACCTGCTTGCCTGCAAAGTTTTATATGCTTCGTCCCCACTGACAGGGGGATTCACAGATGTTTTTGTCAGGCATCTTCTGCAATTTGCTTGTACGTTCAAGTTCTGGGCAGTAGTTGCAATAACTTGCCCAGAAAACTTTAGAGAAAATGACTCAGTGTCATTTCTGTGCCATGCACAAACAAATAATCCTTTCCTATAGTGAATCCCAGGTGGGTCATGACAACTACTGCCCGGGAGCCCTTCTCTCAAGAGATGTCTGCACATATGGCCGTCCTGCTCCACAGTGACCACCAGAGTGCGCTCACGAGCACAGTCCAGACTTAAGAAGCCAGAGCGCACGCAAGTTGGTGATTGAGCTAATTGCTCCAGAGCACACTGGGCTATAAGAAGGTCCCAGCCCCATCCTCCCATGCCTGAGCTTTGTTGTTGTATTCCAAGTCTGTCTTGCTAAATGTCCCCTAGTGTTTCCTGCTCCCAGTGTTCCCTGTTCCTGTATCCTGTAACCTGATCTAGTGCTGTGCTTAGCTGTAGCCGTGCTGTATACCACGCCTGTCCTGCTTCTCCACGCCTGACGTCTACCTGCTGCCTAGTTCCTACCAAGCCTGCCTTGCTACTGTCCGAGCTGCCACAGGTACCCTATATAAACTATAGACTCTGACCTAGGCCCTGTTGGCCAGCTGCCATACCGGCAAGGCGGTACGGCCCAGTGGGTCCACGAACCCTACGTAACAGTCTCTACTCTGGGCAATAACTGTTTTTTAGCTTTTGTCTAAAGTCTGGGCAATCCTTTTAACCTTAGTAACTATGTTACATCAAGTGTACCACCTGTATGGTTTCCTTTGCTCACCTACCAGCATAATAATACTTAATTTCAATATCGTCTATGAAATAGGAAGGGACTCCTGAGGTCTCAATTTATTTATTTTTTATATTTTTTCCTGGTAATGTACAGATTAAGTGTGTTACTATGACACACAATATGATGAACTTTACTCACTGTACATATTTGTACCTCTAATTATTACCAAACTGACTTTTTAGGCCATGTTTTTTCGCACATGATTTTGAATCCATTCCGTTTCAGATATTTACCTATTGCTATGGTCCTCTTCTTCATTCATTATGGCAGTCATTTTAAATGAGCTAAGTGAAAATATAATCCATTTAAATCATTCGTTCTCCTAGAAATGTGTTACAAGGATCAATATACTGGTACTTCTGTGCACAAAAACTGTGATTATATTCTTCTCACACCTTTGTGTTTCATTGTGTTCATTATGCTTTACCTCCTTTAGGGCGGTGAGACTAACTACTAATTTATGGCCAATTTCCAAACTTGCAGTCACATTTACAGTATATGATAATAATAAATGTGCCATTAGCGGGTATAAAAATAGTCCAGATGATGTGTATTTGTCACCAGGCATAAGGGAGTGGTAAAGAGATAACAAGAAATGTACAGCGAATGCTCGCACCATTTACTCGGAGTAGAAATATAGTTTAAGGATCATATGTTATATCTGCTTCAGATCTGTATAGCCAGGGATGCATCCAGGGGCGTAGCTAGAGGCTCATGGGCCCCGATGCAAAAATTCTTACTGGGCCCCCCCCCCCGCAAACTTCTCATGGCCGACGGTCCGCAGCTTTCAGCTGCATCGCTGGGTCTCCTAAGTGACCCAACAATGCAGCACTAGCAGCCAGGGGCGTCACTAAGGCTGGGTTCACACACCCTATTTACGGACGTAATTCGGGCGTTTTAGCATTGAATTACGTCCGAAAATGCGGCCCAAAAGCGTTGGCAAACATCTGCCCATTCATTTGAATGGGTCTTACGATGTTCTGTGCCGACGGTCATTTTTTTTTACTCGCCGCTGTCAAAAGGCGGCGTGTAAAAAAGTCGCCCGCGTCAAAGAAGTGCCTGTCACTTCTTCAGACGTAAATGGAGCCGTTTTCCATGGACTCCATAGAAAAACAGCTCCAATTACGTCCGTAATGGACGCAGCAAAAGACGCCTGCACATGCCATTACGGCTGAAATTACGGTGCTGTTTTCTCCTGAAAACAGCACCGTAATTTCAGCCGTAACAGACGCTGCCGTGTGAACATAACCTCAGGGCTTAAAATGTCAGGGGAAATAGCCCCAATACATATGTGTCCGCCCCAAAAAAAAGTGTGTGTATAAGCATAGCATATCTATAGCACTACGACCACTATAAACTATGGATAGGATTAGATACAGTGGCTGAGCAGACAGTATCACACATGATAGGATTAGATACAGTGGCTGAGCAGACAGTATCACACATGATAGGATTAGATACAGTGGCTGGGCAGACAGTATCACACATGATAGGATTAGATACAGTGGCTGAGCAGACAGTATCACACATGATAGGATTAGATACAGTGGCCCAGCAGACAGTATCACACATGATAGGATTAGATACCGTGGCTCAGCAGACAGTACCACACATGATAGGATTAGATACAGTGGCTCAGAAGGCAGTATCACACATGATAGGATTAGATACAGTGGCTCAGCACAGTATCACACATGATCGGATTAGATATAGGGCCCAGCAGACAGTATCACACATGATAGGATTAGATACAGGGTCCAGCAGACAGTATCACACATGATAGGATTAGATATAGGGCCCAGCAGACAGTATCACACATGATCAGATTAGATACAGGGCCCAGCTCGCTGACATTGCGGCTCCAGCGCTGGACCCAGGATAGGTAAGAATAATAATTTTGCTTCTTTATGTGTTACAGATTATTTTTGTGTGTTTGTGTTTTTTTTACAGGTTCGGTTGTTGGACTTCGGATTCGAGGACTTCAATGACGGCGTTTTTTTTATTCTCAATAAAATGGTTAATGGGGGTTGTGTTTTTTTATTTCAATGAAATATTTTTTCTATGTGCTTGTATCTTTTTAAACTTTATTATCACCGCATTAGTAATGGCCGCTGGCTGATTGACAACCTCCATTACTAAGGCGGGGCTTAATGTTAGCCGGTGCAGAGGCTACACTAACCCCCATTATTACCCCGGTACCCACCGCCACCAGGAGCACTGGGAAGAGCCGGGTACGAACCAGTACCCGACCATCTGTAGTGACGGGCAGGCAACGGGGTGGCCGCAGGCTGGTAGTATTAGGCTGGGAAAGGCCAAAAACAGTGGCCCTTCCCACCCTTGTAATGCTTCCTGCTGCTGCTGTGTTGCATCTGGCTGGTTATGAAAATTGGGGGGGACCCCACATCGTTCTTTCCAATTATTATTATTTTTTTTTTAAATGACGTGGGGTCCCCCCCATTTTTCATAACCAGCCAGATACAATAAAGCAGCAGCAGCCTAGCATCACCAGGGTGGGAAGGGCCACTGTTTTTGGCCTTTCCCCTCCTGATAATACCAGCCTGCGGCCACCCCAGTGGCCGACCATCACTACAGATGGTCAAGTACTGGATCGTACCCGGCTCTTCCCAGCACCCCTGGTGGCGGTGGGTACCGGGATAATAAAGGGGGTTAGTGTTCGCCTCTGCACCGGCTAACACTAAGCCCCGCCTTAGCAATGGATGCTGTCAATCAGCCGGCGGCCATTACTAAGGCCGTAGTAATATAGTTTAAAAAAAAACCACAAAGACATAGAAAAAATATTTTATTGAAAAAAAAACCCACACAACCCACATTAACCATTTTATTGATAACAAAAAAAAAAGCCGTCATCGAAGTAGTCCTGGAATCCGCCGTAGTCCAACGACCGAACCTGTAAGAAAACACACAAAAAATGATTAGTAACACGTGTGTTAGGCTTAGATACAGGGCCCATGTGTGATACTGTCTGTGGGACCCTGTATCTAAGCCTACCACAACGTAGGCTTAGATACAGCGTCCAGCAGACAGTAATCTTATACAGTATAAGATTACTGTGTGCTGGGGCCCTGTATCTAAACCGACAGTGTGGTAGGCTTAGATACAGGGTCCCACAGACAGGATCACACATGCACCATGTTTCTAAGCCTACCATGTGATTGTCTTAGATACAGGGCCCAGCAAACAGGATCACACAATCTGTGATCCTGTCTCATGGGCCCTCTAAGCCTGCTACATCGTAGGCTTAAAGGGGTTGTCCAGTCCCTAAACATTGATGGCCTGTCCTCAGGATAGGCCATGAATAGCTGATGTGTCTGGGTCCGACTTCCGGGACTTTCCTGGTTCCGGATCGCAGTGGAGGTCCTGACGTCACAGCGCTATGCGCCGCGCACAACATCGAGAGGACAGAACTTCTGCCGCGGCTGAAGAGGAAGGTAAGATTAGTTGCCCTGACTGGCGGGGTCCGACTCCCGGGACCCGCCAATCAGCTGTTTTGAAGGGGCCGCAGCACTCGTACGAGAGCTGCTTCCCCTTCATTTCACTACTCGCTCACACTGTGAATCGCCGACACCGATTCACAGTGTGACCGGAATGAAGGGGAGCAGCTCTCGTACGAGAACACTACCTCTTTTGAAGCACGAAACTTGTCACTCAGAAACCTGGGCAGAAGACCATGCAAATAGACAAAGTCAACGCAAAAATAGTTGAAATAGTGGAATTAGAACAGTGTAATTCATCAAATAAGCTGAATGCCCCATCTGTCACCCCCAGACAATAATCTTATTTTGACTGTGCAATTCTGTGGTTCAGCGTTTTCCCAAAACACTAAGAATGTGTAGTCCAAATAAAACAGATGTCTTTTACACACACATGATGATTTTTTCATTTTTCTTTATCTCCATTAGACATGAATGTGCAGCAGTGTTAGGTGGGATTTGCACAGATTCCATTCCAGTCAACCTGGGTTTACACATCGCAGTGAAAATGCCTTTTCTTCTTTTGCCTTCACCACTAAACCCAAATAAGAACACATGAGCAAATGGGTGAGGTCCAGAAAGAGACAGACCCCCTGTAGGGTGGTGATGGGGTAATCAGCAGACATGGAGGAGGGGCAAATGACCCTGGAGGATCACACTGTTGGACAATACTGCCCGACACATAAACACAGGGGCTGGATTAAGGGTGATACATGTGCTGGGGCCACAGTATGAAAGTTTAAAGAAATACATGAAGCAAGGTTTTGAGAACCTCTCCTCTTGTACTTATATTACCCCTTAGACTGTACCGCCAGTGCCGTCCTCCCGATTTAAATGAAAAATACGCATTTCAAAGCGTTCAGGAGCCTTTATGTGTGTCAATGATGCCGGTAGAGTAGTTATTGCAACCTCTGGTTACAGGCCTAGTTGTAAAAAGATCATTAGTAAGATCTTTGTACTGTCCAGTTATATATTTGTACATTGTAATTAGATCGCCCCAAGCCATCTTTTTTCTAAACTGAATAACCCCAAGTTTGATAACCTTCCTTGGTACTGCAATCCGCCCATTCCCTAAATTACCTTGGTCGCCCACTTCTGCATCTGTAGGTTCACAGCTACCGTAACAAAACCATTTAGAAATCTAGCCAAAACATATTTTAAATGTCATAAATTCTTTAGAAAATGACATTGGCATGTTTCTGGGCACCTTCACCCCCACTATTTCTTGACATAAAAGGGCTGCGGGTTTCTTTTAAGCACCTAAGCCCCTGTCAGTTTAACTCTTTAACACAACATTCTCCACAGATTTTACCATTCAATTTCAGTGTAAACATTTCAGTATTCTATCCTGATAGATTCCCCATTTATGTCATTTGCCTCCTGTTTTGGTGGGCATTAGAGCACTTACCACGTCTCAGCTGCATAGTGCATATTACAGCCATAAATTGGTCACTCCCTGCTGCCAGCAAATGAAGGAGATGAATAGAACAATCTCTGCAAGGGCAGGCAGTTCCTGCAGAGATGCTTCGATTACTTTGTTTTGTTGGCAGCACAATACAGATAGACTTAGATCTTATTGCAATGTTAATAAGCTGAACTATTGTTTTCTTGAGTAAGATGGACAATGCCAACAGGGCATCTAACAGTATCTAAGTGCCAGTTTCCACAGCTCTCGGTGCACTTGACATGTGCCTCAGGTTTCATCTTTTTTCATCTATTCTTTCTGCATTGTAGTAGCCCGCAGATACGGGGGAGTTGTTTTCAGACAGGTTTGGAAAGGGATAAACTTGGGTAGTAAGATTACTTATGCGAGCAGTAGGATTTAGAGAGAAGTGGTTTTGATATGTCTTTGAGCTTGGCTGAGAGGTGCCAATTTCTTTCCCACTGGGATCTTGCAATCTATGGAACAGTGACTAAGGGTGGAGGCAAAAATGCTGACTGTGAGACTGTAATGTGTTTGTGCCAGAAGAACGCGTAGAGGTGAATAAGAAATAGCGCTGTCTCTATCTAAAGATCAGACTTGCTGTTCACCCCCTCTAGCTCTGAAACAAGAACACATAGCAGAAGACAAACAGCCGTACACTGCTGAAAATCGAGCAACAACGACTGGGCATGGAGCGTCTCATATCTTGCATCTAGATAGACTGATAGGAGAGTATGTGCTGTGACAATGAGCAGTAATAGGCCCTCTGAATGCAATGGGCAAGCTACTGGCAGGGCAGTGTGTATGCCAGGCAAAGTGGGAAAGATGAGGCAACTAAATAGTGTACCTTAAAATTACATTGTCACTGCAGTATAGGAGCTTTTATCCATGTAAACTGGTAAAAATATACCACTAGATTTTAATGCACATTGGTGTCAACATGTCATATTTAAAATAGCATTTCATTGACACATCCTGAAAATGAAAACATTTTGCTCATAATGGTTTACTAAATGCCATCCGCTCACAAACTATCTCATGTGAAGTTTAAATAAATGTAAAAGCCTCGGCCTGTCTCAACACCTCGACGTTCACCAGTGGGTATTCAGAGGTTGGTTTTACTTCCAGTTTAAACTACATTTAAAAGCTATTTTTCTGTCTTACTTACTTTCACATCAAACCAAAATTAAAGAGGACCTGTCACGTTCTCTGACATAAAACCAGTTGGATATATTACGAGCCGATGCGGCACTGAGTGCAGCGCTGCTTTTCTTTTCCTGATAGCCGTCTGCATTCTTCTGCAATCAGCCTCCTTAGTGCTGGTGACCTGTAAGGCTATGTTCATATCAGCGTGGGGCTGCCGTTCATCGGTTCCGTTTGACCATTCCATCGGAGGAACCGATGAACGTAAAGCCAAATGGAAACCATAGCTTCCGTTTGCATTACCATTGTTTTCAATTTTAATGCTTCTGTTGCAATTGGTTTCCATACTGTAAGGTTTCCGTTTTTTAGCTGAAACATTTATTTTGGTTTCCGCGTCAAAATCCACGCCAAAAAACACTGTGTGAACTAGTCCTAATGTGGGTGGTCTCCAACACTCACTGTCAATCTGAATCATACACATTGAGCGCTGGGGACTGCCCACTTTATAGTATACTCTCACAGGTCAACGGAACTGACGGGGCTGATTGCAGGGGAATCCGGGTGGCTAACAGGAAAATAAACCAGCTTGTATTATTAGACGGAATCTCTTTATGAACATACAAAAGTTTAGACTTCAAGTTAAACACAAGCCCATCAATGCTGACACTGTCAGGGATGCTTACTTGTCAATTTATTTATACAATTCCAGGAGGAATAACAGAGGAATGGCACAATGCAGAGTTTAAATAACACATGGCCAAAACATTTTATTTCATGTTGAATACAAGTATTTACTAAAACAGACATGGTAGAAACTGATAAGTCCTCTCTAAAGTATACACCCCTATTAGGCCTCATGCACACGACCATAGCCATGTGCACAACCGTGATTTCCGGGTCGGCCGAGTACGGAGTGACATTATTTGCTATGAGCCTGGACCGCAGAACACGGCCGTAATAGGGCTTGCCCATTCTTTCTGCGGTCCGGGCTCCAGGGCCATGCACGGACCGTGAGAACCACAGTCGTGTACATGGCCCCATAGGAATGAATAGGGTCGCAATTCTCCTGTGGATTTTTGGGGGAATTGCAGCCGCAAAAGCACGTTCGTGTGCATGGGGCCTTAAAAGTTATGTTGTATTGCATTATCAGCAAAATATTAGAAAGAGGAAGGAAGGAAATTCATGTTTTTCAATACTGCAGTGGTTTCTGCAAGCTCTTTAGACTGGATTCACACACGCACACGCACACACACACACTGTATTTTCCAAGGTGTATCACGTTTTGGCCAGATATTACTTTAAAGTTTATAGCGAATTATTCAAAAGGCTACATACAAAGACTTTTGGTTTTTGGGGTTAGTGGCTTTTTTTTTCAAAATGCAGCGTGCTCTGGGTATGGCGTTTTATTTCCGGCGTTTTTCTCACAGACTTCTCTATAGCAAACACAAAAGTGCATGTACAAAATGACACAAAAAAAAACACGGCCTAAAACCATGTAAAAGAGCCATATAAAACGCATTACACATTAAAAAAAAATAAAAAAAATTATTAAAACCCTAGACTAATACCCTGTATGAGGTAAGCATTGAATGGGTATGCTCACCGGGGTGTTTTATAACATGTCGATAGGACAACTTACACAGGATATGCCATAAATGCGTGATAAGTGCGGGTCCCACATCTGGAACCGTCGCCTGCAGGGAGCACAGGAGTCCTGTTACCCCTGTTTGCCAATTCTGTGCAGCCGCTATCCCCATAGAATTCAATGGAGAGGTAAATATGTCATAAATCTATAAGATGGGAATTCCGCTTTAAACACTGATCATGAAAACTGATCATGCCAGTGGAGAGAGCAAGCGATGTCTTGTAAAAAGTTGTCAAACAAACAGAAGTCCGTTTTCCAGGAATGGCAGTGGGGGGAGGGGGGGCAGTGGCTGCAGCAAGATCCCTTGTAGTCAGTGACAAATCAGCCTTTAATGTTCCTTTCAGTATAACTATCATCCTATTTACACTCCAGTCCATTAAAGTAAAGTAGCACAATGAAAGTTTATAAGTCCTCTGAATGTTGATCCAGGAAAGAAAAGGTCATATGAAAACGTTGGCATTATAGCCAATAAATTCTTTGTCGCAGTGGCTTTCCCATGCATTGGAACTAAAGAAACCGATTGAAATAGCAGAATGTGTGCAATCCTATTGTGCTGACATAACGTATGATATATGACTATTAATTATATGTCAATATTAACACCACGGAAGTGGTGGCAAATGTTCCCAAATGTTTTCAAATAACCTATCAAGTAGTGTGGTAAAAAAAAACGTATTAACAGATAAAAAAGAAAAGAAGAGCTATTACAAAGGCTCAGCTGTGACGCTATAGCTAGGGCTTAAAAGTGATAAAGTGACTCAAGACAGATAACCCCTTTACAGGCTTATGAAGTTTATGAAACAACAGAAAGTACCTATATGTGTCTGAATACTCAGTAGACGATGTCAACATAGGTCAGAAATAGTTATATTTTATTTCCATTCCCTACATTTGCACGTTATCTGTTTTGATGCTGCCAGGGCTTTCTGTGAGCAGGATTTCTATGTTAAGGACTAGAGTTCCCATGATTCCTCTACCCTCTCACAGATATTGGGGGCAATTTATTAAGGCTGGCGTTTCATGTGCCAGTCTTAATAGAAAGAAAAATTGGAATACAATTGTGGCACAACAACGCGGCTATGCACCATACATTCCCCCGCACATTCGTCACCCAAAACATAACGAAATAAATACTCACCTCCCCGCTCCTTTTCTCACCTCCGGGTACCTTCATCCTTCTACCTTGCTGCGCTCCATAGAGTGAAATCTATGCCAGCTAGGAGCTGGCGAATATCTCAGCTATAATTTATGCCAGTTATCTTGCGTAAAATATAATAAATTTGTTGGTCCATGGTGGCCACGTGTCTTTCCCCGATGTCACACCCACTTTCCACAAAAGTAGCGAGGGTGGGGCAAAAAGGCCAAAAGTCGCAGAAAACTGGCATAGAGAGATTGATGGATTGCCCCCCATTCCCTATATTTACAGCTGCCTGCATGCCTCTCTATTACAAGCTGTAAGGTGCCTCCATAATTATTTACTAACTGCTACTGCGACAGCTCTGCTGTTCTACTTCTAGACTCTGCTTTTGTAAGTTGTACTTTGTTCCAACTGGGTTCTTTTAGATGTTGTTGCATTGCATGTTTTGTATGTCTGCAGGTCACATGACTAAATAGGCAGGTCCTTAAGCCCATAAAAAGTTCTGCATAGCTTCTTTTGTAGGGGGCAGGCTAGTTCTATAAATAACAGCGTTTTGGTGCGATTGGGAAGTCGGGTGTGTGCACCACGATCACTGCTGAGGAGACAGCTACAAGGATGCTGCTGTGGACAGCTGCAGGAAAGGCTACAGGATGGAGAAGCACTTAGAATCCTGCAAAGTGCTGTAGAGCCAGTAGGGGAGCAGTAGAAGCACTGTGAGACATAGAGACCGAGACAGCTGATATTGAGAGAGGTTGCTGACTTGAGCGACAACTGAGTAGTGAGTATGTCAGCTGCAGTGAAAGAGAGGGATTTGTGTGCTGACTGAGTGTGTAAGAGCCCGGAGAAGAGGCTGCTACAGAAGGCAGCATGTATATATGAGCAGCTAAGTATGCAAAGGCTGCCTAAGCAAGACAGATTATCTATGGGCAACCAAGTGGGGAGAAACTCTTCTGTTGACAATCCCCTAAGAGATTTGTAAGGTGTGGGACGAGGTCCCCCTCCCACTGTGTCATGTTTTTGCAGCAGCACTCTCCCCAGGCTGCAAACATGTGTTGCACTATCTCTTTATTTATGATTGTTTAACCATTTTTGTTGATTGGAGTAGAAATATTGTTGCTCTCTATATTTATATTAGTTGTAACACTCTCGTAATTGTACTTTTTTGCAGGCAAGCATGTAATAGAATTTCATGCTTGGCGTTGGAAAATCAGCTGGATGACACCTTCTTGTAGGCTTTCTTCCCTGTAACAGTATGAGGTTGCATACAGCAATAGCTTGCTTCAATCTTCTCACTTGGGGCATCACTTAGTTTATAAAAGGCAGCTGAACCCGCCTTTGTGGGTACCGTTGCGTGGGCTAGAGTAGTGTTGTGCTGTGTGTACGGGGGGAAACGAGTAGGCCTGTAAAAGTCTTTTCTGGCAGGTGGAGGGTGCTGAACCTTCCCATATGTAGCTGAAACAGTTGGGTGAGTGAAGAAGCGACCAGTGTGGCAGAGAGCCACCATTGCCACCACTGTGATGTTTGTTTGCAACGTGTACAAGAGCTGCACCTCTCATGCTTTACAGGATTGCTGCTATTAATCTTGTAGTGGCCATGGCATTTTGAGCAAAGAAATGTATGCCATATTTAACTGTGCTGTTTGTCTCATCACTGTCACTCAACCTCCCTGATTTAAAGACCTATTACACCAGCCGATAATCGGCCATTGAAGCGAGTGCCGATCAACAAGACATCGTTGATCGGCGATCGTTTGCTCCTGTCACAAGGAGCTATGGATGGGGACAAGCAGTCGTTACTCCAATTGCTCCTCCCCATACGTTATTATAGTGTAGTCAGAGTGTCTCCCTGTTTACACACGGAGATGTGCTGTCGACAACGATAATATTTAACTTTGTTAAAACAATAAGATCAGCAGATGATCGAGCATATAAAGCATCACATAGGCGGGTTATAAACACCTGGAGCATGGTCATGTGACTGGCTTACAGAGACATTTCAGCTACAGACTGCACTTTAGTAAGTAACTAATCTTACTGCAGTTAAACCATTTGCACAGAATTTTTAGAGACCGGAAAACCTCTTTAACATGAGGAAAGATTTGCCCAGCAATACATTTGCAATACTATTGCAGCACTGGTAATTCATGGATGCAGAGACGTAACTTCAAGCTCCTGGGTCCCAATGCATAACTTGTAACAGCACTCCAAGGCTATCATGTTCTACTTATAATACTGGTGTCTTCTTTTGAGGCAAAGGGGCCACAGGGGAGTCAGGACCTGAATATCACTGTTACCATTACACTTCCTATAATTACGCCCATGCATGGATGGTTCATGAGAGAGACACTGCTTGTTGGCGGCTCTCCACTTTGGAACATAGAAGGGGGACATGTGCTGGGGAACTTCCTATATGATGTCCAAAAACTCTAATAGATCATATTGACAGGGCTATAAATGCAGTCTAAACTATTTTAGAATGCCCAAAGCCTTTTTTTGAAAGGCTTTCCTGATTTCAAAAAATGGGATACAGTTCCTGCTCCAGTCGTAATATGCATGTGTGCATGGAGTCTAAGGCTGAGGTTACATGGAGATTTTTGCAGAGTAAGACTGCACTGTTAATGGTTCAGTGACAGCTACGGTCCAGCGGCATGCACAAAATGTCAAAAATGAGAAATAAATTCTAATTATTTTCACAACTTAAAAAACATTCCCAGCCTACTATGCCATAACATTGGCTTAGTTATATTATATATCTAGGCTAATGTTAGGAATACTAATCTTTGCCTTTCAATGGATGGCCCTTGGGTTCCTTGCTAAGGACCACGACTATCCAATCACAGTGGAAAACCTATCAATGAGAAGCATCTCAAAAAGTACCTTCAACATTAAGACATCAGATTGTCCATTAAACAAATTTTTTTTATTGTTTTTACATTACTTAAAATAGTATTGTTCCCTTCCATTATATCTCTATCTATTCCTTTATATTACTTCTTTATATTCCTCTAGGTGTTCTTGTGAGTACACTAGGTTGCAAGCAGGATGTCACTTGAGGCAGGTACAGTATTGAATGCACATTGAGGGTATGTTAACACGGCCTATTTTCGGCCGTTTTTTGGCCGAAAAATCGGAAGCAGAACGCCTCCAAACATCTGCGCATTTATTTCAATGGGAAAAACGGCGTTCTGTACCAAGAGGCAGTTTTTTTGCGTGGCCGTTTTGAAAAACGGCTGCGTAAAAAACGGCCGCAAAAAAGAAGTGCAGGTCACTTCTTGGGACGTTTTTGGAGCTGTTTTTCATTGACTCTATAGAAAACAGCCCCAAAAACAGCCGTAAAAAATGCAGCGAAAATCGCGAGTGGCTTAAAATACGTCTGAAAATCAGGAGCTGTTTTCCCTTGAAAACAGCTCCGTATCTTCAGACAATTTTGAGTTTGCGTGTGAACATACTCTAACTGTGCCTTAGCAGTCAGTTTTTCAGGTATGTGTCGGGTGGTTTGTAGCCTGCCCTTTAAACCGAGCAGCAAGTACTTCATATTCTGTTTTGTTTTTAGAGTTTAACTGTATAAAACGTAAATGTTCTCCCGAACAGATGTTTGTTAATGTGTCTTCTTGAAGGACTTCATTTCCATAAAGGAGTCCGTCTCAGCTCTTTCCAGAATCCTTTGCTGATATTTTAGTATTACGACGCATCTTCCATCCGTTCTCTCATCTGTATATTTCTGAATGAGTCATATTTTTTTTTTCCTGTTTTTCGTCTTTGATATTTTTTAACAAAATTACTTTTGCTACTGTGCATTTAAAATTCTAAAACATTATTCTAATGTAAGTCTTAATATCAGCTCCCTGGATGAATTTTACTCATTTATATTCATCTTTAATTTATTTTCCCACTCAAAAATGTAGACAATCTTTTTTTTTGCATGGTTCATAGCATGCAAAAAATTATTATTATATTTTATAAGCAAAGCAACACATTAGGACCCTTTCATGACCATCACAATAGTGAAATATATTATACTGGTTGGCTTTATATGACCAGATTTCTACAATTTACACGGCACAACAAAGTTTGGATTAAATAATTGAATTCTACTATTCACATTTAAGACTTTGCGAAGGTAGTAGACCAGCCAATTGTAGAGACAGATGTTTCAGACCCCTGAACCCCTCCCGAACCAGCATGCACATCTCTTTACACAGAAAACATATTATTTTAGTTAGACTTTGTATCAGCTTATTTTTTTAGGTATTGAGTGAAAACAAAATCTACCTACTCAAAGTGTAGGGAAACATCCACCTCTCCTGCCTATTGGCAAAATACCAACTTTGACAATTTATCAGCCCTGTCCACTTGGATTGTTTAGAAAAATCTTTCTCAATAGCAGAAACCACTTACTGGAACAGGACATTTCTGGTATTTGCAATTTTGAGGGGAGGGAAATGTATCTGCGCTTTGATCAGATATAATTGTAGCTAAAAAAAATTATGGTGTAATGCTATCAACTTGCAGAAAGAACCACGAAAGTATAGTAGAAAATTCATAAAACTGCTCAGGTATTGAGAGGGTGAATTAATGAATAATGTTTTTAAGAAAGGTCATCTACCAACATTCCTGATTACTTTCAGTGTATTTGTAAAGGTGAGAGAAGAACAAATGCACACAATGGACACATGCTGAGAAGCAATTTGATAGCAGTGTTGGGAGAAAATCAATGGCTCCAAATGACAGCAGCAGTGAAATAATAAGCAATGACAGAAATGACTTGTCATTATTGCTATATCATCAGTTTGTATGCACAGCAGGAGTTTCCAGTTTGTTTAACTAGCCCTGCCAAATTATGCAACTTGTGAGACCCATCAATAGAAATCATTTTCTAGCCCTCACAAGATCTGCTCTGTCTCTAATCAGTATTGCAAAGCACCTGTAATGTCGGGGTAGGGAAACAGACAAGTGAGCCCTAATCTACCCGCCACTCAGTCCCTGCCTACTTGCAACGACCCGCCCTAGGCGACGGGGTACAACTGGGCGACGGTCCCTACACTCAATAGGTGCACGACAGACAAACAGACAAGGGTACAAAGAAGCCAGGGAAATGGGGAAGTTGCCCACGGGAACACCGTGAGCAACAAGCGAGGTGAACGAGCCGAGTCAAACCAGGAGATGAGCGAGGTACAAAAACGCAGAGCAGAAGAGTGGTCAGAAAAGCCAAGGTCAATCACAAGCAGAGGACAAGTCGTACAAGAAGCTGCAGCACGGCCAGGAAACCAACAGAGAAGATCACAAGCAAAGGAGGAACAGGAAAGGCAGGTATAAATAGACAGAGGGCGGGAGCTAGCTCCGTCTGGCCAGGCTGTGATAGGCTCTCCCACTCCTAAGCCTGCCATCCTGAGTGGTGGAAGATGGAGTCAGTCTCACAGACATAGGAGCAGGTGCAGACTGATTACCTATGGGCGTCGACATAGAAGTTGTGTCTGGCAGATCCTTTACAGCACCCTTTCGCATGAATAGCAATCTAACCATTTGCTGGATGAATTGCACCTGCTATTTCATGCCTGATATACAGTAGGTTATGGATATAGTGAAGAGTAATGGATTAAGATCATCCTCTTATATGGTGTTCTACAAAGCCTAGAAAAAAATAAGCACCCTCAGTAAGGCTGTGGCTAGACATAGAAATTTGTCACACGATCCTAGCGATTCCTATGGTCAGGGCTACACCCAGACTTTTTATAGTGCTACTGATTGACAGATTGCTACAGCTGAAGTCCAAATCGATACATTTAGTTGCATGCAATCTTGGACTGCAGTTGTCACTCAATAGTTAAATGGACACTAACTTTTAAAACAACTTCGGCTAATTTAATAGTATACCTGATATAGATCAACTTTGCAGTTTACTTACTGTTAACATGTAGTGGTTCTATCCATGCAAATTCTGTGTGAAGTTATTGCCACTGTCTCCTGTCCTGTAATCTGCTGTCCCGTCTGTCCCCCCCCCCTGTTGTCAAGCTAAATCCATCCCTAGCTAAAGAGCAAAGGAGACAAACTACAGGAAGTGAGGGTATTTCTCTTCACAGCCTGCCAATACAAGTCTATGGAGAGGGAAGGGGAGCAGGAGGAGGGATAAGAGAAAGTGAGTCAGACACACAAATGCTAACAATACAAGTCTATGGAGAGGAGAGGGAGAAGCAAGAGTAGAGTGAAAAAGATGCAGACAGACGCTGCAGCAGCTGCCTGGTAAGTAATATGTCAACCCAGTAATGGATTTTCAGCTACACTGCTCATTGCTGCTGTATAATGTCCCCCATGTTTCTGCTACTTCTATATATATATTGTGAGTACCCACCTACAAGCTGGTGTTTAGTAGCCACTCTCTCCTGTGAGCAGCCCCCCTCAAGCTGGTGTTTAGTAGCTGCTCTCTCCTGTGAGCACCCCCTTACAAGCTGGTGTTTAGTAGCCGCACTCTCCTGTGAGCAGCACCCCACAAGCTGGTGTTTAGTAGCTGCTCTCTCCTGTGAGCACCCCCTTACAAGCTGGTGTTTAGTAGCCGCACTCTCCTGTGAGCAGCCCTCACAAGCTGGTGTTTAGTAGCCGCACTCTCCTGTGAGCAGCCCCCCACAAGTTAGTGTTTAGTGGCCGGTCTCTCCTGTGAGCAGCCCCCTTAAGCTGGTGTTTAGTAGCCGCCCTCTCCTGTGGGCACCCCCCTACAAGCTGGTGTTTAGTAGCCGCTCTCTCCTGTGAGCACCCCCTTACAGGCTGGTGTTTAGTAGCCGCCCTCTCCTGTGAGCACCCCCTTACAGGCTGGTGTTTAGTAGCCGCTCTCTCCTGTGAGCAGCCCCCACAAGCTGGTGTTAAGTAGCTGCTCTCTCCTGTGAGTAAGTGTGTGAGTAGATCTTCCCACACATGAATTCCATCTTCAGCCCCTCATGTAGCAGGCTTACTGCAGATTGTAAGGCTTGTGTTCAGCTCAGTCACCTCGTATTCACCACAGATGGATCATATTTGTAAAGAAAGTCAGGGACAAGGCTCACACTGAATTGTAAGTTTAATTAATTGATTTATATCACATACAACAGTTTATCGGCACACCATACAAAAAAGGTTGCCTACCCCTGCTGTAGTGTGATATTGATGTCACTTCATTTTTGTACCGTGACACAGAAATTGTATATTTTGAAACCACACAGTTCGACGGTGCCCTGCAGATGAGTGAGCAGAGGCAAGCGTCTCTTCGTCATTATAACCAGGAGGATTCTAGGCACCTACTACGCATGAACATGTGTTCCCCGCTCTGTGTTCGCGACTGTGCTGTAGCGAATTATCGCTAGAAATAAATAGCTGTGAAATTGCTAGCAGAACATACTGTATATTAATATATTAACATATATTAATCAGAACAAAATATGTGTTAGTATGTCATATAATAACTACAGTGATATCACAACATAGGATGGCCTCAAGATGCAATGAGCTGAACTTACCATGGCCTCTCATGGGCCATTTTTTATGCAGCCTCAGGTTGCGATCACTCCAGCGGCAACGCTGTTCAGTGACGCATGCAACTGGCTGGAATAACCATCCAATTAGCATGGAACTTTCACTTGCAGCAGATGCACAATTGGCAACAGACAACAGCCAATCAGAGCATTCTTCTGGATTCTCCTTCTGCCAATCAGCATCAATGTTTCTCCTGGGAATGCTGATTGGCTGAATACAGTACTGGTGGCAATGCAATGTACAGAACAGTAAACCTGCTTCTGCAACACCGAGGGACAAAGAGTTAGATTAAAGTAAACAGGGACAACTCTGATGCTCTTGAAAAACTACAAGTTCCAGCATTACGGAGAACGCTGAGACTTTTCCACATCAAGCTTGCTCTGTATGCTACGTCTTGCTTTAAATTAGAATATTTAAAGTCATCAGGAAGGACCCCCTGCTGTAAGAATATGTCACCAAGAAGTACTGTGGCCATATATAAAAACGAATGGTTCCATACTGGGCATGGGACTCCACTACAGTGCCAGTCACATTCCTACCATAACATTGCCTGACAATGCCCTCCATTACAGTGTCAGGCACAATGCCCCATGCCAGTGTCAGACAGTGCCAAAATTATAGTGCCAGCCACACATGCTTCTCATAAAGTATCAATCACACATGCAAAAGGCCAAAAACAGAACCTAAAGATGCTTCCATCCTTGTAGAAAGTGATTAACCAGTTTCCAGTTAGTCCTTCTGACTGCTAATCTTCTGAGTACTTATCTGTATTATTTTTGTGCTTAATTTTCTTTAATCTTCTGTTTTTCTTATTTCGGGTTGACATTTTGGGGGCTTCTGAATCAATTACCAGTTTTCCATGGAGTTAATACTTTTATCACAATGGTTTCAAAATACAATGGTCGTCCTGGAACCAATTAATATTATAATTTGAGAGACCATGCGTTATTGCTTGTCTTTGCCTAACTTTACAGTGTATCTATGACTGGAAAAGGGGGGCCTGTTTTATTTTATAACCCATTAGCCCCATTAGAAATCAATCATTTTCTAAATATGTGTTATTAAAAAAAATGCAAACATATCCCCACAGTCAGTGTACTTTTACTATGCAAATTATCCGACTTCGTGCAGGAGTTGGCTGCCAAACTTCCAGGAATAGCTATCCCGGCATCCCCTGCATCCTCCCGGCATCCCTAAAGGCAGCATCTAAGCTCATAATGCAAAATCTTGATAGCTATCGCAAGAACTCCCATTTTGTCTTAAATAATGCTAACTGCTGT
Organism: Rhinoderma darwinii; assembly: GCF_050947455.1. Classification (NCBI taxonomy): domain Eukaryota; kingdom Metazoa; phylum Chordata; class Amphibia; order Anura; family Rhinodermatidae; genus Rhinoderma; species Rhinoderma darwinii. The sequence goes on from NC_134688.1 coordinate 229,657,893, forward strand.
ATCAATATACAGGGGCATTATAATGTATGGTGGCAGCTGAGGGGGCATTATACTGTGTCGGGGCAGCTAAGAAGGCATTATACTGTATGGGGGCATCTGTGTGGGCATTATGCAATATAGGGGAAGCTATGGGGCATTATACTGTATGAGGGAATTTGGGCATTATACTGCATGGGGGCATTTGTGTGGGCATTATATTGCATGGAGTCATCTGTGTGGGCATTATACTGCATGAGGGCATCTGTGTGGGCATTATACTCTGTTGGGGCATCTGTGTTGACTTTATACTGTATGGGTGCGTCTATGGGGGAATTATACTTTATGGTGGCCACTATGGGGGCATTATACTATTTGGGGCAGCTGTGGGGGCATTGTACTGTATGGAGGCAGCAATGGGGCAGCTGTGGAAGCATTATACTGTATGGGGCAGCTGTGGGAGCATTATACTGTTTGGGGCAGCTATGGGCAATATACTGTATGGGGCAGCTATTTGGTATCAAGTGCAAGCGCCCAAGGACGACTGCTAACTATGCGCCCCCTAAGGTCCCCTGCACAGTTGGAGAATTTGTTTTGGATTTTACCCCTCTACATTGAGAAGGGTAAACATCCAGAAGAGAACGAGCATGCTGCATATTTGTAAATCCATGGCATCTTCTGATTTTTATGTGGAAAATGTTCAGCAGCATGTAGACAAGGTTTTTTAAATCTCATCCACTTTTGCAACAGTCTTCCACTGCAAATCTGAATGGAAAATCTGCATCAATTCCGATATGTGTGCAGAGAGCCTATAGCTACGTCACTGCCACAATAGAATTTGGAGAAAAGAAGTTCCTTTAGGAGACACATAATTGTTTTAGAATTTGCATGATAAACAAACAGCAAATTTCTTTTAAGATCCTTCTCAATGATGCCTATAGCCTGTTCATCATTGTTTCAGTGAAGAGTAGGTGTCTGTATTGATTCAGTGAGACATGACAGGCTTTCTTAGCGGAGAAGTCTTCTTCCCTAACACATGAGATAGCTGCAGTGCTGGTAAATGGTTGTGAGTGCAATCACACATGAAATAACGTGCCAATAATGGAGTGGAAGGGGTAGAGAAATAGCCTATCTCTTTAATAAGTGTTGTCAAGTATATAAATTCTAGCTGGGGTGTATAAATTCAGACATCTCTCATACAAAGATATAAATAGAGATATATCTAGCTAAAACTCGGTGCATCTCATTTTTTTTTTTAAGCCACCGGATTTCTATCCGACCTAAATCACCAACAGGAACATATTTCCATGGAGCACACAGGCTTCTCCATAATATATGAGATGACATACTGCAGTATTATGAAGGCTTTGCTAGGCTGCGGAGATTCATATTTTACCTAGGAGGTTACATGGTCAAAGGACTTAGGAAACATGTAAATTCCGACTGTCGTCACTTCGAACAGTTTTTCGTGATAATTGCAACTTACCGTTTATTTCTGAATTTCACATATGAGAATAAAGTAGCTATTAACTAGCCGTATATTGTTTCCTGACAGCATTCCGGTTGCTTGGTAATTTATTAGTGACAGGGGAAAGTGTATACAAATATGAATATAATATTTTTGTCAGGGAAACTATAATCATACATCTGTTATATTTGCTCATTGTTCCAGTAAAAATGTGATTCCAGAAATTTCTTTGCATTTCTCTACATCCCCTGGCTTTCAACCAAGTGCTCTATATTTCTTTTCTCTGTAAGTCCTCATAGTAGAAAGCAAGTTTAGAGCTGGGCTGCTCAAATGATATATGTACAATGGCAAAAGGTGGTTGGAATTCTAATTGCGGCTTCAGGATTTGAGAAGAGTGTTTTCATGAAAATGCAGTTTAGAACAGAGGCAAATGACAATATGTAGTGTTAACATTGCTAGTGGAGAAAAATTGCATTATTATCCAGATAACAAATAAGTCATCTTTCTTATTATCTGTTATAAACAGTACATAGGCAGAAATAAAACCAATAAAAAACATTTTTTGCCAAATAAGGAAGGGTTTATAGCAAATAAAGCCTTTGGGCAACAAAAAAAGTAGGGCCCCACATAATACTGTAATACTGCCATATAGAACCAAGATAATACTGCCATACCAAGGTTACATGATACCAACCTATAGTGACCAAATAACATGCAGTATCCAAATAAGCCTCCCTTAAAGAGCCCTCATGATACTATTGTATAGTTCCCACACAATACCACAATTTATTTTTCAAATAATACCTCTATACACTGGTAAATAATACTGGGTAGTATATATTACTCCTGGGGTTGCCATCCTTGGGGATCTTCAGGAAAACGGGGACCCTGGGCAATTGACATTCTAAAATCATCCATACGGCGATGCTGCTACTAACAAATACGTTAGTAAGGGCACTGGATTCTGTGCCCAGAGGAAAAGGGGGTGACATTTGTTTATGTATAAATATGATAATAAATGATACTTCATTGAAAAAATAAGCAGCACTAAAAAATAAAATGTAGACTTTGATTGGTTGTTATGAGCAACATTCACACGTGCCAGTGATGGTTTGCATTTTTGTATGTTGAATTATTATCCATTTGAGGTCAGTCCTAGTAACTCCAATTGAGGCGATATATTGTCTTAAATAGACACTACGTTTTCAAACAACTTATGCTAATCTAATAGTATACCTGATATATATATATATATATATATATATATATAAACTTTGTAATTTACTTACTTCTCACATACAGACATACACCACCACCTTTCCTATTTTGTGTGAAAGAGACAATAGTGGGTGAGGACTGTGAGGAGGTTAAAACCTTGTGGGTGGACCTAGAAAGGGAGGTAATCACTGAAAAAATTACTTTTGGTCTAATCTATAGACCCCCCAATATAACTGAGAGATGGTGTAATGACAGGGATAGGTAAACAGACAAGTGAGCCCTAATCTACCCGCCACTGGAGCGTTTTATGGGCCAGTTTGTGGAAGACCCTACTAGAGTTGAAGCTCTGTTGGATCTGGTAATTTCTAATAATGCAGAGCTTGTTGGGAACGTCAATGTTCGTGAAAACCTTGGTAACAGTGATCATAATATAGTTATATTTTACCTATACTGTAAAAAACAAACACAAGCTGGGAGGGCAAAAACACTTAATTTTAAGAAGGCCGATTTCCCCAGGATGAAGGCTGCAAATCAGGATATAGACTGGGAAGAACTAAGGTCAAATAGTGGTACAAATGATAAATGGCAGATTTTCAAATCTACTTTGTGTAATTTATAGTGCAAAATTTATTCCTATAGGTAACAAGTATAAACGACTAAAATTAAATCCCACATGGCTTACACCTTCTGTAAAAAGGGCAATACATGACAAAAAAAGGGCATTTGAAAAATACAAATCTGAGGGTACAGCTGTAGCCTTTTTAAATTATAAAGAGCGTAATAAAATCTGTAAAAATGTAATAAAATTAGCAAAAATACAAAATGAAAGGCAGGTGGCCCAGGGTAGTAAAACAAATCCCCAAAAATTCTTCAAGTATATAAATGCAAAAAAGCCAAGGTCTGAACATGTAGGACCCCTAGATAGTGGTAATGGGGAGTTGGTCACAGGGGATCAAGAGAAGGCGGAAATACTAAATGGGTTATTTAGCTCTGTATATACAACAGAAGATAGAGCAGCTGATGTAGCTGGTGCCAGTGCTGTTAATATATCAGTTGATATACTGAATTGGATGAATGTAGATATGGTCCAAGCTAAATAAAATAAATGTGCACAAGGCCCCGGGACCAGATGGGTTACACTCTAGAATTCTTAAAGAGCTTAGTTCAGTTATTTCTATCCCCCTTTTCATAATATTCAGAGATTCTCTAGTGACTGGTATAGAGCCAAGGGACTGGCGCAGGGCAAATGTGGTGCCTATTTTCAAAAAGGGCTCGAGGTCTTCCCCGGGTAATTCTAGACCAGTAAGCTTAACATCCATCATGGGGAAAATGTTTGAGGGGCTATTGAGGGACTATATACAGGATTATGTGACAAAAAATAGTATTATAAGTGACAGCCAGCACGGTTTTACTAAGGACAGAAGTTGTCAAACTAACCTGATCTATTTTTATGAAGAGGTGAGCAGAAGCCTAGACAGAGGGACCGCTGTAGATATAGTGTTTTTAGACTTTTCAAAGGCATTTGACACTGTCCCTCATAGACGTCTAATGGGTAAATTAAGGACTATAGGTTTAGAAAATATAGTTTGTAATTGGATTGAGAATTGGCTCAAGGACCGTATCCAGAGAGTTATGGTAAATGATTCCTACTCTGAATGGTCCCCAGTTATAAGTGGTGTGCCCCAGGGTTCAGTGCTGGGACCACTATTATTCAATTTATTTATTAATGATATAGAGGATGGGATTAATAGCACTATTTCTATTTTTGCAGATGACACCAAGCTATGTAATATACTTCAGTCTACGGAAGATGTTCGTGAATTGCAAGTGGATTTAAACAAACTAAGTGTTTGGGCATCCAGTTGGCAAATTAAGTTTAATGTAGATAAATGTAAAGTTATGCATCTGGGTACCAACAACCTGCATGCATCATATATCCTAGGGGGAGCTACACTGGGGGATTCACTTGTTGAGATGGATCTGGGTGTACTTGTAAATCATAAACTAAATAACAGCATGCAGTGTCAATCAGCTGCTTCAAAGGCCAGCAGGATATTGTCGTGTATTTAAAGAGGCATGAACTCGCTGGACAGGGATGGAATATTGCCACTTTACAAAGCATTAGTGAGGCCTCATCTAGAATATGCAGTTCAGTTCTGGGCTCCAGTTCAGAGAAAGGATGCCCTGGAGTAGGAAAAAATACAAAGAAGAGCAACGAAGCTAATAAGGGGCATGGAGAATCTAAGTTATGAGGAAAGATTAAAATAATGAAACATATTTAGCCTAGAAAAAAGACGACTAAGGGGGGACAGGATTAATTTATATAAATATATTAATGGCACTTACAAAAGATATGGTGAAATCCTATTCCATGTAAAGCCCCCTAAAAAAAACAAGGGGGCACACCCTGCGTCTGGAGAAAAAAAGGTTCAACCTGCAGATGCGACAAGCCTTCTTTACTGTGAGGACTGTGAATCTATGGAATAGTCTACTGCAGCAGCTGGTCACAGCAGGGACAGTAGATGGCTTTAAAAAAGGGTTAGATAATTTCCTAGAACAAAAAAATATTAGCTTCTATGTGTTGAAATTTTCACCTACACTTTTTCGCGACCATTGGTTGAACTTGATGGACATGTGTCTTTTTTCAGCCATACTAACTATGTAACTATGTAACTTACTGTTAAAATTTTGTTGTTTTATCCATGCAAATTTTGTGTGAATTTGCAGCCGCTAGGTGTCTTCTTTACTGTAATCTGCTGTCCACCCTCTGTTGTCAAGCAAAATCCGTCCCAACTTACAGTGCAGAATTGGTGGACTTCTGAAAGTGGGGATGTGTCTCTTCACTGCCTGCCTATACAAGTCTATTGAGTAGGGGGAGGAGAAGGGAGCAGAGAGAGAGAAAGAGAAACAGACACGCTGCCCTTAAAAGTATATGGAAAGGGGAGGGGGAGCAGTAGCAGAGTGAAAAAGACACGGACAGACGCTGCATCAGCTTCCTGGTAAGGGTTACTGTCTCACCCCAGTGCTGGATTCTTAGCTAAACTGCTCATTACTGCTGTGTAATGTTCTCCATACTGCTGCAGATTCTATATGCGATAGACAGAGACAGAAGAACAGGACTGTCCTCTGCTCTGTGTGCAGTGTATAGAAGACATAATAGCAGTTAGACTCCGCCCACTAGCTCAGAGAAAACGGAGAATTAGAGATACAGCCTTCAAAGTAATAAACTGCTAAAAATGCAGAATGCAAGACATATAATGGACAGAAATAGTGTATATACATAATAGGGTATATAATAGGGTATATAGATAAAATAGCATATTCTAGTTGGACAGGATAAAACTAGACCAAACAGGCAGAAACTGTGACAAATTCGGCTCTGTTTATATAACTTTTGAGCATTCCGTCAGAGGTATATGTCGGGAAGATTTCTGAACGTGTACGTCCGATAGAAGGCTGCGAAGTATATAACTGCATAGGCATACAGTGACATACGTCGTCAATAGGCACCCAAAGAGAAAAAATGTATACCGCTGTACACTGTATCACAGTGGCGCAAACTATATAATTAATTTGGCATATCTTGCTAAACACGTTAAACACTTTTCTCTTCCTTACACCACCTCTTGGCTTGTGTACTTTACTATCATTTTTTTAAAACTATTTTATGACTCCTCTCAGCCATGTCTTTTTTTTCTAGACACTTTTCAAAACTGTCGAGTGAGTTGTAAAAAGTGTCTAAAATACATAATAAATTTGGGTGCACTAAATGCATGACAATATTTGGGCACAATTTGAGCCAAAATTTTGGATCATTTTTCTTTGTAAGTCTCCCCCAGTTGATTTTACCATGGTGACAAAAAATGGAAAACCAGTATGGGGAGAATTTACGGAGTCTTAAAGTAGAGTACGTTGGCATGAAAAGCGCCAAATTTATTAAGAGTCGCACGCCTCTTAAAGAATTTGTTGCATCTTTGGTTGTCCTTGTGGCAGAAACTCAAATCTATGCTTTCTATGAGAAGGTGTTGATTTGCACCATACTCTAGTTTACGCCAATTTCTGGCGTTAATGATGTTAAATATGTCGGTCTGCAGGAGGCCCTCTCCCACCTAACCCCGCCCATTTTTCTTGCCACTTTTGAAAAGTGGAAAGAACAGTAAAAGGTCACAACTTTTAGCGCTTATATGGCGTGCAGCAAAATGGCGTTATGCATTTAATAAGTTCCCCCTCTATGTCGATTTACCCAAGTTATCTAATTTAGTGAAGTACGATGAAGTCACTTTCCTATTAGCTTATTAGCTATTAGTTTATATTAACTTAATTTTCCTTCTCTCCTTAAGACCCGTTTACACAATTAAATTTTTCTAAACCACAGATAAATGATCCCTGACTCAAATGCAAAATCAATATTTCTATTAATGCAATTCAATAGAAACAGTTGGACGACAACCGTTTACATTCAATAGTAACTTAAATGATAATGTATATTTGAATTACCAAAAATATTTTTTATCAATGATAAAAATTTGTTTTATGGTTGATTGTCTTTTGACATCATTGTTACAATTCTGAGCAATTATTGTCATGATTCACAATTCGTTGCAATCATAACAATAATTATTCAGTGTTAAAAGCCTTTACAGTAAGCAACAATTATGGTAATGTATCAATAGCATTGTTAGTACATCAGTCAGGTATTCAAGCAACACTATTGATAACCTGTTGTACAAATGACACGATTGATGCATGAGCCCTGTTGTTGTTTTACAATATCATGCCCATGAATCTGTAACATATTAGTAAAAAATGTCATAGTACAAATAAGCCTCTATGCCATGTCTAGTCTGTCGTATGTGCCCACCATTTTTTTTCAAACTGTTGGGACTCTAAGGTCTCTTGCACACGACCGTTGTGCCACTCGGGACGTTTTTAACGGCATCCGAGTGGCACCTGATAGTCTTCACGGACCCATTCACTTTAGCGGGTGAATCGGGTCCATGACAAATGGTCTGAGTCTCTGATCCGAGGAAAGATAGAACATGTCCTATCTTTCCTCGAATCACTGATGGGACTCGGACGGCACACACGGTCGTGTGCATGAGGCGTAAGTAGTTCAGGAGTAATACATTGACGAACTAGACCTAGGAACACTGATCGTTCAGGCCATAGCTATAGGAGGTGCAGAGATAGCAGTCACACCCAGGCTCTTGTGTCTAAAGGGGTTAAATGGCTCCACTTCCACCTAAGACACCAGTATTAAAAATGGTAGGTAAGTGGCCCTGTTACAGTTTTGAATTGTGGCCCAAGATCATCAAGTTGCACTTCTGGTTTGGGCATCCACTTGGCATTTAATTTAATGTGGGTAAATTTATACTAATAATCTGCATGCACCTTATGTCCTAAGGGTGATAAAACGTTGAAAGTCGCTATTGAAGTATCTGAGCGTACCTGTAGATCATAGACTGAATGAAATGTCAGTCAACTGCTTCTAAGTCTAGCAGGAAACTGTTGTATATTAGGAGACATCATTTCTTTGCTTTACAAGCCATTAATGCAGCCAATCTAGAATATAATGCTTAGTTCTAGGCATCAGTTCATAAAAGTTCGAAAAAGTACAAAGAAGAGCAACAAAACTGATAAAGAATTTGGAGAATCTGTTATGAGGAAATATTAAAAGAATTAAATTTATTTTATCTTGGGAAGAAAGAAGACATGGACGTCATAAAAAAACTTGGACAAATATATTAATGGCTCAATACTACAAAATATTGTCAGCAGCTGTTCACTATAAGGTCTCCTATATCCATAAAAGGTGGGACATCAATAGAGAGGGGCTCGCTTTCTCGGCTATCTTTTTAACGGCCATAGGAATCAATGGAGTATGTGAACACCGTAGCGGAGTAGCAGCTGGCCAAACTATAGTCATTAACAGCCTCTAGGACAAGAGTACCTGGATAGATGATTTGGCAGACACTCGGTGTAGCAGACACGTGGCGTAGCAGACACGAGTAGTAGCAGACATGTGGCGTACCAGACATTTGGAACTGATGACACTTGGCACAGATGACACTTGGCACAGATGACAATTGGCAGAGCACTGGAACAAACAGAATTACTGGATACAGGGTATGGGAACACAGGATACAAATAAGGGACCATTTACAGTAACAAACATGGGCAGACACAACATTGCTCATGCAAGGAGAGTAAGGGCAGAGCCCTTTTTAAAGTCCACGGTGTATAGGGATTGGCTGAGGAACTTTGCACTGGTGTGTGCTGGCCCTTTAAGGCTGGGAACAAGCGCGTGCACCCTACAGGACTCAGAGGAAAGCTGCAGCCGCGTGTGCCAGCATCTCTGGGAGGGAGACGCCGGCATGAAGAGAGTCGCTGCCACCTGTCAATTCTCCACCTGGATGAGGCATAATGGGAGTCGTGTGATCCCCGTTCTGGAGATAGGTACGGTTTTCACAGCGGGGACTCGCATTTATTAGACATTTTTGGCATATCCCCTTAGATGATTCTTTATTGTAAGAGCAGTGAAGCAGAGTATAGTCTACCACAGGAATTTTTTTTTTTGCTGAGACTAACTCAGGAGGTTAGAGGATTTCTTGAAGCACAGTAACATAAGGTTTATTTCTTTGCCTTCCTCGAGTGTTGTAGTTTTGATAGGAGTGATCACATGCTAGTCTTTCCCGGACAGTACCAACCTCAGAGTTAGGCATCGGCCTAATCCAATGGTGAGGCCCAGGCATCACTATGTTCTTGTTGGTGAGACCCCAGTAGCAAAAAGGTTGAGAAGCCCTGCTCTAGAGCAAGGACAACTATGATGCATTTTCCCCCTTTGCTCCACGCCACCCTCCCGTCACCTGGTTGAACTTGATGGAAATATATCTATTTCCAATCATACCAACCATGTAAATAACCACCAATTTTTTGCCATATGATCTCTTCTGTTTTACATCAATTGATACAAAAGCATTATGCAGTCACAGGCTGTTAATCTGGCCGTACACACTAAAGATACTTTCAGTTGTAAAATCATTTTACAATTGACTCAATAACATGCATGTTGGCTCAGTTGAATGTGCATATTTATTCTTATGGAGGCAGGGTTGGCAGATTGTGAGAATAAATTGGATCAGCCAGGAATATCAAATTGGTTTGATTATTTTCTTTTCCCAGAGAGAAGACAACTTAGTGCAGTTTGATTTGTGTAGGGGCTTTTATTTTCTTGCATTAAAATCTTGTAAGAGGTAAAGAAGTGGTTGCTGCTAGTTAATGGAACCTTTTGGCTTCCTGTACAGATAGTCTTTCTGCAGGGTCAGATTAAGGGTACAAACCCACTGGAATCAAAACCAGGCATGCAATGCCACATAGCTGCTTTCCAACACGCTTTATTTGCTGAAACCGGAATATCCATATAAAAGTATTATAATTTTGTGCTTCTCACTACGGCAGCCCCATAAAAATGAATAGAGTGGTGGCCAAGCATTCGCACTATTCTTCCATTCCTATGGGGCTCTTAGGAATGGCACGTTAAGCCCGTTCTCGTAATCGGTGGGGGATCCAGCGGTTGGACCCCCACCAATCAGATATTTATCACCTACCCTGTGGTTAGGTGATAAATAATGAATATGGGAAAACCCTTTTAAGCCTACCGTTCTTTTTCAACTTGTTAGTAAAATTGCACAAGTTACGTCCATGACTTTTGTTTCATTGTCTGTTCAGAAAACGTCAGATTACTAATGGTTCTGTTGCATCACTTCTGATCATGCTGCAATTCAGCTATGATTCTCCCAAAGGTGTAAGGCCACTTTCACATAGCAGTATTTTGCATCAGTATTTGTAAGCCAAATCCAGGGATGGGTCCAAAACTTGGAAGAGTTAACATTTTCCGTTATAGTTCTATGTGCTGGTTCCACTCTTGGCTTTGGCTTACAAATACTGAAGTAAAATACTGATCAAATACTGCCTTGTGAAAGAGACCTAACTTTGACAGAAGGTGTTGCCTATACAAGAGCAATTTATTTTCAGCTCGTAGGGAAATAGACTGCAGCATCCTGTCATCTACCATAATTTTAAAAGATTGGATGCGTAATACATGCAGTACAAGAGGAAGAAAGGAGAGATATATGTAACTCAGCCATGTTTTACATGATTAGGAGAACATGTATGATCCCATACAGTACATGTAGCAAAGTTGAATGAGATATGGTGTTGCACTGCCCTGGCCAACCAACTGGATCTAATGTCATTTATCTGACAATATGTAAAGTGCCTTCAGTGAAATTTACTGAAATGTTTAATAATGATGTCAAGAATTGAATTGGTATTTTTGAAAGCACACAACACAATATCTAACATTAGGTTTAATCACTAACATTGCCACAGAAATCACATTGTCACCAAAATGATATTTTTAGTAAGTGTTCAATAAATATTTAATGTGTTCATCATGTGCAATATGAGGTTAGAAGCCATAACAGGGTCAGAGAGTATTCAGGCCAGCTAGACCCTAGAAAACTCAGACCTAGGTTCTGTCATCGGTGTGGAGAAGTCAGTATTAGAAACCAAATTGTAAACAACTACATTAAAAAAAAAAAATCCTACTTTGAATTCCTCATTTCAGGACAGGGGACAGCGGCATCTTGCTCTCTAAGAGCTAGTTCATACGGCAGATTTTTCATGGCGGCTTCAGCCACAAAATCGGCCGTGGAACTATTCCTGCCGACAGCAGGAAGATCCCCGCCCCCTTTGACATTAATGGGAGATTCGGGCGGAATCTACCCGAAGGTCGAACAGGACACTTCTTTTTCCTGCTAACTGAAATAATCAACTAGCAGGTAAATAAAGCGTCAGACTTCCATTGAAATTAATGGGAGGAGGAATATCGCGGAGGAATCCATGACGGATTCCGACACAAAATTCCCTGGTGTAAACATACCCTAATGCTCTAGGTGCTGAGGTGCTTGTGGCATATCGGCATGCGCTACCAGACCCAATACAAGAGCAAAGGACTCTTGTATTGTCACCCACATACTTCAGAGAATGTTGCTATACGTTTGGGGAATTCTTAGCAAACATAGGGGCCAAATTATTAAGACTGCTGTTTCATACACCAGTTTCAATAGAAAAATAGAAGACCCTCTGGGTCTGTTCAGCACTCCAGCACAGCTCATACAAGGTCCTTATGCCAATGCAGCACTTCAGTCCGATACTAGTGAATACCATGAATGCCTGAGAAAGAGGACGGTCACCCGAAACGTCGCTTTCAGTGTAAATGAACGCCTGTTTTTCTTGATTAATTGATTATTGACTCAATTTGAAATTTCATATTTATGGTGAATATTGCATCTTTGTACTGTCTAGTTTTGTGCTGGATTGATAAAATAAAAAGTTTTCTACATACAGAAAGATCTCGTTTATTTCATGACGCAGCACTTCATCGTCATCAGTGCTGGATCACATACAACGTCCTGATGCTGCCCAGTGTTAGTATGTTGTATGAGCCACGCTGGGATGATGAGGGGACCCAGAGGGGAGAAGAGGAGCGATGAAGTGCATATAATTGTTTTTATTTATTTATTTTTATTTAACTGTCCAATGGGGGGGCAAGGTAGGGGCCCAGCTGGAGACTCTTCCCTGCTACGCCCCATAAAGTGAAACCTAGGCCATCAAAGGGCACGGCCAGATGTGGCGGAGTTTTCCGCTGCAAATGTTGGTGCAGATTTGGGGCAATTACGCAATGAATCTGCACCAACATTTGCATATTTGATAGGTAACTCAGACGTTGCAGAGAAGACAGCGGACTTGCCACAGATTTCAGTTTTTGCATTGCAAAGGCTGAAATCCGAAGTGAAATTCTGCTTCTTCTCCGCAACAGTCAGTGCATGCTGCGGAGCAAAAATTCCGCACCGCAGCCTATAGTACGCAGCTGAGTTTTCCGCAACGTCTGAACTAACTTGCCTCAAAATGTATTGAAACAACTGTAAAAAACGTCCGCTGGAGAATTCCACTGCGGACTGTCCGCAGCGGAATTCCACAGCAATTCCGCCACGTCTGGCCATGCCCTAAGGGTATGTGCACACACACTAATTACGTCCGTAATTGACGGACGTATTTCAGCCGCAAGTCCCGGACCGAACACAGTGCAGGGAGTCGGGCTCCTAGCATCATACTTATGTACGATGCTAGGAGTCCCTGCCTCGCTGCAGGACAACTCTCCCGTACTGTAATCATGTTTTCAGTACGGGAGAGTTGTCCTGCAGCGAGGCAGGGACTCCTAGCATCGTACATAAGTATGATGCTAGGAGCCCGGCTCCCTGCACTGTGTTCGGTCCGGGACTTGCGGTCGAAATACGTCCGTCAATTACGGACGTAATTAGTGTGTGTGCACATACCCTAAGAGTTCTGGTAGATTTCCACTATAATTTACGCCTGTTTTCTGGCGTAAACTATAATACATTTTTCAGACTGCTGTGGTCTGCTCCATTTCCAGAAGTTACACCCCTTTCAACAAAAGTGGCAAAGGCGGTGTAAAAAGGCCAAAAGTCTCAATATGCACCACAAATTGCGACTTCTGGTCCCTTTTGCGACTTTTCTAACCCGGTGGAGAAAGGTTGGTAAATTATACCCATAGTGCATAAAAAAACGAAATGATAAAACAACACTTTTCTTTTAATAAAATATATTTCTATGCTCTGTTAAAAAAAAAATTATCAGTATATACAGTGCCTGTTAACAGCCAATTGAATTGGTTGTCCAAATTATCTGTGACTGTTAAATTCATCTGAATGGAACTTGCAGAAATTCATGCACCTGCTGCAGAAACAACCCCAATCAGATGAATGGAACAGATTTTCAGTCGCAGAAGAGTTGAGTGAACTGGAATGTAACTAATGTAGTTGGATGTAGCTAAACGGACAATACTCCAGTTGAGAAGATGCTAGGCTAATAGAAATTCACTGAGAATTGTATGTATAGTATGGTATAGTATGTGTGTGTATATATATATATATGTATGTACATATATATATATGTACATATATATATATATATACATATATATAGAAGAAAATCCCACAGCACTCCGTGTTAGTGGAAAAAAATGGTGGTTTATTAAGCCAGCACAAGCTTGTGCTGGCTTAATAAACCACCATTTTTTTTCACTAACATGGAGTGCTGTGGGATTTTCTTCAATATTGATCTATATAGCCCTGGATCGGGATTACCTGCTTGCACCTGAGACCATCTTGGAATTGCATTGTGAGTGCTGCTGCTTTTCCATTGTGTATATATACACAGTAAGACAGATTAAATAAGACTGGCGTTTCATACGCCAGTGTTAGTTTCAGGCCTGCAGGATTAAGATGCAACAAATTTATTAATTGAAATAATATAAATATTTATTATTTCTCAATAAATTTGTTGCATATTTGTATGTATGTGCGCCACAGAGTAAGTGTAGAAGCGTACGTGCTGGGGTAGATTTCCAATATAATTAACGTCAGTTTCTGGCGTAATATATATTAAATGTATTGGGCTGTGGGTGGCCCGACCCTTCTGCTAAGCTCCACCCACTTTAAAGAAGATGCGGGAACAGCACAAAAGTTGCAATTTTTTTTTTTTGCAAATTATGACTTTTGTTGCTATTTATTTATTTTTTACGCCAGAAAACTAGCATAGAAAAGTTAATAAATTCCCCCCGTTGGCTTGAATGTATTTGCTCAGGTATTTTACTGTGATTTGACCATGATTACACATTGCTAAGCTCCAAATATCACCTGTCCACACTTTATAAGTAGCATGGCTATTTTAGGCTTGCTTTCAATGTAGTACTTATCTCCTCAGTCTGATAGGCACTGCTTCTAAGGAGAACATTATCCTCCTCCACTGCAATCCATCATTTAACGTATACAGACAGGTCTAATGCATGGCATTTTAGGCACCAGAGACACTAAATTAAATACAGTGGGTATTTGATTTCACCTTTTTTTAACGGTTTGGATTTATCTTTCATGGTTTGTTAAGAGACATTTTTCCTCTCTTTCTTTTTCCTTTGAAATCCTTTAAGAAGCAAAGGAAAACACAGTCATTTCATGTTCAAATCTGAGCGTAAAATCTAGATGTCACCGGTACCGAACACACATTGAAACTGGCCAAGGGAATAAAGAATTACTTTAAAAAGTTAATGGCTGGGCTCATGTTCTACCTCTGCAACAAGCTCAATGCTTGTTCAGACTATTATCTGGTCTGTTGATATTGCAAGAAACTCCCCCAGGAAGAACGCGAAGGTTACTAAATAGATGCTTCCACTGGGGTTTAAAATAAGTACAACAGAAAAAGAATATTTAGAGTCTGGCAGGGAGAAATACAAACGTTTTTTTGAAGCTTGCATTTGCGCTGTTGTAAATAAAAAGGAATATAGAGATATGGAACAGTCAGAGGCAATATTAGGAATGTATCAGTAACATCCTCTACCTCTATGTTTCTTGAGTCTACATCCACTCTTAAGCAATTGTTTGAGATCTAACAGGGCCTATGCAGCGTTTTAACAATGTTATGTTATACTTAATAGAGTAAGGGTATGTTCACACACACTATTTACGGACGTAATTCGGGCGTTTTTGCCCCGAATTACGTCCGAAATAGCGGCTCAATAGCGTCGGCAAACATCTGCCCATTCATTCGAATGGGTCTTACGATGTGCTGTGCAGACGGTCATTTTTTTTACGCCCCGCTGTCAAAAGGCGGGGCGTAAAAAAGACGCCCGCGTCAAAGGAGTGCCTGTCACTCCTTCAGACGTAAATGTAGCTGTTTTCCATGGACTCCATGGAAAAATAGCTCCATTTAACGTCCGCAATGGACACAGCAAAAAGCCATTTCTCCTGAAAACAGCCCCGTAATTTCAGCCGTTACGGACGCTGCCGTGTGAACATACCCTAACTGTCGTTTCATAAAACATTCGACATTTCATAGTGACATGTCAGACGTTTTGATCGGTGGGGTTCCCGATGCTCAGACCCCTACTGATCGCTGAAACAAAGGGGTGGAAGCTATCATCAGAGTGCAGTGCCCCTTTGGCTGTAATTTAATAACTTCGGCTCTCCACTGCTTTTCTCGAAGAGGCAGGGTTTGCTGAAGAAGGGCACATAGAATTCTATGAGTCCATCTTCAGCTAACTGTCTTTCGGAGAAAGATCCGCAAAGAGCCTGAATGTATCCTATTACAGCCGAAAGGGCACTGCACTCTGTAGAGCGCTTTAGCCTCTTAGTTTCAGCGATTAGTCACTATGACATGTCAAAAGTTTTATGATACAACAGTTACTTTTTGAAATAGTCCTTGACTAAAAACTGGAGAACTGACTTCCCCTTCTAGCTCTCTTTACTAAGTCATTTTTTATTAGGGGTCCACCTGTTTTCAAGATTGCATGGTCTCAGAATTAAAGCCCTTTTACATGGGCAGATGATCGGCCAAATGTTGGTAGGAACACTCGCTCCCGATCATGTAAACATGGCAGTGATCGGCTGACAAACAAGCAAATTCTTAATTTCTCGGCTGACCAAATTCTTTATACGGGCAAATAAAAAATTATTTGTCAGCTGCACATCTCTCCATGTAAGCAGCCTACAAAATGCAAACTGTTTGGGGACAAACAAAATCGTAATATGATCGTTCGTCCCCATACTTACGATCATTGCTGCAAGTAAATGAAGCAAACGAGCGGCCATTGACATGTTATTATTGTCAATCAGGGCTCAAGGACCTTTAGTGAATGAGGATGTTTAACGACAGGTGCCAAACTCAACTTTTTACAGATAGGTAAAATACATGACACCACAATCCTTGATGGATGGGCCAGGTCCTTTTATGATGTCCATATGCGCTAAAAGAGCATATAGGCCGGTGATGTCATAATGATCAACCCCTTTTAAATGATTTACAAACTCAAATGGTTGACATGGACCATTCTAAAGATATCGGACTCTTCTTAGTTATAGTGCCATTATCCTGCCTGAACCAGCAAACTCTCGCATGATTTGACAATAAATAGTCTTAGTGTTTTGGACGGCATAAAATAGCCCAGTTAGTCAACTCACCATAACACCCATAATAACTCCCGCTCCCTCCTTAATGGCTGCACATAGGCATCATGGTTGATCTGAGTGTTCATGCTTATGGAAAGATTGAGGGTGCATGGGTATCTTTATTGAACAATCCTACATATCCACTTCAATGAATCTCACTGGACTAATGTGGTCCACACAAGAAGTATCTTTACCATCATAGTCCCTTGTTTCCATTGTGAATTTTTGACCAGGTATTTCTTTCTACTCATGGATGACCAAGGCCGTAGGTTGCACAGAGAATGCATAATCTTGTCAAGCAGACTAAAATGCCTCAACTATCTCATCATAAAGACAATTTCATTAACAGGGTAAACTGCCTGTAAAATGTTTGACTCACATTCTGCATTGTTTGGGATTCGTGATTTCTTAAACAAATACAGAATTTTAATAAGAGATTAATGATCCCAGTGGAAAATTTAATTTACTCTCAGCAAATTTATTTATTTATATGAGAGTAGATTTTTTTACAAAAGCAAAGGAGAAAAACATCAACACAGCTTGTGTCTAAGTGATTGGAGAGAATGCTCCCTGCGTGTAGAATCATTGAAACAACCACAACTGAAATGCGAGTCCCTGGACTGGAAATACACATTAAGGATGGAGGTGGGGAGGATGATAGCATTGACTGTGCCATAACATTAACCTGTTCTCAGCTGGGTGTGATAAGCTCTCTGTAGATTACATATTTTATCCTACTGAGAGATGAAGACAGAAATGTTGCCTAATCTGATAATAGTTTTGATCGTTTACCGTTTTTCTCCACTCTTTGCGTGCTAATATGCTTAGATCTCATCAGAAGTGCTAATGGTTTTATCACATTTTATAAAGTGTTTTTAGCATATAAATGTGTTTTTCTTTTTCTTTTTTAAAAGTTTACCAAAATGACATTTGGCACATTTAGAAGGTGCTGGGCAGCCCACCTGATCGAATAGCATTGGCGTAACTAATAGGCTGTAAGCCAGCATGGTGCACTACACATCACCATGTGAATAGCACCCAATAGAAGCCTTATCTGTGTGCAATGATGATACTAACACAAGATGTAAGAAAAACGAGACACAGCGCACATAGTGAATGAATCAGATATAAAAATGAATTTTAAGAAAAACAGGTGGTCAATTGCGCTGACCTGATCCAAAAATGCGTGGTCTGATATACCCCAGAGAATGATGGCTTAACTTGGTTGCAGCTTGGGTTCCGGAACAGGACCTAGTAGGTCTAGACTTATAATGGATATGAGGGTAAAAAGAAAACCGGATTACTTGTCCAGGCGCAGGCCGAGTGGTAATTCCTCTGTCTCCAGGTGGAACCAACAGTGAGATGTAACGGTATGATCCAAAAAATGTATTTGTATAAGTAAAACAACGCGTTCCGCCTCTTTATCAGGTGAAATACAAATGATACATTCATGAGGAAAGCATGCTTTATATATGATGCTAGGGCTGAAATAAATCAGAGATTGCCGAGTCAGGGTTAGAGGTCACCGACACATCGCGGCCGATAATGCATAGATGAGTCACTTATATGAAGCATTGTCACATGACTTTATGTTAACATGGTTTTTATCAAATTATAGTCTAAAATATTTAATCCCAGTGCATAACAATAACCTAGAGGTGAAACATGTTAGTCTAATCGCAAATTTATCTGTTGAGATAATCATGGCCGATAATGCAAAGATGAGCAATTTACATGAAGCATTAGCATACTACTAAGTATTTATCATAGTTTTTATCAAAGTGTGGTATAAACAATTTAGTATAAGTACATGACAATAAACTCGGAATAGAACCAGTGATTCTAAACGTACAATCATCTGTTAAGACAGCAGACCATCTGTGCTGATACACATTCTAGAAAATGAAATAATATAAAGGAAATATTAAAATAATATATCATATTTTTCGTACACATCTACTTGGTATCAATTATATTGGTGACGATATTGTGTGAAACTTATTATAATCACTGCAGGGTGTTTTATCTGACCAACACGGCCAGAGAAAGGAGCAGCGTCCGTCACATTTGATGAGTAAGTGGTTACCAGTGTAACCTGACGCTATGTAGCTACAGAAGCCTGAAGGGCTCAATTCTAAGTGATTCTCACCACGGAACCATCCGTTTTTCTTGGAATCTAAAAGTCAGTAGATTAGTAAACGTCAGTAGATTAGTTTAGTATTTTAGCTGGATAAAAATAACTGTAAAAATAACCATTTTTAACCCAATGTTGGATCTATTTGAAAATAGATATTGTTAGTGGATTACGGCCAAACATTTAAAGAATGGTATTCTTTGTATTTCTGTGTATTTTATATACTGAGTCCTGTATAACTAAACATCATTGTGTATTAGACATTGTCAGTGGATACTGCATGATGTTAGATGACGGTCTCTGTGATTTCATTAAGACCTAATGCTACAAGTGTATTCAATTTGTAGATCCAACAGACCTCATGTTTACAAAGAGAATTAAAACGGTCCGGTTGATTTTCTTCTATCTGATCTATGGGTGTCATGGTAAAACATTTTTTTATCGGCATCATGCATAAAGGTGCAATGTTTAGAAACGCTATGTAAAATTATTTTTTTATGTTAATTAGATCTGTGCTTATTTAGGCAGCAGTTCAATGGCTGAATGGTTCTGCCAACATATCCAATGCCACAAATACAGTTGATTAGGTATATTACGAACTGTGACTGGCAGTTTAGTGTTTTCTTGATCTCAAAACTTTTCACAGATTGTTTGTAATGAAAAACGGTGACGTTGTTTGTAATGGTGCGACAACATAGACATCTACTCTTGCCACACTTGAAAACTACCTACTTTATTTCTGTTTGTATTGCTACTTTCACTTATATTTTGAAGAGGGGTTTTGGATGCTAAAGAAAAATTCACCGACTAGCAGGCAAAACATTTTTGATCGTTTTTATTTATTTGAAAGTTATTTCGTGGTCTTGGGGAATGATTGTTTGAAGAAAAGGGTCGTTTTCAAGAATATGCCAATGTTTGGTTAAACTGTCTCTAATTTTCTTGTGGACAAGGCTATATTTTGTTACAAAGTTAAAACTGAAATTGTGGTCTCCCCTCGGGATAGCTAAGTTATGTTGTCCACTTCTAGTTTTAATTCTGGTTTTACTAGTGGTAGATATACAATCCTTTTGCGTTAGATTATAAGTTCTTTAATATGCATTAGATAGGAGTGCACTAGGGTTTCCCTTTTCTGTAAACCATTAAAATAAAATGTGGCTTTGTTTGTTAAAATCTGCTTGTAGGGTACAGTTCTTTCTTATTCTCTGGTACTGGCTGAATGGTACCAAAGGGTGGTTAGAATACACGGTAGTGGGGGCTAAAGTTTGCTCAAAGAACTCACTTTATTCCTGTATAATATTTTTTATAATATTTATGCCATGTTGTAATGAAGCATGATCCAAAGTCTCTCTTTAGCCTCCATGTGTTTGTAGTTTGAACTCAAGTATATTATCCAATTGTGATTAAGATCCTAGTAACAAGTGTTTCAAAGAGTGTCTCTGAACAGAAGGTTGCCATATCTATTATTGGTATTGGGAGCAAGATGTTGTGGAATTGTATTAAAGGAGTTGTCAAGTTTGTACAACCCCTTCCCATATGACAGGTCCCCTCCCCACCCTCCATCACAGAGGGAGACCAGTCTAAAGCAAACAACCCCTTTAAGAGAAGATGCACAATGATTAAAAGTAAGGGAGAAACATATTACTGGATTTTATGTAGACCAATAAGACAATCCAAACCAGAGGATGAATTTCTGCTTCTTCACAGCACCTTCAAGGTATATACAACACCAGGAAACGAGTGTGGAAGTTGAAGACTTAATTTTCTTATGTATAATGTAGCAGTAGTAAATGTTCTGAAGGCAAAAAAACAATATTACTTGGCTTTTTATAATGCATTTAACAGAGGAATAATGTAAACACACCCATGATCATAATGGTCCACTGCAGTTCTCCTTTGACTATGCCCTTAGTTATATGTAGTCCATTCATTGTTACTTGGTCTACCAGCACATAGCTGCCCACACACATTACAATGCCCCTATAACTGCCTCCACACAGTATAATGCCCCTATAGTTTAGCCAGCTGTTTCTCCACTACGGCGGAGTAGCCCAGTGGATCCACATACCCATAGGCGTGACAGGCGTGATGACGTCATCGCCTCGCGTCTAGCGATACATAGTGAATGGTAGAGCAGGGACCTTGTGGTCCCCTGCGCTACTATCGGATTCAACTGTATCTGTGTCCTAAAGATGCAGATACAGTTTAAACCGGGAGAAAACAATTGATAAAACCCAAATTCGCAAGATGACGTCGATTAATTGCACTGAATTTCGATTTCAATTATTTTTTGATTAATTGCCCAGCCCTAGTCATAAGTTTATTCTATTGTGTGAAAAAGTGTTTTGTTTTTTTCGGATGGATGTGCTCTTCACCAATCATCCATAGATTGAAAACTGTAAGTGCTTCACCTCTATATATAACTGTCCCAGAGGCCTGATCATTGTCGTCACATTTTGAAAACATAAATAAATCAGTGGGAATTATTTTAAATATAGTGTCGTGGAGTATCCATTAAAGCTTTTCAAGCTTCCAAAGATGAATGCAGTCCAATAATGAAATGTTACCAATTACAGTGTCTAAGTATGTTATTGTGATATCGGATGGTAGATTCCCATTGCTTGCTGCAGACACACAAAAATGTACGTCATGCAAAGATCATAATTGAGATATTCTTAGTATTAGGCCTCACTATACTTAGTATTAGGCCTCACTAACCCTACCAAAGAGTATCATAAATATACATATTTATAGTTCCATCTTACCTTAGATCATGAAATAAGGAAGTTCACTGAAATTGTTTAATTGTGGAACTGTTGCTCAGAAGCTTCTCTAAGGTAAAGTGGTTGCCTCAGCCGGCTCCTGACACCCCCGCTACAAACAGATGATTTTGACTGGGGAAGCCGCAGCAAACCAGACATTTTCACTGCATTGGCCGCTACAGGGAAAATGTAACATTACCTGGCAGGCATTATAGTGGATGGCCATCCATGTACTACATGGATGGTTCGAGTCTGCAGGAGTGAAAGCTGTTCTAACAGATCGTCTCTCGATTCGGGCTACCGAGGTAACCCCTTTAATCGATCATGGAGATTTCTCGCTATTTCTTATGTGTATGGAGTAAGACTGTTTAACTTTAAGGTATGTTCATAAACCGCAGATTAGTTGCAGAAATTCCTGCAACATCCCTTCCATGTGTGAAAATAAACTGAGAAGAGTTACACGTTGTTGAGACATCATATTTTACTAAGCACAGAAACAGTACATACAGCATTAGTGGCTTTCTCCTGGTGCTCACAACTGCTAAACGAAATCTATATAGTTCACATTTTCCCGAGGATTTGTTATTTTGATTGCTTCTCTTGACAGCCTACGTTATAACAAAAAGCTGAATTTATATAAATAAATGCATTTGTGGTAATTCTAAGACACTAATGTGTTTTCAGTAGTGAACCACTTATTGAATCATTTGAGTCTTCTAGTAATTTTAGTATGTCTCCCTTTTTTATTTTTTCTTAGTATTGCAATACAGAAACAAATATATTTCTAATAAGTATTATTTTACAAAAAATTGGAATTTGCTCTTTGTGTATGGTATTCAGAATTCCTGTTTTCGCTAGTATTCAACTTTTCTTTTGGCTACAAGAAGTCAATATATTTTGGATGTACGATACAAAATTAAATAGCGTTCCCATGTTCCAGTAGTGGTGCTGCACCACATAAACAGCATATAAATACATAGGGTTTTCTCCCGGTCAGCAGCTGTGGTTCACTTTAAAAAGTAGTTCTAGGAAGTTTATAGAACTGTTTCCATGGAAACTGTGATTGTGGTACCACTTAAAAAACTCCAATAATTTTTTAGTTAATGTAGTTTTCTTTATCAGGCTTCTTCCCATTGAAGTCAAAACTACAACGAATAGGTAAGTCAAAACTACAACGAATAGGTAAGTCAAAACTACAACGAATAGGTAAGTCAAAACTACAACGAATAGGTAAGTCAAAACTACAACAAATAGGTAAGTCAAAACTACAACGAATAGGTAAGTCAAAACTACAACGAATGGAGTCAAAACTACAACGAATCTGCTGCAGTAAAAAAAAACAAAAATAAAAAAACAGCATCCCCTGCAATCCCGGTATTTAAAATTCCATTCACTACAAAGTAAACGCTAAATAACACATGAGAATGTGGCCTTATTCTGGAGATTAGGTTGTTCCTCCTTAGGCCAAGATCACACACAAAGCTTTGATGCAGTTTTTTGGCAGTTTTTGCCTCAGATTTTTGAGTCAAACACAAAGGTGGACATAAAAGAAAGGAGAGGCATCTGTCATTTCTTATATCTTTCCTTCCTTCTAGCTTTGGCTCAATAAACTGAGTCAAAAACTGCCACAAAACTGCATCAAAACTGTGTGTGATCCTGACCTAACAATACATGAGTTGTGAGCAGGTGAGAAAGGCCTTATACACAAGGCAGAGCAATGTGAATGGAGCCTGTACAGCAGTGCACAGAGGCCATACGCCTACCTAGTACGGAGCCGGACTGCCTGTGTGTGCTGTCCTACAGGCTTCGCTTGGTACCTTGTGCACATAGATGTTCGCCCCTAGAAACAATACCACAATGGTTTTTTTCACGTCCCACTTGTAAAATCTGACAGAAAAAAACTCTGTCTGCCGCCATATGAAATTAGAGGCATACAGTAAAAACCTCTTGCACTATGATGGAAGGTGTAATACGGCATCGTTTTGTAATACAGCCATATGCATGAAGCCTTAGTCTAGGTAAAATTATTGTTTAATTCCAATTCATACCTTCGAAAAGAGCCCTGTTATTTTCGTTTTAACGTTACAGGCACCTTCAGCGAACTTGTTAAATCATGGGGCTTTTTATTACATATAGTTGTTTACTAAAACATTGGTTGTGAAAAGCAAGGCTAAAGTTCACTCACAGTTTTTTACCATATCAGACGTATATGCCTGCACACCAAATAAAATGTATGTGGATGTACATTGTAAGTTACCCACAGGATTCCATTTTGCAGTTTGTAGTTTTGTCATATATTTGGCAGGTTTATGTCTGTACAGAAAAGCATAGGCTGCTATATCTTTAAAAGCCACAACACAAGTATATGTTAAAGTATATATTTTTTTACAGTTAAAGTAAATGTCATACTAATAGTCACACAGTTGTATATGTTGGCATTTCCTTTTGACAGTATATGTTTATAAAGAAAAAAAAAAGTTATACTCCACCTTAACCAAGTCATCTAATTTGTCACATAAATCACAATGTGACCTTTGGAAAGCCAATCTATTGTATGCATATTGGCTGCATCATGCTTCACTCGGATAAAGTGATCTCTTCCATTATTCGAATTGGCTCTACATCATACATTTTCTATCAAAAAATATGTACTGATGTGTTTGCAGTGCGGCAGAAAGATTTTATTGTTCAGCGCTGAAGCATTGATTATTTTTGTTATTCATAGGAAAAAACTGACAGATTGTGTACATTTATAATATTCATAATTCACTGAATAATTCATAATTGATACTCAGGGCAAAACAAACAGCAGATTCCACTGTTTAACTACAGGTGAGTCCCCCCTTCCCCAGGCCGGGCCATCAGCAGTCAGTACACGGACGGTACAGGCGGAATCATAGTTGTAAACAGGCAATTAGTTGGCAATAGAGGATAGAAAGGCACAAAATGATCAGACACAGGTATAACAGGATGAGCGGGTTTGGCAACAAATGGGCATATGAGAAAACCAGTGATGAGACAGAGGAATAACCAACACAGGACGGATTACAATCTGAAGTAAAAAATACGGGGTGCACAAACACAAGAGAGAAATAATATAAAAATGGCTATAACTGGCACTAGGTATATAGTGAGTTCTGTATTTTGGTTGGTTAAACTGGTGCTGTTTTCTATTCGTATACTGCACAGAATCCCACTCCACCAGTTGTCAGAGAAAGTACCATTATCTTCTGGATGTAAAGAGTAATTCAACATTTATGTCATGTGATGAGGAAAGTGGTGGGCAGCCTTTGTATCTCCTATCTAACTGTTCTCAGTGTTATATGACATGTCCTAATTTTGGAAAATCCCTAAGCTACCGTTACTTATTAGATTCCTGTTGGTGGATACGGCCATTTTCTAATATGTGTGGTGGCTGCCAGAAATCCTTTGTTCGATCTTTACAGATGATAGTATTGGAATATGACAATTCACTGATTGTGACTGAGTAAAATGTTAAAATTTTATTAAATAACTCGCTAAAATCAGGGGTACAATCACCACCGTGAAAAAAGCCCACTGTGCTAAATTATAGAAAAAATATATTAAATATACTTCATTAACTTATTCAGTTGCGAACCCTCCTAAATTAGTATATTAAGATATATGGGATCAAAAGGCATTTAGACATTGGTGTTACAGCGAATAGAACCCATAACAACACTGGAGCCTGCTGTTACCGCTCCTACGAACCCCAGTGCCAGGGTAAAATATCAATAACGCTGTCACCTACGCTAGAAATCCCCTCTCATGTCTGACTCTACGCGTTTCTGTATAATCATTTCATCAGCGGTCTGTTCATTATAGAGCTGGCTACTGCGCCAGCAATATTGAATTGTGTACAGATATTCTGTTACACACACGGAAGCGTGCACACATTGATATCAGTGGCACGCTTCACTCAGGACTCGGAGTATATATAACTAATACTCCGCCCCTTAGGCTGAGGCCAAGCCCTTATGCTGGCCTATCAATATCGCAAACGTCATTCATGACGTGTGGTCATGTGACACCCGGCGGGTCAGATGACATGCCCGGAAATCACAGCCATCTCCTAACCAAACGTGCATGTGCAGAGAGGAGCAGCGAAGTGCATTTCATTATAGCCTCTAGCCCCTTACGTCTTAGGGGTGGCGTGACTTGTTGTCATGGGAATCAAAAATGCTGTCCAGCTCGAGACTGCACCCTGGCAACCAATAGTCCAACATACCCTCCGGTCCCACACTATAGGAAGAGGATTATCAAGTCATTAATGTACAATGTAATACAGCATATATAAGTGGGACACCCATACCAATTCAGAGAAATAATTTTAAGTTTATAACTGGATATAAATAGATTGATAGATGTTTAAATAAAGCACGTATAATTTGTCTGCTCGTTCAAGCCATCTGGTTGTATACATGCCAACCCATAGATCCACTGGGCCTCTTTTCTCAGGATCAGATTGTCCCAGTCCCCTCCTCGTTTTGGTAGACGGACCAGTTCAATCGCCTGAAAACGTAAACATTCTGCTCTTCCTTGGTGTTTCTCATGTATATGTTTTGATATGGGAGTATCCCTCACATTTGTCACATTCCCTACATGTTCTCTAATTCGGCGACAAAATTGCCGGATAGTCTCACCCACATAATTTAGTGGGCATGGACATGTAATCAGGTAGACCACCCCTGCTGTTCTGCAGTTCACAAAATCTCGAATATCATATTCGATTTTGGTGGTGACACTTTTGAATTTCCTCCCATTCTGGATAAAGTTGCAAGCTCTGCAGCTGCCACATTTGTATGTACCTGGAATCTTCCTATCCAACCATGTTCCTTGTTGCAGTATTGGATCAAAGCAGCTATGCATCACTCTGTCCTTTATATTCTTTCCCCTTCGGAAAGTGACAGATGGTTGATTAGTGATCCGGTCTGCTACATCCATATCTGCACTGAGAATACGCCAATATCTCTTAAGTATTTTCTTCACTTCTGGTTGTTTAGAGTCAAAAGTGCCTATGAGCCTCGTGATATTCTCTTCTTTTCTCAGACACCCATATGCACACTAGGGACAATTTCATGGGAAGGTTTTTAAAAATTTTCTTCCGCAAACCCTCTTACAAAAAAAAATACTGGCATTCACTTAATAGTTCTTTCTAATGGTATTAATAAAAAGAAAAATACCCTAAAAATAAAATGTTTCTCTATTTTAACTACTTTCTCTGCTTTATAGCTCTGTTGTGGGCACTCATGGTATGTATGGCTGCCCTAAATTCCTTCTCCTCTGTCCCCATCTAATGTACTTGCAGCATTTACCCAGCATCTCCATCCACACTACAGAAGTACAGAATAATTTTTTGATGTTACACTATAAATGATTATTTTGTACTTGTCACAGTGCAGAATAATGATCATAAGCCAACAGCGCCTATGCGGAATCTTCTCCGCTCTTCCGAGAAGAAGAATGCTACTTTTCATGCTTGGCTTCTCCTCTGACAAATACCCTAGAAGCTGATGAATATTCAAACAACCGCTTCACAAAAAGAAATCCCTCCGCATCGCTGATCACTCAGAGAGGCAAAAAGAACGACGCATGCATGTCGACTGCTGACTGCTTAGGAGGGTGCATTGGGAGGTGAAATAACTGTTTCTCTGCACAGGAGAAGTTTTATTGTAGGATAATACTGAGAAACTAGTTGGAACTACATGTTCTTTCACGTTTTATTTAATATTGTTTGTGGGATAACCCCTTTAACCGACCAGTACTGGGAGGAAACCAGAGTACCCGGAGGAAATCCACTCAAACATGGGGAGAATTTAAAGGAGTTTTCCAGTCCCATAAAATAGATAGCCTATCCTTCGTTCACACGAGCGTTGCTTCCCCTTCATTTCCACTGATCACACTGAATCGTCGACACACTTGTAGCAGCGGTTCACAGTATTACAGCCTTCTCTCATTTGCTTGATTGGGAGTAGGCTGTTATACTGTGAACCGCCGCTATAAGTGTGTCCGCGATTCACAGTATGAGCGAGTAGAAATGAAGGGGAAGCAACGCTCGTATGAGTGCTGTGGCCCCTTCAAAACATCTGATTGACGGGCATGCCGGGAGTCGGACCCCGACCAATCACATATTGATGGTCTATCCTGAGGATAGGCCATCAATTTTATGGGACTGTAAAACCCCTTTAAAAACTTCATGCAAATTTGGTTCGAACTCAGGACACAGTGCTGCAAAGCAACCGTGCTAACTACTGTACCGCCGTGTAGCCACCCCATTTAACAACATATACAAATTATAAATATAATAGAATTACGACCATGTATCCGCTTTATTATAGGTCTACAGTATACTCGGTGGCTAGACTTCTTTGCTGTTGCTTGCTTACAAAACATATAGTTTGCTTCTTTTACAATTTTTTTCAACATTTTGGGACTGGTTCTACTAGTTGACTTCAACGTTTAAACCCTTAGGAAACTAAAATCATAAAACACGTTTTGTAAAATATTGGGAACAAAGTACATTCTTCCTCATATGAAAGGTTGAGCAGATACTTGAGTCTCTGTCTCCCATCAGCTGCTGACATAAACTATTAATGGTCGCAGCTGTGATAAAATAGTTATTACACCAATTAGATAATAGATCAAACGCATTTTCTCTCTTTTACTTGTTCTATGCCTACGGCTTTGCTA
The DNA here is from genome assembly GCF_050947455.1 of Rhinoderma darwinii. NCBI lineage: Eukaryota > Metazoa > Chordata > Amphibia > Anura > Rhinodermatidae > Rhinoderma > Rhinoderma darwinii. Next base: position 229,686,246 of record NC_134688.1, read on the forward strand.
AGAAAAAATTTCTTATCTTTTCTTAAAATGGCTCCTGGATCTTTTACATAGGGAATAGGTAAATACTTGATTTACCTGTACAAATGTTAGGTTTTAGGATATTAGCCGTTTTCTTGGCATATGAAAACATTTAGGTTTTATCTCGAAGGCCCGATCTAAAGTTAACTTCCCAGTACTCCTGAATCCTCATAATCCCTAAGGGTGGATTCACACGCGGCAGATATTGTTGCGACTGAAAATCAGTTCCATTTATCTGAATGGGGTTGTTTCTACAGCAGGTTTATAGATTTCTGCAAGTTCCATTCAGTTGAATGGAACTGATTTTCAGTTTAAGAAATTTCTGCAGGAAACTCTGCCACATATGACTGCACCCGAAGGGCATGTTCAGACGTGGCGGAAATTTTCTGCCTTGGGTTTTGCCGCAAATTTGCGGCAATTACGCAACAAATTTGCTGCAAAATCTACATATGTGAGGGTTCATCCAGACGTGGTTGAACCCTCACACATGCGGGTTTCATCAGAGGCTGAAACCCACAATGAAAATCTGCTGCTTTTCCGCAACAGACTGAATGTAAATTCTGCACAACAATCTATTTTTCGCACCAATGTTTTCTGCACTAAGTAAACTAAAAAGCAAAAGAAATCCAAGAAACAAAATTCTGCTGTGGATTTCCACTGCAAATCTGCCATGTCTGAACATCCCCCAAGGCTGAGTTCACACTTTGTGGTTTTGTTGTGCATTTTCATTACAGATTTAGCTTTTTGCGAAAAGAAATAGATCTGCATCAAATCCACAACAAAATCCACTAAAGACCAAGAAGTGTGAACTCAGCCTAAAGGTAAGTTCACACATAGTGTAAACACTGCAGAATTTCCATCTGGATTGTCTGCACGGAAATTCTGCAGCGTTTACTGTAGCAGCAAAGTGGATGAGATTTCAACAAATGTCATCCACACGCTGCAGAAGAAACCTTCACCAAGAAAACATGTGGAAATTGACTTGCTGTATGAATTTTTAATCCACAGCTTGTCAATTTATGTTGCAAAAACGCTGCAGAATTTCCGTGCAGAAAATGCTGAACTTACCCTGAGGCCTTATTCACACGAACGTGTCCGTTTTGCACGGGTAAAAAAACGTAGCATTTTTCTTGCACTGCAGTTTCGTGTGCCATCCGTGTATGGTGCGCGTCTGCGTTTTTTACGCGCGTATGTCATCTGTATGTCACCCGTTTTTTACGTCAGCAAAAAAAAAACTGAAGGAGGTGTTTTTCTTTTTCTCATCATTTCTTTAGCAACTGTTGCGTGAATCACGGACAACACACGGATGTGCGTCCGTGTTCTGTCCATTCATTTTACGCACCCATTGACTTCAATGGGTGCGTGATATGCAAAAAACGCACAAGTATAGGACATGCAGTGAGTTTCACGCAGCAGATACACGCTGCGTGAAAAACACTGAATGTCTGAATGGCCCCATTGAATTGCATAGATCCGTGTGACGTGCATTGTTTTAATGCGTGAAATACGCTCATCTCATAAGGCCTTAATGTGTCAAATTGTTCTGTACAAAGCTCAGCTGTTTGCTATACAGGCTTCTCCTGTCTGCTAATACGGTTCTCTGGTCTTCAGGGCTGAAAATCATAGTCGGAATCACTTCTGATAATACATGAGGGTCTTTAATGGGTGTACCCCCTTCTATCAAGTCAGAATTCCATAATAGCGTATTTTTTTTAAGTTTTTTTTAATTTACCAAACATAGCACTTTTATCACATAGCCCATAGCGCATATTCTTTCTCCCCTCTCCGTGTCACACATGCTCTTTAAATAATACTGAGCTTACATGTCACTTGTTGATGTCAATAAATGCACTATTCTTAGGAGCACAGCTACTTACCTATCCTTGCACCTGCCAATCCAGCGCTGAGGCTGCTGTGACACTCTCTACTTGCTTACATTCACGTAGAATGTGACCTTCAGCCAATCAGAGGGCTCAGCGACCATATGTCGTATTTTTGGCATTATTTGTCACCAGAAAGCCCCATTGAACCCTCTGGTTGGCTGCAGTGGTCATATTCTATATAAACAACCACTGGGAGTGCTGTCGGAGCCTCAGCGCTGGATCACTGGAGCAAGGAAAGGTAAGTACTGCTTTTTTTTTTTTCAAAACGCCTGAAAACATAGCCTACCCTAATCCTGGAAAGCCAGGAGAGACAAGCTGCTGATACAGATATCTTCTATCATTGATAAAACAAAGCCGAAAATCATATTAAAATGCTTTCATTCAGTGGGTAGTTCTACTTTAAGAACCATTTGTCTTTACAGTTTACTCTTTATTTTTATAGACAGGACTCACTAATGGCCTGAAGATATGTGTCTATACGTGTCTTCAGGCAATATCCAACCTAGAGAACTGCTCATTATTGTTGGGTTACCTGTTGGAATACAGTCCTTAATAACTGTTGGAATAAATAGACACTAACAAATTCTAAGAGCTTAGAGTTTTAGAGAATTTGCTAAGAGAGTCCTAGCCATGAACATGGATTCTCTTAAGTCAAAGAGTGTATTTGATTGTCCATCGCGGACAGTTCTCTGAAAAAGCTTTGAACCCGAAAGCATTTTGAGAACAAACATGTTAAACAGGTGTATTAACACTGTTGCTTGCTATATAATCTCTCCTTTTCAATAACTAGCGTTCTGCAGAAGGACCTGTGGTTTGGCAAGCTGGTTTGTTGGCAATACTAATTCCTGCAGACTTGGGATAAATAGAACAGCAGGGCAATGTTATTTACTTTGTTTGTTTTAAATGATGTAGAAACCTCATTAAAAAAAAAAGAGCCTTTAGTCTGGCAGTGTTACAAAAATTACTCGCAAGTGTTTCTTCTTTTAGCCCTTTTGTTATTTTGTTCTAACGTAATCCTAAACTACTCGAATCACTGTGAGAACCTATAGAAACTATAACTCACACTTTCCAATATATCTTGGGCTGAGATTATTCCATTGGTTTCTTCGGAAGCATCTCCATCCTTAGACCTACAATAAAGATGCAGCTGTAAGCCCGTTTTCTTAAACAACTGGGTCTCAGAGGTCGAACCATCATCGATCAGAGTGCTATGGCATATCCTAGTGATATACCGTAACATTATAGCATGGGAATACCCATTTAATGGCAAAAATCACACTCATTTGTAGAATGGTATAGTGTGACCTTATAAGTGTGGCCTAATATGTGTTTAAAAATTGTGAAGTACATAGAAAAATCCTACAATTGGTAACCAGCATCCCTTGGACATCTCCTTCTTAAAAGGAAGAGGACTTGATTTCCCAGAGTGGCACTAGTTGTACATACAGTAGTATGAATGTTAGCAATGGGAAATAGTATTTCTCTAGAAGGACTTTAATGGAAACCCTTTGCGACTTAGGGATAAATAAAAAATATAAGATATTTGGGAATGGGTGCATACATTTGTGCCTGTACTTTCATGTACTTTAAATATCGTTGCATAATTATATAGTTAATAAGCTTGAAAAAAAAACAGATCCATCAAGTGCATCCGGTGATCCTACAATGTTGATCCAGAAGACGGCAAAAACCCTAGACCAACTACTTATCTTCAGAATCTAGTACTCATAAGCTGTACTATTATATTTTTCAAGAAAGGTATCAAGGCCCTTCTTGAACTTGTTCACAGAATCAACCATCACAACATCTTGTGGTAGAGAGTTTCATAGTCTCACTGCTCTCACAGTAAAGAACCTTTTTTCCTCTAGATGTAGAGGATGCCTCCTTGTCCTTGTTACAGGCCTAGGAGTAATACGATCATTAGAAAGATCTCTGTACTGTTTAGTTATATATTTGTACATTGTAATTAGATCGCACCTAAGCCGTCTTTTTTTCTAAACTCTGTTTTCTAAACTGAATAACCCCAAGTTTGATAATCTGTCTTGGTGCATCAATCCGGTCATTGCCTTTGTTACTTTGGTCGCCCTTCTTTACACACATATCCAATGTTAAAATAAATTTGCAGGGGAAAAAGGTAACATATTAATAAAGGGATCATGGATTTATTCATGTGTGTTTGAAATCACATGTGTTGAACAGTACAAGACTACATTTGATCAGTAAGCAGATATATTTGAGGTGGCTTAAAAAAAGGAAAGATTGTTACAGAACTGTATATGTGTTAGTGAACATGCACACGGCAATGTCTTGTGCGCAGAATCTGTACTGCAGAACAGTTTAGGGGGGACCTCTATTACGGGCTTCATGTGCTGCCATTTCTTGCCTCCGTGAGGTTCCATATTCTTCCCTAGAAGCAATTCTTCTAGGGGAGAATCCCTCCGCAATGCAGCATGCGATGTTCCATTACACGCCATGATTTTTTTTTTCTTATGGATTTAAATAATACAACGTTACATCTGAAATGGCATTCAAACTCTTCAGAATAAACACGCACACAATCTGTTGACAGCCATTTACCTGTATCTAGAATAATAGGATCATTCAAGGAATTGTGAATATAAACAAGCATTACAGCTGTTTTGTTTTTTAACCAAATACATGTCAATATTACAGTATGTGCATCTACATTTAGTCATTGAGTGAGAAATGATATACTGAGCACTATCTAGTAAGAATCATTCTTACAATTATAATGGTTAGCTGTAAAGTCCGCTCCACTAATACACTGGATGCAATCTTCATATCTACGGCACAAGACATCTTGAAAGACGTAACTTTTTGTTTCCCTGAGATGTACTATTCTTCTTGTCTTCTAGCAGCAGAATGTTAGGCATGCCAGGAAGTCTACCATTTGGACTCAAGGGCATTGTGGCAGTATATTTCCTTGACCACAAGCATGATATAACCTTCATTGGGTTTAAAACATCTCATTTTATACGCAATGAAAGAAGTTACTGGAAATAACACATCTCAAACCTTCATACCGTATATGTAGAACATAGGCTTCATATTGGTAAATATTTTCTTTACAAATGGGGTACATAAAGGAATATTATAGTACATGAACATGGTATCGTTCTGGGCATCACAATAAAAAAAAGACAGGAGATATGGTGAAGGTTCAACTTTATTTGACTTGTTTAGCTAGGAGGAGACATAAGACACCCTAGAAGAGATGCAATTATTATATGTATGTATATATATATATATATATGAGTCCAAATACAATGTCAGCCGCACAGCACAATAAAGGTATATGGACCAATAAAGCACCTTTTTCTACTTTGCTTATACCTTGGAGTGCTGCCTGATTTTTGGATCCTATATATATATATATATATATATATATATATATATATATATATATATATATTCAGAAATCAAATCCAGGAGCACAGGCTTAAATTAAAGGGGGAAGCCTTAGGGAACTGACCACTGTCCCTCTAGACAAAAAGCAATAAATAGGCAGCACTCACAAAGACTTATAGTGAAAAAAGTGGGTGCTTCATTGAACCCAAAAGTGCGACGTTTCGGCTCACACAACCTGAGCCTTTCTTGTGGGGCAAGCAGGACTCTCACTGTCTCACCTACGAGTCCTGGCAGGATTTACTCCTCTATTTAGTCAGAAATCCTGCGTCAAATCATATAAACCAATATATCAAAGAGCTCAGCTTCTATCACTCCATCACATTCTGCCTTCAGATTGGGCAACAAAAGTCACCTGACAGGTTCACTTTAAGGCAATGCCATTTGTAAACCTTTCCACAATGATGTTTGCATTTACATTTATGTCGTTTATGTATATTCATGTATAGCGCTTACATAAGTGAAATGCTTTATTATGGAGACAGATTTGAAGACTTCCCTGCTAGAATCCAGTGGTAATTACTGGAAATGTATTATATCAGGAGATTTTCATACACTTCACCACATAAAATGTAGAATATGTAGCTAGATATTACCATTAAAATACAAAATTGAAGTGCTATATTCTATTGTATAGTAAAAAAGACTCATAGAAATTCACTAACAACCTCTGATTTATATATATAAAAGATATATATATAAATATATTTTTTTATCTTTCTTTATATTCATTTACTCACCACACTTGGCACAATACTGTTAGTGTAGGAAATGTGAGAACATTAAAATCCTGCACTCATTGAGAACTGACGGCCAATTAAGTCCTGATTCATTTTAGAAAAAGCAATACAGTATAAAATGGAAAGGTGCAGAGTCACGAGCTGTTTGTTATTTCTCTACATCTCATTTTTTAATGATCACATTCTATTTTTACCTCTTTCACATCAAATTAACAAGATAACTGATCAGTAATATACAGCAGTAATCGCCGCCATGGAAAGTAACGTGCCGCTCCTTGAAGCCACATGCCCGCTATCCATACATTTCTGACAATCAGGGATACTAATAAAAAATAGAGAACATATACAGTATTATACAAGTCAGGTTTTCTCACTTTTTTTCTGACTAGTTGGTTTTGAAATCTGCAATAAAAAGTTAAGAGAATAGAATATTGCCAATAACTGTAAAACCTCTTAAAGGGGTATTCTGATTTCCAGAGATGTAAATTGAAGCTCCTGTCCCCAATGCATAACTTTAACCAGGGCCGCTAAACATTATGGTCTATTTAAAATACTGGTGTCCTGCTATGTTATAGACCGGCCATTGGGCCTATCAGACACTAGACACCTCTGGATCCCCTATAAATACGCCTCTGCTGGTTTCAAATATAGCTTATTCACCTCTCGATAAAAAGTTATGCACCTATTTAATATACTTTGTATGTGATCATAGTTTTTAAGATCTCTGCTTGTAGTCATTGATTGGGAACCATCAGTATTTGCCATCAGAGTATAAAAATCTATTGTGGTCATGTGACGCTCACACAGGTGCACAGCTCATTACATGGAAGAACTCTTTATGCAATGAGTTGTGCATCTGTGTGATGACCGCATGTCAAGGAGAGATTCTCTGCCCGTATACATGTAACTCCTTAACGGTGCAGGTCGGGAATCTACAGCAACGTCTTTTGGCCTCGCTGCAGAAGAGGCTAATGAAAGCTTCAGCGAAAGTTTATTTTTTTTAAGAACGAGCTGTTACTAATGGCTCCTATGCTTCAAGAAGCTTTCTGAATATGGCCGTGGTAACCGGAATCCCAGCTGTTTAACCCTTTGATCGCCGTAGTCCGTGACCGCAACATGATCAAAGAGGACTCCCCCCTTCGATCTGGTCACCAGATTCGTAGACTGGAGAGCCTCCCTGCAGTCAGTCCCGGGAACCAAGAAAGGACCCCAGGGATGCCTGTTCAGTAAACCTACTGTTAGGGCACACTAAGAGTATGCTAATACATTGTAAGTATAAAATAATTTTAGTTATATGGTTTTCCCTTCATTAGATTAAAAACAAATGTAATAAAAACATTAATAAAATATAATAATACAACATCAGCAAAACAAAATAAATAAAATAAAGAGATTTCGTATAAAATACATTTTATTGTGTGGTAGGGTAGCTACATAAAAACCCCAAATCCTCCACATTTCAGTTATCCACGCGATAATAACTTGGGGAATCTTTAAGGGCGGGTTCACACATAGCGGAATTTCACTTAAATTCCGCTGCGGACACTCCGCAGCGTTAATCCGCAGCGGAGCCGTTTCTCCATTGACTTTCACTTTAATTTAGCAGTGTTCGTTTACACGATGCGTACAATTCCGCTGCGGAGCATAGGCTGCGGAGCGGAATTTGGTGTCCGCAGCATGCTCTGTCTGTTGCGGAGCAGTGGCGGACTGGTTGCGGACTCATGGCGGAATTTCTCCATTGACTTCAATGGAGAGTCAAAATTCCGCAATGAAGTCCGCAGATCTTATGTGTGCTGCGGAGCGTATTGTTTTTACTACCATGACATTTCTTCATTCTGGCTGGACCTATGTATTTCTAGGTCTACAGCCAGACTGAGGAAGTCAATGGGGCTCCCGTAATGACGGGAGCGTTGCTAGGAGACGTCTGTAAATAGTCACTGTCCAGGGTGCTGAAAGAGTTACGCGATCGGCAGTAACTGTTTCTGCACCCGGGACAGTGACTACCGATCTCAATATACATGTATCTGTAAAAAAAAATATAAGTTCATACTTACCGAGAACTCCCTGCGTCTGTCTCCAGTCCGGCCTCCCAGGATGACGTTTCAGTGTAAGTGACGGCTGCAGCCAATCACAGGCCAAGCACAGGCTGCAGCGGTCACATGGACTGGAGCGTCATCCAGGGAGGTCGGGCCGGATGCCGAAAGAGGGACGCGTCACCAAGACAACGGGCGGTAAGTATGAATTTCTTTGACTTTCACTAGGGAAAGTGCTGTCCCTTCTCTCTATCCTGCACTGAATAGGGAGAAGAGAAGCACTTTTCCTGCAGTCCGCAGCGGCCAGTCCGCATCAATTTTCTGCACATTTTGTGCAGATCCGCTGCAGAATCTGCAACGCAGATTCTGTGCGGCATTGATGCGGACAGTTGCGGAGGAATTCCGCCATGTGTGGTCATGCCCTAACAGGTTATTTAGTGTTAAATGTGAACAGTAAAAAAATTAAACAAAATAAATACAATGCTGAGAATCGTATTTCTATATTCACGCCACCATTTTTTTTACATAAATCACACAGTCATTTATTTGTACCCCCCCCCCCCCCTCCCACCAAACTTTGCCGGGGGAAAAAAATAACAACTTTTTCTGCATAAAACATGGCCTTTTATAGCCATATCAATGAGAAAAAATTTGGCTGCTGAAACGCAGAGAGGAAAAAACAAAAGCATTTTGCTGGTCATTAAGGGCCTGCTCCGTTTGGCGTTTCAGTCGGGTTCCGTTTGAGATTTCTGTTCATCTATTCCGTCCGAGGAACATTTAACGGTAAGCTGAACGCAAACTATAGCTTGCATTACCATTGATTTCAATGGTAATGCTTCAGTTTCAGTTGATTTCTGTAACGTAAAGTTTCTGTTTTTTTCACGTAAACAATAGCGTAGTCGATGATTTTATCTTTAATCAAGTATTGCTTGCTTTTAAGATATTAAACATACATTCTCATTCTCCCTCTACTATTTTTAAAACTGTAACATTGGATCTTTCATAGATGTTTGGAGAAGATATTAAACACATTGATAGACAGCACACATATTCGCATACTTCTACAATACATGTATCATTAGTCAAAATCCAGTGTATTCGTTTTATCTTTAATGAATATGAATGTATAAGTCGGAATAAGTCGATCATGTTCAGGAGGCATAATTTGCAAAGTTCATGAGTGCTGGATGTCAACTCAGCAAAAACTCTCGCCATCATTGCTGAAAGGCAAATTAAAGTCATAGCCATCTCTTCATCATAGTTGAATTTCAGGAATATGTTGTTTTTTAACCAGATTTTGGGAAGGATTTTCCCGTTGATTCATCATGTCCATATGCCCACTAGCTTTTCACATGTTAACATTTGCAATGCAAATTTTGCATTCATTAAGCATCAGAAGCCTACGCAAGTATTTATAAATCTGTGATTCTTTTTATTTAAGGTAGTGTCTAGAGAAATTGCGTGAAATACCAGGAATGTTTTCTCACTAACTAGTCTCTGTATTGGAGGGAGTGAAATGGGGGCTGCAAATAAAATTCTCAAACATTCAAACAGTATTATATATTATATCTACTAAATAATATATCAACTAAATCATATATCAACTAAATAATTTGATCACTTACACAATGCAACAAAACCAACTGCCAATCTTATCAGCCTGGTTGCTACAGGGAGTATATAGATACATGCTATTACGTACATTGCACTACCTTAAAGTGAATGTCCACCTGTTCGCATCATGTCATCTTCAGGTCTAACATTCTGTGATGATTTATTTCATAATATGTATTTATAGCAGTCAGAGCTCCGTTTTTTCTGTTACAAAGCTCAAATGTCATTTACAAAGATATTATAAAATGATAGAATTCCGGCTTCCTGCATCCACCACTAGGGGGAGTTTCAGAGTTTATATTCTGACTTTTACTGCAGACCTGAGTAATTTGAGACAGACCAGGGACGTGCTGCATGACTCAAAAGACTATGGTTGTCAGGCAATGTTTCACTAGCAACCGCTAGTTGCTGCCCGTGAATCAGCCATTTAACTCAAAGCTGGATTAACATAGTGCTGGCAGCAGAAAATGGGTAAAATAGCGTGGCAGCAGTAACCCAATACCATGACACATCTCAGGCTGTGCTAGTGATCAGATGTATCTCTTTAAGAGGTTTCCTGGCCATTATTGCCATGGTTGAACTTGGATGTGTCTTTTTTCAACCGTACTATGTAAATATGTTTCAGTCTTTCTATTAGTGTATTGAGGGGATTATTACATTGCTTTACAATGGTAATGTAATAACTATATTTCCCACAATGCACCATTTTTAGTCATTTATATAAGATTGTATCTAATGGTTTTTCACCCACTAGTTTCGCCTTAATTAAATGAAATCTACAATGAAATATAGTTAAATGAAATCTACCTAGACTAATCTTTCCAAATGTATACAAGTGATAAGCAATAAACTGTCAATTTGTTTCCGACATGTTCTCCCTTTACAGTAGTTCTGCTACAGCTTCCCTCTTTCATTTTTGAGAGCCCCACAGAGTAGATGCAATGTACATTACGATTGCTAGGAATATAGGATTCATGTAAAATTCACAAAGAAAGATTGGCTTTCCTGCAGTTGTAAGTTTTAGAGAAAATAAACTATTCTGCGGAGTATAACATTTCGGGATATAGCGTGTTTTTGTGTTACATCTGCTGTTCGCTGTCATGGTAGAAGCTGTAAATGATGTGAACATGCTGCAGGCAGTTTGCCGATGATGTCACAGGGGAGAGTGATAAGTATCAGAGCTGCTTTTGGATTTTTTGTAATTAATTTTGTTTAATGAAAAGATTTATAGTTATCAAGCTGCTGTTGGTAGGAACAAAAGATCGCACACAGGGTATTGCTGGGGCAAACTGATAAATTCGAAAATGTATCTTTTTCGAATGTTAATTTTATTACAGATATTATTTAATGATTGTAATCTAGCTCATAAATATTTTTAGCACTTACCAAAACTCTGAACCTGAAGGTCAGTCATGGTACTCAAAGAAGAAGTGAAGTTCAGAATCATCTTTGGTGGCAACATGCACATCCCTTCAAATAACTGTGGATTTGCAGGTGGTGCCATTTACTAAAAAAATAGGATGAAAAAAAAAACTCTGCAATGTCTGCAATACCTTCTGATATATTCCTCAGTCTTACATTCACCAGTTTTCGACACTACCAGGCACTCCTTAAATCTTTGTCACTCTTTGTTTATATGATATCATGTCACATGCCTGCGTTCTTCATCAGGAAAAAAATGTGATAGCTATTCCCATGAACATGTTATTAAGGAGACAATGAAGCCAACGGTAGAAACATAGCAGACGACAGAGGGAGATTTCAGAAGGTAAGTATATTAGTTAGGCATCCCTTCAGCTTGGGTCAAATTTCAGTTCGCTGCCCTAGCCCTGAATCTAAATTCCCTGACCAAGGCCGAGTGACTTGTTGACACCCCCTGACACCTGGCACATGTCCCGCCAGCCCCCCCCTAGAAACGCTCCTGATAAACGGCCAGACAACATCTTTAAAAGGTATTCCCAACTTAGAGAGTTATGGCATATCCACCGGATCACCGGGTCCTAGCTCTGGACCTCTTTCAAGAACTAGGCTCACTTTGATAAATTTGGCGCATTTTCTGATTGACTTGTCTAAGTTTCGACTGTCTAAAACTTAGACAGTATTAGTAAATCTGCCCCAGTGTGAATTATCCTACTTTTGCATTCTAGCACTCTTGGTTCTGCTCCCATAACCTAACTTTATTGAAGAGGGTTCTAATTTTCTAATGCTAGACTGAGGAAACATTACCTGTGACTACCTGTTGTTAGAAAATGAATGATATACTATGTCAAGACTCATTTACTTGTTTTGTTATTGATGGTCACTTGTTATGTCCTCCCGTTACAGATAACATGGCTATTTTGGCTGAATGTAATGTATTTTCTAATGTTCTTCTGACTATAGTAAGAGTCATAAAATGTGACAGGGAAGGTACATTGAAACAACTGTCATTCATTTATGATCCTTATCCAGGGTATTGCTGTGGTCATAATGTTTTCTCATACGTGTCCTATTTGCTGTCAGTGCATTTTGGATCACTTTGTGTAATATGCAGCTGAAGTCGTACAATGATAATTATTATAGTTCATTTTTAACCAGCTTGTGGTGGGTGTGTTTATATATTTGGCAAGCTATATAGCTACCGGTGAATTGACTAATCATTGTAAATACAGTATGTGCTTACAGAAGAATAACGGATAGCTTAGACATCTATTTTAACAGCGTATAATATTTTAATAATCTCTTTTTAATTGGGAGATATGTTGTTAAATGCATTTTTTGGTGGAAAAACATCTAAAATGATGTTTGATTTGGCTGGAAAATGTAGTCAATTCTATAGTAACATCTGTAAATGACTGGCATGACACAGTACAGTCAAGAAATTGTCATTCTTAAAGAAACACTCCTGTGTTATACGCTGTGTAATGCCTAGTTCAGGGCCTGGACACAGGGATTCCCGCTTTAATCTCTGTGTCATGCACCACCCCCTTGTTATCTGCACAAGACATAATATCAGTTTTGCCCACAGTGTTCCTTTAAATTCTAAGTTCAGATGATGAATGTTTCTGTAAAATCACAATCCATGAAACGCAATGTTTAGAAAGCTCTAGTGATTTTTTTAACTTTTTCACCCAAAACTATATTTTTCACTTTTTCTTGCATTTGTATTAATGTAAAATATTACTATTTGTGGACTGATTTTGAATAACAAGTGCTCACTGAAAAAACATCAATGTCAATGCAAAAGATGTATTCTGATATTTTGTATCGGTGTGAAAAGTCAATTTCGGCAAAATTTACTCAGAAAAATGATTTTTCCTTAGACGGACGTAAACCATTACTTGCAGTAGAGCTATTACATTACATGACATGTTGATTTCAGATCTTGCTTGTGCAGTAATTTATGGCAGAAAAAAAAAGACCTTAACTCATGTACCATTTACTTCCGGAAAGCCTCCCCTTTATACCTCCTCTATTTAGGTTCTTTTCTTGGTTTTTGCTACAAAAATGAATGCAAAAATAAACAATTACTTCTCTCAACAATACCTAAAGCAGTTGTCATCTTTCTCTTAAAAAAAATAACCCCAAATGATTGGTGGTCCCTCTCCTGGTGCTCTTACTCATCAATTGTTCTTCTCTGACTTTATTTTGTTGTTCTCACAGAAATTGCATATTCATTGTCTGAATGTATACTTGCATTTCCCATACAATCACTGTGCCGGATTTTTATGGAAATATTTAGGAAACCCAATATCTGCTCATACATCATTGACTTGCAATATTATTGGACAGATGACATGACCAAATATTTTTTCAAAATAGGCAACCTAACAGACTAACATGGCAGGCATCAGTGTCTAAACACTATGGTAGTGTCTGCTATGTACCCAGCATCTTGCACATATTCGTGTTGTGTGGATCCTGAATACACTGCTCATAGTATTCTATGGATTCCTTTTTAACCTCTGTGTGCCACTGAGAATCCATGAAGAACTAAATTATGGCACGCTCCAACACATTGCATATTATAAAGGTATTCTCCCATAAGTATTCCTTTTAGGGACTAATACTGGGGCTTGAAGGGAACCTGTCACCAGCATTTCACCTATTAAACTTTACTTATCCCTCACTGGTCGCTGCTATCAAAAGTTCATTGCCGTTATCCCCTCTCCAAAACTCCTCCGACTGTAAATAACGGTCTGCAAACATTTTGTGCCTCTTATCGTAATAATCCGGTGTCCCGTTGTACGCACACACCAGAAGAGGACCTCAATGCACAAGCGCAGGATTTTGTGTGCTGGGGGAAGGCGAGGAGCTGTCAATCAAAAGTGAGGAGGCGGGGTCAACTCGGAAAGACTTGAGGAATGAAGATATGACTCTTTTATGCTCATTAGCATATGGTGTGGGAACACTAAAAAACTAAATACTAAAGCTACATATCCGACTAAGAAGACAATTATAGGTTATATAGAAATGATTTTTCACCCACTACCACCAGGTATTACTGGTTTAATAGGTGAAATGCTGGAGACCCGTTCCCTTTAAGGCTGCATTCAGACAGCTGCAATCCAAGCTAATTTTACGGTCTATATTAAGACCATAATACCATAGAATCCTATAGCAACCTAAACCTAAGGGCTCATTCAGTTGAGCGTGCTCCCCGTCCGTGTGCTGTACGTTGAAATAACTGACAGCACACGGACCCATGCAAGTCAATAGGGCTATTCAGACATGCAGGATTTTTAACGCAGCGAGTATCCGTTGCATGAAACTCACTGCATGTCGTATTGTGGTCCGTTTTTGGGGACTTTGTCGTCCATTGAAGTCTATGGGTGCGTGAAAACCACACGGACAACACACTGACCACATCCGCGTGCTGTCGTTATTTCACGCATCAGTTGCTAAAGAAATGCAGAGAAATTTTATAAAAAGGAAGTGCTTGCAGAGGAGAATCACGGACATGAAAAACAGATGCCACACGGAAAGCATACTGATGCGGAACGGAAAGCACACTGATGGCACATGGACATGAAATGCATAAAATACGGTCCGTTTTTTTGCGCACGCAAATCGGACACGCTCGTGTAAATGAAGCCTAATTCAGAAGAACCATGGTGGTTCCAGGTATTGGAGCCGTAATATCGATGCTAAAATGCGCCCATATTTTGGCTGTCTGAAAGTCTATTATAGATGTGATGTATTATTCCTTCTCATAGTTTCGTTTTCCTAGCCAGTATTAGAATGATAACAGAAATCACAGTATAAACATCAGTGTCACCATTCATTGTACGTGCATGTCTTATTATTTACAGCTAATGCTAATAATTGGGATATTATATGAGAATAAACGAGTAGGACTTTTTTATTATACCGTAAAATGTGGTCTCCTAATACCAGGTATACAAAGCTCATGAACAGCCAGTGAATAAGTCATTTATATCTAATTGCTCATTTGCATGCTTATTGGCTGCGCCAATTTAAAACCACCCCTGGCATCCTGCTGAAGGCAAAAAAAGCATCTGCTTTATCAGTGGCAAAAGATCAATAAAGAAATCGGCATTACACACTGATAACTTCATTTTTTTAATTTAGAGAATCAATAAGGCTCGCTCTGTTCAGAGCAGAACAACAATAATATTCCTAATAGAAGCCAGAATGAGCATTGTTCCTTTCCGCCTTGAGTCTTCTATAATAAATTAATTTGTGATTTACAATTATTTTGCTGTATGCTGCCAAATACCAGAACAAACACTAAAAGTAGAAACTGTTTTTAAATACAATTAAGAGAATCCAAATTACTATTCCAAAAGGAGCTATTTTATATAATGCCAGGCGTATTTTCAGACATTTCCCTCTTCCAAATGCTATCTACTTAGAGGCTAAACTTGGGAGCTGCCAAGCCAGAAAATACTGTTTTCCTTTGATTAGAGCTCGTAAGTGGTAAAAAGCATGTACGGGACTGCCTGGATTGGTTCAAGAATGATTAGAATTCATGTATGCATTTTAATCCTTAGGAGCTTATGCACAGGCATCAATGCAACAAATTTAGAATACTATCTAGATTCCCATTCTGAAACCACATCATCACAAATTGTTATTTTTATTTTATGAAAGAAAACCACTGGTCTAAATCTATTGTACATCCACTAGGAAACATCAGATGAGTCGGAACGGATTGCATGATTTAACAATAGAGTATCACCATCACCAAATTACCAGATCTGTTAACTTTTAGCCAAGTTCAGCCAAGGGCCTTCAAGTACTTATAAAAGTCCATTAAGTGTATATGAAAAATAATAAAGGGTTTTCATAGTCTCCTCCCTCTGCCTGTAGTTTCTTTGCTCGCACAGCTGTCAAAGGCACATCACTTGGGTCCAAATCACCACCCACATCAATGTCCACACCTATACTCTTTAAATCTATTGTACATCCAGTGGGGATTCATCAGATGAGTCTCAAAGTGAGATTTTACCAAATGATCAGAGCTTTCAAATTCAGCCAAGCTAAGTTCAGCCAAGAACCTTCGCAGGTATTGTAGGAAGGTGTGTATGAAAACTGACATAGGTACATTACTTCAAATGTCCACCTAAGTCAATATTCACACCTATACTGCTGCTATTTAAGCCATCTAGGATGTAAACATTGATGTAAATGTAATTTAGGTCTAAAGTATGTCCCTATGACAAAACAGAACTACAGAGCCCAGAAATTAGGAGGAGTTGTCATAAGGACACAGGTCCACAACAGTAGCAAACTTTAGGCTTATCACTCCAAGCACTGATGACACTGATAAGCTATAAAAAAAAACAAAAAACATACATTTCATACTAAATGCCTTTTTTTTAAATAATATTTGTGGACATCATTTTTTTTTTAATCAGCCATCTATGGGAGATGTTGCAGCAACGCCCGTGGACAGTGAGCCATCTTCTCACTCTTTGACCCCCTATTACATCTTATTCTGAATCATTGGGTAGCAGATTTGGCATATCTGATGCATTCCTTAGGTAGAATCAGATATTCTTCAAATTGTATTCCTGTGTAGTCACCTAGAGACTTACAAAGAGAATTCACGTCAATTACATCAGAGCAACAGAGTTACAGTATATCGTAACTGAAATTGAACAGAAGATTGCCATTTATTATGCTCACCACTTAAATAACGAACGTACTGCAGTTACACTTTTTTTTTTTTCATGCCCTACTACGAATATAAGTACAAGATAATCAGTATAGCTCCATATTGGAATATATTATCATGAGCTCACATACAATTCACATTCTATTTTAACCAGTCTATCTGTGTACATAAGGTGAAAAATTATCAAAAAGAGCATGGTAAACAAACAAACAAACAGCTTCAGACATTTAGAGTTGATAAAGAAAGAGAAAAAAAATCTCATTATCAAGTAACTGCTTGAAGCATTTGAGGTGTAGGACTTCCATCTGGGCTCAGTGTGCTTCTTTCCCCAATTACTTTTATGTGGGGAAAGCAGTGTACAGCAATGTGCATGTCCACCTACTGAACTGAGTTCTGATGCAGCCAATAGAAATAGCTTTCTTCCCTGCTTGTCAGGGTAGGAGCAGAGTCTCTACAGTAGCATAACGGAATTATAGCTGTATAACTGAGGAGATTCCATCTTCTCAGCACTGTAAATCTGCATCCTGACAGCAGATATGAACTCTGCACATGCCCACTTAGTCTTTATTGTTTTATTATATTTGCATTGATTTCTAAAGAAAGTGCACACTGTGGATGTCACACAGTAACGATCTTCACTACTGTACTCTGGATCCCATGTTACCTATCTGCAGGGAAAGTAAGAAGGGACTATATTGTCAGTTGCCACAGGAGAAAGCAGACTATTTCTGCTCAGAGCCTGCCCATAGCAGCAAATATTATCTTCAGCACCAAGAGAAGCAAATGATTTGTGGGATAACCCCTGTACTTTGAGTTTTACATCAATTTGCATACATTTTTTTAAATCCTTCACACATCGACCGACATGATAAAACAAAATCATGATGGACCCTGTACAAGGAAATGACCAAGATTAATACAAGACTTTGGCATTAGTATAAATCCCATAGAAATGAGCAGAATCTATTGATAGATATGTTTTAATCCGTTTTTTTGTACTAAAAAACATATTGCAAAAAAAGTTATTAATTTTGTGTAAGTACCATGGTGCTATTAAAGGGGTTTTCCACCTTCTGACAACTGATGACCTATCCACCACATAGGTCATCAGTACATGATCTTTGAGGGTCCGACACCCGGACCATGCACAGATCAGCTGGTCCGGTGCCTCCGTGCACCGGACGTACATGCCAGACGTAGTTGGCTCCGGCCACGGAATAGCAGCCAAGCTGCAGTACTGCAGCTCTGCTCCTATTAAAGTGAATAGGAGCAGACCTGCGGTTCTGCATCACGGCCGCTATGCTATGTACGGAGCCAACTGCTTCCACGCTCCATACATATCATGTGCCATAACATCCAGTGCCCGCAGGCCACCAGAGCGGCTTAACGGTGCGGGGTCCGGTTGTCGGACCCGCACCATTAATATACTGATGACCTATCTGGAGGATAGGTCATCAGTTGTCAGAAGGTAGAAAACTCCTTTACGGTTAAACATATACAGTTGTAATGCATGTGGAGAAACAGGGGAACGGTGAATACAAAAAAGAAAACCAAAATACGGAGATCTACCAGGTATATTAGGAAAATACACCGTATCATTTATTCTGCCAATTTTGTATGTTGATAATGGGATGTATATTTCAGTTGAAGCCCGAGAATTGAAAAACTGTATTGATGCAACATGGTAAAAAAGCTGTGGAAATATTTCTCCATTCTTGCAAGGTAGCTTTGATGCAATATCAAGCTTTAATCACCCTTTGGCGGCTATTAAGTCCTCCTGATTAAATCTATGATTTCACAAATGTTCACTAAACTATGCCACATACTATCCTATCTAGCACTCTGCTGATACAAGGTTATTTTCTCCCATTCAACGCATAGCTGCTAGATTATATGTATTGTATTCTGCATATACTATTAAATATTTAGTAAAGATCCAGTTATGTCATTGATGCATCCTGTCTATTGTGATCTCATTTTGTCTTCTGTCTCATTTTCATCCTTTTTCTTTCGTGTATGGATTCATCTCAGAGCTCTCTCTTGCACGTTCATTTGTTTGTCTCTACAATGTTTTATTTATGTGTTTCTAAGAAGATGCCATAAGCTCCAAAGCGAATGTATAATAATAAAAAAGGCTTTCCCACTAAAAGATTGAAATAGTTGTTTATAATAAGACAGAAAGAAGCATACAGCTACTCTATCTTTTGCCAAGAGTCTGGGAGCAAGCTCACTTGTCCAGAATGAAAAAAAATAAAATCAACAGAATCCCATTTTAGACACAGGGGAGCGCAAACAATAACTGGGTAGAAAATTGGCAGTTTGGCAGCTATGAAAACAAGTAGAGAAAGTAGATATTAATTGCTAGCCCTCTGAGAAGTATCACTGTTTGTCTCTGTTTCTATTGCCGTTTACCATTCTTAAACTGGAGCTCCAGCAAACATTATTCACTTGTGCACAGTGGATGAGGAAATTCATTTAGATAAATATTCATAAGCTTTACTAGAATGTACATCATTTCACAGTAATTTTTCCAATTTTTGCATAAAAAAAACTATGAAGGAAAACACAGGAAAGCAACATACGTCTGCAGTGTTTCTCATGTGTCTGACCACTCTGATTGCCCTATATAATGGTATGCATGGTCAGGGCATTCAGGATCCAGTAGTAAATTTGGTCAGAGTGCCATTGACCAGGTCAAAATTTGGGTAAAATTAGAGTAGAATGGCCAGGTTTTAACAATTTTGATATAGTATGTACAGGGTCCACAAGAATCCACCACAAGTAAGTTTATGTTTAGTTTACTTTTGATACTGTTTTAGCTGGTCTAATTCAATGCTGTACAAATTACTCTCATAAACCAGATGAACTCTATAAACATTTACCAAACAACAGTAAATGAGAGCTCCTATAAGGTAGCACAAATTTTGAATCTCCATTTAGTATGAGCAATAGTTATGGTGTATCCTGCAGAAGTTAACCACTTAACATATCATCTCAAGCTAAGCACTCACTGCCCAGGCATCTTTAACTTGAAGGATAAAATTGCATAGACAGATGGTAAAGTGCCAGGTTGAGACTTCAGTGTTATTTGGTAGCCTTGAAGGGTGTGAGATGTAATTAGAACTGTATTTTGGGAACTATGTTATTGAAAGGATGATTAAAACAGTATCATCATTGTCCACCCTCCTACAATCTCTTTGAAAGAATGGTTATGTGAAATGCAAGTGGTAGAATCTGGATGCTACAACTTTGGTTGCCTTTAGTAACACAATGTCTGTTTTACATATAAGTAAAATAATAATCTTAACACAGGTTTTTTTTTAATTATATGTGGCCCATTAACCCTATAACTGGAAAAAACAGGTAGGTATTTGTGTTAGACATGGTTAGGTTCGGGGTGAGGAGGGTGCAGAACCTAATTATTATGTGAACATAGATAACCTAGTTTTGAGTGACACTCACCATTCCCTTTCTCTTAAAAATGTGGATATTTGTAATTTATGTATCATTCTTTATACTGGAAGCGTACCAGTAGACACTTGTTGTTTGATGCACAGACAGGATGGCATGGAGAGAACAACCAGGAGTGGCTGCGGAGGTGCTGGAGAGAAGGACAGAGGCATGCTGCCTCAGAACGCGGACTCTATAGAGCCCCACTCTTCTTAAACTTAGACCTTCGCAAGGAGGTTTGGAATCTGCTGCAAGGGAACTCCTGGGTAGCGACCCCCAAGACGTCCTCTGGAAGGCAGTGGCTGAGAGGAAAATAGTCAGGAAAGTCATGTCAGTAACATGCAGACAGTCAACAGTACCAGATCAGCAGACAAACTCGTAAGTCAAGAATCATAGCCAAAGATCAATAAATCAATAACATGGTCGTAGCAAATCTCAAAGTGAATAGAAGGAAAGAGCAATATCCAATAAGCAACCAGGGTCAAACAAAGGAGACCAAATAGAATTGAGGAAACACTAGAGAATATGGGCAAGATAATTAAGCAATTACCTGCAGGTGGAGTTCCCTTTTAAAACCCTGGTGATGTCATCAGGCTGCGACTCGTAGGCTTCCTAGCCATTGCCTAGGCGAAACAACACTAACACTATGCCAGCTGTTCATTAGCAGTCGTATGACCATTACATTATATTTTTAGATAGATTTTCTTATGCGTGTTTAAAGGTGTCAGGATATCAGTATTGTATTATTTGATTCAGCGTTGTTTAATCACAGGATGAGATTTAAGTGAGCCGGTAATTGACAATAATTTAGGATAGTTGTTCCAAGTGGATGGGCTACGACAATATCTGTAAACATTGCAAAGGCAAATGTTTAAATGAATTATTGTACAAACAGGTGCTCCATTTCCTAGGTTACTTGCCTGCTGTAAATAGCCCTGTCACTATGGAATTATTTCGACATTTTGCCTGTTTAGTTCTAGTTAACTGCTTATCTCATAGGATTTGAAAAAAAAACTAGACAATTTTATAATTCCTAAATGTTTCTATGGACACTATTTTATTTTATGACTTTTTTATGGTTGGATTATAAATTATGATGGAATACTGATTACACAGTTTGATTTATTTGTCATGACTGTATTCTATTTATAGAGCTGGAATGTCATATATTTGCAACTTCTTTCTTATAAGCAACTCAAAATTGGTGTGCATAGTATTATAGTTTGTAAGGACGGAAAAAAGACATATATCCATCCAGTCCACCTATTATTCTGCAGAGCTTGATCCAGAGTAAGGAAAAAGCCCCTTGAGGCAAAAGCTATCTTTCCTCATCTTAGGCAAAAATTCCTTTTCGACTCCAATTTGGCAAGCAGAATAAATCCCGGGATCAAAGACCCATCTACAGTTATCTAGTAAACATAACTTGTATTATTATTATTATTATTATTATTATTATTATTATTATTATTATTATACTGAAGAAAGGCATCCAGACCACTTTTGAACTCTTTCAGTGAATTCACCAAAACAACTTCTTCTGGCAGAGAGTTCCATTGTCTCATCGCTCTTACAGTAAAGAATCCCCTTCTAAGTTTGTGTAGAAACCTTTTCTCTAGACGTAGGAGATGCCCCCTTGTTATAGTTACAGTTCTGGGTGTAAATAGATCATGATCAACATTGTTATTAGGTCACCCCTCAATTGTCTTTTTTTTAAACTGAACAACAGTAACTTTCTAATCTTTCTGGGTACTATAGTCCACCCATTCAATTTATTACTTTAGTTGCCACCTTTCAACCCTCTCAAGCTTTACTATGTCTTTCTTATGCACTGGTGCCCAAAACACAATATTTCATGTGCGGTCTGACTAGAAATGTACAACTATGTTCTCGTCATGTGCATCTATGCCCCTTTTGATGCACCCCATGATCTTCTTGCGCTGGCACTGATTACTACAGTTAAGTTTACTGTCAACAAAATTTCCAAAGTCCTTTTTAATTTCATTTTTACTCAATATTTTCACATTTAGTATGTAAGTGTATAAGGGTGACGTGTATTTTCCCTTCCCAAGTGCATAACCTTTCATTTATCAGTGTAAACCGGTTCAGGACTAAGCACTATTTAGCCATTTTTAGTTAAATGGCTATAACATTTTTATTTGTTGGGCTAGCGATGTAATCTTTGTGATTTTGTTTTCGTGACCAATGCAGGTTTATTTTCAAATCATTTTCATATACATCATTTTTGCTTTTTCAGCATTTCCAGGCTAAGGCCCTGTTCACACTGCAGATTTTGCGTTGCGGGTCCCACCTCAAAGTCCGCTGGAGAATTATTCCTTCCGTTGGCAGGAAGATTCCTCCTCCCATTGACTTCAATGTGAGGTTCGGGTGAGATCCACCCGAAGGTCGAGCGGAACACTTATTTTTCCCGCTAGCTGAAAAAATCAGCTAGCAGGGAAAAAGGAGCGTCCGACTCCCATTAAAATGAATGGAAGGCGGAATTTTTCGGTGGAATCCGCCACTAACATTTCGCCGCTTAAATTCTGCCATGTGAACAGGGTGTTCTAGTTTGAAAAAATAGTAGGTAAAAATTCTGGTAATTATATAGTCTTAGGCTATATTCACACACACGAGTAAAAATGGCTGAAAATTACGGAGCTGTTTTCAAGGGAAAACAGCCTCTGATTTTCAGCTGTTTTTTAGCAGAAAATGTTTTTTGCAGATTTAAATGAGACGTTTTTGGAGCTGTTCATCAATTGACCCTATGAAAAACAGCTCCAAAAACAGTTCAAGAAGTGACATGCTCGTTTTTTAAAACTCCACATCTGAACTAAGCGCCATTTTTCCCATTGATTACGATGGGAAGGTGTTTGTCGCCGTTTCAGTAGAGTTTTTCAAGGCATTTATCTCAGAAAAGACCTTTGGGGGACATTTTTATGTCAGTTTTTTGTACACTATACTTTTCCACTGTAACTGGGGAAATCAGCCCAGTTATAGTGACTAATGTCACTGTTAGGCTGTGCTGGGTCTAGTTAGACCCAGCAGAAGCCTCCTACTACTGACATATTGGTGATCATGTGACCAGTCTTATGACCAACAGGGCCTCTGCCTCTATTCTATATACAGCGTTCATCAAATACAGAAAACCACTTCTGTCTTCTCTCAAGGGTCCCTGGCAGTCTCTGACTACAGGTTACCTGACATTCAGCTGCCCAATCGCTCGGGCAGCAAACCTAAAACTTTATATAAAAAAAGTGGGTGGTTCTTAACCAACTTAATTTGCCACTTCCCTGCCCAAGCCTTTAACTTCTCCAGATCCATTTATAAAAGAATACTGTTTTCCTTTGTGTTCATTATTTACACAGTTGAGTATCACCTGCAAAACCATTTTTATGTTGGTCATACCTTTCCTTTGAAATGGCCTTCTCAGTGAATTTTGAAAGAAAAAAAATATCATACCAAAATTACCATATTGCAAGAGATTGGTAAAAGAAGAACATTAATTTCTATTTTCTTTTTATTTTCATACATTTTAATTGTGAAAAATTGTGAGTAGGTCATGTGACTACAGTATGTTTACATGGACCAACAGGTAGGAGGCACATTTTTTAAACATATCAGTAAGTTTAGTGCCGGTCTGTGGTATCTTGGGCCCCCAAGATAATTGTGAGGGCACTCCCTTTAGCTATACAGAGCAAGTACATGTCCATTTTGAACTGCATCCTAAAATATGCGGTTATCATTGCATGGGTCATATAATTAATACATTCCAATACGTTATTTGTGATTCAACTCCATATGAAATCTCCCTAGCAGCAAGTTCTTGGCTCCAAATCAGTTTCAAATGAGGTTAACTTCTGCTAGCCCTTTGGAGAGCCTGTGCCC
Source organism: Rhinoderma darwinii (assembly GCF_050947455.1). NCBI lineage: Eukaryota > Metazoa > Chordata > Amphibia > Anura > Rhinodermatidae > Rhinoderma > Rhinoderma darwinii. The sequence continues at coordinate 229,710,412 of NC_134688.1, forward strand.
ACTGGAAGATCCTCTAGTACTGTGGAGTACCAGTCCAACCCTGGGTATGTTATATACTTTTGAACAACCACAGATTATATATATAAAGACAATTTTGGAAATCTCAGAAAATACCTTAAAGTTGCAACTTTTGGCAAAAAGTGTCATCCATTAATTTGTTTGATTGTTTAGTTTTGCTAGAGAGACAAAAGCTAAAAGTCCATTGGAAAAAAACAGTAAACCATTCATTTTTATTTGAAATTGGTGCAAAAAAGAATTTCTCCTTTTATAGGCTATTGGTAAATATTCGAAACATAAAATATATCGCTAGGACAAAATTGATAGGGGATAGTAGGAGCCACTCTGAATCTCACCTTCTGGTTGACATGTAAGGTTCATTCAGCAGATTACTTGTGCAGTATTGATTTGTATGCAACTAGCGGTGATCACAGGTGTAATGACTTTTGATGTGTGAAAGCCAATGCTCTGGCATCTCCAATTAATGATGGTCTTTAAAGAGTTTTCATCTGTAGGCAAACGCATGCTAGCTCTGAACAGTAAAATCGTATTAACTGGAGCGCGGGCCGCAGCTCTAACACGCTGGATGTCACTAAAACACTCACTGCTAGCTGCAAAATATAGTTGATTTTTTTTACTTTGCAACAAAAAGGTCATCTTCTGAAGGACACTTTTATGTTCTAAAAGTAAATGGAAAGGCAGGCGGTCACAGGAATAAAAAGAAATAATGTGGCATGGATAGTTTGTTGGCATTGCTGTCATAGTGCATTTAAGTCCCATTAGAGGGTTTTATGGGACAGTCGCTGAAGATATTACAGGTAGAACTTAGAGTGTTGGTTAGAACTACATACTAGGTCAATGATCATCTGCCTCAAAGACAGTGACAGAATTAATGGAGGACCAATTTGAACCCCTTCCCGACCACCCCACGTAGATTAACGAACTGCAGCACTGGTACTTGTGCCTGCAGCCCGTTAATCTACGTGTGCTCCTAACAGAGCACACAGGCGCTCCCCGCAGCCCGGCATCTCCCAGTACACGCTGCTACTAGCAGCCTTAGTACTGGGGGAAAACATCGGGTCAGATCACAGCGGTGATCCCCGCCGATTAACCCCCTTAAATGTGGCAGTCAATAGCGACCGCCGCATTTAAGTTGTGATAACAACATCGGCACCCCGCGGCGCGATTGCGGGGGCCGATTGTTGCTATGGCAACCGGAAGCCTAACAGGCCTCCGGTCTGCCATCTACGGACCTAATATGCCCCATAATACCCTGCAATACATAAGTATTGCAGGGTATTATAATAGTCCCTAGTGGGACTAAAAACAAAAAAGTAAAAAAAAATATATACAAAAATAAAAAAGTAAAAGTTCAACGTAATAAAATTAAAAATTGCCCTTTTTCCCTTATGAAGTCCTTTTATTATTAGAAAAAAAAGAAATAAATTATGCATAATTGGTATCGCCGCGTCCGTAACGGCCTGAACTATAAAAATATAATGTAATTTATCCCGCACGGTGACCGCCATAAAAAATAATAAAAAAATTATACCAGAATCGCTATTTTTAGTCACTTCCCAAAAAATTTAATGAATAGGGATCAAAAAGTCACATATTTCCAAAAATGTTACCAATAAAAACTAGTTTGTTCCGCAAAACACAAACCCTCACACAACTTTCTTGATGGAAAAATAAAAAAGTTATGGCTCTTAGAATATGGTGACACAAGAACAAAATAATTTTTTTAAAACCGTGATGTTATAGTTCAAACACTGTAAAATATAAAAAAATCTATATACATATGGTATCGCTGTAATCGCATCGACCCGCAGAATAAATTAAATATGTCATTTATAGCCCATGGTGAACGCAGTAAAAAAAAAAGAATAAAAAACAACAGAAGTTTTCACGGCCTAATTCCACTAAATACAACAAAAAACCTGTTGGATCAAAATGCTCACTATAGCCCTAGATAAATTATTTTTAGGGCTGTAGTTACCCAAATGGGGTCACTTCAGGGGTGGGGGTCCACTGTTTTGGTCCCTCAGGGGCTTTGCAAATGCGACATGACAACCAAAAACCAATCCAGCAAACTTGAGCTCCAAAAGCCAAAATCGCGCTCCTTCCCTTCTGAGCCCTGCCGTGTGTCCAAACAGCCGCTTTACAAATTTTAGGGTGCTTTTTTCTTCTTTATGCCTTGTAAAAATTGATAATTTCTAAATTTTATTGGAAAAAATTTAGATTTTCATTTTTACGGACTAATTCCACTAAATTCAGCAAAAAACCTGTGGGGTTAAAATGCTCCTTATGCGTAGTTTGCCAAATGGTGTCTTTTTGGGGCGTTTCCACTGTTTTGGCCCCACAAGACCTCTTCAAACCTGACATGGTGCCTAAAAATTATTCTAATAAAAAGGAGGCCCCAAAATCCACTAGGTGCTCCTTTGTTTCTGAGGCCTGTGTTTGAGTCTATTAGCATGCTAGGGCCACATGTGGGATAGTTCTAAAATTGCAGAATCTGGGCACAAAATATTCAGTTGCATTTCTCGGGTAAAACCTTCTGTGTTACAGAAAAAAATGAATTAATATGGATTTTCTGAGAAAAAAAAAGAAATGTGTAAATTTCACCTCTACATTGCTTTAATTCCTGTGAAACACCTAAAGGGTTAAGAAACTTTCTAATTGCTGTTTTGAAAATTTTGAGGGGTGCAGTTTTGAAAATTGGGTGACTTATGGGGGTTTCTAATATATAAGGCCCTCAAAGCCACTTCAGAACTGAACTGGACCCTATAAAAATAGGTTTTGGACATTTTCTTTAAAGTAGACATATGGGAAATATTAATTAGTAAGTATTTTGTGCGGCATTGCTATCTGTTTTACAAGCAGATATATTTAAATTTAGAAAAATGCAAATTTTTTACAATTTTCTCTAAAGTTTGGTGTTTTTCACAAATAAATACTGAATTTATTGATCAAAGTTTTCCACTAACATAAAGAACAATATGTCACGAGAAAACAGTCTAGGAATCGCTTGGATAGGTAAAAGCATTCCCAAGTTATCATCACAAAAAGTGACACTAGTCAGATTTGAAAAAATTGTCTGCGTCCACAAGGCCAAAACAGGCTCAGTCCTGAAGGGGTTAAAAAACTGCTAAGAAATGTTTACATGATTCGAAATGAAGATACTACCAAGCAGAGGACCACAGGTCAAACAGTCCGATATAAATCTGAGGATTATCGCTCATTTTGGAAAAGAAGAGCAATATTTGCTTAAGAGTCAGGTTAAAGATACAGGAGCAGATGTCAGCAAATAAAGATTGTTCATACTGGATGTCAATATTACTTAAGTGTGTGCACGGAGATATTGGTTTATAGAATTGTTTTCTTACAGCGTGTATGTCCCAAATGAATGAATGAATGAACTGCTGACATTGGTTTTGGAGAAGATGTTTTTATAGTAAGGGTCAGATTTCTGCGGCAGCATACAGACCAATTACTTGAGCTTGTATGGATGGGAAGAGAGTAGATATGATATCTTCATGCCAGTCCTCTGGCTTTAGTCAGTTGACCAGATTTAGGCATTTTTTCCAATATATATATTGCTTGGCAGGTGTAGCTATAATTTAACATAGGAATACACCTCGCCTTAGTAACTGCAGTCACAGAGCAGAACGATCACGTGCGGACACCAATGGGATCAGGAGGCAGGATCATCAAGTAAGAGGAAACAAGCACTGCCGACACCACGGGATCGGGTTTTGGATCGGCGATTCTGAACGCATTTAAAAATCATAGTTTTCAAGTATATTGGTAAGTGGCTTCTTCAATATAAGAGGAAGAATGATTCCCATTTTAAGGTCTCTGGATAACCCCTTTAACAGCCAGAATTGTTTTATTTTCATGTCGATATGGTTATATGAGGTCCTTTTTTTTTTTTTGCAAGATGATCTGTAGGTTTTTTTTAGGCGCCATTTAGCCATGCACATAAGTAAGTCTTTAATTTTTATTAACTTTTATTATTGGTTAAATGCTGAAAAAAAAGCAATAATGTGTACACTGGATTGGACGGGTTATTACAGGGATACCGAATATGTACAAAATGTACCAAAGAGAGGAACAAGATTGTGTGTATAGAAAGCACTTTCTATAAAATTATAGTTTTATTTAGGCCATAAGTACAAATACATGTAAGTCACAAAACTTTAAAAAACACACCTACCCCCACATGGTTATCCATGATAAGAAAAAATAACAACTCCTTTATGGATGTTACTGTAGAGTTGGAGTCGTGTTGTGTTACACCGCGCCTTGTGTCTGCTGCCAAGGTCCCATCTGAGCCTAGCCACCACTACTGTCTGTACTACCACAGGTACCCTTGCTCGGACTATAGACTTTACTTGGTACACTGTTTGGCCAGCTGCTATCCCGCTACGGCGGTATGGCCCAGTGGGTCCACATACCCACAGATCGTGACAGTTATTAATAAATGCAGAATAATTTCTCTGCCCAGGATTAATAAAGTATCAATATGTCATTAAATATATTGTAGGCATATATAAAATAACAGTCTTTAACAAGAATGTCCATCTGGCACCCGTTGCGTATCACGGCCTCCCGCTGCTTCCTCAGGGGTCAAAACATTAGCAGGACCAGTATCCCTTTCTATTAGTAGTTCACACTTGTCCCTTAATTTAGCACACATTTTCATGTCTGTATTCCACCATGGAGCCCTTCCCTGCCATGTGTGGGTTCTGCCTGCGCCAAGACGTTTTTTTTTATGCGCATATATTACCAGTGCCCAGTGTGTTCACATCACACAAATACACGCATCATACACACCTCCCACAGAGAAGTGCTAGACCTGGCGTCAGATAGATCACGTGTCAAATGTGTATGTGAGTTGCTAGGTAATTGGTCACATGTCCAGGTTGCTAAGCAACTTGTCAGCAAAGCTTGCCTTTTGGTAATATGAACCTGTAGGGATCTGTGTGCGAGTGGACATGCTGCGGGCAAAAGTCTAGTCTAAACATGTACTACTATATGTTTGTAGTATAGCATGAATGATTATACCCACAATTCTTCCAGTGTGGCAGTTAGAGTATATGTTAGTAACCAAAAACGTATCTAACTTATCTTATTGTCAGTTTATTATCAAATCCCTAGAACACCTGGTGCTGCGCCATTGCACAAAATATACAATCGACCAGGTGCACAGCTATAGGCGGTGCAGAGATAGCAGTCACACTCAGGACCTGTTGCCTAAGGGCGCCCAAATATTCCTCTGCCACATAAGGAGGGACCAGTATTATTAATGGCACATGGTAGATGAGGGGCAATGTACCGTATTTTTCGGACTATAAGACGCACCTGACCATAAGACGCACCCAGGTTTTAGACAACAGAAAATAGGAAAAAAAGAATGTGTTAAAAAATAATTTATTCTGTTTCACCACATTCTGAGAGCTAAAAAATTTTTTCTATTTTTTTTATCGATTGAGCGGTGTGAGGGCTTATTTTGTTGCAGGATGAAATTATTTCATTTTTTACATTGTGCTTGTGGAAAAATAGGAAAAGGTTTTTTTTTTTTACACTCCTAAAAATTTATCTAACATTTTTTTTTATTTTTTACACATTTTATTAGTTCCCCTAGGGGACTTGAACCAGCGGCCACTTGGCTACTTGTGGAGTTACTGAAACAGCGTAACTACACTCTTTCCCTAACTCCTATAGTAGTGAATGGCAGTTACGGAAGCAGCGTAGCATGCGAGCTACACTGTTTCCGTAACTACTGTTCAGTTCTACTGTTCAGTTCTATGGGACTTACGGAAACAGCGTAGCTCCGCGAGTTACGCTGTTTCAGTAACTCCACATGTATCGCTATTGACCACGGAATTTAACTAGTTAAAGGGGTTTGCCATAAAAAACATGTATCCCCTATCCACAGAATAGGGGCTACATGTGAGATAGCTGGGGATCCGACTGCTGGGACCCCCAGCAATAAGGAGAACAGGGGAGCGAAAGTTACCAATAGCGCTACATGAGAAGCCTGGACTTCCGGGTTCTGTGTCTGGCTTATCTGTTCCGTAGCTCCATAGAGATCAATGGAGAGCCTCTCACGCATGCGCAGAAGAATCCAATTGATCTCTATGAAGCTGCCGGACACAGAACGCGGAAATCACATCTTCTTGTGCAGCGCTCTTGGTAACTTACGGTCCTTGTTCTCCTTATCGATCGCACATGTATCCCCTATCCTGTGGATAGGGCATACATGTGTTTTATGGCACAAGCCCTTTAAACTGCCAGGAACAGCGAAATTGCTGTTCCTGGCCGTTATAGCAGCGTGTCAGAAGCTGACACCTGCAGTGTATGGAGCGGCCTCAGCGCGTGAGCCCGCTCCATACATCATCCCCCTACAGCTCCATTAAGTGCCGGCATGTCATGGGTGGGGAAGGGGTTAAATAATGAGCCGGTCATGGTGCCCGGCGATGCCAGGTCCCTTGACTGCGGACTATAAGACGCAGGGACTTTTTAGCAAGATTTATTCTTGCTAAAAACTTTGTCTTATAGTCGAAAAATACAGGACTTCCAGTTAGGAATGCCCTCTCCCTTTTACTACTTTTTTTGCCCACACACACTTGAAGTCACAAAAAAAAAATCGACCCTTAGTGTTGTACATTTGCCATTTAGTTGTCCATAATGGTCATCGAAGATGAAGGCATTTGAAGGGGTAAATAAAGCAGTTCCTTGGCAGCCTATCTTTACCACACTACTTTAACTCCCTGTTAATAACCCAGAGGGGAGAATTTGTTACCAAGAAGAAGTGTTCAGGACTTAATGTATTCTTTAGAGTTGGCCTTGTTCTGGGCACAGACCGGCAGTTACTACTGTATAGAATGTTTGAAGAACTTTTTAAGGTCTTAAACATCAAAGGCCTCATGTTCAGACCCTTCATGTTTAGGCTGTCAGAGTTGAAGCAGTTAAGCACTTAATGATGTTAGACATGTCCGCGGAATCTTTGGACAGATACTACACGCAACAGAAAGCTCTTACTGAAATGCAAATGCTTTCTCCACACGAGGAAGAAATCAAAAGCACTAGTAGATAAAAGCCATTGCTTGTTAGCTGTGTCCTTGTATTTGTCCTGGAAGCAGGCTCCCAACCTTTCCTGTGTCTTGTTGGAATGTGGCTTACATAATAATCTCAATTTTTACCAAGCAGAAATAAGAACCAGATAAAAAGTTTGTGCCAAACATACAATAAATAATAGATGTTTAATTGCGGCTTTATCGGCCTTGACTATTAGACACCAACACGGCTGTCTTTACAGCTTTCGTAAAGTGTTTGAAGTAACAATGTTTTCACTTTGCATTACACGAAAAGAAAATGTAACAATGTAGGCAAACATACATCAACAAAAAGAGACCAACAATATCCAGCGTTTACAGCGGTTTACACAGAAAACTTGAATAGGACCATAATACACTGAAAGAGAATATTAACCACCTAAAAGTAATTATGTTAAGAAAAAAATTAAAATTTGGGAAACATGAAGAGCTTCTGGTTATATGAACTGTATCTCTAAGACTGCATTCATACGCAGTGGATTTGTTGTGAATTTTCCTTACGGATTTGCGGATGGAAAATCTGTAGCCAAATACATAAATTGACCTGTGCTGCAGATTTTAAAATCCACAACATGTCAATTTATATTGCGAAAAGTTCAAGGATTTTTAGCAGATTTTCCCCATTGAAGGAGGAGGGAAGAAGAAGACGGAGGTTGGGAGAAGAATAATCCAGTCCAATGGGGCCTAACAAATTTGATTGTATTGGGCCCACATATTCCAAATGGTATATAAATAATTTAACAATGTCCTCATTAAGGTTTATAAATTGTATAAAAACTGTTCGACACCTGTTTCATATCATCCATGGCAGAAGAACAGAACTTGATTAGGATAGACCATATAATCATTCAGGGCATGACTGGCAGAGCCATGGCAATAGAGGCAAGATGTGACCGCCCTGCTCACTAATACATAGACAGTACAGACCGAAACAGCCGCCACATGACCTCAGATATGAAGACATGGGAGGACAAGATGAATTTGTGGGTGGGACTTCAGTCAGCCCCGAGACATTGTGAATTATTTACCTTCCCCTGTTTATACAGCAAATGTTTTTTTGTTTTTTTTTCTACCCTATAAAATACTACACATCTTTTCTATCCAGTTCTCTAAGGGTATGTTCACACGCAGTGTTTTCAGGCTTATTTCATAGTGTAAATCTTCTCGAAATACACCTTGAAAAACACTAGCGAAAAGACTACAAATAGGTTCCCATTGAAATCAATGGGAAATATAGTGTTTACTTCTGACAAGGAGTATTTTTACAATGCGATTTCAACAAATCCCGTCCCCACACTGCAGTAAATTTCCGCCGAAAAGACCGCACCTAAATTGACCTACGGTGCGGTTAAATTCAATGGGGTGCTTAAACCCGCAACAAAGCCTTGTGTGTTGCGATATTTGCGGCGGAATCAGAGCGATGCGCTGCAAAAATCACAAGTAAGAAAAGAAAGAAATAAAGTTATACTTACCCAGAGTTCCCTGCTTCTTCTCCAGTCCGGCCTCCCTGGATGACGTTGCAGGCCATGTGACCTCTGCAGCCAATCACAGGCTGCAGCGTCACAGTGGCCTGCAATGTCATCCAGGGAGGCCGGAGTGGACGTCAGAGGAGTGAGGGGAAAAGTATGTGCGATAATTTACGCAGCGGAATGTACGCCCGAAATAACGCACAGTGTGGTACGGGATTTCGGACGGCAATCCCTGCAGTGTTCAGGGTGGATACGCTATTCTATTCTATTTGAGAGCAAGTGGCCCATATAGTGTTCTTGTATAGGAGCGCTCTGCTTTCTGGTAATACAGATTGTTGGGGTGTGGGTGTTCTTGCCGTCATAAACAGTCCTCACTCATGATTTGGCAAACAATGCTCGTATTTATTTTGAGCAAATACAAAATGACAACAAAAAGCAGGTACAGTAGGGGTTGCATTGCAGCTGCCTTCATATCGAGCAGCACCCAAATCCTCAACTCATATGCTCTGAACTGAACCTGTCCCACCCTCCTCTGGGTGCACTTAAATACACAATATTCTATTTCCCAGAATTCTACAGTCTTAAAGGGACACACACATTTGTGTTTAAATTTCAAACACATACATATTATACATAAACCACATATTATACATATTCAATACTTCATGACTCCTTTTAAAAAGAAAAGGAGCTTAAAATCTCTATACATATAACCAAATCATACAAAATAAAAATACTTATACTTTGTGTGGCTGCAGCTCTGCCCCACCTGGCATTAATCAAGTGCCTCCTATATAAACCCAGCACACCCTCCATTCAGGTTTGATCACATGCAGGTAAGATGGAGGTAATGCTGTGTGTTATTGGGGAATGCTGAATCAGTTTGTCTGTAGAAATAATAGTGGACAGAGACAAAGGTTTGCTGGCCAGCAGGTGAAGGAGAGAGAGATACACATCCACAGACAAGCTAATTCACCATTCACCCCTCAACACAGATCCATATCCACTCAGTGTGTGGCTGCATAGGATCCAGGCAATTCCCCCTGCGATGTACATGAGCTTCAACTCTGAGTTCAGCTGGCCATACACATTAAATAAAATTAAACTGAACCTGCGGATTTAATATGTATGGCGCGCTCCTGACCATCCGCCAACAGCAGCTGTTTAGGGAATGATGGATTGGTCATCCTTTATTCCTGTTGGAGATAAGCTGCCGCCTTAGGAGTTATTTAATCTCCCCACATTGAAATAAACATGGACGAGTGTACATGTTAATGGTGGAGTCGGGTGAAAAAGCTTCTGGGCCCAACAAGTGATTAGTCGAGAATTATTGCATGTGTAGGGCCAGCTTTAGAATTCAGTAGCCCTATCTATAACTCAATGGAAATTGTTAAGAAAACGTTCTAACAGAATGAGCTAGATGACCCACTCAGCTCTTCTACATCTATATTTTTTTTGGCTGTTCGCCACATAGAGTAATGAATTATTATTATAATTACAGCATGTGTCCGTACAATTGGTTCTTATTTCATGTCCATTTCTTTCAGTCATTTATAAAAACATTGTGATAACATACAATTTAGTGCAACGTTTAAAGAAGTCAACAGGGAATCTAGAGATGAATAGGCTAGTGTAGAATTTGCCTATAGTTTATTATCCGCTATTTTCAATCTTACGCTGATTCCTGTAGTGTCTTTGACTTGGAACTTACAGACGGAAGTCTCCTGCGCATTAAAAAAAGTTAAATTCTACAAATTGATAAGATTATATATATATATATATATATATATATATATATATATATATATATATATTATCTTTTGTTATTATTTATTTAGAGTAATTTTTCAAATCCTACCATAGAAGTCTACAGATGGTTATGATTGTATATATATATATTTTTTTTTTTTTTTTTTTTTTAGAATAATTTTTCAAATCCTCCCATAGATGAGATTAACGTTCAGTACCGGTTTCTAATCATCTTGGTAAATAATTTGTGTAGTCCGTCCTTAATAATTGGCCGTACTGCATTTAATCAGCTGCTCTTGTCCTGACCTGCGTGTGACTGGTTAATCCAAAATACACAACAGCATGTTCAGCCTAATCCCCGAAGTGATGTAAATACGTGGACTGTTGTAGTGAGCCAAGGTAAGGAGGAGTGAGTGAATGTCGTTACCTTCAACTCGCTGACTTATGGCTTTTGTTCAGTCTGTATGGGGTGGTAATGTGAAGGAAGCAATCATAGCAGCAACCTCTGGCCAGCAGAATGAATGAAATGAGGCTGGATGAGGGCCAGAAATCCAAGTTGCTTTATAATTACCTGGAGTGAGCAGGCAGTCCAACTAAATCTCTCTGGGCTTCAATTGGATTCGAGTGCTCAGCTTCCTGGTCACATAATGCCTATTCCTAACATTCAAGTTCACAAACTCATGCATAGACTTTCTCAGTTTCTTATATTAGTTTGACTTGCAGTGGAAAACAAGTCATATTATGTGTTATATGAAATTGAAGAGTGGAACAATACATTATTAGAAATAATGAGGAACATTAAAGGGACTGCCTGGGGTGACAGTCGCTTTCCATATGCTGTCCAGCCTTCGGACTGGACACGCTTGCTCAGTTGTTTCCGTACTTAGACATTTAAGGCACATCTTGGGTCTATGATAGGAAATACCATTTAATGAAAACTGCTACAACTGAGCCTTGTGCAAAATAAGAACCAATGCAATGGTTACCAATCGTGACAGATAGCTACAATACTGACAGAACCTTTTTACATCAGTACCTGTAGACCGCTCTTTACAGCATTTCATATGGGCATTCTCTCTGAAGCTCTGTTTTTCCACAAACCTGCTTATAAAGCTACAGTTTACATATACAATGAATCTACATAAAGTAACTTTGTCAAATAATGTAATAACTTATCTTCTACTGGTTATGAGATACAGCAATTCATTTGCAATTATTCAGACTTCAGAGCTGAAATCTCCCCATATTCTCTGCTGGCTCAATGTCTTCTCAGGGCCTGCTCTGGTGATTTGCATTCAGTATTAGGCTCTGGGTTGTTATTTCCGGCAATGGCAGATCCATCACATGACGTACAACAACGGCACCCAACAGACCCTATTACCTTTAATTGGGTTCCATCGTTTTTCCGTCATGGTGTCCGTGCACTTTATTGTAAAAAAAAAAAAAGGGCTGCATGCTGCTCTTTTTTTTGGGCATTTTTAATAAATCTGCGACTTAGCCTCCTAATGAAAATACACAGCAGAATACAGTAGCAGCAAAGTGTGTTATTTTTGAACAAATCTCATCCACACGCTGCTTAAAAGTTACAACCAGAAATATTTTTCGTACCGCAGGATGTCAATTCCTGCTGTGGAATGTGGACAGAATTGCTATGTTTTTCAAAGGAGATGTCACCATCTCCCAGCATTGATAAAAACGCCGCAAAATCTGCACCATTTTCTGCAGTAAAAAATGCAGGAAATTGTGCAGTTTTTCCGCAGAGGAAATCCTGCTAGTTTCTGTGTATTGCTGCAGAAATTTTCTGCAGCAATTCCGTTACGTGTGGATCTTTTGACAAGCTTACTGTTTCCAATTACAACCAGCAGAATTGTAAATGCAGCTCTGGAATTCAATAAATGCTGTAACTCAAGATCAGTACAAGATGTGTAACACTATGTATTTACTACATTATTCGACTATTCGTGTAGATTTTTTTCAGTATATATAAACAATATAGTGGTGTTTAAAGGGGGACATATACGTTCTAAGTAGGGCTGGGCAATTACTCTAAAAATAATCTAAATCGATATTCAGTGCAATTAATCATCGTCATTTTGCAAATTTCAGTTATATCAATTATTTTCTTCCGGTTTAAACTGTATCTGCATCTTCAGGACACAACCACAGTTGAATCAAATGGTAGAGCAGAGGACGTAAGATCCCTGCTCTACCATTCACTATGTATCGCTGGACACGTGGCAGTGATATCATCGTGCCTCTCTGCACTGTGCCACACAGACCAGAGGAGCAGAGGGATCTACTCCACTAGTCATTGGAACGGGTTAGGTGAGTATGTATATTATTTTTATCAGACACTATTGGGGGCAGCTGTGGAGCCATTATACGGTGTGGGTGCAGCTATGGGGGCAGTTATGGGGGAATTATTCTGCGTGGAAGTCCGTTATGGGAGCATTATACTTTGGGAAGGGCAGTTATGGGGGCATTATATTGTGGGGAGGGCAGTTATGGGGGCATTATACTATGGGGAGGAAAGTTATTGGGGCCTTATAATGTTGGGAGGACAGTTATGGGGGCATTATACTGTAGGGATGACCGTTATGGGGGCATTATACTGTGGAGAGGAAAGTTATTGGGGCCTTTATACTGTTGGGAGGACAGTTATGGGGGCATTATACTGTAGGGATGACAGTTATGGGGGCATTATACTGTGGGGAGGACAATTATGGGGGCATTCTCCTGTGGGGAGCAGAGTTATAGGGGCAATATACTGTGTGGAGGACAGTTATAGGGGCATTATACTATGTGGGGAGCACTATGGTGGTAACATACTGTTTGGAGGCAGTGTCGGGATAAATATTAATTTAATGGCATAAAAGGGGTGTGGCCTAAATAATCATTCAATATTAGTAATCGAGGAGACATGCTCAATTAATCGTTATTTTGATTTAGGTCACAATTGCCCAGCCTTAGTTGTAAGGTAGTTTAATAGCATATACAACTGAAGCTCGCAAAATATGCCTGCCTTTCTTCATAACATACATATACATATATATGCAAAATAGCTTTTTCAAATAGCTTTTTTTTCTCTGAAGACACAAATGACTTACACGTAAACTTGGACCAGAAGCATCCTCAGAAGTGCACAATGCAGAATGTACGTTAGTAGTCTTTATGAACCACTCATTATGCAGATGGCATTCAACTACAGTCTAGCAGTAGCACACTGCCATGAATTGCCAGCTAAAAAGACTCATTGTCACGCCCTTTACTTGTAGTAAAAGAAAATCTGCGTAAAAAATATCTTAATGCCATGCCATATACAGCATTGTACTGTGACAACAAATAAACAAGCTGTTTATTGTTTTTATACTTAAATTAAAAACTAAAAGATTATAATTACAAAATCTGAGAAAAATATAGAAATACGCCTAAAGTTCTGTTACACTGGTGTGAGGTTCCGTTCCATCAGGCTTCCGTGGCTTATTGGCCTGCACAATAATGTAGTCTCCTGTGCTATTCTATCTGGTAAACCTATTAAAAGTCAATTTGATTCACCTTACAAAACGGGTCAGTTATATCCATAGTGGATCCTTTAAAAAGGAACCCAAGACGCCAGTGTGAACAGTGCTTTAGACATAAGTTGCTACATTGTAATAATAACGTACCTAATAATGTATATTTAGTTAGTGAATAATTGTGGGTAGCCAAACTTGCTGCATTTTATGTGCTGCACAATATAACCTTTTCATCTTCCAAATAACTGGATTGGTAGAAATTTGGAGAACTACTTTAATAGGATTCCACCGTGCTAAGAACTTCTGCTCATAGCAATGCTGTGTGCATGGACTCTGCATGGTGGCACATGGAGTACCTGTAGGCGTCAATGTGAATGAATGTATGTACACTGCTGTGGAATCTACGGATGAGATCAATATTGGTAAGATAGATTATAATTACATATGATCAAAGTAATGAAACTGAAGAAAGGGAAGATGTGAACCCATGTAACCTTTTAATAGCAAGACAATACTCATAAGTTCCCTTGTGGCAATTGTCGATTGGGTACACATCAATGACTCTAAGCTATCCGCTTTGTTAGCCTAGCTGCAAGACGACAAAATGAACTATTCTCCTAAGAACCAGAATTTCATTGACACATACTTGAGATATTTTTGCCTGTGTTTTTTTTACAAAGAATAACAGAAAGCAGATGAAACACAATTATTCAGCATTTTGACAAGCGACAAGCCTTAAATTGTATCTTCCTCAAAAAGTAATGTGTGATTAAATATCGACTTTATTTTCTATATTAGTGAGAGCCAGAGAAAGGAGCAGCATGGTGCAGAGGCAACGGCACTTTTTATAAAACTTACCAAAGTGCTTTCTTTGTGGATATAAAAGTGGTGACATATTCTATCCTGGTTAACAATGCAGATAAAACATTTATAGGCTTTATTAAAAAAAGAGTTTTACACGTTCTTAATTGGAAAGGAATCTGTCAGAGGGAAGTCATTTTCTAGAGATGTGTGATTGGCTGGGGAATTGACTGACACCAGGATATCAGAAAGTAGTAATTAAAGTTCTTACTTAAGGAGGAACTGAACTGTAATCCATTTGTTTTGTTTTTTTGCTCAGTGATATGAAAAAGGTTAACTATAAGTATTACGAATACTGCTTTATGGTAAATAAAACTTGGCGTATAGAAAAAGGATATTTCTACTACGCCTTCTGACTAGATATACGGCAAAATGAATAATTGCCAGCTCTTCTAATAATTATAATTATGATGGCATGACATCACTCATGGGCTTTTCAGCTTTCTTTTAAATGAAGTCAATTCAGAAAAGTCATTGTATACACAATACTAGGACAGATTGGTACTCTCCACTGCAACCTTTCAAAATAGAGACATTTCTCCGTCACTCTATAGTGCCCCCCATTGGCAATTATTCGCCTCTCTCCCTACTAGTCAGAGATAAATTGCAGATAGTGGAGAAGAACCCTCACAGGAATTGCATAGAGGGATGAGGTTGAAATTCCAGAGGCTCTTATAATATTTTTTTTTCCATCATATCTGGTGTACTCCAGATAGGTTGCTTACCATAGACATTATTATGTTTAAAGATAATTTGTCATCATGTTAAACACCCCACAACTAATGTAACTCATGGATAGATGTACAGACGCTGATTGATAATATGCAATTATTGTGTGGGTACTAGCCTTCCCCCACTGTAATACCGCAATAAGTCTGTGCACTGAAGCGCTTAAGAGTGTGGCGTATTCAATAGCCCATGCCAATCTTTGGCCATCCTCTTTGAGAAATTGAATTGAAGACCTGGAAAGCTTACCGATGTGTGTGGAGGGCATGCCAACAGGAATGAACTATTAATATTCAGCAAGCAGCGCAGAAAAGAGCTGCACAGTGGGTGTGTTATACACGCTATTAGCATAAAGCACACATTTGCAGGATTATTACGGGGGAATGCCGGTGTGTACAAATGTAAAAGTTCTATGTTCGGATTCAGCGTCTTGTCATCCAGTTATGGCAGCGCACTATCACCACATTATAAGTGTCCTATCTTTTACATAAGGAGATGGGTGCTATAATGTAGGTGACAGCAGTGCTTTTTATTTCGAAAAACGATCTATTTTTACCACGTTAGGAGCGATTTTAGCTTTATGCTAATGAGTTGCTTCATGCCCAAGTGGGCGTGTTTTTACTTTCGACCAAGTGGGCGTTGTACAGAGGAGTGTATGACGCTGACCAATCAGTGACCAGTCAGCGTCATACACTCCTCTCCATTCATTTACACAGCACATAGCGATATAGATATATCGCGATGTGCAGCCACATACACACACACTAACGTTACTGCAGTGTCCTGACAATGAATATACATTACCTCCAGCTTCATTATTTTGACACTTCTGAATCTTTTCTGTGAGATTTCCAGCAAGGCAAACGTAATCTCGCAAGATTATGCTGTAAACATTGATTTAAAACGAGATTACGTTTGCCTTGCTGGAAATCTCACAGAAAAGATTCAGAAGTGGTCAGGATTCTGAATACACATCACGTCCTGACTGGAGGTAATGTATATTCATTGTCAGGACACTGCACTAACGCCCACTTGGTCTAAAGTAAAAACACGCCCACTTGGGCATTAAGAAACTAATTAGCATAAAGCTAAAAATCGCTCATAAAGTGGTAAAAATAGATCGTTTTTCTAAATAAAAAGCACTGCGGTCACCTACATTACCATCTCCTTATGTAGAAGATAGGGCACTTATAATGTGGTGACAGAGTTTCTTTAAGGCCTCATGCACATGACCGTAGTGATGTGCAAGCCCGTGATTTGCGGGCGGCCACGGGTGACACTCCGCGGCCGTCCGAGTCGCAAATCGCGGTCCGTGCACACTACTACAGTCCTGTGCATGAGGCCTAAGTGTATGGAACTGAACTTATGCCTGTCTTGAGTTCCTGCCTCCAGATTCTATCTACAATCTGTAGTTGAGGAACTTATTCCAGCTTTAGATTGTACTGTTGATCGCTAGATTAGGTATTGTAGTAGTGCAGCTACTGGACAGTGCAGAAACTGTCCAGTTTCAAGCAACCAGGGAACATGTACAGCAGAGAGGGCTTTCTCTGCTGTTGCTTGGGTGTAAAACCCGGAATAGTTTGCTGGAGTGTGAAGAAGGGCGGCTTCCACTCCATACAGACAGTCCATGTCTTGGGCTGTCTGATGAGCTTAGTTAGGCTTCACCTGAGACGGCTCTTTAATTCAGGTGTGTGAAGTTCACACAGGGCTCTCAGTCTGGGGAAGACAGGCATGCTAGCCTGTGAGAGTCACCACCGTGTGAGGTAAAACTGAAGGTTTTGAGGTGCTGGGCACAAGGCTCAGTGTCACATAGTGAGGGACACTGAATGTGTTAGTTAGAGGCTGGACGGCCTAGGGTTTATTTTGTATGGTTTATTGTTGTAACACTGATTGCTGTGGTGAAGACAATAAAGCTAGCTGCGGCTGGTTTAAACCTTTCATTCAAGGAGTTGGAGTGAACTTTCTATGTGTGCCAACCTTCTCACCCGGGAGATGGCGATCCTGTGAGCTAAAGAGGTCCCCAGGTTGTCACAGTATTTAATAAAATATCTGATTGGAACCACTTGATCCTGTCCTGACAACTTTATTAAAATGAGTGGCAATGGGTAAACAATCCCAATAATGCATGTAACAGAATTATGTTCTATTTGTTTTATTATCATAATCCTATTTCTTTATAAATATGTTGGAAATTGTGATATGATGCCAGCGATTGTCCACTACCTTTATGGCTCTCATTTAGAAAATATATTACAGTAGATGGAAAATATATGACAGGATGCTCATTAAATAATGTACATCTTTTTTAGTATTTTTCCTAAATATTGTATAGTAAATTTGGGAAATAATGAATATGTTTTAACTGTGGATTATCTTTGAACGTGAGTTTAGAAATATCTGATACTATTAAGAGGAGATATGTCTAGACCTTGAAGATAGTGACGTTGAATCCCGTGTCGACTTGGGAACAATAGTGCATCAATAGGAGGCAACCCATGTATGTAGTTTGCGCCTTTCTATTCCGTTACTAAGGTAGGTCAAACAATGAATTTTATGAAGAAAAGAAAGATGTCTAACTAACTTATCAATTTATTTTTGATGCCTTCTTGAAATTTAGATAGATCTTGCCATGGTCTCAGTCTCCTTTCCAGATCATATGATATTTGTATTCCACCTCTTTTAACAATTCTGTTCCTACCTTTCCAATCATACTGTCTCTCACCCATTCTAATCTCTACATTTACCCTATTTTCTTATATATATGCATTGCTCAAAACTATTAGGCTAATATTTAATCATAAGGTGTGTCTTAAATAATTCCCTCTATCACAACTTTTACCTTCAATGTTCATTTCCCTCCAATATATTTATGAATTTAGCTTGATAGATTCCAGAACCATCTCCTTCAGTGATGTGAAGCAATTGATGCAGCATTTCTTACATCTTTTTTTTGTAACCTAGGATACAAAGCTTCAAATTGCTATTCATTTAACAAACATTTCAAGCTCAGAAAAAAATGATGGTGGGCAGAAAAGTTACTGTCTAACCCCTGCGGCTTAGGGATAACTATTAAAGTAGATAGCTGGTTGTTTTTCATAGTTTTAGTCAACTCCAAATAAACATTTGGGATAGTAATATATTCCTCACAGCAATCCATTGGCAGGTTGTTACCTTTACCTATAAGATACCTATCGGGTTGAATAAATATATATCTCCTGACTACGCCAAGTTATTCATAACTGTAAATAAGAACATTTTCTTTACTCCTTTGATATTGTGGATTTTATGCATTTCAGAATGGCTTATGAAGTAGTGTAGATGTGAATTCCCATAGGACTCTTGTTTGTTTTCATTTTTATTTTACATGGTAACTGACTGTGATAAAATATGATATAATTATACTAGGTGTTTAAATAAATATGATGCTATTTTCTTGCTAGTGATTTTGTTCATTTGGTTCCTGAAGGGAATCTTCGGGGGAAACCATAGATTTCCATGTGAATTCTCGCCTGTAATCATGATATCATCATAGTCGGATGCCGCTGCTGTCTCTTGTAGGTTTCTGAATAATAAAATATGGGCAGAGTGTGCCTGAAGTGTCAGCCTATTGTGAAAACTCAGGGAGATTGAAACAATAGATCATTTTCTGACGATAAATTCCCTTTAAGCAACATTTATGATACCGCATAGGCTTGTACATGAAGCCCTTTAGACAACCAAGTGTGGGCTTTGGCATGTGCGTCTTTGAAAAATATTGGGGTAGATCAGACACCACTCCCCCCCCCCCAGATCAGAAAAAGATAAATAAAAATATTTACTCATTGTTCCTCTTCTCTTCTCCACAGGGGGCCAACCCTGGATCCCTCTCAGGCTGCCACAATAGGCCCCTGCAAAGGTCTGTGCCGTGACACCAACAAGGTTCTGATGCCGGGCAACATCAGAACATCATATGCCATGCAGCATACAACAGCTTCCAGACATTGGATGTTACGTACTGCATGGCATACAACATCCTGACGGAGCCCAGGGTCAGGTTCCTTGTATGTGCCACGGCACAGACCTTTGCTGGAACCCGATGTGGCAACAGGAGAGTGATCCAGGGCCGGACCAGCTTTCCCTCCGGTCGCAGTTGCACCCACTGCGACCACAAAAATTAGCCCACTGGAATTGATCACTACTGTAAAAAAATACTAAACTGTATTAACGCTCGTGTGAATAGGGTCATAAATAGAATAACTTGCCTCCTACCAAATTAGTTCTAGTTTGTATGTGTTCCTAGATAGGAAAATGAGCTTGTGACTTCCAGTGGACACAGCAACTGATGTGAGTGACAACATTCTGTGTTCAGTGCTGTGTAAATAATGGAAAATAAATAACTAAAGGCAAAAAAATAAATGCTTAACCAGTTCCGAGAGCCAGCTGTATGTAAATGGCTGGCGGTCGAGGTCCTTAAAACCCATGCAATCGGGCAGCTGAATGTCGGGTGCCCGGCAGTCAGTGGCTGCCGGGGACCCTGAAGAGAAGATAGAAGCAGGTGTTGCTGCTTCTATTTCCTCTGATCGCTTCTACACAGCGCTGAATGAGCACTGTGTATATGAATAGAGGCAGCGGCAGCACCCCTGCCTCTATTGGTCCCGGTGATCATGTAACTGATCACATGATCGCCAGGATGCTGTAAGTGGAAGGCTGCTGCTGGGTCTAACTAGACCCAGCACTGCCCTATTAGTGACAATAGTCAATATAAGAGGGCTGATTTCCCCTGTAACTGGGGCTGCTGTGCAAAAAGAAAATAAATAAAAGAAAGAAATAAAAGAAAATAAATAAAGTCCCCGAAAGGTCTTTTCTGACCTTTGAGGGACAGCCTGTAATAATAATTAAAAAAGTAAAATAAAGTAAAAATAAACAAAATAATAAATACCAACCACCCCACGCCAATTTTCATTGTTGTAACGCTAGTCCTGACCCAATTAACCTAAAATAGACATGTAATTTATCAAAACTTACGTTAGACAAATAAAAGGTATATTTTAGGGTAAAACTTTATTATTATCAGAAAAAAACTAGCTAAAATTTAAAAAAGCATATTTTTTTACTATTATTTTCAAACTAAGCCTGAAAACAAGCCTGGAAATTCTGAAATAGCAAAACGGACGTGTATAAAAATTAGGAAAAACTAAATCTGCATTGTCTACAAAAATCACGTTGCTAGCCCAACAAATAAAGAAGTTATAGCCATTTGGCTAAACGGTGTCTGGAACTGAAGGCTCAAAATAGCCCGGTCCTGAGCTGGTTAATATTCTGTGTACAAGATACAGAAAGAGCTGTTAGACAGGGAGCTGTCCCTATAGTGCTTGTTAGTGTATAAATGGGAATAGCAGCTGCACGCTGACAACTTTAAAGGGATCTGTCGGTAATTTTGAGATGTACTTATTGTGGAGGAGATAAATAATTGCATGAAGATGAACATTAGGTAATATGTAGAATGTGGGCCATGTAAAGCCGTGTTAATGGAGTTTAAAGCTTAAATATGCCAAGAAATTAAAAGGCTTCATATACAATTTATCATTTTACAATACTGTACACTGGTTATTGTTGGTTCCATATTTCACTGTTAAGTTTAATTACTTCTCCCTGCCCTCCAACGCAAACATCTGCAGCCATCAGCACAGAGCTGACAGTTTCTAAAGTGGTGATGACAGGATAACATGCTTCATCTTAGGGTGTCATTCCTATGGTTGGAACATTATTTCTTGTGTCCAGTATACACACTATATGGACAAAAGTATTGAGACCCCTACACATCACACCTACAGGATCTTTTATGACATCCCATTGTCAATCCATTAATAAGGAATCCTCGCCCCCCCCCACCCCCTTTTGCAGCTAAAACATCTTCCGCTCTTCTGGGAAGACTTTCTACATGATTTTGGAGTGTGTCTGTGGGAATTTTTGCCCATTCATCTAGAAGAACATTCGTGAAGTCAGACACTGATGTTGAACGAGAGGGACTGGCTCACAATATCCATTCTAGTTCATCCCAAAGTTGTTCAATAGAGTTAAGGTCAGGGCACTGTGCGGGCCAGTCAAGTTCTTCAACACCAAACTCACCCAACCATGACTTTATGCACATTGCTTTGTGCCCTAGGGCACAGTCATGCTGGAAAGGAAAAGGGCCTTCCCCAAACTGTTCCCACAAAGTTAGAAGCATGCAGGTGTCCAAAATGTATTTGTATGCTGAAGCATTAAGATTTCCAGTCACTGGAACCAAGAGGCCTAGTCCAACCCCATAGCATTATCCCTCCTCCACCAAACTTTACAGTGGGCACAATGCAGTCAGGCAGGTAACGTTCTCCTGGCATTTGCCAAACCCAGATTCGTCCAATAGACTGCCAGATAGAGAAGGGTCATTCCTCACTTCACAGTTTCCTTTGCTCCAGAGTCCAGTGGTGGCGTGCTTTACACCACTCCATCCGACGCTTGGCATTGTGCTTGGTAAAATAAAGCTTGCATACAGCTGCTCGGCCATGGAAAACCATGTCACGAAGCTCCCTGGCATACAGTTTTTGTGCTGATGTTAATACCAGGGGACGTTTGGAACTCTGCAGTTATTGATTCAGCAGAGCGTTGGCAACTTTTATGCGCCTCAGCGCTTGGCGACCCTGTTCTGTAACGTTCCGTGGTATGCCACTTTGTGGCTGAGTTGCTGTGATTCCGAAACGCTTCCACTTTGCAATAATACCACTCACAGTTGATCTTGGAATATCTAGGAGGAAAGACAATTCATGAATACTGATAGATCCTAACAGGTCCCATTGACTTATATCGGGTCCATGAGGTTTCTGTTTTTCCTTGATGGATAGATTAGTGCAACATGCTACTCTGTTCAGACCATCAAAGTGGATGTGAATATAAAAGGATGAACCTTATCTCCCTGCAGTCTACTCCTAAATATTTAAGCTCAATTTAAAAAATGAGATTGAAAACTTGAAAGCTGTCTATAGCGGAATTTGTGTTTATACAGTATATGTTACGTTATTTATAGAGAAAATATAAAATGTTTTGATTTTTGTAAAGTGCAGGAATTCTGTACATTTCAAAAGAGGGATCTTATATGTGGTTTTAGGCAGATGTCAGTTTGTAGTCAGACTTGTATCGCTAAAGTTCCTGCAGCTACAATATAGTTTGAAATGTTCTCTGTTTTCCTCACACCTTACAAGTTGTCTGTCATTCTATGTGTACACAGGATCAATCATCCAAGAGGTGATGTGACTTGGTTTTTATATTAGTGCATTCTGCAAAAGAAAAAACAACAACTCTATTGTAATACACTATATTATTTCTGTGAAAATGTGGCAACTTTGTATCAGCTGAATTTCTAAAAAGGATGGCCAAAGTGGATGACTCTATGGGTATTTCTATAATGTTCTTAGTTAAAAGAGTTTTCCACTATGATAATCCCTTTTTGTTAGAAGGTTCCTCCAACCCTATTCTCAATCCCGACACTTCGCTAACGTTTCTGTGGTACTTACAGCAGAGCAAGATCTCGCGAGATCGCACTGTAAATGACAGCTTACAGCGAGATTACTCTTGCTCTGCTGTAAATCCCACAGAAACGTTAGTGAAGTGTCAGGATTGTGAATAGACATCCAGTCCTGGCTGGAGGTAATGTCTAAACACTTCAGTAACGTTAATGTGTCAGTATAAGACAGCTCATACTGATCTAGCAGGATTCCTATGTGCTGACTAAAGGAATGGCTGATTGGTCACTAATTGGTAAGCGTCATACACTTCGCTCCACAATGCCCACTTGGTCTAAAGTAAAAACACGACCAGTTGGGCATTAAGAAAGTAATTAGCATAAAGCTAAAATCACTAATAACGTGGTAAAAATAGATCATTTTTCTAAATAAAAAGCACTGCTGTCGCCTACATTATAGCGCCGATCTCCTTATGTAGGAGATAGGCCTCTTATAATGTGGTGACAGAGTCTCTTTAAGCTGATCACAGGTCTGATATCCCCAACAATCAACTGTAATTTGTAGAATCACCAATTTTCATGCAGCACCACCACAAGGGGGAACTCAATGGGCTCTCTGTATAATGCATGTCATGCTAGGACCACAGGAGTAAGTGCTCATTTAGACGAGCGTGTATCACGTCTGTGTGACGGCCGTTAAAGAGGCTCTGTCACCAGATTCTAAAATCCCTATCTCCTATTGCATGTGATCGGCGCTGCAATGTAGAGAACAGTAAGGTTTATTTTTGTTTTTTTTTTAAACGTTCATTTTTGGCCAAGTTATGAGCTATTTTATATATATATATGCAAATGAGGTTTGAAATGGACAACTGGGCGTTTTTTTTTCGTTATGTCCAACTGGGCGTGTATTGTGTTTTTAACTGGGCGTGTTTACGTGTATGACGCTGACCAATCAGTGACCAGTCAGCATCATACACTCATCTCCATTGATTTACACAGCAGCGATGTGCAGCCACATAAACAGACATTTAACGTTACTGCAGTGTCCTGATAATGAATACACATGATCATCCAGCCTGGACGTCATGTGTATTCAGAATCCTGACACTTCTGAATCTTTTCTTTGAGATTTCTAGCACGGGAAACAAAATCTCGCGAGATTTCGGAGATAAACGAGATTTAATTTCCCTGGCTGCAAATCTCACAGAAAAGATTCAGAAGTGTCCTGATAATGAATACACATGACGTCCAGGCTGGATGATCATGTGTATTCATTATCAGGACACTGCAGTAATGTTAATCTCTGTGTATGTGGCTGCACATCGCTGCTGTGTAAATCAATGGAGATGAGTGTATGACGCTGACTGGTCACTGATTGGTCAGCATCATACAGGTAATACACGTAATCAAATCATACACGTAATCAAACATTATTCAAAAACTGTAACGCAAAGTATTTTGAAATTTACATATTTTTTATTTGAAAAAGTGGAATTATGCTTTAACATTTATGTGTATTCCTATGGAAAACCACAGATAACACTTTGTGACAGTTTTGATCCCGGAAACTGAGAGGGAAGATTGATGAAAAACACTTTCTTAATGTTTTAATTCTTGGTAGACATTGAATACAGTTTTTTTATTATTATTGATTTAGCGTTATTGTCCATTATCGTCCATCATAACAATGAAGAAGCTTGTAGTCTGCATCCTGGAGATTGAACTCTACTTTCTTTCTCATTCAAAAACACCTACTGCATTTTTCTCGCTACATCAAAAATTTTATTATTTCATTCGGGATCCTGGGTTAAATTTCAGAACCCTAAAAGCAACTCCCTCATCGGCATATAGACCCAGTGACCTCCTCCACGACTCCAATGATCTCCCAACTTAAAAGCCGTTAGGTAGTTATTCTCATGGGTCCTATTTGACTCTTGTGTCATCTCATTTGCTTTTTTAATTTCTGTTCATGTTAACAAAAGTTGACATTGTTCATTTTTATTATTTATATTGTTACAAGCATCACAGTGCTCACATAGATGAGATGCTTGACTTTCTACTAATGGAACAGAGCTGAAAACACTGAAGGAAATAAATAAACATTACCCGCATGCCATTAAGTGGGACTTATATATTATATCACATCACTTATGTATTATTTTTAAGTTAGTATGGTGTATCATGTTTATTATTTTATGTTTTATTTAATTGTGTATAGTCGGCATGTAGATTTATATTTTTGAATAATGAAGTACACACCGTAGTTTTCCATAAATAAATATACCTTTCTTGCAAGTAAAGTTCTATAGACACCTTGCGTTATAATAGTGGCATTGAGCTATGTAGATGGGTTGGGGGTTTCATACACATACACATTAGATCAAACTTGGACTAACTTGGCGACTTTTTGTGATGTATATAGGGGACTCCCCCAATGACACATGTGGGGGAAACAAGGACAAGTTGGATTTCAACGTGATCATTATTCCCCACTCCCCAATGAAATTAACATGAACTATGAGCCGAGTCGAGAGAAATAATTGTCGACCAAACGAGCATTCAGCCGACAGATATGTAATGTGCATGGACGCCTTTTTATACTCTATAATTGACCTTAATATTGATGTTTTTATCTTATTGTTATTAGTTTAAACAGTAACAATACCTCAGTAATGTTTTCAGACTGTATGTCAAGGCTTTTTAGCTAGTTCTCTCCTAACCGATTATGCCTAGCTTTATGGACTCATTAAAGTATACTGTTTGTAAACACATAAACAAAGAGAGTACTTTCTTACGATGAGATGATGCCGACATGAGGATAGAAAATCACACAATAATAATGTTTTATGTAAGATGCATCTACGATCAGGTAAATAGAAGAGATAAAATGACATTTCTATTCTCTATTTGGAGATGATGTTTTATATGAGATCTTGTTTTCATCTGTATTGTGTTATAATTATATTGTGTCTTAACTGTTACTATATGTGATAAGTCATATAATATATTCCAACCTCCCGGTGCCTTATCTTAGTGCAAAGTAAGTGTATTTCCTTCCCTTCGTGATGCAGTTACCATGACCGAGATAATTATACAGAGAGTTATTGAGTGATGTATATTTGTTGATTAAATCTGAAATAAAAGCTTTGCTTTCTTCCAAGACTATGAGCACTAAAGCTGTCTGTGGTCAGGATGGAAGTGACAAATGATGGTGTGTTTTCAATGCTGCTTGGCCAAAACTTGTAATTGTCACATGTTGAATCCAGAGTTACAACCTGGTGCTCATATATTTGTTATGTTCGACTGTCTGTAAAGACAACTGCCGCTAAGAGAAATAATAAAACTGCTTTGTGAGACAAGATCTAGGCTTGAAACACATGCAACTTTGTTACCGTTCACTAAATAATGTATTACTCTGTAATTATTATTTATAGAAGGCTCTGGATATTGTTGTTGTTGCCTCCTGAAGGGATGTGAAATAGCATGAAAGGAAAAATGAGTAAAAAATCCTTCTCTTAAATATTAGTATTTAAACAACAAGCTGTCACACACCCCGTCTTCTTCGTTGGGTACTAACCTGTGCTAGGTAATATATGGCCAAAGTCTGGGACAAGTTTGTTACATTGCTACAGATTGTTAACCTATTATGGAGGCCTCAGATGTGGCCCTTGACTTCATACGAGAGCCATACATTAGGCAGAGGAGAGGTAGTCGTACATGTAAAGACATTATATATTACGCAATATCAAAAGTTTGAAAAATTAGACCACCACTGCTCCAGCTCTTGGAGCACCATACGTCCCAGCACCATACACAAAGCACAATCCTTAACAGGTTTTACATCAATTAACAACAGGGGGTGCTCTGTGATATATAGGAAAATAATTTGAAATGCAATGTAGAATAAAGGATTCCGTAGCACTCACCATTCAGTTAAAATATTCTTTATTGAGGCAAAGAAAGGGCAGAATGTAACTCAAGCCTACAGCCGTTTCACGCTTTATCAAGGCCTCGGCGTTACAGCAGACCCTGCTCCCTTACATACAAACAGAAAAACTTTAATCCTATAACAAACATTGTTACAAAAGTATAAAACACATAAATAGTTACATCAGGTCTGCACCGTCATAGTGTTGCTACAGTTCCATATATAGGTACAGTGTTAACGACACATTATTGAGTTACAAAAGCACTTAAATCATTACGGTCATTCAGACATAACGGTAACAGAGCTTCCAGTTGAGTTTCCTTTGGAGCAATACATTATGTTTGTTGCCCCCTGTTTAATACATTTAAGGCCATCGAAAGACATTTCCTTGGAGTTACCACAATGTTGAGTAAGCATATATTTGATCAAGTGCGGGGAGCCCTCCCCTGTAGTCAGGGATCGTATGTATTCCCCAAATCTCTTGAACATTTGGCGAATAGTCTTCTGGATATAGAAGAGACTACAGGGGCACATGACGACATTTACGACAAATTTGGATCCACTGTCAATCCCCTTTATTTAAGATACCTCAACCGTTTCAATTGACTATAAAACCTACAATGCCCGCACCTATAATTCCCTCTCGGGATAACATCACTTAGCCAAGTTTTTTGGTGGGGATGTTGTACAAAACTTACTTTTACAACAATGACTCTTGAGTTAGTACACCTTCTAAGCGAAACAATCGTTTTTCTAGCCGCAACTTTAGGGAATAAGGGATCATTTTCAATTATATACCAATTTTTTTCTAATCGCTGAACTTATGACATTACCCATAGGACCATGTCGGAATAAAAAAACAAATATTTTGTCCCTTTTCTTATTTTTATTCTTATTGTTGATACTAGCACTTCTATTACCTTTTAATCCCAACAATTCTTCTGTTTTGACCACTTGTTTTATCCTAAGCGGTGTACAAAACCGTATTTGGATATCCTCCTTCTTTTAACTTCTCAAATAGCACTTCTACTTATAATTCGAATATCACCTCATCACTATTTATTTTTCTGAGTCTCAGATATTGCTCATGTGGCAAAGCCCATTTAACATGAAATAGATGGTGGCTATCAAACCACAGCAAGGAGTTTGTAGCTGTAGGTTTGCAGTAGCAATTTGTCATAAATTCTCCCCCTGTTGCCGTGACTAGTACATTTACAAATTTCATAGTGTTGCCCCCAAACTTGCTCATGAATTTCATATTCATCTGATTATTGCTAAAGTATTGTACAAAATCTGAAAATTCTTGGGGAGTACCATACGAAATTATAAAAATATTGTCAATGTAACGTAAATAGAATTGTAAATATTGTAGATAAGAATTAGTAATGTTATAGCTCTTATCTTGTTTAAATTCTGCAAGAAAAATATTAAGAGGTCGGAGCGACAGGAGTACCCATTGCCGTACCCAACCCTTGCCGATACCATCCAGTGTCAAATTGAAAGTCATTGTGATTCAGCACAAATTTCAATGCTTCACAAATAAAAAATGACATCTTTCACAAAATGTGACAGTTGATGTTTAACATCCTGCACACCCGCATCGTGAATGATGCGAGTGTACAGGCTCTCTACATCAACTGAAGCAAGGTTAAAACCTTATTGCCACCCAAAATTATGCAGTAGGGTCAAAAAATCTGTGGTATCCCCTAAGAAGGAGGGGACAGTTTTTAAAATTGGTCTCAAAACCCAATCTAAATAGTTTGAGAGTGACTCAGTAACTGAGCCAATCCCAGCTATGATAGGGCGACCTGGAGGGCACTGCATCGATTTATGAATTTTGGGTAGAAAGTACCAATATGTTTTTTGGGGGAATTCAATACAAAGCTTCTTGGCAAATTTATCTGTAAAGATAGCTTTTTCCACCCCCATCGTAATAAAGATTTTAAAGAATTTTGATATGTCACCGTGGGATCATTGTGCAATGTCTCATATACCTCTTTATCATTCAATTGGCGCATAGATTCTGTCACATAATAATATTTCAATAATAGAACAATATTACCTTCCTTGTCTGCTGGCTTAACAATCTCTTTATGAATACTCAGCTATTCCAGGGCTTTAGTTCATCCCTGGTTAAATTAGGATCAGCTCTTGGGTAAATCAAGGCTTTAAAGGGGTTGTCCGAGATACCATCGTATTTTCAAAAACCCCTTTAATGCATGTAAGTTATAAATGCAAATACATATGTAATATACTTACGTTTTCCAAAGTGGCCCGTTTCCAGATCCTGCCGTCGGGAACTTGACTGTTGACGTCTCTCTCTGCTCCGGCTCTGCTGCTTTGTTGATCTTGAATTCTTGCCGGGTATACGACACGTCACTTGTGACGTGGTGTATATCGGCTTGTTCTGTTGTAATGCGCATGCGCGGCCCCTGCTGTTATCTCGAGAACAGCAGGGACTGCGAGAACAGCAGTGACAGCGCATGCGCGTTACGGGCTGTGAAGTAGAACAAGCCGATCTACACCACGTGACAAGTGACGTGTCGTATACCATCCGAGGTCTCTCTGGTTCGAGACCATGTGATCGGGATATGACACGACAGTGGAGGTGGCTGAAAAGGTGACGTCAGAGCTCATATGAGCAGAAGGAAAAAAGAAGCCAGAGTAGAGAACAGAAGCAAGATTGCACGGGTAAGTATATTATACAATTGTAAATATGGGCAATGTGGTTTTAAATGTAAAAAAAATAAATCTCGGACAACCCCTTTAACATCCCTAAGAACTTGTTTAGAAAAAATATCTAAAGGGGAATCACAAGACAAGGGAGGGGACCAGGGGGACAGAGCACCACCCATAAATCTGTCATTTAAACAGAACATATCATCTGTATTACTATTCGCATCCAGGATATCAAGGAGTAACAATAGGCATCTACAATCATCCTCCGAAAAACCCACAAAGCCCTGTTGTTACCTGTCTTTCACCAATACATATATGTACTGTCTGAGTGTAGGTACCTGAAAACAATTTATGCAAGTTAATCTTACGAATAGCTTTATATAGGTCAATTTCAAACTCACGGAACCTAAAATATTCTTTCAAACAGAAATTTAGGCCCTTAGATAATACAGAGAGGCATTCATCAGAGAGCATAAAGTTAGCCAAATTGACAACAGAAATATAGTTATTATCAAGACCAGGTGTATTGGAATTTATGGTGTCATTTGGAGCGAAATCTCCTACCTTCTCAAGGAGACCTGCTTCCACTTTATTCATTAATTCATTATATATTATGCTCTGTGTGAGATATGGAAACAGCCGACTGCACTATAATGGAAGGTGATCACACATTCATTAATATCTCTCCACTCCCTGCTCCCCATTGATATAACATAAATGTATACAGTGGGAAAACCGTATTAGTATATTTCATATCTACACTGCTGTCAGGGGCTGCAGAGTGTGCCCCCAAGGGACACATGTGGCCACTGGACCACCATTTTGGTGGCACTGCTGTAGATGTTGACTGGAAACCGAATGGATAAACTATGGAATAGTAATTACCCCCTACCATGAGGACCCCAGGTAAGGAACTACCCATATTCTGTTACTATTATGAATAAGCATGCAGAAGTTATAATTCCTTCTCTCAATTGATATGGAAAAATGTATTACTTATTAAGACATGAACACCATTATTTGGGTTTCCTTTTTACAGTATAAAGAACCCTAATTAAGCTTTACCCATCCACATGATGTAATGTTGTCATCTGCCATACGCTTCCTCTAAGTCCCCATGATCCCTTATGATCATTGTGCATATACAGTTATGGGCGTAATTCTTTTTAATGGGACTTATATAGATGGATAGAGAATTCATATTTCAGCTGTTTTCTGGGCAGTGAAAGTATTTTGCATTGCATTAAAAAAGAGGTATAGTCTTTATTGAAGGGCTTCAAAAATACATTTATGTAAATCTATCAAGATTTTTGTTATCCCTTGGATAACCTTGAGCCGCGTTGTGATCACATTTGTGAATATGTTTAAATGGAATATGTTTAATTGCCGTAAATTACAAAGTATAAATTCAGCTACATTCACATTGTCATCTGTTAAATGCTGCATTTACATATATGATTTAATGACAATATCTCTAGTTAAGCATCAGATATCATCTAATATGCAATTGCAACTTAGAAAATTAAAATTGAAAAGTAGTTTTGATCAACTAAAGTTGGTCCGGGGTCAATAAGGGTACATTTCACATTTGACCTTGTCAATATATTATTAAATAGGGTCAGCTTACAGTAGCGTTAGATTATTACTTTAACAAAGGACTGTGACTTAGAGCTGTATTCATTTAATTTGTTTTTCAGGCTTTACAGAAATCAACACTACACTGACTTCAACTCGCTAGAATACAATTATTATGTATCTAAACATGTAGCCTACACATAGGAATATATTGACAACCTCTCCAAAATCAAAGTGTCTCATTTGGCACTTGTGATCTATATTTTCCTTTCGACTGACTACATGCTATATGAAATTTATCTGGAATACTTATATGAAATTTATCTGGAATGCCTTCAATGTTGACCTAATAATTGCCAGGAATAGTATTAAAAATGGTTGACAATATTGTCTTTGGTGTAATCTTATGCCTGATAATATAAAATCACCATAATGATGGGAATTAACATGGACTAATAATATTAAAGTACTCCTGTTAGTAGAAGTGATTTTTTGTTATTATCTGTGATCCTTTTTGATCGTGACATGGATGTAGACTGGAAACCATAGTGAAGATAAAAATGGCACAACTGTCACGTTGCTGGTGACGCCTCTTCATACAAGGACAGGAGATGACAATTTTTATTCCACCTCCTCCACCACATTCCCTTATTTTTGGGGAAATAAGAGAGGTGTAACATTTGTGACATTTTGGATTCACACTACCAGTAGGTAATGTAGATGCAGTCAGTTTGCGCTGGGGTTCCCTTCTTAACATGGACATAAGCAGACGTATTGTATACCCGTGGATCTGGCATAATCGAACATTATTCTATTCATGTCAATTCTGGCCTGTTTATCTTGAATATATACTTTTAGGAGAAAATGCAAAGTATTTCTGATATGTTTTTATGCCAGGTATGTACAGTCTTATCATTCCACACGATACATAGAAGTCATCGAATGAAGCCATACTTATAAATGTATCACAGCAATGCTTCAGAACGACTTTGACTGAATCTTCTTTTGGCAGCACTCTTGGGTCTGTCCTCAGCAAGTATATGAAGATCCAGCTTTCGAATATCAGTCAAGCAGCAATAAGTCTATATTGTGCCCCTCTGTGTGCTGGTAACTCTGAGCCAAATTATTCTCTTTTGTAAGCATGCTTCCTGGACGTATGCTGAACAATTTGCCTCTCTGCAAGGCATCCCGCCAGTCTAGTGTCTACTCCCAAGTCTCCTCTGTTGAGCTGTGATACAAAGCTTGCCGGCTGCAGATAATCTGTAATTATCTCAGTGTGCTTAATGTGTTTATCAAACAAGTGCCTCTGCGAAATCTTCCCCTAGTGACTCGCCATTGTGAGCAAACCCAAAAATGACCCGTAACACTTACAACAAACTTTTACGTTTTCAATGTTTTCTAGTAGCCATTTGTGATCTAATTTTCTACCCTACTGTACAAGAGTCTGAGATGACACGACCCTGTGACATTAGTGAGCATCGAGATATTGCCGATGCTCCTTATATGATATATGAGAGGCGATTTAGAAGCTCTGGTAATCTGACATAATATCTGTGTTATCATTAGCTTTGTAATTTTTAGTGCCATACATAAAAAGTCAGGCATGACTGCGGTTTAAAGAAAACCGTGATGTCAATAAAATATTAGATGAGGTTAATTAAAATGTTACTGTGCCATTTTTATCATTTTTAATTTTGCTTTCTTTGATCACTCTATTCAGATCATAATTCTATTTTTCATAGCAAACATTGTTTGGTCAGAATTTCATGGCCAGCTAGAACATTTCTATTAGGGCGCCACCACTCTTATTATTAAAGTGGAATCCATCATTTTTCCAGAAGCCCAGTACCATCATAACATGAGTAAGTTGACTTCCCCATACTAAAATAATCTTACTTTGTCCTGTCTTAGTATGTATTTAGCTTCCCTTTCTCCCATGTGTGCGCCTTCTTCATAGAGCAGAATAGGTGGTCCTACTTCTAATACCATGTGACTGCTGTAAAACTACATTTCCCAGCAGCACACTCCATCTCCTCCATGCTACAAGGACCTCCCCCTCCTCGTGCACTTCTGACTTTCCACTCTCCTAAGACTACCTCTGTAGTGAATAGAATATATGTAATAAAAGTAAATAATTTCTGCCACAGCCATAATGCCGCGTATGATCAATGTAAAGGCATATAATTTTTTTTTAACATAAATATAGTCTCTGAATCTATTTGTAAAATGTGTATCGTGTCTGCCGCTTCTGCCATTTCTCTCTGCTCCCCGCACCTCCACACCAAGCGCCTTCTATGTAAACTGTATCACCAAGACGTTTTGACTATTGTCTCTTTATTTACATGTATGAGAATCATGTGTAGTAAGGGTCCTCTTAGACGGTCCGACATTGGTCATATAAACGAGTGCCGATCAACGAGACAATGCATGGGGACGAGCGATCGTTACTACGATCGTTCATCCCCATATTTTTCCATCATGTCGACAGCACAGAGAGATGTGCTACCAACTACGATAATATTTTATGGTGCATAAAAGATATGATCAACCGAGAGTTTGCTCATTCATTGGCTGATCGTTCCCTTGTTTACACGGGGCAGCGATTGGTAACGTGCGTTCATATGAACGCTCGTTTGCCCTGATAACTGATCCGTGTAAAAGGGCCTTAACAGTTGCAGCAGGAGGACCTTGCTCCCCCTGCTCTTGTGTTTTATAAACATTGAAAGGAGTGCAGCAGAAGGAATGTTAGCTCGCAACAATGGCTCCCGCTCCTGCTCTTGTGCTTTGTAACATGTGAGTGTCTACTCTATGGTTTTAGATCAAAGGAGCAGGTGGAGCCGTCACTAAGAGCCGCTGACAGACCCTTCTGCTGCAACTGTCACATGATTCTAATACATGTATACAAAGAGACTATGATCAAAATGTCTTGGCGATACACTTCCCTTCCAGCCAAGCAGCGCTTAGTGGAAGCAGAGGATAGCTGAAAAGCAGGGAGACCATATAGTTGTTCTGTGCATCTTCACCTATAGTGAAGACAGGCAAGTGGTTTCCCAGCACATCTGAGAGATGGAGATACCATAGGAAGCTGAAGAGAAGTTACTGTGAATGCTTGACCGCCGAGTAAAGAACTACTGGAGGACATCTCAAGTAAAGACTGAAGGAAAATAAAGAGGTACCATGGAGTATTTGTGCAGGGGAAGAAGTCAGTATTACTGCATATCAGGGAAATAAAAGTTTGGGCTAAGTATAGTGATGTGATCTAGGGAATACACCTTTAACTGCTTTCCAAGGGAAGGCAGAAAATTAGGGAAGGCAGTTATTACCATTAACAATCTCCAATCATACCTGGGGAGCACCATGATGGTCCCCGACAGACCTCCATTACAACTGTCCTCAAAGACATTGATGCTGTTAGGCCAGGCTGCCTAACAGTAATAACACAACCCACACCTGTACTACCAGAGTCCAAGAACAGGGCGGGCGGGTGCTGTTCCTGGTCCGGTTAACGGCACCAAAAAGGATGAAGCAGGGGCCTCAGCCCCCTATATAAGGTACTTTGACAAAGTGCTAGCCTAGCCCCCTTACTGCTAACCTCTTCCTGAACCCAGCCTTCTGATACTCCCCCCACCTCATTAACCCCTTACATGGCTACCTCTTTAAACCCTGTCATGGCAGGCCTCCACTACAGGCGCTGCCTAACACTATGGTATTTGCCTTGAATTTAATAACAACACAAAGCTCGCTGCAGTTTTGTTCGTCAGCAAGGTGACTTGGTAGTAAACATTGCTATTCTGACTTTGAATCCAACTAAGACATCTGCGCACAGTTTGTGTGGTTTTCTTGGGCTAGTGTAGATTTTCTCTAGGTATCCCAATTTTCTCTGCCACATGAAAAACATACTAAAGGGACTATTGGCGTCCTATACAGTTTTCTTTAGTCTGTGTCTGAGAAAGGGAAATTACATTGTGAGTCCTGCTGGGGACAAGCGCTGTTGCAAGTGATTATAATCTGTGTAGCACTTCAAAATATAATAGCAAAAAGTGTCCCACTGCCTAGGCATTATCAGAAGCTGGCACAGTGCCATCAATTCAGCTACATCTGGCAAAGTCTGCTGTGTGGATGTAGCCTTTATAGGACTAACTAGATATCTGTCATTTCATGTTTTTTAGAATGTTATATCTCACGCATTATTTGTGCAGTATATTTGACCATACAAGTATGCTATGTACAGCATGTTACTGCAGGTAGGCTATATTCAGATACCAATGTTATGGCTCCATGTGATAGTATATGTTTAGTGCCAAAATTACAATAGATCCCATTATGGGAAAGCAGGAAATTGTTTCCCTGTATCCACTTGACAAAATCTTTTGCTGTTGGCACTAAATATACACTGTTCAGACATAACTTTAAGGCTATGTTCACACAGGGCAGATAAGCTGCGTAAAAGCACACAGCCTATCTGCCCTGGACGCCAAATTGCGGTACAGTTTTTCGGCTGGAATGTTCGCTGCGTAGCCGTACCCATAGCCATGGCGATATGTTCCTCGGACGTCCTGCAGCCCGGCGTCCTGGGATGACATTTCATACCATGTGACCGCTGCAGCCTGTGATTGGCTGCAACGGTCACAAGGGATGAAGCGTCATTCCTGGAGGCCGGGCTGGATGCAGCAGCATAAAGTTCTGGGTAAGTACATTTTTTCTTTCCCGAGTTGCGATTTTTTCGGTGGAATCGCAGCTTTAACGCAGCAAAAATTGCAACATCTGCTATTTGTGGCGGGTTTTACCTCCCCATTGAATTCAATGGGGAAAACTCGCAAAATAAAAGCAGTGATTCCGCAGCATAAATTGACATGCAGCGGATTAAAATAATGCACCGAATGTCAATTCATGAAAAATTGTGTGGATGAGATTTGTGCAAATCTCATCCACTCTGCTGCTATAGTAATACGCTGTGGATTTTCCACAATGAAATGTGTTGCGGAAAATCCATAGTATTCACACTACGTGTGAACCCGGCCTAAAACCACCTTCCTAATATTGTGAAGGTCCCTCTTGTGCCACTAATAAGGCTCTGACATGTCAAGACATAAACTCCACAAGACCTCTGAAGGTGTCGTGGGGTGTTTGGCACCAAAATGTAAGGCCTTATTCACACGAACGTGTGTGTTTTGCGCACGCAAAAAACACTGCGTTTTTTGCGCGTTGCAGTTCCATGTGTCATCAGTGTTTGCTGCGTGGCTGCGTGATTATGACACGCGGTTTTGAAAAGAAATGAAGGAAGTGCTTTTATTTTTTCCTTCATTTCTTTATCTACTGTTGCGCGAATTACGTGCGACACACGGAAGTGCTTCCGTGTGCTGCGCGTGATTTTCACGCACCCATTGACTTCAATGAATGTGTGATGCGTGAAAAACGGCCAAGTATAGGACATGTCGTGAGTTTTTTATGCAGCGGACATACGCTGCTTGAAAATCACGGACTGTCTGAACGGCCCCATTTACTAACATAGGTAGGTACGACACGTGTGATTTTCACGCGCGTATCTCGGACGTGAAACACGTTTGTGTGAATAAGGCCTAAGTAGTACATCCTTTAGGTCCGGTAAGTTGTGAGGTGGGGCCTACTTGGATCTGACTTGTTTTTCCAGCACATCCCACAGATGCTCTGGTTGACATCCGGGGAAATTGTGAGGCCAAGACAACACATTGAACTATTTGTCATCTTCCACAAAGCATTGCTGAATGATGTTTGCAGTGCATCGGGGCACATTATCCTGCAATAACTGAATTCCAGCGTGGTACTATAATAAGATGTAGTGTTGTCACGATACCAGAATTTGGACTTAGATACTGATACTTTGTGTAGAATTGCGATTTTCGATACCAAAACGATACTTTGCCAACAGTAATAATAAAAAATAAGTTCTTCCATTTTTTGATGTGAGGCATGAGGTGTGATGAATTTTGAATGTGACTCACATTAATAGCAATTAACCCCATCATGTTTCTGAGTCATAATTAACAACATTGGGTTAATGTGTAAGGTACATGATGTGGTTAATTACTATTAATGTGAGGCACATGGAGGTTAAATTGTGCCTTACATTAATAAGTGAAAGAAAGAAGTTTTTTGTTTTTTTTATAGCGTACACATCATAAATGATGCAAAAGGTTTGTTGTGCAGGTTATTACGGCCGCATCAATACCGAATATGTGTATATTTTATGTATTGAGACCTATTTTAATTTTTATTGTAAAAAATGTGTAAAAAAGTGTATTTTTTTAATTAACATGACTTTATTTATACTTTTTTTTATTTTTAATAATGTACTGGCATATATCTACATGCCAGTACATTAGCCTGTGTACGGATAGTACACAGGCAGTTGTTAGGACATAACAAAGTATGCCCTAACTACAGGAAATATAGTCAGACAGCCCTGGGGTCCTTCAATGGACCCTGGGCTGTCTGCACATGTATGGTATGTCCCTCAATCGCATCACAGGGAACTGTCACGGGGATTTCCTGTGACGCGATCTAAGAGGCATCCGCCCTTCTCATTTTCCCCTTGAATGCTGCGGTCAGCTTTAATTGCAGCATTCAGTGGAATAGCGGCGGAGAAGAGAGGTTTCTCTGATCTCCGCTGTTAGAGCTGGGCTGCGGCTGTGTAATACAGCATTGCCCCGCTCCTGACAACAAGTGCGCGCGTGGTCAGCATATGGTGATGCGGCCGGCGCTGCAATAATGAGCAGTGGTGCAGGCACTGAAGGCACAACATGGGGGTGTTTTATAGTGCACCCGCCATGTTCTGTCTTCATTGCCGGTGCTCATTAGTGCAGCGCTGGCCACATCACATCACGCTGGCCGTGCACGCTTGCCAGGCCTCAGGAGCGGGGCAATGACTGTATCCCACAGGCGCAGCCCCGCTGTCACGACATTCATGTGTTACAATGCTAAGGAGTGTGGCCGCACAGCTTAGTATAGAAATACATGAAATAACGGTATCGAACCGTTTGAGGGTGCACGGTATCGAAACAGTATTGAAGTATCGATGCATCGTGCATCCCTAATAGGATGGCACCATTGCAACAAGTCAGTACGTGAAATTTCTTCCCTTCTAGATATTCCACAATCAACTGTGAGTGGTATTATTTCAAAGTGGAAGCGTTTAGGAACCACAGCAACTCAGCCACAATGCGCCAGACCACGTAAAGTTACAGATCATGGTCGTCGAGTGCTGAGGCACATAGTGCAGTACAGTAGATCTTCTGTGGAATCAGACTAGATGGACTAGCCTTCATTCCCCTTGCACATCAATGAGCCTTGGGGATCCATGACCCTGTCGCCAATTCACTGGTTGACCTTCCATTGGCCATTTTGGTAGGTACTCACCACTGAATACAGTGAACACCCCACAAAACCTGCCATTTTGGAGATACTATGAACATTAAAGTTGCTCAGATCCTTACTCTTGCCCATTTTTTCTGCTTGCAACACATCGACTTCTAGAACTGACTGTTCACTTGCTGGTTAATATATCCTACCCCTTGACAGGTGCCATTGTAACGATATAACTCATGTTATTCACCTCACCTGTCAATTGTTTTAATGTTATGGCTAATCGGTGTATGGATCATAGACAGAACCGGTACATGGCTGTCTGAAAAATGCTTTCACCTAAATTCAGCAAAGAATACAAGTGTGGCATGTGTCATTACGGAACAAAAACAGGAATTACGTTCTTCCAATTGAAAGTAGAGTCTATTTAATTTTTTTTATGTTTTTATGTTTTGACATGATATTTTTATAATATTAGTTTCCTTTTTCAACATACAGGCCTGAAATAACTGGCTAGTGATACCACTAACAATAAAATACATGTGGGCTATAGTTTTAAGGTTTTTGCCCTGCTTCATTTGCAGTCATATTTCGGACGCGAGCTGGCGTGGTAATTCAGCATTTGTAGCAATTATTCACTTAGCTGAATTCTGATTAAATGGGAGTAAATTTGAAGGGCCTTGTACATCCATGGGAGATGCTTCTCATTCGCTCATTTTTTTTCTCTGTACGAGAATGTTGCTCGACATCACACACATGCTGTGTTACAAAATGCCTCTTATAATGGATCGAGCAGGTGCAGAACACAGGATTGCAACATTAACTTCTGCACTCTACTGTCTGTATTTTTGTAACATTATGGCTGTGATTGCAGTGTAATGAAAATGCAAGCTGATACACCCATAACAGTTTGCTGATTTGAAAAAAGAATATGTTCCATGTTTTTATGTATATTTGGACAACGGTTAAAAACTGAAAATTATACATAGGATATTAAATAAGCACATTTTATAAATAAAATGCACCATGGTCCGTAGTCCTCATTATGTCTGCCTGAATTTGTTAAATTACATATTCGAGAGAGGTTCAGAGAAAAGGCTATGGAAATGTTCTTGCTCGTACCACTGAACAGACTGTTTATTAAAGGTGTTCATCAAAGTAATGTACAAATTTAAAAAGGACATGTGAAATATCTAATATTACAGTATTACATTGTCAATTACATAGTTGGACAATAACACATACCTACTCACAGACCTACCCACTGTATAATTATTATGTGGGTGTTCCCACCCAAAAATGACAATGCTTGTGTGGTTAAAGATACACTCGGGGCAAAACTTATACACCGAGTATCCCGCTGCTGGGACTAGAAGAAATTCCTAAATTTCCCTCAATATCACCACAGGGAGGGAATATGAAGCATTACATAGTGTGGATCTAAATGAATGGGCTGTTAGTATGCTGGGTCCTCCAGAGCAGGAGACAATTATTCTTGTGCTCTCTGCTCTGGCGGAATCTTTCTCTGTTTCATCAGAATTCCTCAGAGGGGTTATCTGGGATGTGAACATTTATTATCAGGGGCTGGAAATTAAATGAATAAACCAAAAAAGCTATACTTACCTATCCTTGCCCCCAGTGATCCAGTGCTGAAGCTGCTGACGCAGCGGCGGCAGTCCCGTAGGTTGTTTGCATTCACGTAGCATGTGACTGCTGCAGCGAATCAGGGGACTCAGCGCAGCTCACTGGTGATGAATCATATTTCTGCCATAGTGCCAGAAATGCAATATATGACAGTTGAGCCCTCTGATTGGCTGAAGTGGTCATATGCTACGTGCATGTAAACAACCACCGGGAGTGCTGCCGGAGCGTCCGCTATGGATCGCCTGGGGCATGGATAGATAAGCATTGCTTTTTTGGTTTATTTATTTAATTTCCAGCCCTTAATGAAAAATGTTCACATTCCGGATAACCCCTTTAATAGCATATTTAAAAATGATTTTTTTTTTTTATGTGGAAAACCTCTTTAAAAGACACTTAGACCACATTCAGACTAGCATGGGACAACTTATCCGCTCGTCTGACTGAGCCCTTAGTCTACCTGCCTCACCCACAACTAATAATGTTAAACTCGATTTTTAGCTCTTTCTTCCAGTATGTCATGATTATTGGCCATAATTGTTGACCATAAATAGACAGAGGCAGGGGCCAGACTCCGTCCTTGACGTTTAGCGTTATAGTTATTAAATGGTCAATTATTCATGTAATTACATTAAAGGGAAGCATCCATTAGACCGAGGCACTTACATCATTATCAACTGCTTCAACACCGGGTCTAATAATTTTTACAAAGAAATTTAAAGACAGAATGTTTTTGTTTTTTCAACATAAATTCTTCTAATAGCGCCTACCCCTTGACCTGCCCATGGAAACAGAGTAACCATGTCTCCAACCATTGCCCTTTTCTTTCACTTTACATTATAGTTTTGAAGTATTAGAAATTACTAAAAAAGAGAGAGGTAGTGGGCCAGCAACATGCCATCATTTATCCATATCTTATATACATAAATTCGGAAACATACTGAACACTATTGTATGAATACAATGCTCAAGCTTACTATATTTTATCACAATCCTGATATGAATTTGAGATGTGGATATGTTCGGACAGAAATGTCAGCACACTTTTGGCTGGTACAAGATGATTGCAGTTGGATTGAAGAATAATGATAAAATTGAAGGTAATCTGGAATAAACAGGTAGCAGGCAAAAAATAGTACCATCAGTGTCTGACATCAGTGACAGGACTACATTTTCTTTCTTTCCTGTCATATACAACTTACTTGCAGTTTGTGACAAGGGCCGAAGAAGACGGCACAACATTTTTAGATCATTTCAAACATGGAATGTCCCCGCACTGATTTGTAAGGGTACACATTTCGGGTGCGTCCGCACATAGCATAAACATTGCGGAATTTCCGTCCAGAATTTCAGTGCGTAAATTCTTTAGCATATTATGGTACCAGCAGAGTGTTTAAGATTTGAACAAATCTAACCCACACACTGCGGAAAAATCGGAATAAAAGATGTGCACAAATTGAACTGCGGTGTGGATTCTAAACCATGATGTCAAGTTCTCTTGTGAAAACGGTGAAAAATTAACGCATGAAAACTTTACGGTGTTTACACTACGTGTGGAATTACCCTTAGAGTATGCTCCCACAGGCTGGATATGCTGCGGGATTTCCGACCAGATTTTTTTGTGCAAAAATTCTGCAGAGTTGTTCTAGTAGCAACAAAGTGGATGAGATTTTAGCAAATACGTTTATAAATTGACCTGCAGTGCGGATTATAAATCCCAGCATGTCAATTTATGCTACGGAAAGACTGCGCATTTGCTGCAGAGTTTCCCCATTGAGTTCAATGGAGTAGTAAAATTCCAATATTTGTTGATTTTTCCATGATGATAACATTTATATTTGCAACAAATTCCGCAGGTTCTAAAAAAATAATAAAAAACTTTACTCACCTCTCCTGGCGCTCCAATAGCAATGCATACCTGCTCTTCTGACTGCTCTGTGTACAGCCAGCTTCCTGTGATGACATTTCATTACATGCGACCCCTGCAGCCAGGACAGGTGAGTAATATTCCGCAACAGTTAATCTGGCTGAATATTCACA
Source organism: Rhinoderma darwinii (assembly GCF_050947455.1). Lineage (NCBI taxonomy): Eukaryota > Metazoa > Chordata > Amphibia > Anura > Rhinodermatidae > Rhinoderma > Rhinoderma darwinii. The sequence goes on from NC_134688.1 coordinate 229,752,531, forward strand.
CCAAATTAAAGCACCATTTGGACGGATTTCCTTGCAGGTTCTGGATTGGATATGCTGCAGACTTTTCTGCAGTATATCCGACCATTGGGAGCATACCCTTAAAAGACCAAATATCTTTCTCATATCTTTATAAGTCATGGTGGCCTTATGGCAGGATGAATAATATAATAATTAGTAATAGAACTGAAGGCTTAGCTTAAAGTTTCTTACGCCCCTCCCCCACAGTGCACAGTGCCTGCTCCCATCATCCAATTCACAATGACCGTACACTGTGTAGAATCAATATATAGTATTAGAATAAGGTATTTGCTTGTCAGATAAGTCTATCTAGTGTAATTACAGATCTTTATTGTTTCTCTACACTTCCCACTTTGTCCCGACTGACAAAGAATACAAAAACTTAAAGTTATGTCTGCTGTATTCATGGGGGCAGTTCTCCCCCCGCTCTCACCATCTTCTCCCTGCCCTTTAACCAACACTCCCCTCATGAACACAGAAGTCCACTGTAGTGAGCTACTATTACCTGCTTCGAAAAGAAGAGATAAATATTTGGGTAAATTAGATAACAAAACGAAAACTTTAGAATGTATCGTTCCAAAGGTGAATTTTTGCTTTGGGTATGAGGTCACACCCTCCGCCCCTAACTGACAGTTATCTCCTTTTACTGTTCATAGGCAGAAAGCTGTCAATCAGCGCCGGGTGGTAGAGGGAGCCGTGGTTCATAAATACTGAGGGCTACACAGCGCGCGCTCATCATTTTTATGAAAACGACAGAGAGAAACCTAATAAGTGACCCAGCATGGGAATCAGGGTCTCTACTTTATGCAGCCCTCAGATAGGATTCCCTTTAAATTGTGGCGGTAAACAAAGTAAAGACAACCTAACCAAAAACCTCGCACCATAGAAATGGCATGTAGTGAGGTCCCCTATAGCAATAGAACCTAACAACGAACCAGATGGGACATATCCCTTAAGAAAATATTGTACTCAATATAAAAAGCACAAAAAATATCTTTATTAAATATAATGACAAAATAACACAGTAATAGAAAAAGAGAGATAATACAGCATATACGGAGACATATACAGCAGGGTCAGATAGAAAAGACCATGACCAACAGAATCAACCATATACTAATGATCACTCACACGCTCAAATAATATCCAATAATAACACAAGCCCAGGGGTGTGTAATATAAATCCCACATGTAGCAAATAGAAATGAGAAGGTGGCCTGTACAATATCAGAACCTATACAAAAAGGGGAGGGCAGGATAACATGTGGCAGCATGCATATAATGATAATACGTCAGAGCCAGCACAAAAAGGGTGCAGCTAAATCGATATGTATACAATAATACGTATAAAGACAGCGCAGTATAACTCAATAGATATATGTATACTGCTAGATAGAAGTCAGCACAAGAAAAGAGTGTAGCTATTGACGTATATCAAGAGATAGTGTAGCTCAGATAGCTATAGAAAAATGCAGCTGCCATAGTTAGACAATATAGCCCAAAAGTCAGTATAGGTTTAGCAAAAGCACATACACATACCCTGAGACATGTTGAAAGAGCGTGGAGGATCAGAAGATCTGGGTGAACAAGCGCCTCGACGCGCGTTTCGCCCGATAGACCGGCTTCGTCAAAGTAAGACAGATTTTGTTCAAGGTTGGTTTTCAGCAGCCTGGTTATATACTGTAATTTATATACTCAGCTCTGCCATTGTATTGTTGATCCTCAGCCATAAAAGACATTATAATTCTAATATTAGCATGAAATAGTATATAGTGTGTGTATAGATGTCAATGGCTACAATACAAGGAGGCATTTTGGAATTCATTTCACATTTACTATGTATTGGGACTGTATAAAATAGTGATATTTCTCCGTTTTTTCAAGTGCTGTGAACAGCTTAAAGGGGTAATCTGCGAAGTGAAGTTTTTTTCTTAGTGGCAGCAAATTAAATAAATATACAAAAAAGCAATACTTACCTATCCTTGCCCCGGCGATCTAGCGCAGCGGCCATGTTGTATTTCTTGCATTATGCCAGAAATACGATTCTTCACCACAGAGCCACGCTGATCCTTCTGATTGGCTGCAGCAGTTACATGCTACTTGCAAGTAAACAACCACCAGGAGTGCCGCCGGATTTTTGCAGCCCCTAAGAAAAAAAATTCACTTCCCGGATAACCCCTTTAAAGAGGTTCTCCACTACTGCTGTGAACTAAAATAAACCATCAGGTCTCCAATGAATATGTCTTAGTAGACATGTCTGTCTTCCACATCACCACCATTCTCTCTCTGTAGACATAGCCAATGGAGGCTCAATAGTTTATTCCTTCTGCGCAGCCTGAAGTTGCAATTTTGGTGCGCTTAATGATCTTAAAAAATATATTCAGTTTTAGCACAGAAATATCCATTTAAAGTATGCCTTCAATATAAATAAAACTTAACATACAATTAGCTTGTCTTTTCATGTAAAAGCTATTGCTGGTACATGCATTATTTTCATTCCCTATTTCCACCCTCCCCCATCTTTTTTGGGTAGGATTAAATATCCATTTTCTCCTGTTTTTATCTGATCCTTCTCACGTCTTGTTTTAGAAAACCTGATGTGACCAGGAGTTAGATCTGTACAAGTATTGTCATGTGATATAATGACTACCTGTATGTGTTATAAGAAAGGTTAGCACAATAGGTGCCCCTTGTATCTTCTGCTCCTTGGAAATTACATTTTCCGTTTACTTTATAGTCGGATGTCCACGGACAAATCATTGATGTCTGTATTTATATTTTATTTCTTGTATCCACCTCAATAGATTATTTGTCATATTTGGAAGGAATTAGCTTTTAGATAAGAAACCTGTCAGCCTTTGTGTAGTCTCTAATCGTAGAAAAATATACAATTTAAAGGTCAGAATTTACATCTGATAAAAAATTCTTAATTCAAAACTCATGAGCTTTCGGTGTGACAAGGTAGAACAATGCGTCTAATTCGCTCTGGCCTTGATACTTGACTTTCATAGCCGAGGAGCTGAGTGAGACTTAGAACTCACAGTACTACTTAATGGCGTTTTATGAATATGTAAAACCTAAATTACTCAATTACTAGCAGTGAGGAGTAAAAATGACAGTCCGGAATGTGTGGATAATCTGTTCTATGTAATAATTGCCATATAAACACTCTTTCTAGGAAACACTGTACACTTACTGTACATGGTGTATGATCTGTATCATGTAACAAGTGATTGAAGATAAATGTGGTACAGTAGGCATAGTCGCTTGTTATGGACAGATTTGCCCCCTTGCTTCTAGTATTGTTTTCTGGTGGATAGGTGGGATAGGCCAAAAGTCAAGCTTTCCAAATTTCTACTCTTCTGCAGAATGACTTGATGTGTTCATCTGGGCCTATAGTGTAGGGTGTTGAATAATGGGTAATTATAAGGAACATCTACTTTTGCAGAGATTCAGTGAGCTATGTATAGTATGATAGGAAGCGAGACATGGATACACTGGGCTCCATTACTTGGCCCTAGTCTAGCTCGCTTGGCTCACATAGTATTCATTCTGACTTAAAGGGTTATTCCCATCTACATAAATCTAGCTATTCAGCTCACCCTTCTAAAGATATTAATTTTTGTAATTACCTTCCTATATCCCAGCGATATCATTTTCTGGATATTCTTTCTTCAAGTCGCTGTCAGTCCCTCTTTCTTTGTAGCTCGTTGTCTAGGAATCCGGCCACCACTATTTACCATTAGCGGTGGCCGCGCTTGCGCAATGATATCCTCTTCGTCCTTAGGATAGGATGTCAATTCTCTCATGAACACGCATATCGGCGCATTAGATGCCGGGCCGGCCACCATTCAGACACATCAGTGGTCGGCTCCAGGTACAAGTAGCAGTAAGAAGGAAAGTGACGGGACCATTCAGATCTTCGTGGGAACGTGTAAGTTGAGTTTTGTTTTTATTATTTTTATGGTTCGCTGGGTGCTGATGCCGGACGGGTGCTGCGACTACACTACATGTGGGGGGTGAGTGTTGCAACGAGATGGGGGATGCAGCTTAGCGCGAGGGGGGAAGCAGCTTTCCGCAAGGGGGAGAAGTGGCTTTCCGCAAGGGGGGAAGAATGTTACAGAGAAGGGTGCCGCAATTCACGGTGTCTTCGTCTCAAGCGGGCTTACCATGCCTGATTGAGACGAACATTCTCCCGATGCTGCTAGAACTAGAACAACGTCGGGAGCGCGCACACTGCAGAGCGGCTTGATTGACATTGAGCCGCTCCGCCCCTTTTTATAAAAGAACCAGCACTAGCTGAGTTATCATGTTTAAAAAAAATGTCGTTAGGGAATGAATTTTTTTAATTTTTTAACAGCAATTGATTTCTAATTTAATTTCAACTTAGAATGTATAAATTATTTTTTTTTTACTCAACTTGGGAATAACCCTTTAAGTAGAAAAAATTATATTCAATCTTACCGCACTCCCCAGGCATGTGTTTGCAAGGTAACGAATTAGAAAGATATACAAGACCGATCTGACACTCCCGAATAAAATCTTAATTTATTTTACTAATTAATTACAGTGACTGGATTAAAAACACTATCTTTATTAGTGCTTTCTATTTTTATTGTAGCTATGGATATTATTTTGAAGTCAGTTGGACAGAGCCCCTGCTAAGAATTGTACATATATTGTTGGCTTTGGGTGCTGTCTATTTTCCTTTTTTGGTACAGTGTATCTTGGATGATGCACTTTACCGCTTGTAACATGTTGCTATATGTTTTATTGAATTAGCTAAATAAATGAAAATTGTATTCAGGAGTCCGGGATCGGTTATGTATATCTTTCTACAGTAGTTCTGACTAAAGTGCTTGCTGACACTATCTATTTAAATTGAAGCAGTTTTCTATGGTCCAGTAGAACCAATGGGGTGAACAACCAATAATTAAAGGCAGGAAAAACCCAGGAAAATATTTTACCTCCACCCCCCTTGTTCCAGGTTCCGCACAATACATTCCATTTGGAGTTTACCTATTAAATATTGGGCTGTGTAATACATAAGAATGCACACGGTTTATACAGCGCTATACAGGCCAGGGGGCTTCTCAATAAATGATCTGGACAAGTTGTGAAAATATATGACATATTTAGCTGAGCATCCTGAGCGTCTTAGATGAGTTTGGATGAGTTTGTAGATCTATATGTGGCATGGAGGCAGACTTCTACAGTTATGAGTATAAATTAAAGCTGATAAATATGGCTATGCAGGCTCAGTATGTATACAATAGGGTGTACGTAATGCTACTTGTCTTTTGTAGGACTACACCGCCGTTCCTCCTTTATTACTGAAAAGACAAGTTATGTAGATTTTTTTAATGTTTTTCCTGCAGTAACTAAGCCTCCTGCTAAGAGCAATCATAACTGCATTGTGAAGCGCAGCGACCCCTGTAACGCTCGCATTGCTAGAGTTAAGCAAACTTGATTAAAAGTAAAATGTCTGAGGTGTAATCAGAGCTTCATTCCAGTTAAATCCGAAAATGTTTCTAAGAAGCCCAAAATGTGTTAAAAGATGACAAATAGGCGCTCCAAGTCTTAAGAATTAAAATGAGCATCTACATTTTACTGAATAGTATAATACTGTACATGAATGATAGAGCAAGATAGCCGGCATGTACAAAAACATCATTTATTCACCAGCGACCATCATAACGCTGCATGCTTCAGTGTTATGTTGTATGGATTAGACACTTATGATATGAAGTAAATGCATGATGACATATTGTCACACAAATCGACTTGTATTTAGCCAAGTGGGAGGAGCATTGAGGACCTGTCAATCTATAATTCCCTTTAATTTCAGCCTATGGTCACTCAGCATCAAAACGTATTTCCATAATTTCTATTAATTGATTGATTGCTATTTAACATGCATTTCTGTTTGGTTCCCTGCACACACGGCAGATTCTGTTGCAGATTTTGTGCTTGCTTGAGAAACAACCCATTCAGATCGATGGAACTGATTTTCAGTCGAATAAATTTCTGCAACAAAATGTGTAGTGTGTGCAAGGGGCCATTGTCATTCTCTGTTTACACCCTTTTTTTGAAATTGCCAAAAATATTGGCATAGAACAATCTGTAACCAAATATAAAGAGCGGGCTGGGTGTATTTATCTTTTGGGCGGACAGTGACCTATCCATATGTGTCACATAGTTGATAAGGTTGAAAAAAAGAATATAATCCTACCGTGTTAATCCAGAGGAAGGCAAAGCCATGGGGGAGGTTGATGCCAATTGCATGGAACATGGAAATCAGAATAAATCCCTGGATCAACGTCCCATCTTCAGAATCTAGTACATATAACTTGTAATATTTAATTTTTCAAGAAAGATTCAAGAAGGGCCTTTATGCCTGTCAAACCGTAACGCAGGTGTCCTAAGGCGAGATCAGGGAGGACAGAAATCTCCCGTGGAGCCGAAGGGTAAATGATCGACCACCACAACATCCTGTGGCAGAGAGTGCCATAGTCTCACTGCTCTCACAGTAAAGAATCCCCGTCTATGATGATGGTGAAACCTTTTTTTCCTCTAGACGTAGAGGATGCCCCCTTGTCCTTGTTACAGGCCTAGGTGTAATAAGATCATTAGTAAGATCTTTGTACTGTCTTGTTATATATTTGTACATTGTAATTAGATCGCCCTTAAGCTGTCTTTTTTCTAAACTGAATAACCACAAGTTTGATAACCTTTCTCGGTACTGCCCATTCCCTTAATTACCTTGGTCGCCCACCTTTACACCCGCTCTAGTTCAGCCATGTCCTTCTCACACACAGGTGCCCAAAATTGTATACAATATTCCATATGTGGTCTGACTAGTGATTTGTATAGAGGCAAATGTGTGTGGTGCAGGACTGCAAATGATAGGTACAATAAAATGATGTGAATAGGGAAGGCAAGAACAAAGCAACAAATAAATAATGGATGCCCAGCAGAACTGAATAGTTTCTTATAGGTCCTATGATTAATAGTGAGAGATTGTGATGTGAATTTCGACTCTACATTTCATTTAATCATTTTAGTGGATCAATGAAACTTGACCCATATATCATTGTTCGTGTTACCTGACCTTTGAGTCTTACTTAGAAATGAGCTACTATGTAACTATATCAACGATTCCTTATTCCTCTATGAGCAATGTATAATATTCAATAGTCAAGGTGCGGCTGAAAAGGCGTCAATATGGCTTCTTGTACTGCGCACTTTGGCTGAATATGTATTTTTCTCCAGTGAAGCAAAAAAAAAAAAGGTTGAAGGAAATTTTAATATGAAGAAGAAAAATATGTTCTGTTAAAAAAGGTGTCATTTAAATTATGCTGCCCATGCTTGTGTGAGAACCTCTAGGATATTATCTGAAAGCTATACCAAATTATCTCTATTATTATTCCGAACTGGCTGCAGTTTATCCTATATAATGTTAAGTAACTTTAACCACTCTACTAATAGCTGCGAGCGTCTTCTCTACTTTGCAGCACCTTTGAATTTTAATTGAGAAATTATAGCGCTATGGTAGTTTTAACACGTGCTTTATATCCCATTTGCTATCTGTGAGGAATCTCACTTCTTCTTCCAATATCTCTCCTTCCTTTGCTTTTAATGCCTTTTTTCTGCCTATCTTTTTTTCCCCTTGCATGCGCTTCTTCTCACGCAGTAGAACTTTGCTTTCTTGTATCCATCTGCTTCCCCCTAATCTTACACAGTCCATTTCTTGAATTTAATGAATCCCACTGAAAATCCTCTTTCTGCATCTTCAAAGAGAGCAATTAAAAATTACAAGCTCATGTTCAAATTGGTTAGAAATTCAGAATTGTTTGTTTGCCAGAGAGAAAATCTCGGGAGCCTCAATGTTTAATGGAAAATGTTAGAATTTGTTTATCGCACATCTTGTCATCCGCACCATTGACCTATTACTTATATGTGTGAAGTTTGCACTACCCAGCACAAAATAGAATGAAATAATATATGTATTTCAAACCGATACTGAAGTATTCATTAGTCCTCTACAGTCAAATATCTGAAGGATGTCCTTAAGGGTTGGACCAATGGACAAAGGCGCATTCACACCTTAGAGGAAGGCAATGTAAGGGCTGAGTCGTTGCTGCAATGTGTACTTCAGGCCTTGTCCAGCATAGAGGGAGCTCATGTATCATAAAGGAAGATAGAAAAAGAAATGGCGACAGCACACTGCGACACTAATGCCACCTAAGCCACTAAATATAAATAAATATGCATTACTGCTAAATCTACTTACAAATAGGGAGGTTCTTAGCGCATATTTTTATCAAGTGTTTGCCCACCTGTCCCGACAAGACGACCTCTAAGGTGGGGACCTACTCTGCACATACACCCAGAACTGGGACTAAGCCTACATATATATGAAAAAATGGGAGGAATCCTCCAGCTCACCTTGATGCAGGTTCACACTGCTTGTAGCGCTCGGGTCCTCGTGTCTGCACACGGCATGGATAAGGAAGAGAGAGCAAGGATTGGATCCTGCGCTGGATCCAATCCTTGCTCTCTCTTCCTACATATATATCTGGGGATGGTAGGAACCAGCACTAAACTAATTAAAATCACCCAGGGCAGAATGGGAGCAGTTTGAACAGCACATTCCAACAAAATGATACAAAACGTGTATTCAGGTGTGAGAACATCTGTGACTGCAAATATACAGCAGACAAAGAAATGACGACAGCACACTGTGAACACTAATGCCACCTAAGCCACTAAATATAAATAAATATGTATTACTGCTAAATCTACTTACAAATAGTTCTGGGTGTATGTGCAGAGTAGGTCCCCACCTTACAGAGGTCGCCTTGTCGTGGCAGGTGGGCAAACACTTTTTGATCAAAAATGTGCACTAAGAACCTCTCTATTATAAGTAGATTTAGCTTTAGTGCATATTTATTTATATTTAGTGGCTTAGGTGGCATTAGTGTTCACAGTGTGCTGTCGCCATTTCTTTTTCTGCTGTATATTTGCAGTCACAGGTGTTCTCTTTTGTTGTGTTTATGTGATTCATATATAAAGGGAGATAGGCGTAGCTATAGGGGAACAGAGGTAGCAGTCATACCCATGCCCCGTGCCTAAGGGGGACCAAAGGCTCTCCTGACACATAAAAATAAACCAGTATTATAAATGGCAAATGGAGGGGCCCGGTTGGATTGTGTCCAAGGAAGTCATGCCTATGAAGGTAGAAAAATATTTTTTACAAGTAAATTAGAAAGTTACTTGATTTGTATTAATATGGTCAATTATGGCCAATGGTAAAAATGTCATTATGGTCTCCCATTGCTTCTTGACATCGCAGCCAATCTCTAGTTACAGACTTGACATCACTAGGGCACAGAATTTTAAAGATATTATAAGGTATGTTTATTATAATGTGTATTTTTTTAACATAATCAGCGTGGTAGAGAAAATAGTTAGGGTTTTAAAAGCCGTTTATACAGCCACACAAGCTAGACTTTGAGGACTGTTCATTCCCTATGCCACTGGCGTCTACTTATGTTGGAGGAGCATTTGGGCCTTGTCAATAACCAGGGCTCAGGTTTGAATGCTACCTCTGCACCCCCTAGAGCTATGCCCCTGCACTTGCGTCACCATGAGCCTTCTTGGTTATACTGATTTGTTGAAAGCCCAGAAATAGGCATGACCTGGTTAAGTAGAATCGTGTGTTGAATGCGTCACTTACCTCTATTCTAAAAACCCCCCCATTTTTACTTCCCAGAAAACACACAGGAAACGAGGTTGGATTTAATGGCCACAGCAGCCGTTTATTTATAAATAACCTGAAAATGTAAACATATCCAAAAGTTATAAAACCTTGGGAATTCTCCACCGTAGAATTCCCTCTAATAAATCATTTGACCCTACATGGGTCAGGATGTTTATAAACATAAACAATAAACATCAATAATAAATAACAAATGTAAATCACCCATATTAACACACACTAAGACAGGGGAAGTCCTTGAAGTTATTCCTTTTTTGTTTAATTGAGATAGCCATCTGCCAACCACCACCTTTTTACCTACAGCCGTAACCAGGCTCGGAGGCACCGCTCGCCTCTGCAGATGGCTCCGACCAAAAACCCACTTTAAAGGGATAACACCCTAAAAAGTCTTCCACCATTATTCCTTTTTTGGAGGACGCATACCCCCGATGCGCCCCCCCCCCCCACCAGTTTGTACTGACCAACCTCAAGGATTCCCCCCGCCAGCTGCCATGACACCGACACATGCAACCAACAACCATACCCACAAACACCGTCAGAAAGCGCTAGCAACCCCACCACTGGATGTAAAATAAACCATACCCAAAAAAAAAGGGCGGGAGGGCGGGAACTTTTACTTGCTTTTTTGATGTTGCTCTTTTCCCTGCTTCCCTCAGAATGAAGAAAGCAGGAAGAAGGCAACAGACCTAACGTACCATCCCCAAGCTCGACTCTTCTCTAACCATAATACTGACTCCCTCAATTTAAACTCTCTATGAACCCCACGCTGAACTTCTGACCTACTCTCTCCTAAGCCTGTCATGGAGGCCTCCCCTTACTGTCTTTTAGGCAGCAGTGCGGCCTCTGCTGGAATCCCCCCTCACTGCCTGAGTTGGCTGTACCGGTGTTCTGTAATGTTTGGACTTAGTGCCCTCTGGTTTAACCCTCTATAGACATCTCATAAATACACTTCCATGTATAATACACTCTTTCATTTTCCATTATTACAACAATGAAGAATATGAAATGGATACATTACAACATGATCAACACTTTAATTATGTTTTTTGTGTGTACACGTTTTTGTTACCATTAGCGAAAATGTTTTCCTGAGTACAGTAAGGGTTAGCCAATCAACATCCAGCACTGTTGTATATTTTTATGAGCCAGATGCTTTATTACTGGCACTTGTGCAATATTTTCAATGGTTTTCATTATCTGTCTGTCTACTGATTAATCATAGTAGGGAATGAAATGACTCATGACATTTGGAAAATTGACTATATCCATTTGCATTCTAACTTGCTTTATTCCACAGATCTATTACACATATATATATATATATATATATATATATATATATATATATATACATATATACAGAGAGAGAAAGCGAAATAAAGAGAACCTTGAATTTACATAACAAAAAAACACTTATTTTCTAAAATAGCGGTTGAATTGCAACTACTTGTCTTCTGTTTTACTCATTCAAGCAGATATATTGTAGAAGAAATTAGGATAGAGAATGATAGAGAATTGAACACTGAAATGCAGGACAAAGACTTCAAGAATAAACCAGATTCAGATGGATGGAAAAAACTGTCGTGTTAACACACCCTTCCTATGTTACTTAATAATGGAACAAGCATAAAGTTTTTTTAAATACAAGTGAATCAGTAGAATTTCCTTAAATGATGGGAAATGTGTCCAGCATTTTTATCACTATTATCAATATATTGTTACTTTATTTTACTGCTTTTGGTGAAGGAATGCATTCCTACGTGAAAATTCAATGTTCTGTATATATATATATATATATATATATATATATATATATATATATATATATATATATATATATTCCCAGGTTTAAATTAATTTAATGTCTAAGAGGAGTCTTTTAGATTCCTAGGGTGCATACGAGTGTTTCTACCTTTGTACCTTCTCCTCATGTACTTATCGAACGTCAAGGGGTATAAATATGAGTATAACATACACAAGACTGACAAACGTGGAGAGAGGAAGATGGGATGACAGCGAGGAAGAATTTGTGAATATTTTTACACATCTACAGGTTGGGTGATTAAAGGCTGGTGTCCATAGTCCATAAAGTGAAAGGCTACAACTTTTTTCCTTAGGTACACCAGGAGCAGCTCTGACGCAAACTGTAGCTCTAAGGCTGGTTTCGCACCACCTTGAGCTGTAGGTTCAGCATATATATATTCCAGAAAATTGCTCCGATGTATATTTTTAACATGCACACAGACTATCATTAGCCAAACATGTCATCGGAGTGTCCTTTTTGCACACTTTGGCCGGTATACAATATGTCATACTTTTCCTCGACTGTATTGAAAAGCAATTCAGTACAACTGTATGCAGAAAAAGAAGAATGTTTACTGCACGGCATACATTTGTTTTTAATGGGAGACAATGCAACTGTGCAGGAGGAGATAGACTTTAAGAAATCAATAAAACATGGCAGAGATTATGGTAACAATGGTTTCTTGTGATATTTTATACATTGTAAGAGTAGTGGTGTTTTATTATAATGCTGTCATATCGGTATGACATATGGATTTTACGTTTATCAATGCAGGAAACAGACCAAAAGCAATGTGCAACCATGATGAGCTCATTTAGGGAAACGTCTTTTCCAGTATGGACAGTGTCCTGTTTGTCATTAGTTGAGCCTAGTGTAAGAGAGTCACTTAGGTCAGTCCCATGGGCATTTAAATCATATCCCCTTTGACTGCTTAATAGCTTTAGAGATGATGCAGTGAAGAATGGGACAGATGCTAAGATGGGGTAAATGGCCGTGACAGCTGGTGGGGTGAATGTCAGATAGCACTTTTGTAACATAATTCATTTATGTAGGCAGAATGGCTTCTGTGGTCATATTGCTCTTACTAATGCACTAGGTTTGGTTTTGCCACTGTGGCATATTCACTTTACACATTTAAACATTTCTATCTGTCATGCATTTCTGTAAGGTGGATTTACTGTATCCCATATTCTCTCTTATATGTTTCATATTTTACCATTTCATTCTGTATTGTTGTTTCTACTTTTAGAGACACCTCCCATACTACTATACCATCAATACTACTATAGATTTTATTGGATTTTTTTGCCTTTCAAATCTTTACATAAAAATAGTTATACAATACACTGTGTAGTTATTTTAATAATTTACTACAGTCTGTTACATTACATTTTATCCTTGCTTGACTATGTTTCTACAAAGTTCATAGCAGTAACATAATAGTTACCCTATAGTGCCCTAGTTTTTTCTTGTTGTCTAGCTTAGATAAAATGACAAAGCATTACAGTCCTTCTGTTTATACATGTTAACATTTTGACAATATAATGTAGAATTCCATATATCGTATTATAAAGTAACACCCCCCTGTATACAATCGTATACATACACACATATTATACAGTAGGCACAGATATATCACACAGCTTTGGTTTTTATTAGCGATTGTGTCATAAAAATGATAATGTTTGTTCCTTATTCCACATATAATATACATAATTAGAAAAAGAAAGAAAGCAAGGCATCTAAATCCTCATCACACAATTAATGGAATCCAGCAGCTCTGTAGCTGTAGACATGGTCGTAGATTTCCAGTATCATATAAGTATACCACACAGATTTTAGCTCACCCACGGACAGAGCGTAGGTCAGGAGGCATATTTTGCATGCTCCACCTCGATCTTGACTCTCTCTAAGAGTCAGCATTATGTGCACCAACACATTGGTCGACTTGGCTCCTTCAGTACAAAGACTTATGCCTTTCCTCATGAAAACACTACCAGTTAATTTGGATGATTCTGTAATTGATTTTTAGCCCCATCCCAAGCCAGAAACCATCAGATACATACAGTGAAACCTGGGGGGGGGGGGGTCTACTCAATGAAGGAGGCCTATATACATAGGATATAAGAGAATTGAAAATCTGTCTCAGAAAATTTTGAACTAAAATTGGTATTGTCTTCTCAAAGACGAGGGTTCGGTGTATTAAACTATGCTTTAGTCCCTTAATTCCTAATACATTTTTTGAGAAGTAGAACAAGTCATTTCAGAGTCAGTAGGCTAGAATAAAGTCTTAAAATAATGTGAGTCCTGTCTCCAACTATTTACGTATGAAATCATTACAATCTGTCTGGATAAAAGTCATTTATACAAGATAATATATAGAGTTCATGTATTCCTAATGATAGAACCAAGTTTTACTAGATACCACTGTTGTAACACTATTGCCTCATAATGAACAGAATTCTAGTCACTTCCTCTTCTTTCCTCACTGGCACCCTGTGAGCTGTTTATCTGGTCAAATGTATTAGCAGTAAACTATATATCATCAAGATTTTCAGACACAGCTATGCAGACAAGTCCTTGAACATGTCAGCCTCATCCATAATATATTGGACACCCCAGTGGCAGACATATCAAAAGCTGTCAGTACGAAGTGCCTGACTCATATACATAGACAATTTAAAAATAGACAAGAATAAAGGCTAAAATAGCTTGGCTAATAGAGTCCAGGAGATTTTTAAAGAGAAACCACAAGTCAATCAGGTCTGTGGGGGTCCGACACCTGGAACCCGCACCAATCAGCTTCTCCGGCTGCCTCGGGGCACCGGACGATCATGCCGGAAGCAGATGGCTCCGGCCACGGAATAGCAGCCGAGCTGCCGTACTGCAGCTCTGGTCCTATTCAAGTGTTTAGGAGCAGAGCTGAAGTTCAGCAGCACGGCCGCTATGCAACGCACGTAGATAACTTCTTCCGGCTCCGTACACTGCATAATGTGCAATGACATCCTGTGTCCACAGACAGCCGTAGCAGCAGATCAGCACGGGATCCGGTTGTCGGACCCGCACTGATGATAAACTGATGACCTATCCGGTGGATAGGTCATTAGGTGTCCAGTAGTAGACAACCCCTTTAGTGGATGTTAAGCATTCTCTGAAACTTGGTTCATAAACAGGTACATAGATAGAAGAAACATTGGTCAGTTGTTTAAGTAACTAAGGGGGTAGTTACTTTTTCGCATGGGTGATATTAATGTGGGTTAACTTTGCTCCTTAAATAAATGGAGTCCTAATACAATACTTTGGTATATGGTTTCCTTTGCCTAATAAAAAGAAATGGCGGACAAGTGGAAAGAGGCAAATACAGTTTATTTTTACTAAATGTATACAACTAATAATAATAATAATAATAATAATAATAATAATAGTAATAATAATGTATCCATTTCAACTACAACAGAAGAACAAGAGAAGCATTACTCAGCTAGTAAATACCCCGCCACTCCAGCGAAAACGCTCCAGTGATCCCCAGTTGTCTTTGTTTGCTGTCCTTCATTGGTAACTTGATGACTATCCGCATATGACCGCTGCGGAGGCAAGTGATTGGCTACAGCAGTCAGGTGCGGGTAGTTGGAAAGTCATCACTGCAGGACAGCAAACAAAGACTGCTGGGGATCACCTGGACATTACAGTGGAGTTATGTTACCTTTGTTATTTTAGAACATTTCCTGCCTTTAGCCAATTTTTTCTTTGTCTCTTAAAACACCTTTATTTAAATTATGCATTCATGAGCATCACGTTCAAGAACATTTTGAAAGCCAGGTAGGCTTTTGCAACACTTAGGATATATACCTAGTGCTCTCTTCTTTTTATATTATTTCGTTCACCACACGTTCCATTAAATTGCCATTAATTTTCTCATGTTGACATTTTTCTCTTTTTTGAAAATATCCATTTAGCACATTTTGACACAGTTTGATACATTCTGCTGGATGAGAGATATTCAAAGGAATGTATAAGTGTTATTGCAATCAGTTCTGTAGTAGTTGAAGAAAGAACTTGTAAATACAATGTAATAGCTTCATAGCAGTGTTATGGACGGAGGCACTACGCAATATAGAGGTTAATTCTGCACAGTATAAACTAAATTCAGTGATGTTGTACATGGTCAATTCCGAATTTAATTTCTAAAAAAGTTTAGAAAATGAAAGCAATTCTGTGACTTTAAGACTGCAACAATGTTTCAAAATTGTCAAAAATATTTATGAATAATTATATTTATAAAGCACTGACATAGTCACCTATAGAGGGCACCTAAATGTTATTACTAGCAATTAATTTCACTATCGCAGCTTCACAAAGGTCGAATATTTTTCAGTATAAAGCAGATTAAAAGGGCGTATAACCTAAAGTATGCATTATATAAAGATAAAGCTGTTAATATCATCCACAAGTATGTATGGAAATGCTCGTTTAGAGATATTACAGGAACGCTCTCCAGTCAAAGTGGCTGTTAACAGGGAACAATAGATTGCATTCAACGTGTAATCAAAAATGTCTGTGTTGCCATAGCAACCAATCAGATACATTCTTTCTTTTATAACATACACTGGAAAAATTAAAGCTTAGTTATTATGTATGTGAGAATGGGCAACATAGACACTTTGTATCCTCAATAGTTTTTTGCATGAACCCCTGTGTCCTTTGGGATTGTAAAACTTAATAAAAGACACTATTGCTTGTACCATATATAAGTACGCATCCCCAACTATAACATCTAACATCTATTTGTATGTGTAACAAGCATAATGACGGTTCAAAAAAATTCCAGTCGTATGTTACGTATCAAAGAACTGTTTGTACAACACTTTTTTTCGGTGACAGATTTTAAAGAAGCCTCTAGCTATTTTATATCTCACGATTGGAAGTCTATCAAGGAGTTCTTGCCCCCCACTTTCCTGGCAGACATAACTGAAGTAATTGGATGATAAACATGTTGCAATATTTGTGACCTCTTAGATATTCTTCCTTTTGTCAAAGAAAACTTTCTAGATGTCAGGTATTTAATGGTACAATTGCGTTGATAAAATGCAGAACATTTAGGGTATGTTTACACAGGCTATTTTCAGAAGTTCTAAAGGCCGTAAACGTCCCGAAAAACGGGTGAAAAATCAGAAGCAGAACGCCTACAAACATCTGCCCATTGATTTCAATGGGAAATACGGCGTTCTTTTCCGACAGGGCATTATTTTACGCCTCATTTTCAAATAAAAAGAAGTGCGCGTCACTTCTTGAGTAGTTTTTGGGGCTGTTTTTCATTGATTTATTAGAAAAACAGCTCCAAAAACGGAAGTAAAAAACGCTTGATGCTTTAAAAACGGCTGAAAATCCAGAGCTGTTTTCCCTTGAAAACAGCTCCGTATTTTCAGCCGTATTTTGTTAAGCGTGTGAACATAGCCTTACTAATATAACTGCTCCAATTATGTGTCATACTAAGGCCTTACAGTGGCACACAAAGTCACTATGGGTCTGCCTTGCGGTGGCACACAGAGTTGCAGTGGTAATTCAATATACCACCCTTTGTCACCTACAAGCAATGCATCAGTACTATAGATCATTTCATGTATCAGCCTATAAGTGCTGTACTACAGATCTGAAGAACACAAATCTGTAATATGATAGTGTGCATGA
Organism: Rhinoderma darwinii; assembly: GCF_050947455.1. Classification (NCBI taxonomy): domain Eukaryota; kingdom Metazoa; phylum Chordata; class Amphibia; order Anura; family Rhinodermatidae; genus Rhinoderma; species Rhinoderma darwinii. The sequence continues at coordinate 229,769,822 of NC_134688.1, forward strand.
GGCCTAAGAATTATAAATTAATCCCAACATGTCCTTATGATGCGTTCTCTAAGTATCAGCAGCGCTCTAGTTTACTTCTAGTTGTCAGGTAAGGAGAAGTAGAATTGTTGCTGTACGCCATTGCTCAAAGCCTGTAGAGGTTCCATTGGACTCGTATATATCGAGGTATTCAATGCTTCTAGGGAAGAAGACCCCTATACATATGGAGTGCGATGGAACATACTATGATATTCGGTTAGATTCCAATAGAATAAATGAAATCAAGGAGACTATAGAAGTATAGAGGAGGGTTCATGTATATCTGTTGGAAGCCCTATTATGGAGTTGTGTAAAACAGAGACCTATTACAGCCATGTGCATCTATTGTGTTGTGTCATTTGGAACAGTTCAGTCAGTGGTGTGCTCCATCCACTTTGAATTTACATTAGATTTATTGGTAAAGCCATAATAAATAACAGATGGCAGCAATGAGTAACTGATCAGACAATTGGATTCTGGATTAAAAAGTGCATCATGAAATATTAATATTACAAGATATTGTTCCTGCCATCTGGGAGCATAACATTTATATAATATAAAAAAGAATGTAAAGTACATTTTAAAATAAATGATTGTAGTAATAATAATAAGAAGAAGTAGAAGAAGAAGAAAAAGAATGTGCATGTTTATTAATGTGATGTAGAGGTATTGTAGATTCTATATTCCCTGTATAGTAGAACAGTCGGACTGTGCGCCTGCTGTGCCAGTATGGTAGGGTTTGTGTGTTTAATCTGACACAATTGTCTTTGTCTGTTCTTTTATCCGATAAAGCAAATGGCAGCATCAAGTGGCTGAATATGGATTGTTCATAATTTAATCATGAGCCGGCACAGCTGGCCTTTATTACTAGTCATCAGGTGGTCACCTTTGGCCTGTGCCTTTTGTCCTGATGGCTAAAAGCATGTACGCTATCATGCCCAGCTCTGTGGTAACCATGCTAATGGATGCGGCAATCAGTGTCTGATTTCAAGTGGGCAGGTGGCCACTCCACGAGCCTGATCTAGTCACTTTATAGCAAATGTTCTTTGCCCCTAAAGACCTTAAGCAGCTTATGGGAAATTAGATCAGCATGCTGTCTCCACCTCATACACGATGTATTTTATGTCAGTATTTAGCTATAGACTATATAGAAAGGGCAAGTGATGAAACTGCTATTGAATCCAGGAATGAGAAACTATAATTACCGTCTACCAAGTCTTCTTCCAAATTCACATAATTGCTGTTTACATTTTCTGCACAATTTACTTGTGTTTGTCCTTCGCCACATGCAGTGCATTCTATTAATATTTTATGATCTTTTAAAGGGTTTTTTCCATCAGAGACATTTATGACATATCCACGGGATATGTCATAAATGTCAGATATATGCGGGTCCCACCCTGGGACCCCTGAACCCCGTTCTAGCTTTGTCTGTTTTCACTGCCTCCCAGCCACTACCTGGTACGCTGTTTCCGTAACTCCCATAGTAGTGAATGGTAGTTACGGAAGTAGCATAGCACGCGAGCTACGCCGTTTCCGTAACTACCATTCCGTTCTATGGGACTTACGGAAACAGCATAGCTCAGCAAGATACACTGATTTTGTAACTCTTTACCATGTAACCTTTTCATCCTCGGAATTCAGCCGCAACACAGAGGCAGAATGGGGTTTAGGGGGCCCCGTTCTAGAGATAGGTGAGGGTCCCAGAGGTGAGGGTCCCAGAGGTCCCCACGTCTATCTGACTTTTATGACATATCCTGTGGATAGTGAAGAATCAGGGAAAGAAGCAGATCTTAGTAAAGCGCTGTCCGGTGAGACTATACCCTGGGTGGGTTATTCACATCTTCCTCTTCATTCCCTGTCCACACTCCTCTTCTATGAGTGTCCACTTTCATGTAACTTAATTTTTCTGTGGCAGGGATTTGCAGAGAAAAAGCAATTTCCTACCCAGATGGAACAATCGAAAGCAGAGAGGCTGCATATCTTTCTATAATCGCCTTTTTCTGATGTCGGGATGCACTGACCAAGGGCATAACAGGGTGCAGTGGTTGCAATCCCACCAGAGTCCTAGTGCTTGATAAGGCCCAGTGGCCCCTCTACCACATAGGGGAACGCCAGTAGTATAAATGGAACATGATGGTTGGAGAGCCCTGGTACAGGCTTTGCATAGAACTAGCTATTGGCAGATATTTTTTCCCAACTGCCAGCCTCCAAGAATAAATACCATCTGGTGGTAACCCTAACTACAGGGGTGAGAAGATGAGTGGTTGCACATCTAATCACCCCTATCACCAATTCAGACCACTTGTCTCTGTGACTGTAATGGTTACTGGCACGTTCATCTCAGATATTATCATGTTTTTACAGGATAACTCGTGATTTCTCATTCATGGAAGAATCTAGAAAGTTTAGATCTTGGGAAGATTCAACTCTCATGAAGTATAGTAAATAAAGATTCCTATCTTAAGCATTTATGTTATAGCTGCAGGATATGAGTGGGACCCGCACCTATCAGTCATTCATGACATATCCTGTGGAAATGGCATAAAATCCTAAACAGGTTGTCTTACTAAAGCGAAGCTGGTGCGGCAATCAGCTGTCATTGTTGAGGGGAGCGAGTTTGCCCCCTCATGATTCAAATGAATGGCCGTCCATGTAATGCAGAGTCGGATTTAATCTGTAAGAGTCGTGGCTCATAGAGGGGATCTTGAGCAGAGGACCCCCTCTATGATATTTATATTCCCAAATAGAACACCAAGGATATTTATGAGAAAACTCCTTTAAGATGGTATTATATGTGATCTGCATAATTGAAGAATCCCTGGGTAAGGGAAACTTGTAGATGCCTGATGACATAGTATCCCAATAGTATCTTTAAAGGGAGGATTACAAAGACATGCTTACACATTGCAATAGGTTTCCCTTGCAGACAACTAAGGAGGAATCCACCCTTGCTTGTTTCCCATGTTACTACATAACTAGTCAGACTTCTCATTGCGGATTGTGAACGGAACAAGAACGGAGGTCCCGAATCCCCTGATCCTGTGGATAGGTAATAAATGTACTGTATGTTGTGTTTTTCATGTAAACCTTGTGGGAGCTTAAAGAGAGACCATATTAGTTGTAACCCAGCTCTCCAAATAGACATATTATTTTGCACATTTTTCTGAAAAGAAATTCTTGAAAATTGAAGTAAAATATGCAGTGCACGACAAGCAGGCACGTAGTTGCTTTGTTCTTTGTCTTTGCCTCTTTTTTGTGACCTTGAACATTTTGTTTTTATTCACCTCTTATTGTCTGTGCTTCTCTCTATCCAGGTGAAACATGTCAAATCAGAAATAAACAGATGAGTCATAATCCGCAGTACACATTGCTGCTTTTTAAAATGTCACATAAAAAGAAAGGTGAAATAAAAAGGTTCTTAATAATACCGAGCTATGTAAATTGCTATTTCAGCTTTAATCTGTTTTAACCTACTTTACTTTAATTAATTCTACCCATTATTAGTGTCATCATCAAGTCCTACAGTACCCAGGTACTATAAATAGAGGCTGTACGGAGCTGTAAAATGGCTGTGTGTATGATTCCTAAATAGTTGCATTTTCAATAGATAGATAGATTCAGGATGTCACAGTATGCCATTTGTTCTGTAGGCGTGTGTTTTTGAATAAATGATTTTTCCTCTGTATTTAAGAATTTCTGAAATATTAATTTACAGTTTATAAACTTGTCTCGAAAAACGTCTATAATCTTTAACAGATTGCACATTGTTCTTAGTGATGTTTCACAACCAGAAGGATGGAAACATTGGACGCCTTTCCTTCCTCGTGTGATAGCAAAATACTTATTGGAAGGGAGTTCACCACTTCCACACATGGTAAAACTCAATACACTGTCTGGGCATGTACACTTATCATATATAAAATTGTATACATTATAAATAAAATAAAAAAAATGTGTAGCGCGACAACCTATCAGTTTCTATCTTATGTTACATAGTCCTTTTTTGTAACATTTGGAAATGTTTGCATTGTTATAAGTTATCTAAATTTTTTTATCATTTTGTAAATAATACATATCTCTGTACTGCCGTACTATGATGATTCAAATACTTCTAATACACCAATATGAACCTAGAAACAAATGGTAATTGTGTACATTTGAATACTCTGTCTGCACTAACAACAAGAGCTACTGATCCAGTTTAAAATTACAAAGTGACAACCTTTATGATTGCAAAGGGAACCCACTTGGGCTATCAACTTCTTAGCACACACTGATATGAATGTATTAGGGCAATCACCTAGCCATCCTAAAGGTATAAGTGTATGCGTGGAACATCCAATGGGGTTGTGGATCCACTGGGCTACTCTGCCGTAATGGAGTAGCTGCTGGCCAGACAAGTGTTAAACAGTCACAGGTAGATGGTTCCTTGGTGGCAGCTGGATACAGTCAGATAGCGGATACAAGCTGGTGTCGGATTACTGGAAGCAGGCTGAATTGTGCTATAAATTTTCATCCAGGTTACATATTTTAATCCCAGTAGAACAGAAGGGTATAGAAAAAAGACCACGGCGCCACATAGCGTAATTCAGTATGGTAAACTGATGGAGGAATAAAATACCATGCTCACCAGATTGCTGTAGGGTAAAAGCGGGTAAACCACGAGTGCTGCTGCCAGATCCAATCCGGTTGCCGAGGGAAACCGCTGATTAGTAGTAGGTTAGTGGAGAGAAAAACGGATCTATCTCGGCGCTGCTTGGTGGTGCAAGACGGTGGAGAAACGAGTAGTCTCTTGTAATATTGATGAAAGTTTTATTGCAGTAGCAACGCGTTTCGACGCCGAACTGGCGTCTTCATCAGGCATAAAATTGTTTTAAAACAGGACAGTATAAATACACACCACTGAGTGGTGATTGGCCCAATTCAGATGAGGCAGAAATTGAAAAAACCGCCAAAAAACTTTGGGGGTCAAAGTTCAAATTAAAAGAAGCAAATACACAGAAAACAATGTATACTGAGGTTTAGGTGATAAACATAAAAGGTACTAGAAAAATACACAATTACAATGTATAACGGAGGATAAGCTGAAAAAGGAAAGCGTGTCACATCTGGATTTCGGAACTAATGGGAGAGCGGCCTTTTATTCGTATTTCTCCTATTTTCATCTACACGAACCTGCCGGATTATGCGGGTCATTGTGCGGGCCATCATGCGTTCCACCACATGCGTTCCATCTCATGCCTTCCAATTTTGGTACCCACCGGCCACCGTAGTTTACATGGTCCCCTTGACAACGTTTTAAACAATAAAAATCTGAAACTGACAGACTATTCCGAGAGGAGTAAAAAGTAAAAAATAAAAAATAAAAAACAATAAACACACATCCTTGGCGTCCTAACTCCATTAACACTGTTTTGGGTACTTTTTTCATACTTTTCAATAAAAGGCCGCTCTCCCATTAGTTCCGAAATCCAGATGTGACACGCTTTCCTTTTTCAGCTTATCCTCCGTTATACATTGTAATTGTTTTTTTCTAGTACCTTTTATGTTTATCACCTAAACCTCAGTATACATTGTTTTCTGTATATTTGCTTCTTTTAATTTGAACTTTGACCCCCAAAGTTTTTTGGCGGTTTTTTCAATTTCTGCCTCATCTGAATTGGGCCAATCACCACTCAGTGGTGTGTATTTATACTGTCCTGTTTTAAAACAATTTTATGCCTGATGAAGACGCCAGTTCGGCGTCGAAACGCGTTGCTACTGCAATAAAACTTTCATCAATATTACAAGAGACTACTCGTTTCTCCACCGTCTTGCACCACCAAGCAGCGCCGAGATAGATCCGTTTTTCTCTCCACTAACCTACTAGTAGAACAGAAGAAAAGATTAGGTTGTGTCACTATCTCCTGAGTATTCATTTGTATTTTCCCATTTTGGGTTTTTCATTCAAATTAATTACAAACAGAAATTTGGGGAAGAGAATATTAACATCCAGAAACGTATCAAAACTGTTACAGTCATCTGCCAAATTCAGCTTGGCAAGAGTTCTTGTTTGGCAGAGTTGGAATGTATCTGTAAAATTATATATTTGTGCGGTATGGATATTTAATGCCATACATTCAGGAATGCTTCATGACCTACACAGTCTATGTTTAAGTACAATAAAAAAGAAACCATGTTGCATTATAGAATATAATTTGTATTGGATTCAATGTACAATAAAACATATCTGTATAAGAATATAGCTCAAATAAGAAATTTTACTTACCAAGATCTAGTTACTCCAGATCTATGGTTATTTAGTTGACAAAAGATGCTTAAAGGCTATGTACGGATTTAAAGAGTTTTTTTTTTTAAATAAATTTATGTTTTATGTGATTTAAAACAACTTTTAAATTAACTTTTATTAAAATAGTTTTTTTACTTTTCAAGATACAGCTTCCATGTGTCCTTTATACATAGAGGCTGTATTGTTCTGTCAAAGCTGCGGCTGTCAGTTCAGCTGAGCTGACATCTCGGCAGAAAGCTGGCCCTGCATTGTCTCTTAATAACGATTACATCTAAGTTGATGAACTTAGATGTGGTCAATTGTTAATGGAGAGGTATATTCTTTATATACTTGACACTAGACACTTTTAACATGATTGAGAAAGGCTCTAGGTTGCACGTTTGGTCAATAAACCAGCATCTATTTTAAATATTGAGACTGTATGTGTTTCCTTTTGAAGTATTGGATTAGAATATACAGAAATGATCCGCCCCATGGTAACATGTAACTGACACTCACTATATTCTAGTGAATACTAGTATAATGTCTAAACTACAGATGTGTCAACCCTTACCTTTGATTGAATTTGGTTAAGAACTCTCATGAAACCAATTCAACACAATATCATGACATGCTATCAAAACCCTTGACCGGCTGCAAATCACACCACAACCACTGGGTGGCAACACATATAGCATTCACATTCCATGAGAGTATTGTGAAATCATGTTTTGTTTGTTTTTTAAGCTGGTTGTGCCACACATTTTAGGATATTTTGAGATAAGTGGAAAGGCAAGGGAGGACACATCTGTAGGGTTGCCAATCATAGTAATGATCACTAAGGGGCTGATGGCAGAATATTACTACTTCTCAAGATTGAGTGGCTTCTTAGTTGCCTTGATGTTTGTTATAGTTCCTACTTTATTGTTGTAGTATATAATGCTTATGCTAGATTTCAGGTGAAATATTCCATTATAAGTGTTCCTAGACTCAACATTGGTGAGGTAGGTAGTGATAAGGAGCTCTTGAACAAACTTTATTGTTTCACAGTGAAATTAAATGTAAGCTTTATTAAGAAAGAAAAGTTACAATAATAAGTCAAGAGAGATAGAGACGTAAGAAATAAGAAAGACATTCGCTTGGAGATCCTCTAAAGAGTAAGACTGAAGACCTAAAAATCTACTTTTGTATTCGCCTTCTCTGGCTAACTGCCATCAAGCAACTGACTTACAAGTTATTGGCCACACTATAAATGCGTACTAATAACACATTATTCTATTTACAAGCTTTATGTTGTCTGAATATCATGTCTGTCTCCAGTAAACTTTGCAGTCCTATCTCAGAACGGCCTTGAAGGCCTGGTAAGGAGGCCAGCAGTCGATATTCAGAGAATACTGTTTAAGAACAAACATTAGCTAGCACAATAATATAAAATACATTTCAGAGGTAAAGTATACATAGCCAGAGTATACATATAGGTAGCATAAGCATATAATAATGGCAACTGATTATTAACAAAAGCTATAATGATTATTTTTCTTTATCAGTAGGCAAATAAAAATAGTAGCAACATTGATATGTGTTTTTTATGTGTATTTAGGTAGCAATATGACACTAGAATGGTATTCAAATTGTTCCCCCACTCCAAATCTGACTTTGTGTAAAAACATACTATTAATTCTTAAAGGGGTCCTACCAGAATCATAAATTATCACCTATTTACTATCTCACAATCGGTGGGGATCCCAACAGTGGGGCCCCCAGTGATCAAAAAATTACCACCTATAGGTGACAATTTGTGATTCTGTGAAAACTCCTTTAAAGGTTTTTTGTTTTATGCACGCAAAGTTTACTGTTGTAACTATTCTGCCTTGTTAGGTCCTGTTCACAACACATTATTTTGTCTACATTTAATAGACAGGCTAGGGAGAGCTCCCGATTTATATGTTAAACCTAGAGTGTGCCTAACAGTGGCCTCCGTCACCCATCTGTTTCTATCTATCTATCTAAATTGTGAAGTTAAAAGGACTGTCCTCTACAGTTAAATTCACTGCTGATAGTGGTATGACTCTCAGCAATAGAAGACTTCAAAGTTCCTATTAAACCTTGATTATTGGACAACATGGATTAGACACCCATTGATTTCAATATACAGTACTTAGAACCTCCTATGGTTTATCTTTAAGAACATTAGGCATCTTCTTTCTGAAAGCATACATTATGATCAAAGGGACTTCTACAGTAAGTCACCAAACATTTAGCTTCTGACCGCATGACCCACAATGTGGTTTTAGGTTAATTTAAGCCTCATAACCTGTAAGCACATGGTACATGAAAAAAATTAATGGAGGGCATCACCAAACCAAGATATGTGTGAGCAGCTGACTGTCACGAAGGGTCTGTGGACCCACTGAGCCGTACTGCTTTGGCGGTAAGGCAGCTAACCCAACAGTGCGCAGGTGAAAGTCTATAGTTCGTATAGGTACCTGTGGCAGCTCAGACAGCAGCGGGGCAGGCTCGACTAGGACTAGGCAGCAGGTAGACATCAGGCAAGGTGAAGTAGGTCAGACGTCGAATACAGCGCGACACAACTTTGGCACAGCACATTGCTCGACCAGGATGGTATGGAATGCAAGGAACTGGAACAGGAAACACAGTAGGAGGCCGTCACATAGACAAACTAGGAAACATCAACAACGCTCAGACATAGAAGCAGGAGGCTGGACCCCTCTTATAGTCCAGGGTACTCACGGGTCAAAGTTCATCAAGAAGTCCGGTACGCACGCTGCCCCTTTAAGAGCGGGCATGAGCGTGCGTGCGCACCCTACGGGATCCGGCTGAGGTGAGTGGAAGCAAGGGCTGGCATCTCCTGAGTAGGAGGCTGGAGCCAGCGCTTGCCGACACGTGGCTGTGGCTGTCAGGAGGGGATTGGAGCTCACAGCCCGCAGCCACGGACATTACACTGACATTTCTAGAGCAGTAAAATAAATGATGATAATGATGTCTGGAGAAACAGCATTCGTTGATAGACATCAAGAGACCTGATAGGTCATGACCCCAAACTCCAGCCTATGATATTTAGCTGATCAGCTTTAAATAACATTTTCAGTTTAGGTTTGATCTATGCTATACTATCCTAAACTAATAAGTTATATAATATCAATTAACCAAGTCTTTTTAGTTCTTGCAGTTTTTTAGCAGACATTTGCTAACCCACCCATTAATGTCACATAAATCCCACTTTATGTTTCTATCACTGCAGCAGCCACAGCAGTGCCCTGGGATTGCCTGTCCATAGAGCGATGGATGAACTTCTTGCCCCTCATGCAGAATCCTTAATTAGGTCTAATTAGAAAAGCTGCGCTTATTAATCTTTACAGTATGTTCCCCCCTCTGGACGTTAATTAATGCCACAGTTCTATTTACATCACCTTGCTCATTTCCATGAGAATAATAAGGCAGTGAGGGACATTTTTTCTGACAGGTCTGCATGCTTTAATCTGAATAAGAGCCTATAATGTATTACCCCCACACTAAAAGTCCCCCAAGCAGCAGCAGATTTAATGTTTCTAAGTAACTGGCAAGCACATAAGCAGATCTGGTAGCGGTTAAACACGCAGGCCCACACAGAGTCCTATTATCAGAAATAGAGGCAGTAATCATAGTTTCCTCCCACGTCCCCATGCCACAAAATAGCACTGTGACGATATTCCTGTAAACCAGTCATTTTAAAATAACATTCAGTGCTTGCCAGTCACAATACATTATCTAGCCTGACCTTTTAATTATTCTCACTGACCTTTACAACATATTCATTCTTGATACTTGAAGGTTTTGATTTATGGAGGCACATTTTACTTTTGTAACTGTCCGGCCTTCTTACGCACTTTCGAACACTTGTTTCTGATCACATGCCCAGCGATCAGCCGTGTAACAGGCCCAGCGATCAGCCGTGTAACATGGCCAGTGATCAGCCGACAGACGAGCAAACATGTAAACTGGGATGTGCTGACGCCAATAAGGAAAGGGTAACTCTCAATCTTGTTTTATGTTACAGGTATAAAGGAAACTCATGCTTTATGTTATTTAGAGTGATGGCGTAAACAAAACTTGAAATCCACAGTAAAATATTTTCACACCCGAGTAATGATTCCACAGTAGTAGTGTGTCATGGTTACTCATAAATGTCTCCTTTTTGCCATAATCCAACATTTTAGCCTTTCTTGGTGAATTTATAGATGTTTTTATCATTATGTCAGTTTTAGTAATAGCTTTAGATGGATTTTTACTGCTCATACAGTGCAGCCTCAGCGTTTTAACAGGAGGATATGGAAGATTCAATAATACAAGTATAGATGCTATATGTGTGAAATAATAGTTCTTCATTTATATAGATATGTACATAAAATGCAAGGCACTGTCTTTGCTATTACTGTTCTTAATGTGTTACCCTGAGGAGTAACGTTGTGATGTAAATGCTATCCTTTGTCTTGGTCATGATCCTACAACACTGAACCTGACTACATCAGCGTTATTGTTCCCATCAGTGCCATGTTGATAACTTTGCCACAATACTGTAGATTTTGGGATTTCAAGTCAATAGTTTATCACTCAAATATGAGATAAAGAACATAGTATTAGTGCCAGTTCCATGCCACCCCTGCCAATGGCTAATAATACTCGCTGGTACCAGTGCATCTTGGACATCATAAATAAACATTAATCAGTGCAGAGACAAAATATGTATATCTCAATGCCAGTGGACTTATTGCTGATGTGTAATGCCTACATTATTGTATATGTGTAATACCTGCATAACTGTATACCTAACTTGTTTTACAAAGTGATGCAGCGTTTTAAAGGGTGAATCAAAGTTCTGTATTACTGGTGCCATAATTTCACAGACAAGTGTACTGCGAGCATTCTGTGCAACCATATATGTAATATAATAATACAATTATACATACTCTACATATACAATATACATATACTCTGTATATAAAATATATATATTGTATATACAAACAAAGAAATAGACGCAGCACTCCAGGAGTAATTTAAAAAATAAATAGTGGTTTATTTAACCCATGTACAAAAATATCTACTTTTCAGTCCTCTCAGCAGGACCTTTGTCAAGCCCACTGTGTATGTATATATATATATATATTCTAGTTTATTTAGTTTGTATGGAATGGAACACAGGACCCCCATATTAGTAATTATTAAGCGTTCCAGCATTGGTGCCCCTGTAATGTAACATTCATCATGTCTCCTGTAAAAAAATGTGGGAATAAGCCATTAACAGGAGCAGCTTATGAGGCCATGTTATGTAACCTCCAATAATTTAAGATGAGGTCATGCTGACTTATGGCTTTCAGTTCTAGTTAATATGGGAAGCTAATTATTGTTATGTGGCACTCCCTTCAGTGGTATATTGCTGAGCGCCATCTTCATAACGCTGTTTAATTGGCGGCCCATGAACTCCCCTCTTTTAGCACAACATTAATTAAGCAGAGACGGGGGACCGACCATCGCTCGGCTCCATGTGTGATATTGTTGATGTGTCACAAGTGAAATATGCAGGACTCAGCATAAATTACAACCGCATGACTCACATGGCATCGTCCCCAAGAGCTAGCCCTTACCCATGTCGTGTGTCTGTCTAACTGGAAAGCTTTAAAGCTTCTCTACCTTGCCATCTCGTGTTCTGCCATGCAATGCTGACTTGCTCAGGAAGCGTGGATAACAAGATTAGTCTAGTCATGCCTCTTGCACACTTTCTTCTGAGTGATTGTCGCAGTTTTGATGGGGAAATGATGTTTGCCATTATACCTCATTCCTCACAGGCTCTGCTGCATCTTCCTATATACACTACATTCAAACTATTCTTGAATCATTTATGCCCTGCTGCTTCAGTTACATCTGCCACAGCACAGCATGGATGTGACAGAATAGAAATCCCCATGGCTGTCCCTTGGAAACCATAATGCAGTATCTGTGATATTTATGAAACTGGTCGTAGTGAGAAGAAATAGGGCTCACGCTATACATGAGGCTCCAGCAGAGGAACAGTGTCATAGTATAAAATATGATCGCTCAGTTAGTGAGGTGTGTGCAACATTCGTAAGGTAATGTTTAGCCTGATACCCACGGGAGGCAGCATTGAAGAAGACGTAAAATGTAATTAGTGGTACCACAGCCGTAGTCTGCCGCCTGTTGAGAGTTGTGGCTTTGATTTGTCACACACAGCAGGCAGATCCCTGATTTACAACTCAATCTTCTGTAGTTTGGTCTAAGCAAGCATGGTTTTCCCAACTATTCACCTAATAATAGACATGACAGCTAATTATTTTCCACTCAATGCTCAGATTAAAAATCTTTTTTTTCTTACTTAATAAATATGCTTTGATCCATTTACATGCCTAAATAGAGCCCTGCAGGGTAGACTTGTCACATGGCACTGAAGACAGAATCCTTCATATTTATGGCTTCTACATAAGCTTTAAATGTTCCATTTTGTTTGTTTTGCCAAAACAGATGTGCAGAGCTGAGTTTGTAGAATGCAGCACAGTTGTGTTTTACCTTTGGCACAACCTATGATGATACTGTGCCATGATATCTTGTCAGTGGTTTTATATAAGACTGCAGGTAAACCTACTACATTATCTTAAAGGTACTCAGCTTTGGACAATCCCTACTTCTTAGAAAGGTCCCATGACAATAAGCGGATCACATTTTGCCCCCCTGCTGGGACTACAAGAAAATCTGCTGTAATCTTTGATGAATTCCGGCATTAAGGCCTCATGCACACAACCATAGCCATGTGCACGGCCGTGATTTCCGGGTCACCCGGCCGGCCGCGGAGCGTCACCAGTGAGCCGCCCGCAAACCGCGGGCTGTGCACATGGCCATTATTTTCTATCAGCCTAGACCGCAGAACGCGACCGTAATAAGACATGTCCGATCTTTCTGCGGTCCAGGCTCCTGGGCCATGCACGGACCGTGGAAACCACGGTCGTGTGCATGGGCCCATAGAAATTAATTGGGCCACAATTCTCCCGTGGATTTTTGGGGGAATTGCGGCCGCAAAAGCATGTTCGTGTGCATGGGGCCTAAGTGTACTATTTCCCTCCGCACTATTAAGAATTACACAGCCCATTCGAAAGCAATGGTTTGTTTGTGTAATGCAGAACAGATCAGATCCTCCAGAGTGAGAGGACCCCCTCTATAAACTCAGAATTCTCTAATATGGTATATAGTAGAGAGTCCTCATGATGTAGAAACATGGAAGTCCTAAACAGTTAAATGACAATTCAACTATATTACATCTGATCTGCTATCTTAACCAATGGCATGCTAATGATTTTTATGAACGGCACATATATATTTGCATATGCCAAGAACCTCCTAGCAACAAAACCTCTACTAGGTTTCTCAGGCATACCTCCCGACTTTTACGTTTTTAAGTACAGTAAAGTGTGCTGCAAGCAGGTTTTTTATAACATTAAACCACGCCTCTAACCTCACCCAACCCCCAACCATACACAACCAGTTCAGCCCACACAGTATAATACACCATAGTGCCTGCCCACCATATGGGCCCATAGTGCCCACCACACATTATAATGCCCCCATAGCGCCTTATAAAAATATAAAAATAAATACTTACCTAGCCACGTTCCCATGACAAAGTGGAGCAAATCCCTCTCTACTGGTCTGTGCACTGTGTGGCTCAGAGCAGACAGACGCAATGACGTCAATGCATCACACCTGTCTGCTTTAAGCTGCTCAGTGCAGGCATTACAATGTGATTGGTGGAGCAGGGATCTGACGTCTCTGCTTCACCATTGGATTCAACTGTATCTGCGTCCTGAAGACGCAGATGCAGTTGTTATCGGGACGTGCCGCCGGCCGCCCGGCACAGCGGGACACCACCCGAATTTCGGGACTGTCCCGCTGGATCCAGGACAGTTCATAGGCATGTTCAGGCTAAAAGTTAGGAATGTTTCTGATTTATGTGGTAGTCGTGCCCAGGTCAGCTGGTATGTAGAGTGCTCCTAGTTCCCCTGTAGGTGTTTTATGTAAATCCTGTGACAAGCTGTTTCTTCTTCATGCAGGAACATTCCTTATATTATGTCTCACAGCCCTGTATGTAAGTGCCGTTACATCTCTTATATATCAGTGATTTAAGCCTGAAGCTGCTATTTTGGTATGACATAATACATTGCAGACTGATATGTGCATCCATCTTTATGTTTTCACCCTTCCTCATCTAAAATCAGATGCCAGGCTCTTGAGAACAATTGCCTGTTCCAATCACATCTCCTTGATTTTCTTGACAGGTGACAAAGTCCTTGTTTTACTTTTTGGAGTCGGCTGTGATTTCATATATTCAGTGTTGTAACCAAATCAGCAGCTGCTGCAAGCCAGTAATGTCCCCGTGGTAGTCTTAGCAGACAGTCATGATTGGCATACTGTAGAGAGCAGGCTTTGTGTATTGCCTGCTGGCTGCCTCACTCCTGCGCTGAGCCCTTTAACATCTAAAATCAGCCAACCACTTCTCCTGACAGAAACTGTCTATGAAGCAATGCACACCTTACATTTCTCCAATACAGGCTATGTTCTGGTACATTGCAAAGTCATAGAGGTATATTTATTATTACTGTCTTAAAAGGGACCTGCCACCACTCCTCACATGACTGTTTGGTTCACACAGGGAGGATGTGCTGCGTAAATGCACAGAGCATATCCGCCCTACGCGCCACAGGGAATTCCGGGCAAAAACCGTACCAAACTGTGGTGCAGTTTTTCGCCCAGAATGTCCGCTGCAGAAAACTGCAGTATTAACCGTTCCGATAGCAAGCCGGCCTCATGGGTTTCATCCCAGGAGAACGTTGCAGCCTGTGATTGTCTGCAGCTGTGGTCACATGAGATGACGCGTCATCCCAGAAGGCCGGCCCTCAGATGTCATCCGGGCCGGCCTCCTGGGATGATGTTTCACTCCAGGAAACCACCGCTACAGCCTGTGATTGGCTTCAGCGGTCACTTGGGATGAAACATCATCCCAGGAGGCCGGCCCTCAGATGTCATCCCAGCCGGCCTCCCCGGATGATGTTTCATCCAAGGAAACAACCGCTACAGCCTGTGATTGGCTTCAGCGGTCACATGGAATGAAACATCATCCCAGGAGGTCGGCCTGGAGGACGAAACATAGACTTTGAGTAAGTATAAGATTTTTTTATTTTTCTCAGTTGCGTTTTTTTTCCGGCAGAATCGCTGCAAACCCGCCGCAAAGAAACACAACAACTACTATTTGTTGCAGGTTTTACCTCCGCATTGAATTCTATGGGGAAAACCCGAAACAAATGAGCATCGTTTACACAAATACAAATGACATGCTGCGGAATAACATTCCGCACCGCAGGTAAATTTCTGAGCATTTTTTCCGCTCAGTATTTATGCAGCATGTGGATGACATTTGTTTTATCTCATCCACATTGCTGCTACTGTATTTGCTGCAGTATCCGCAGTATTTACGCAACGTGTGAACTGACCCTTTTAGTAAATACTTGTAGTCCCTACACAGCCTGAGACTGTGAGCACTGATTGGACAGTGTCAGACTAAGTAGGGACACACCACTAACTAGTGACACCCAGTTGCCAATGTATTCATAAATTTGTAGGAGGAATTACAGAGGTACGGTACAACACAAAGTTTTAAGGAAAAATGCTTCAGAATTGTTATTTTATAGGGAATACAAGTATTTACTAAAATAGACAAGTCAGGAAAGCTGACAGGTCCTCTTTAAGCTTAGACAACTATAAACTACACCAGTCAGGAAAGCTGACAGGTCCTCTTTAAGCTTAGACAACTATAAACTACACCAAGCATACAGAAAATGTCACAGTGGCTCATGTTGTATGATAAATCTGGTGCATCTTGCGAAAATCTTTTGTCTAACTTTATGCCACTTCTTGGTTGGTTTATTTTACACTTTTTTTTTTGCATCAAAATGTTAGCACAATTTTTTGTATTTTAAGTCATACCCCTTTTCAAGCCACACCCCGTCTCCTCTCATCTACTCTCACTTACCTAATGAGGCACAAAAAGTGTCTAGAACACTTCATAAATCTGTTGCACAACATTTGCGGCTTTTTTTTTTTGGCTCATTTGGAGCCAGAATTTTGGCGCACTATGAATAGTGCCCCATAGTATTTAAAACAATATGGTGAAGCAAAAAACAAAATGTTCGCAAGTAGAGATGAGCGAACCGGGACATCCGAACCCAGTTTCGGTCCGAACATCGCGAAAAGTTCGGTTCGCAGCGAATCCGAACTTCACCGGGTTCGGCCGAACACGTTTTGACCGAACCCGGGCGGGCAGAAAAAACATTACAAAAATATTATACTAATCGGCAGCCACTTGTCCCTATCAATCACTGATAGAGAAAAGAGGCTGCTGATTAAAAATAAAATAAAAAGCATTTCATACGTACCCGGTCGTTGTCTTGGTGACGAGTCCCTCTTCTTCCTCCAGTCCGACCTTCTTTCCTGACGCGGCAGCCTGTGATTGGCTGCAGAGGCGGTCACGTGGGATGAAGCGTCATCCCTGGAGGCCGGCCTTCTGACATCATCCTGACGTGCGTGACCGCCACTACAGCCTGTGATTGGCTGCAGAGGCCGCTGCAGCCTGTGATTGCATGCAGAGGCCGCTGCAGCCTGTGATTGGCTGCAGAGGCCGCTGCAGCCTGTGATTGGCTGCAGAGGCGTTCACGTGGGATGAAGCGTCATCCCTGGAGGCCAGCCTTCTGACGTCATCCTGATGTCCGTGACCGCCACTACAGCCTGTGATTGGCTGCAGAGGCCGCTGCAGCCTGTGATTGGCTGCAGAGGCGGTCACGTGGGATGAAGCGTCATCCCTGGAGGCCGGCCTTCTGACGTCATCCTGACGTGCGTGACCGCCACTTCAGCCTGTGATTGGCTGCAGAGGCCGCAGCAGCCTGTGATTGGCTGCAGAGGCCGCTGCAGCCTGTGATTGGCTGCAGAGGTGGTCACGTGGGATGAAGCGTCATCCCTGGAGGCCGGCCTTCTGACGTCATCCTGACGTGCGTGACCGCCACTACAGCCTGTGATTGGCTGCAGCGGCGACATGGATGAAACGTCATCGCTGGAGGCCGGACAGGAGGAATGTAAGTATGAACGTATTTTTTATTTTTTTTTATTACATTAAAATTGTATTTTCCGCGCGCCGAGCATGTACTGTCAAGGTTGCTGAAAGAGTTAGTGCAGCCCATTAACTCTTTCAGCACCCTGGACAGTACCATGCTCGGCGCACGGAAATTACAGGTTCGGTCAGAACTAGTTCGGTCTGAAACGAATTTTTTTCGTGAAATTCGGCGAACCAGCCGAACCGAACTTTTCATAAGTTCGCTCATCTCTATTCGCAAGCATATAAAATCGAATTTACTGTAAGATTTCAAGTGTAAAATGAAGTTTGTTGGTGGTTTGTTGGTGGACTTAGGCACTGTTCACATAGGCATGTAGTGACCAGTGTCAGTTCAGTCACCTTTGACGGCAAGAACAGCATGCAGCCAAAATGATTTAAAAAAAACAACAGTCTATGTTTAGATCTATGATACAACAGATCCGGCACAGTGTCATGGCTACTGTTATGCAGGGAAGCCACGATGCCAGTCTGATCATAGCCTTCTCTTAGGTACTGTGTTATTAGGTACCTGCTCTGCAGTGAGTTGGGCCTCTTTTGTCTTAGAAATGTCTAATGCACTGTGACATATATCCTGCAAGATGTCTGAAAGGATCAGAAAGACGCCGTACCATGATAACTTAACACTGCAATAACAAACTCAATATTGTGCACCATATTCTGTTAACTTCTATAATCTGGCAACACCTCTCTACGTAGTTGATGGCTGCAGATAGTGATTTCTACATTCCAGATGGAGGACAGAAGATAGATTATTCTCTTCTAAACAGAAAGTTAGAGGTTGCATGTGGATAATAGAAGGTTAGGGGATGGTGGGACTCATTTCATGTGTCCCACAAATATTTAATGTGTCCCAAAAAACAACTTCTGCACACCTCTGAGTGACAGACGCATTGAGAGGCATGACAATTGTAAACCTATTCATTCCTTTAGATACGTGTCTTGTGACAGTTGCACAACTTAAGTGATCATTTAGTGTAGACCTCATAGGCACTTCCAGTTTATATGGTTTCTACCACCCATGATCAATGCCTATTATGTGACGTGCATCATCGGAATATTTGGAATCCATACCATCTAACTCATAATAGTATAATCTATAGTACATTATCTTCTGCTTTATAAAATACCATGTTATATCAGTCTAGTAATAGTTAGATGTCTAATTCTCACTATAAGAGTCTTCTCATCTCATAATAGTCATGTTCTTAGTGACATGACAACCCTGACAGTATCTTCTTTCTTTTACCAAGTATTAAGTTCCATTTATGTATAAGATAAATGCTAGTGTGAGATGAAGGAATGCGAGATCGGAACTCGCATAGATTTTCTGATAGTACCAATTCCATTAATGATGCGCTGCATACACTTTATGAAAGTGAGTAGATGAAAGACAGCCCTGCATTAGATGTGGAATAGCCTTTAGAAAGGTTATTGACCAATGTCGGGGGAACATAGTAAATGTTTTCTAAGCTATTTTTTGCTGTTCTTCTCCTAAAGACAAGAAGCTAATTAAAAGCTGCACTCGACAGAGACAATGGGAGACAGTAGAGCAGAGCTTAGTGCGCCTGAGGCAACGCAAGGCAGTAACTGACAAGTGGAAGAAAGTCTGCTATCTAACACTTTAAAACTCAAGAATAGGAACTAATGGTAAAGTATTTTAGGTGAAGTCATTTTTTTTTTTATCTCTGGTTATTTTAAGGGATTTTGTTTCCAGTGTCAGCATGACTTGGCACACTGTTTGGTACTATATTTTCCAAATTTCTTTTGAAAGGAAGAATAAGAACGTGCAGGGTAGAAATCAGATATTCACAATGTTTCTCAGATTACATCTTTCCTATTCTGGAGTAATTTGATACACTATGTTGACAATCACTTCAAGTAAATTTAGTTACAGTATCACAGATATAATACAAATATGATTATATAATTGTTTCCTTTCATGTTGCCAAGTGTTTAGTGCTAGGTGCTTCTGTATTACTTATCTGGATAGTATCTGATTTCAGCTATTGTATTCCTGTTCTGTGTTTCTAGCCATGGATCATATTCCTTTCACTGTTATTCCCTGACTATTGTATCCACTGAAGTCTGAAAACCCCAGCTGTGCAAACCCAAGGGTAGTAGCGGGGGAATCTCTTCGTCTTTCACTGACCTATTCATTTCCTGCTTCATGACTAAGCTAAAGCGTTGAGGGAATCCTCTCAACATAGAATAGTGGCAAATCCTTCATTTCTGCAACACAATGACCTAGAAATGAGGTGACAACTCAGTGGAGACACGCCGATTCTCCTGCTTTTCTTATACTGTATGAGATGTCGGCTATTGAATTAATTGTATGGCTAGCATAGGTTTCTTTCATGAACCTCAATAAAAGACAGAAGAGAATTAATAGGAATTAGGCTTGCTTGAAAATTAAACATACTGCAGCGCTTTCTTCTGGGTTGTGCTTAACACCATAATCCCTTATTGCCTTGAGGCTAGCAATGGTTTGCAGTACATTTATTAATATGGCTTAGATTTCTTTATTAACTTAGACATGGAAATTGTAAACATTAATATCAGTAGCTTAGAAATGTAGTGACTTTTTCATATTTTAAATCCATGCCTTTTGGTAAATGTCACAATTTTAAGACTGTACAGGTTTTAGTGCCTAAAGACTGGAGGGAATTTTACTTTAAGCATCACCCTGGTCAAAATAGATACGCTGCGTTATAACTAGTGCAGGGCCAGAAGGGGCGGTGCATGACACAGGGATTCAAAGAACACTAAATAGAGGGTCTCTGTGACATGCACCGCCCACCCCCCCCCCCCCCCCTTCCCGGGGGCTGCACTGGGAATTACACAGTGTATTAATTTTCCCAAGAGTTTTTCTTAAATTGTACTTTACAGTACTGTTTACTCAATACACCTCACACACCTGTCATGTGTTGTCTGAATGAATTAAGAGTTAATCTGGCAGTGAAGGAATGCATTTTATTATATACAGGTACATCTTAGTTTAATGTGAAAAAAATATATGAAGCAGTGATTACTGGGCTTTTCTTTTTCTCAATATATTTTTTACAGAGATATTGTAGAAAAGACATACGCTCCATACTGCACACTCAGAAGTACTCACTTTATTAAAATAAAAATTTAACAGCATTGGATGCTGGTTCTCAGATCTGGAATCCAATAGCTCGGGCAGACGAAACAATTCCCAATTATAGTGAGATGTATTGCAGGGTTCGGTACACAAGTAGAAAGATCAGCTGTAGTTAGACGCAATGCAGGGTTCAGTTCACATGTAGAGAGAACATCCATGGTCAGACGTAATGCAGAACTTCACTTAAAGAAAGAAAAATACACAATGGTGCAGACATAGGGCATTATCCCACGTTTGAAATTGTCAAGAATAAGTGACTATTGAATAGTTCTCATCTGGTGATGTTGTGCTAGGGGCACGCCATCCCTGTAGACATATTCTAGGGAATGTAGAGGTCCAGGAAACTGCAAGCTGCGGGTTCATCCGGATGCAAAACTTCATCCGATTACAGTACGGGAAAAAAGTTGTGTAGGTATATTGCTAATCTTTTGTAAAGTTATTTTTATTTTTTTACCTTTGACCTTATATCAATGACACTCCCCTTTTTCTGCTCAGCCCGGTACGGCTCCAAAACACTTTGCTTTGATGATGACGATTAAAATCTTTTATTTGCACAACCTCAACGTTACTTTTGGATATTAATTACTGGGTACCATTCAAAGGATTTTCACGAGTAGGGAACAGTGCCGCACCAAGGTTTCTTTTTAGGTATAGCTTCCTAGGAATATACCTATACAACTTTTTTCCCGTAATGCAGAACTTGGTACACAAGTAGAAAAAACAGCCATGGTCAGACATAATTCAGGGTGCAGTACACAAGTAGAGAGATCAGCTGTGGTTAGACACATACTTGCCAACAATCCAAATTTAAAAAAGGACAATCCGGCAAGCCGGTGCACAAAAAGTGCAGACTTATGTAAATGTCTAAAAAGTAGGTGCGTTCCCATTTGTTTTAGGAGCTTTTCTTGATGGGATGGGGCAGGCTTAAAATGTCCCCACTTTGGGGATTAATATATTGGCAAGTATGCCGACGTGATGCAGGGTTTGGTACACAAGTAAAGAGATCAGCCATGGTCAGACATAATGCAGAGTTTGGTACACAAGTAGAGAGATCAGCCATGGTCAGACGTAATGTAGCATTCAGTACACAAGTAGAGTAATAGCAGATAAGCACAAGAAAGCAGGATCATCGACAAGTCAGAATAATCAGGCACAGGAAGTACTAGGCTATGTGTTAATATAGGGCAGCAATTACTGTGATTGACTACAATCCATTAATTAATCACAAATTGAAGAAAACACATGGTTAGACAAAGCTATAACAAGCAAAGACTCTTCCTTAGGCCCCATGAACACATCCGTAGTTTTTATCCACAATTACGGATCCGTAATAGCGGATAAAATACTGACAGAATTTGACATTAAGCAACAATTGTTGCATTGGTATATAATAGGTATCCGTTCACTTGATGGGTAATAATATCACTGCCTAATTGAAAGATTAAAATATGATTTTTATTATAGAAAACCTTACTAAAATAAGGGCTAAATAGCCGATTGTACTAAAGAGGCGTAAGCACGGTAGACCATACAGAGGAGGAGCGGTACTAGTATTGTTGTTATGATAAACCAGAGAAACAGAGTCCATATATATCAATGTATGAAAAAACGAAACATCTTTATTGAAAAAATACAATAAAATACATTAAATGACAAAGACAGAGAATCTAAAAATAAATCCTTTTACGGATCACAAATGTATACATTAAGTCTATATATATATTTAATAATACACTGATAGTATACACAGTTATTATAACTCAATGTAGCTCCAACATGGGGTGCATCGAAATAGGAATGATTTCAAAGTATAAGTTGTGTGAAGAAAGACAATATGCCTAACTCTGAAAAGGCCTATAGTGACTAAAAGGTAAGTAATTAGTGCCTGGAAAGATGGCAAAAAGCCAAATTTAAATCCAATGTGTGCACTTACCCATGTATGAGAGGTTGAGTGTGACCCAGCGGTATAGGATAGCGCCCCGACGCGCGTTTCGCCCGTAGCTTTCTTGAGAAAGCTACGGGCGAAACGCGCGTCGGGGCGCTATCCTATACCGCTGGGTCACACTCAACCTCTCATACATGGGTAAGTGCACACATTGGATTTAAATTTGGCTTTTTGCCATCTTTCCAGGCACTAATTACTTACCTTTTAGTCACTATAGGCCTTTTCAGAGTTAGGCATATTGTCTTTCTTCACACAACTTATACTTTGAAATCATTCCTATTTCGATGCACCCCATGTTGGAGCTACATTGAGTTATAATAACTGTGTATACTATCAGTGTATTATTAAATATATATATAGACTTAATGTATACATTTGTGATCCGTAAAAGGATTTATTTTTAGATTCTCTGTCTTTGTCATTTAATGTATTTTATTGTATTTTTTCAATAAAGATGTTTCGTTTTTTCATACATTGATATATATGGACTCTGTTTCTCTGGTTTATCATATATTGTTAGAGTCCTTATCTCTAATTTTCCATATGGGTGGTTGAGTGTTTTTCCCACCTTTATACGTTTTTGTCCTGTGAGACATCCCGTCTAATTAGTATTGTTGTTAGCACGTACTGCCAATCAACAATTCCCCCTATCTGTATTATAATATAACACCTGGTCAATCCGTGCCACTAACACGTGTCTGTAATAGCGGATAAAATACTGACACATTCATTTCTATCGACCACGTACACCTTCCCGGATATTTACGGTTGTGTTTCCGGCCCGTGGAAATGAGCCGCAAAAAAATAGGACATTATTTTTCGCATTTACGGACAATGCTCCTATACTTATTACTGAAAAACCGAGCAACAGCCCTAAATGTTACTGTGGTGCTAGTGATATCAAACCAACCAAAGGAAGGAAAAAGTCCCATGTATTTGAAAAGATACAAAAAATATATACTTTATTAATGTTACTTGAACATACACATAAATACGACTAAAAACACAGAGTAAAACAACCCTCGCAGGATAAAAGTGGAATCAGAATGCTGAAGCAGTGGATGAACCAGATGGTAAGACGATAACAGGATCCCCCAAATACAAAAGTGTATGCAGAATAATTTTAAACAGGTGAAATGTATAACATGATGCACAGATTAGTATTAAATATTCATCAATATAGGCACATAAGAGTGAATCAAAATGTAGCATAGACCAAAATATATACATACACCTGTAAGAGACAACGGTAGCTAGGAGACCAAGACCGGGGGCACTGCTGCTGACTCGACAAGCGTTTCGCAGAGGCTTCGTCAAGGGGTGGCATCATACCCACAAACCTATCCTTAAATATCCCCCCTCCCAATCAATTCTATATGTTGCATAATGAGCAGTTTAGTAACAGCCGCCGCCTCCTATAGGAGGACACTGTGATCGGCAACAGTCAAAGAGATGACGGCTGCCGATACACTCTATCCGCTCAAGATGCCGACCTATCCTGACTGACGGCTGCACATGAATCCCGATCACTCCCCCGTCCCACGTGGTCCGGCAAACGGCAGCAGAAACACCGAAGGCACTCGAGAATATGTGTGGGAAGCTAATGAAAAATAAAAAATGGAGAAGTCCCAGTTGCCAGAGTCAGACCAGAGTCTCGTAGACCAATCACCGAAGTATTTGCCAAGTAGGCGTCACGTTGCCTAGCAACATTTTAGCTCAGAACAGCAGATGCTGTCCAAGGGGGTAAAGAAAGTAAGAGTGGCGGTCGGAACACTATACTTATAGTAATACTAATATATACTTGTTACTGTAAGCACGGTCCACAAATGCGGATGACACTCCCCAGTCTGTCCATAAATACTGCACGGTCATATGCATGGGGCCTAACATAGTGGTTAAGGCTGCAAAATATGACTGTGGAGTCCAGGTTTCAAATCCAGGTAAGTTTAGTTCCTGACAGCAAGGTTCCCATAGAAGAGTCTTAGGAACAGAGTGTGTAGTTTATGCCAAGTATGCAGAATGTACACCTGGGAGTCTGTGATGCAAAGCTATATTAATAAAAAGAGAATTTCAGTAAGCGTTACATCAGTTTACGTTTTTTGTGTAATTGGGAGGGAGACTTTAAGGGAAATGTACAGTGGGATAATAAGAGGACCACTGACATAAGTTACACTTAAACAAATGCGAGCTATGCAATGTCCAATTAAATGACCATAGAATCAGGGAAGGATCTAGGTGTTCATTGTGGAGGTAACTAGTACTTTTCATGTGAAAAAATCTCCATGTGATAAACCTAACCCTACCATGGGGTTTGGCACTGGTGATCACATGAGCCACTGGTAAGCACTTTGATATCTCACTTGGTGCACACATTTGTCTGAGAGTGGGCAGATGTTTAATCTACTGTTGATGTCAGTTAAATGTCTTCTGGTTTATGTGCTCCCAAAATATCATCAGATAAATGCCAAGTTACACACAAGCGTAAAACGGGCACAATTTCTGTGCCCAGTGCCCAATTCCAGCCCGACTGCGAGCCTGATGACCCGAACCTACAGAATCAGAGGGACCTATTTGCAGCAGTTATATGGGCGCAAAAGTGCTATGCCCTTGTGAAACTGGTGGAAGACTTTATTACATTAAGTATTTCAGCTGAGTATCTTTCCATAACTTATGAAACCTCAGAAACAATTGAAAGCTACGGTAGGGAAACATAATTTCTGGTAATATCAACTTTTTCTGTGAAAAAGAAATAAAAAATAGATGAGCTTAACAATTTTCCCTAATTTTTAAAGAGCTTAGCACTATTCTTAAGCTTCAAATTAAAATTCTGTTGTATACTAAAAGCTCTTGTATATGTAAAATTTCAGAGACCTTAATAGGATAACATTTACTTTTCCAAATCTTGATAAATGATATGATTACATTGTTGCTGCTTGATTTGAAGTCTTAATCCATCAGCGAGATAAACACCACAGTGCTAAAATTGATGTGGGCCTAGTTTTACATAGATTGTATCAATACCTACATGTAACCTTTTTTCTGTGCTTGTATTTATTACAAATGAATGGACTGCAAAAGCAACAGTATTAATTGTCATGGGGCCTGCAGAGGATGATATGAACCCACTTTATTAACATCCAAAGGATTTGACGTAGGGCTAAACCATGGAGCAGAGTCTAAGGGGTTTACCTGGTCACTGCAGGAGAACTCTAGGGGGCTACCCCCAGAATAGTCCCCATTTGGTGATGGCCAATGTAAACAGGCATAGTACAAAATCGATAGTCTGCAGATATAGCAAAGGTCAGGGCAGGTGGCAAACAGACACTCATGGTTGGTCGAGCAAAAAGTCAAGGCAGGTAGCGGGCAAGGATAGTAAACAGCACAGGCAGAAGTCAATCACAGGATATCTAAGAAAATAATGGCAGGGAAACTCCAGACAAGCTAAGAAGAGCCTAACTGATTAGGCAAAGTTTACAGGAAAGGTGTCGTTTCCTCTCCGCTAAATCCAGTTCTAATAAACCAAAAATTGGCCATAGAATTAAAATAAGATGAAGTAATAAACAGAATTATATTCAGTGGTCAGTGTTTCATTACTTAGAATGCAGTGTGTGTGTTTTATTACATTGCCTTGCGTACAGGATATAGTAAAATCAATTCAAGTTTCTGCTGATCTACAAAAAACATGGTGTATTTTATTGATCCCATGACTTTTTGTTTCATACAATTCCCATGACTGATTTTCCCATGAAATCCCATGACTGTTCTACTTGTTCAACTCTTTTGAAGTCTTTTCGTATTCTCTTTTGTCATCTCCATATACGTTCCTTCTCTCTACCCCATTCCTGCGTGACACCTCATATTCCGATCTTATGATGCCAACTTCTTTTCAAATATGCCTTTTTATCTTTCATGCGCTAACCCAATTTGTGTTCTCATTCTTCTTCTATCATCTTCTTTTATAACCAATTCATTGGGTTACCCAACTCTGAAGTTATTTCACTGCTACCTATGGTTCCTGTTGTGCTTTAGATGACCTTTGTCACACGTATGTAGCATGTTGCCTTTTTTAACATTAATTGCTATGGGGACAGATAATGCAATTGATGTTTTTCCTTTGTACCTAGAGTAACTAAGGCTCCCTTAAACAAGCTGTTATCCAAGGTCCATCCTGCAGGTTTTTCTGTATGAACAATGTGGTCCTGATATTTCTCTTCACATTTTTCTTCACATTTCTGGTTGGTCCCTCATGTTTTACAGCAAGCCACATTGTCCAAGGAGATAAATTAACTTGTAGGAAAACAAATATATTACACCTATAAAAATTAGATTGACATAATACATAACCAGAAAGAGCTGTAAATCTCCAGCTATGCTTTACTACTGCTTTGAGCCCAATAATAACATTTAAATGGTCAACAGCCAATCAGGTATAAAGGCATTGACATCCATTGACAGTTTTTGAAATGACTCCAGTACATTCTTGGTGATATTCAGTGTTGTCATCATCAGAACTTTTTACGTATGACTTATCAAACGGAAGATTTGATTTGTACTTTTGTATAACTATTTTTAGAGATCCTGTTATGACAGCCTCTGTATGCAGTGATTAACTATACTGTTACTGTTTCCTGGATCTTTTCTGGAACATAAATGAGACATGAATGGTAAAGCATTGTGGATTCATGTACAAAAGGATAATTATTCTGCAAGTAGAAGTTAGACAAAGAAAAATCGATTTATTTTTTTTCCGTTATTATAGTATTTTTATAAATAGTTACTTTGTATGGGTTTATCTATTAACCTTTTTAGTTATCCAGATAATGCAATATTTAGAAATGGTATTAGTGAAACTCAACTGGAACCGTTTTAAATGTCTTAACAAGATTTGCTTCCTATAAGAGAGGTGTTACAGTGTTTGTTATTATTATTATTAATAATAATAATAATAATAATAATAATAATAAGAAGAAGAAGAAGAAGAACATGCTTTAGTATATTAGTGATCTTCAGACCCAGACTGATAATTTGACCCCTCTGGTCAGATTCCAAAAGGACTTCTCAACAGAACAGTAGCCCTAGGGCAGGTAATGGGAGGAGCCTTCTTCCTGTGCTGAGCCAATCACAGAACTCAGCATAAGAGGAGAACGTCACATGTGACTCTACACTCAGAGGCTACTCCTGGGTACTTTCTGTTCTACAATGAAGGGTTAAGTGAGCTGCTGTTTATGGGGACATTATGCATATTGCTGTTGTGGCACGCGGATTTGAAACGTGAGTAAATAATTTATTTATTTTTTACTTTAAGCTATAGCAAGCTTTTTTGCAATTTTTCTTGTCTCCAAAACCACTTTAATAGTTATATCCTTGGTGGTCTAGGACAGTGAACGGGTTAATTGTAAAATTCCTGGTGGTCTAGGGATTTAACTGGTTCCTGACTGCTGGCTGTGTATATATACGTCCTTAAAACCAGCGCCATAGACTATTTACGGCGCAGGTTTTAGCTTGCTGCCCGAGAGTGATCGGGCAGCTGAATGTCGGGTCTCCAGTATTCAGTGACTGCCGGGGACGCCGAGGAGAAGATAGAAGCAGCTTTTGCTGCTTCTATCTTCTCTGGTCTCTTCTACACAAAGCTCAATGAGCGCAATGTATATAAATAGAGGAAGCGGTGATCATGTTACTGGTCACATGATCGCTGGGTGCCGTTAGTGGCAGGCTGCTGCTGGGTCTTACTAGACCCAGCACAGCCCTCTTAAATTGACAATAGTCACTATAAGAGGACTGATTTCCCCTTTAACTGGGGCTGCTGTCCCAGAAAGTAAAAAAATAAAGTCCCCCAAAGGT
The DNA here is from genome assembly GCF_050947455.1 of Rhinoderma darwinii. Lineage (NCBI taxonomy): Eukaryota > Metazoa > Chordata > Amphibia > Anura > Rhinodermatidae > Rhinoderma > Rhinoderma darwinii. Next base: position 229,798,266 of record NC_134688.1, read on the forward strand.
TTCTGACCTTTGAGGGGAAGACGATAGTAATAAAAAAATTAAAAGTAAAATTAAGTGCCATAAAATTAATAATAAATACACATAAAATACCACAAAAAAAGTCCCCCCCACCAATCATTGTTGTAACGCTAGCCCTGACCCAATTACCCTAAAATAGACATATAATATATTCAAATAAAAGGTCTTTTTTAGAGTAAAACTATGTTATTACCAGACAAAAATAGCTAAAATGTAAAAAAGCTTATTCTTTTACTATAATTTTCAAACTTTAAGCCTAAAAATTCTAAAAGGATGTGTATAAAAATGATAAAAAAAGAAGCCTGCATTGTCTACAGAATACAATGCTTTTTGTTCCACTGTCAGGTTGCTACTGGGGTCTTGTCCTCATCCTAGGTTACCTTGCCCATGTCAACGAAAGGCTAATACTATTCTGTGTCTATACAGTACAGTTGGCTCTGTTGGAGGGACACTGGCCAGTAATATTAAAATAACATAAGACATCATGAGAATTTGCAAATAATGCCTTTTGTTCTCCAAACTGATAAATTGGTAAAACTGTTAAAACTGCTGCGGTGCCGAAAAAAAACAAGCACTACACTGCACCCATTGTAAGCAGCTTTGTCCTTACGACACTAGCACAGACAAAGTAATAGGCCGTATACCTAATTTTTTCTCACTCATGCCATACCTTATATACCTCTTATGTGGGCTGGTATGGTTTATGTGCCACGGCTGCTTTGTAATTCCAGTTTGACCATGTTTATGCACATAACAGCATTAAAATTAAAAGAATATAAAAATCTCTTAAAATTTGAAATCGAAATATGTCTTACGGCTTTAAAATATTACAAAGGTTGATGTAGATATTTTTGACTTATTGAATCTTTCAAAATGCAAAGCAGAGATAGGATAAGTAAAGCTTAAAAAATGGATAATAGTATCACAACTGCTGCCACAAAACGCCAGCGTTGGCTGCATCTCTGACATGTTAACGTGTAGACGAGCTATTCTGCCAAATTAGTCTTTTGCTGGTGTGTATTTTTTACAACACAGGAGAGGCGCAGAAACCCATTTCAATTTGTAAGACAACAAGGGAGGATTATAAGTATCTCATATAAAAGCCATTTTTGTTCAGTTGTGGAATGTGGCATATCACAGTGTGAGTCTGAAGCCAGAAGCTTTGTATTTATATTCTATCACTCATTTTTAAGAGGAGCAGAGGATATATAAAATGTTAATCTTTTGTCTAACAGATGCATGAAAATCTCCTCAATTGTACACCAAGATTTGATGCCACACTGCTGTTTGGGTGTCTGTAGCTTTGTCTTTCAAGGTCATTTGTGCTGATAAGAGGGTGAAATGCAGTTAGTCGGCTATGTACCTACCTTTTTTCACTTTTTTTCATTTGATACTATAATCACATGCTCTTCTGGTAGAGTAAAGGTATATGTAAAGATGCAAAGTCGAAAGAAGGACGAAAGATGGGCGGTGGATCAGTGGTTAATGCTGTTGCCTTTCAGCACTGGGGTCCTAGGTTTGAGTCTGACCAAGGACAACATCTGCATGGACGTTGTTTGCGTGGGTTTACTCAGGTACTTCAGTTCCTACAATGATCCAAAAACATACCGAAATGTTACTTGGCTTCCTATGAAGTTGTTACTACTGTGTGTCTGAAGTAGGAACATTTTATTTGTGAAACAATTGGGGACATCAATTGATGTTATTGATGAAAATCTCTGTATAGTGCTGTGAAATATGTTGGTGGTGGCACTATACAAGAAACACATAAATATTGTTGGTCAATGCCACCAATTTCTTTTGTGAATTCTTGTAGAATCCACCAGAAATAAAACCTCTGTGCGCAAAATTGGAAGGTCAGTATGGGACCGGTAGAATTTAGTGTGCGCCGTATTACGGGTCCGTACCAGATCTTTAATATAGCCATATACAAATCCAACTGGGCAGAAAAGTGTTTGGATATGTGATATTATTAATATTATATATGTCATTACAGGATGCGTCTTGTCATTCTCAACAGATAAAAGACCTGCACAGAAATAACAAATGCAGAGGATCCGTCATTTTAATGATAAGTAAATATCTCGACTCTGTAAAATAAATAAATGGCTATTTATAAAAATGATTTAAAGCCATTGCATGGGTTTGTAGACAATTATGTTTTAAGACTCATATGCGTTGACTGCCTGCTCTCATGGCAATTTATTATAATTATGGCACACTTCCTAGGTCACCATGCTTCTCTAAATACCTTTCTCAGAAATGTATCTGACATTTGGTACAACGTGTTCCATTTTTTGTTTTTTTTGTCAGTTGGTGCTTCTAAACTCAAGGTTAATTTATTTCATGCCGGGATTACTCAACATAGCCAAAATGTGACAAAATAATACCAAGGTATACAGTAACTCAGGCAGGAGTAAATCCTAAACAACAACAAAATGTTCCCGTTTCAGGTTTCATATTCTTGAACACTAATAACAGGCAGCTACTGTTTGTGTTAAATTAAAGGGGTTTCGCCAGGAAGACAAAAACAGTTATGCCTAATTTCCGGAAACAGTGCCACTCTTGTCCATGGGCTGTGTCTGGTATTTCAACTCAGCCCCATTACCAAGACTGGCTCTGTTTCTGGGGAAAAAAACAGACCCTGAGAGAATTTTGTCACTCAGGATACCCCTGTATTAGCAAGTGTCAAGCATGTGTCTTGTTAATGGAAGACCACTGCTGTTCACTAAAATCTAAATACACCCCATTACTCTAGTGAGTCTTTGTTCAATAAAAAAAACCTGTGTCTGGTTGTCTTATGAATCAGCAATGGGCCCAGCTCCTGGAACCCCTGGCGATCAGATGTTATCAGTGAGGGAGGTTTTGTTCACCCACTCATTTCAATGAGCGACTGTAAATGGCTATCTATGTAATAGTAGAACAGATGGGTCTGCAAAAGTGTGACCTGCACTAACTGAGCATCTCTCCACTCTTATTCATAGGGGACCCCAACTTTGATGTCCATATTCCTACTAGGGTATATGAATAGGGATTGTCTTGTTTCAAAACAAATTGAAAACCCATATAATGTTCTTATTGCCAAGAGGACCATTATCATGCCTGAAGGCACATGCACACGACCGTAGAATTTGTTGCAATTGCGGACCATAATTACGGTCCGCAATTACGGACCAATTTACTTCTATTGACCCAGGACACCTTCCCGTATATATTTTCGGGAAGGTGTCCAGGCTCTAGAAAGACTCCGCAAAAAATAGGACACCTCCTATATTTTGCTTTTTACGGACCGTGTTCCCATATTTTGTATGGGAGCACAGGCCGAAAATGCGGATGGCTGTCCGCGGACGCCAGCGGCCGGCCATGCCTTTGATCGCGGACCGTGATTATGGGTGCGGCCGTGTGCATGAGGCCTTAATGTTTTTTTGCTCCATGTATTTTAATATCATGTTGATTTTGTCAGTCTAGCCTTTATTTAGTCAACATTACGTAACAGGAAATTATGGAAAATAGTGCTTTTTTAGTCTGTATTTTGTCTCAAGGGCTTTCTGTTTTTCCTTTTTTGGGGGCAAATAATTCATTGATGTTCACATACATTTTCTTACTTTGAGTTTGTACAAATTATTATTATTAAATGAATAAAAGTCTTATGTTGTACTAAAGCAACAAATTGTGCAGTTCCTAACTTAGGTAGTAATTGTGAGGTTTTCTGACAATAACAGGGTATAATATAACCTAAGTCCTGCAGATACTGACTTCTGCTGTGCGGCAAAATAGTTCATGTTTTTTTATCCGCACTAGTTCATTAACAGACCCATGGGATCGTAAATGAGAGTAATTTGTGTTGATATTACTGTGCCACGTTAGACGGTAGGCTTGATTCCTGGGTTTATATTCCTGTGGGAGTCTATTCTGAAATGTCTTCTCTACAATAAAGAACTAGTATTTATGTTATATAGCCCATGTAGGAGAGCATGTCAGACCTATTGCTTTGTGTTTTACCAGTAATATTTATATGTTTAGTCTTGTTAGTGTCGGCCTAAATTTACAGCTCTGCAGGCGGTTATATCATAATAGAGTGAACTGGATAGATTTAGTGAAAATACACAAAAAGTTACAATCCATAAATTCTAATGTCTTTAGAGAAATTTAAAATATTAGATTCTATACCTAATTATAAATACAGCCTAAGTAGCAGCATATGTAGAGTTCTTATTTATTACAATATATATATATATATATATATATATACAAAAAAATTACCATATTACCAACACATAGTGACTGAATAATATCACCATACTGTTACTGAACAATAACACTATACAAAGACCAATACTACCACCATACAGTAACCATATAGTGGTCAATACCAGTACAAACAGGCACTCTGAGAGTACAAAGTTCCCGCTTACTGTCCTCCACACATTAATAGTGCCCCCACATGGTAATATTGCCCTCCACACTGTAATAGTGTCCCCTAAGTAAGCCCCATCACAGTAAGAGTTATCCTTTAGTTCCACTGCCTTCCACATTTTAATAGTGCCCCCTAAGTAAGCCCCATATTAAAAGTAATAAAATTATGAACAGATCAGTCTAGAAGTCTCTTCCGGCCTGGAGCTTGCACTGTCAGTGGCGCATATGAGCTTGTTGCACATTCTATTCCAAAACCATGGGCGTTAATATGGAGTTTGGCTCCCTTTTGTGGTAATAAAAGCCTCCACTCTTCTGTGAAGGCTTTTCACAAGATTTTGCAGTGTGCCTGGGAATTTGTGCCTATTCAGAGAATTTGTCAGGTCAGGCACTAATGTTGAATAATTTCGTATGGCTTACAAGTGCCGTTTCAATTCATTCCAAAAGGTGTTTAATGGGTTTGAGCTAGAGGCTCTGTGCAGGTCTCTCGAGATCCTCCACACCAAACTGGTCACCATGTCTTTATGGACCTCACTTTTTGCACAGAAGCACAGTCATGCTGGAACACAAAAGGGCCTTCCCCAAACTGTCCCCACAAAGTTGGTAGAATACAATTGTCTAAAATGTGTTTATATTCTGCAGCATTAACTTTACCCTTAACTGGAAATAAGGGGTCTAGCCCAATCCCTATTATCCCTCCTCAACCAAACCACTTTTCATTCCAGTAGGTAGCGCTCTCCTGGCATCTGCCTAACCCAGATTTATTCATCAGATTACCAGATAGTGAAACCTGATCATCACTTAAGAGAACACGAGTCCAGTGTCGGCATCCTCTATACAACTCCAGCCAACGCTTGGCATTGCGCATCGTGATCGTAGACTTTTGTGCATCTGCTTGACCATTGAAACCAATTTCATGAAGCTCCCGATGCCCAGTTCTTGTGCTGATGTCACTTCGTGAGGTAGTTTCGAATTCTGTAGTGAGTGATGCAGCAGAGAATAGGTGATTAGTGCCCGCCACATACTACAGCACTCAGCAGCCCCCCTCCCCCCAATGTGAGTCTGGCTAAGTTGTTGTTACTCCTAGATGCATTCATTTCATAATAATAGCACTTACAGTTGACCCTGGCAAATCAAGCAGATAACTCAACGCTACATTATGACCTACTATATACTACTACCAATGTTTGTCTATGGAAAATGCATGACTGTGTGCCTGATTTCTTATTGCAGCTGTCTCCAATGGGTGTGGCTGAAACATCTTTAAATGATCAGGAGGTTTGTCCACGGAAAACACAGTGTGTGTGAGTGTGTGTGTGTGTGTGTGTGTGTGTGTGTGTGTGTGTGTGTGTGTGTGTGTGCGTGTGTGTGTGTCAGGTGTGTTGACCATACATTATACCAAGAGATTGTATTCTATTTTACTTTTTTTTTTTAAACTGTTTTACGTTTCCATTGACCTTTGCTGTCTATGCATTTTGAATGTGTAATTGTCTGCTCCCTTGGAGTTGCTTATTTCTGCTCTGATATTTGCTGGGACATGCTTTCATATATTTTATATGATGTGGTTACTCTGAGAAAATCAAGGATAATTCCTTGTTTTATGATGCAATATATTGCAATGACACAATGGCCAATGGCACAAATCAGTTCTACATATTCATGGGTCATTTAAGGTATTCATAATTTAGAGTACTACATCAGTATTTATATTGAATTTGCATCCAGACATTTTAGAATATATTACGCTCATAAAATGCTCTGGTCATTAATGCTGCTATCTCCTTTGCTAAAGTCGCATATGCTTTTCATTTATTAGGACTGAAGTTACAGAAGTACTGTCATTGTGAAATATATACTGTATAGTCTAGCTATATAGTACAGGATAGCTAAGTATAGCATTCATTTAAGACAATTGTTTATTTAGGGGTCTGGTCTAGAATTTGTATTTCTTTAGGGGCTCTTGTTTGCGGTCTGTATTTTTTTTAGGGGGTCTGTATTCAGGGGGTCTGTATTTATTTAGGGGGTCTGGCTTTCAAGTGGTATTCCCATCTCGGACATTTATAGCATATCCACAGGATCTCTTTCTCTAGAACGGGTCCCCCTGACCCTGGTCTTACCTTCTCCTGCTTTCGCTGGACCCCGGCCACCTTGTAACTCAGTTGCAGGGACCAGTGAAAGCAGGAGAAGTTAGGACTGGGAGAAAAAAAATACAGACCCCCTACATATATACAGAGCCCAGACCAGAGCCCCTAAAGAAATACAGATCCCATACCAGATTCTATAAATAAACAGACCTATAAATACAGACCTCAATACAGCAGATACTCACCTTTTACCAAGTATTGAAGTGAATAGGAGTTACGGAAACAATGTAGCACAGCAAGCTATGCTGTTTAGGAACTTTGGAGCTATATAAACAGTGTAGCTTGCTGTTCTGCACTATTCCCATTCACTTTTATGGGAGTTGTGGAAATAGTGTAGCTTTGTAAGCTTGGCGGTTTTCTTACAGCCCGCCACCTCGTCAATTGCCGGGGGTCAGCGGAGGAAGGTAGGATGGAGATCAGGGGCCCGTTCTAGAGATAGGCAGGAGTTCCAGAGGTGGGACCGTATCTATCGGACATTTATGGCAGATTCTGTGGATATGCCATAAATGTCTGAGATGGGAATACCTTTATTAATTTCACGGGTTTCGTCTCGGGTCTGTATTTATTAAGGGGGTCTGTATTCGTTTATGGGATCTAGGGTCTGTATTTATTTTGGGGTGTGAACAAGGGGGTCATATGCATTATTTGTGCATTATTATTTAAATGCCATAGATTGGAGGTGCATCCTATATAAATGGGCTTGGCATAAGGACAAATGTTGCAGCAATCATGACGTCCCTTCTTGCAGCCATATTAGTTATCACCTTTGAATTATCTGATGAAACTGATGGTAAAACTGTCACTTTGTTTTTGCTGAGGGAGCTGACAAAATGATTTCCTGTTACATATCCGCCAACATTTGAATCCCCATTCATGGAACATTTGAATCCCTGCCCACAAACTACGCAGAAACGGTCAGAAAATTTCACCGCACATTTCCAGCCTAACTTGCATTGGTGCAACCCCATCTTAGACCAACAAAACACTAATTTGAAGATATCTTTTTAAATACGCAAAACATAATCTTTACACTTTGCCTACTACTCTAACTTGTAATTTGGGCCTCCTTCAAATCTCTTAACTTTTTTTTTTTTTGCTCTTCAAGCATATTTTTTTTAAACGACAGAGAAATTGGTACAACCTACAGCATGCTGTGTTGTGATAAAAATGCCACTGACCCCAAAAACAATACAAAAAAAGCCACAAAAATTAAAAACTCTGTGTATGAATGCATTCTCATATTTAGACTTTTAACTAACATCAGGCCCCAGCATTGTTGACCAAAAAGGAATGTGCAAAAAAATACCACCAAAAACGCATCAAAACGCTTTGTGTGAAATCAGCCTTAAAGTGACTTAGTACTTTTAAAATCCATAAAAGGAGAAGACGTTGGTCAGTATTTGTAAGCTAGAAATTTAGAAGAGTCGGTATGTAAACATTGGGTGTGAGGTTATTAAAGGCCTAAAGTAGAATAAATCCTAGTCATGTCATTTTTTAATTACAATGAAAACCTAGTGCCTCTCCTCTTTAAATTCTTTTTTTATCTACTGATCCCACAAATGAAAGACAATATTCCAAAGCCATCTTAAACGTGTTGCATGACACTGATATCAACTAGGCTAATAGTTGGTAATATTATAGCGTTGGTTCACCAACATTGAACCTTCACTTTATAAAATATATAACTCTCCTGCTGAAAGTGGAGCCTATGTAAAAAAAAAATATGGGGGAGGGGGATTTATCAAATATGGTGTATAGGGAAAATGGAGCAATTGCAACCAATCAGATTCCAGCTCTCATTTTTTTAAATGCCCTTTTTAAAATGAAAGGTGCAAACTGAATGGCTGCTACAGGCAACTGCTCTACTGTTGCCACGAGTTTTGATAGACATTCCCCTATGTGTTATAATAATAGCTTTTGTCATTTTTACCTTAGTCATATGAGGAAGATTTCTTATATATTGGTTTTTATAGTTCCATCCGGCATTCTGAGTTTAAGCTAGGTGCAGATAACAAACACTCGGTGACCTAATGAAAAAGAATGAGTCTGGTGCCATGATTAAGGGTAACTGTTATAACTACAGGCAGCTTGTTGCCCTTTTGAGGAACTTGGTTACATGCTATGATTTACGTGACCTCATCTTTAAATGATGATCTATCATTTTCACAGGAATCCAGGCCAGAGCTTTGTGCTAAGCCAGCACTGATATCAACCTAATACTGCTCAAAAGCTCTAGTCCACAAAAACAGTAGTTCATTCTCATTATTAGCTTAACGTTGGAGATCTTCAACTATAACGAAATTGATTTATTATGTTTATTTTGCAGAATGCAGAGAATCGGCATTAGCTGGTGTACATATAATTTATGTTGGTATTGCAGGGGTAGACATATCATAAGTGCAACCTCTGCAGCGGCATAGGGGCCCAGTAGGTTAAGGGGATCACTGCCACCTGAAAGCAGCCAACAGCTTCTAAAGGGGGTTTTACACTGGACAATTATCGGGGGAACGATCAGCAGATGAACGAGCAAACGCTTGATCATCTGCTGGTCGTATCGTTTTAAAAAAGTGAAATATTATCGTTGTCGGCAGCATATTTCAGCATGTAAACAGGTAGACGTGCTACAGACATGATAATAATGTATGGGGACGAGAGATCTAAAGAACTACTGCTCGTCCCCCCTTCATAGCTCTGTGTGACAAGAGCAAACGAGCGCTGATCAACAATGTCTCATTGATCGGCACTCGCTTTATCGGCCAGTGTAAAAGGGCTTTTAGTGTCTATTGGATTGTATGTAAGGGAATGGCAGCTCCAAATTACTAGTGCATTGTTACAGAGACTTATTGGGGGGGGGGGGGGTTGATCTATGATGAGCTTTATGAAGTGCCCATACACTGTTCTTGCGCAGGGGTTCTTTGCTGTTTGTATCCACGTTTGAGTTATTGTATAGTAAAAAATACAGTGACACATGGTGTACTGGGCATATGTGATGTAGAATATATGAGGATAGAAACAGAGCTGACATCAGAGAGCAAGCGGTTTTCTACAACATGATAACAGATACCAGATGTATAATTCTGGGTAACATACCGAATATAGAGCTTCATGGTGGCTCATTGGTTACCACGCTATAGTGATGGCTGGATGACGGATGGTGAATTCTATACATCTGCATAGAGTTTCTGTCTGCACATTCTTTCTCTGCTTACCACAGTTTCCCACCATGCTCCAAAAGCATGCATAGTTGTAGCAGAGCTCAGTTTGTCATTGAACTGTTACATTTTCCATCATAATTATTCACTGATTTAAAGCCTTATTCACACGACAGTAAAAAAAACGAGACTACAGGGTGAAATCTATGCCATCTTGGAGCTGGCATAGCTTTCTACTATAATTTACACCACATTTCTGATGTAAATTATAATATTTTTTTTCGGGTCATCTTGGCCCTGCCCCCTTATGGATAGCCACAAATTCTTTTCACAAAAGTGCCGAGGGTGGTGTAAAAATGCCTGAGCCTTTTTGCAACTTCGACCTTTTTGCGACTTTTCTATGCCAGGAAACTGGCATAGAAAAGTTCCCTCCCCTTTTGTGTTCAAGCAGGAGTTGCATACAAGTTTTCTTTGTAGGAATCCTGTACATGTAAGCACAGACATAACTTGAAGCTCCTGGGCCCCAATTCGAAATCTATAACAGGGTCCCCACCTACCATATATCATTTATAATAATGGTGTCTTCTTATGTGGCTGAGGAGCTTTTGGGCCCCCTCAGGCTCCAGGGTCCGGGTGCGACTGCTACCTCTGCACCCTCTATAGCTATGCCCCTGCATGTAAGACTGGCATTATTATAAATATACTTGAGGTGAGTTTGAGTACTGTATTTATTTTCTCATGTTTTGCGTGGTTTACTTTTAGTTTGGCAAACAAAAGACTTAAATAAATGAATTCTGGGTCTTATTCTGAATCAGCTTTACACTAACTGGAAGGTTGGAAATTCTATTTGCCGATGTATGAAACGTGTTCTCATTTCTGGCCTGTCCGAAAGCTTGTTAGAGGCAGGATTTTAGTGCCAATGTTTCCATGACGATAAAGCTTTACGGCTCTTTAGCTCATATTGTGTTCTCTTTTGGGGACACAGAAAAGTTTGTTGCTCTCTTCTTCAGGAGAATTGCTCTGGAGATGGCCTTCAGCTGATGGGCTTTCTGTATTTCCAATTCTGTATGAAATTAAGCCTTTCACCACTAGGGACAGTAGTGATGCCCAGCTCCGAATTAATCTTTTGTTGCGAACGTTTATTGAGTTCAAGTGTTTTTAGGAGGAATTCTGCTAACTTCCAGGTTGTATTTTGGATTTAGACTAACATTTAAAAGATGTACACACAGACATTGTACATAGATGATGCACACAGTGATGTCACTGTACAGGAATATTATACAAAGAGATTTCACAGTATAAGCACAAATATGTAGTGATGCCATAGCACATAGTTTAAGTACTTCGTCTTTTCATAGAACAGAGATAATGCACACAGTGAAGTCACAGCACTGGAATAATATACACAGGAATGTCATACAACAGACATAATGCAGGGCAGCACAGTCTGTATGTTCTCCATATATTTGAGGGTTTCCTCATTTCCACTGTACAGTACTGCAGAATATGTTGGTGCTATGTAAGTAACAGAAATAAATAAATAATGCATGCAGTGATGTATCAGTACAGGGATAATTTATTCTATGATGTCATGGCACAAAAATATTCAAAAGCTATTGTTACCCTGATTGTAATATAACATAAAAACAGTGTGCGGGCCTATTCCACATGTTAACGTTGACAACAGTCAAATGGATTATTGTTTATGACAAAGTACTTCGCCAAAATTGTATTCACTGGATATGTACAGCTTCTTTGATACTATTCATTCGACAGTGTCTGATACTGCAGCAGTACCACCCTTCTTTGCTTACTGAATGACATTCCAGGAGATGGACCCATACCAATCACACAATGATGGCGTAAGAATCGACCATTAATGTGTTTTTTTCTGGAAAACCCCTTTAATGAAATTAATAGTATCAATGAGGTAATAGTTTGGTATGATGGGACGTTAGATGTTTATTGCTTGAGTAATATATTTTCAGGTAAGTGCACTATACTGTTTAGCATGAAATATTTGGACACTTGATCATCACACCTATAAGAGCTTGTTGGATATCCCATTACAAAACCATGGGCAAGAATAGGGAGTTGAACAACCTAAGCAAAAACCTCACACCAAAGATGGTGTGTACTGGGGTCCCTTTCTGTGTTTACAGAAAATACCTCAGGATATATGGATTTCATGAAAAGAGATAAGGATTGGATTACACAACTTGGTACTATATTCGGAGAGAATTCAGCAGTGACCACAGAAAGTAGTAACATTAAGGGCCTGAAACTCAAAATACGTGATCTTTTAAAAAAACGTACTAAGGTCTGGTGGAACAAGGCAGCCTTAGAGAACTATTTACAGAAAGATATCATACCCCGTGGCTTACGTCTGCAGGTGTTCCCCACTTTAGACACAGAAGATCCTTCGTTTGTTGCTAAATGGGAGGACTCCCTCACTAAATGTTCACACACGCTCATTGAGTTGCTCATTGGGGCAGATCGCAGAACCCTTGACTCTTTGGAAAAGGAAATTGATCCTCTCAAGGATAAGATTCATCAATCCCTTAGCACAGAGGAGCTTGGTATTTTCGATAAAGCATTGGAGGAGGAGCTTACTAAGTGGGAAAGAGAAATACAAGATCTTAAAATCAGAAAATTCCAGCGTGATCTAGGTGATTTTCAGTCTAATAAGATCTACCGCTGGCATTTTAAAAGAGATAGAGCCCGGTCCTTGTCCCGTTCTGCCTCCTCCACCTCCCTTATATCTGAAGAGGAATGTGGCGGTTTTTTAGACAAACCTCAGGCCGCAGGAGATGGAGACCCCCTGTTCAACTCCAGAACACCGGCAGTCACAAGAAAGACCAGAGGGGTGTTCAACAGGGACAAGAGAAACAGGAGGCTCTGAAGGTAATTAACCTTTCTTCCTATACTCTGTCGTCCTCTCAAATTAATGTTTTGCAAAGGGGCCTGTCCTTCTCTCCCACGGGCAAATTCGATCTTTTTACTACTATTAAAGACTTGGCTCTTTTTTCTAGGAAATTTCTCTGTAAAAAGCACTTCGGTAGAAGGGATCATAGTGTCCCCATGTGCTCACCGGTAGAGCAACAGGCATTTGATGCCCTCATTTCACTGTTAGAAGAACAGGAGGTCAAAACTGACCCCAGACTCCCCATGCATCTGTGCCGGCGCTCTCAATATTTCCCCCCTCTCGCGCTATGCCCCTCAGTGGACATTTTTTTCAAATTGGTTAAAAAAGATCTTGAAACTATCTCTGACTCTGATACACCTCGTAATCTCAATTATAAGGAAAGGCAGGCTATTCTGGAGCTTAGAAAACTCAGAGATGTGATTATTAAACCAGCCGACAAGGGGGGCAATGTTGTATTATGGCCGGCACAGATGTACGAATGTGAGGCCTTTCGCCAACTCGACATGAGTCATTGCTATCGCAGGCTACCATCGGACCCAACGCTAGTTTTCAAAGGAGAACTTGATAGCTTATTACAAAGGGGCGTGGATGCTAATATTATTCATTCCAAATTGAGGGAGGGCCTGTCTGTGGATTTTCCTATCAAGCCCGCATTCTATTTACTGCCCAAAGTGCACAAAAATGTTACCTGCCCCCCTGGTCGTCCGATAGTATCGGGGATTGGTGGCTTGTGTGAGAACATCTGCAGATTTGTGGATTTTTATCTGCAGAAATGTGTGAAGACCTTACCGTCATACATTAGGGATACCACAGATATGTTACAACGACTCGATGGGTTGCACCTTGAGCACGATATGTTTTTGGTTACGTGTGACGTGGAGTCCCTGTATACATCTATATGCCACGACCACGGGATCCGAGCATCTAGACATTTCCTACAGATGACCAATCATGACCCGTACCTTATAGAGTTTATTTTATGTCTCCTTGATTTTGTACTAACACATAATTTCTTTGTATTCAAGGATCGCCTCTTCCTACAGCTCCAGGGGACAGCAATGGGGGCCACCTGTGCACCTTCATATGCCAACTTGTTCCTGGGGCTGTGGGAGAGGGACATTGTGCAACAAACTCCGGGTCATGATTCAGTGCTCCTGTGGTCGAGGTATATAGATGATATTCTATTTATCTGGCAGGGCTCCACGTCCAATCTAGAATCGTTTCTTGGTTCCCTAAATAGGAATGATATTAATATCAAACTCACGTGGCAGTATAGTCAAACTCGTGTTGATTTCCTGGATATCTGTATCTGTAGAGATGACAGTGGTTTCATTTCTACCGATATTTTTAGGAAAAAAACCTCCACTAATGCCCTCCTCCATGCTACATCTGCCCACTATCCGAAGGTCACAACATCTATACCTGTGGGCCAGTTTCTGAGGGCAAAGCGTATCTGCTCTAATGACAGCAACTTTGAGCGTCAAGCATTGGATCTGACGGCAAGATTTCAGAGTCGTGGGTACAGTCAAAGGGTCATTAAGAGAGGCTATCTCAGAGTTAAAAACTCGACTCGTGATGAACTTCTGGTAAGTAGGTCCAAGAAACATAAAATGGATCAGAATGTCAGATTTATTACTACTTTTAATACCCATTGGACTAAGATCCGTGATATCCTGCAAAAGCACTGGTGGGTACTTCTCACCGATCGTGATTTGGCAGGGGTTTTACCCAATTATCCCTCCATTACTTGGAGGCAATCCAAAAATTTGAAGGACCTCTTGACAGCTAGTCATTACATTCCTAGTGCCCCCCCTAATCCATTCGGGAGTAAAGGTCCCCCTTGGGGGTCGTATAACTGCGGTAAATGTTCCGCTTGCAGATACGTTCCACGTACCTTCAACTTTTACAGCTCCGATAGAGGGAAGGAATATAAAATCGTCTACAACATTACGTGCAGCACAGTAGCTGTGGTGTATTTTGCCACTTGTCCCTGCGGTCTTATCTATGTAGGTATGACCACTAGGCAACTGAAGGTGCGGGTACTGGAACATGTCTGCAAAATCAAGTCGGCTTCCAATGCTTTGGACGTGGATAAACTCCAGGCTGTTGCACGACATTTCCGCGAATTTCACTCCAGCAATCCTAGGGGTTTTGAGGTACGTGGTATTGATAGGGTCTCCCTGGGCTGCAGAGGTGGTGATGTACGTTTGGCTTTGCTAAGAAAAGAAATGAAGTGGATTACGTTATTAAATACTATAGCCCCATTTGGTTTAAACGAAGCCACTAGTTTCAGGCCTTTTTTGTAAACTCTTTAACCATGCGTGAATTGTATTTTGTCTAGGGTTTCTTTCTTGTTTTTTATTCTATTTTTCTGTTACAGTTTATCCCCTTTAGCGAACGGGCATAGTGAATGGGTCTTTTCATTGGTGAAGACTTTGCTTGGCTACAATTGAAGATTTGGAGTATAGAAGACACACACATATAATTCTGTACGATATATTTTTGACATGTGTATATTCTTATATCTTTGTGTCATTACCAATATTTTCTGTATAAAAGCGCTGTAGTGTGGAGTTCTATATGTATATACTTATACTATACTGCACAGCATTATGTCTTGAGTATACTTACTGTCATGATATTTGGTATGGTTAGGTAGACTTGTGGTACTTACGATTCATTATTATTACATATTGTGCTCTCCATATTACCTGTATATATTTTTATTTATACATATTTGTATATTTATCTCTTCACACCTCTGCAAAATGTCGAATGTTATTTGTTTATGTTATTTTATATTTGTTATATTTATATACATATATACCTATTTATACACATTTTTCATTTCATATATTATACCTTATATTGCACATATACCAATTTCCATTTCTTTTGTTATTTATTTTTATTTTTATTCTTATATTGTGCACGGCACTTTATCTTCATTACCTTGTTTCTGGTAATGTCTTCTTTCCTATTTTTATATAGTAAATTATTTATTACTTTAATCACCAGTACTCCTGGCGTATATATTTTCACTTTTCACTTATTTTTTATTTTTTCTTTTATTTGTTTTTTCTTTTTATTATTTATTATTTCTTGCACGTTTCACATACCACTATTAATAAATTTTTGCTTTTTATTTCTTATTTCATGCATGTATTTTTTAACATATGTATTTTTATTGACATTTGTATAAATTGTTGTTTCTGCATTATTGTATTTATTTCAACTATATACACATATTGTTAGCTGGCCCCTTCGCTACAGGAATTTCCTCTCCTCGCTATTGTGGGTTGTCTCTCCTGCGGTGTCTGCACAGACGCTCGGCCGCGCACCTGTGGCGGGGCAGGTATCCGGGAGTGCCGCTTAGCGTCTAGGGTTGCCATGGTGGTGTTTACATCACGTGGAACCTGTCATTTGACGCGCGGCGCGTCCCGTGATGCGTGCGCCGCCCGGTGGGCGTGTCGAGCGCCGATTTTCACTCACCGCAGGTGAGCCTAACTCTGTCTATCTACTATTTAAACCCCTAGATTTTTAATGTATGTAGCCTCCTGACGAAGCCGGTCACAGGGCGAAACGCGCGTCGAGGCGTTTATTCACCCATCCACTCCATTGATCCTCCACGCTCTTCATCATGTCTCTGGGTATGTGCATAGGTTTTTTCAGCTCTTTGTAGCCTCCACAATATTGTGCTATTTCAGCTAGTCGTGGCAGTCATATTTTTCTTGGCTATTTGAGCCTTTATACTATCTGCACACGTCTTCAGTTGTATTTTTCACGTACTACCTATTATACTGTATAGATTTTGTACGTACTACTACATGCACTATATACTGTGCAGGCTACGCATACTGACATACTTTACACGCTGTTAATCTAGCTGATAACATGGCACTATGTATGGGACTCACCACCCCATACCCCCGGGCTTACTAATTACTTACTTATACTTGAGTGTGTGTTAGGTCTCTAGTGGACGGTTGATTCTGTTGGTTCTGGTCTATTTCATCTGACCCTGTTGCATATGTCTCCGTGTTAATTGTATCATATCTCTTTTCTCATTACTTGTCATTGTTATAATATTTAATAAAGATTTTTTAGTACTTTTATCTTTGAAGTACATTACTTGTTTAAGGGTTATGTCCCATTTTGGTTAGTTTTTAGGTCTAAAGAATAGGGAGTTGGTCCCCCTTTTATGGGTATAGCATTCTCCACTCTTATCGTAAGTCCTTCCACAAGATTCTGAATAGTGTCTGTGGAAATTTGTGCCCATTTAGCCACCAGAGCGTTTGTAAAGGTCAGTTACACATGTTGGATGGGAAGGTCTGTCTCACAATTAGCGTCCTAATTCATCCCAAGGGTGTTTGATGGGGTTAATGTCAGGGCCTTGTGCAGGCCACTTGAGTTCCTCCATACCAAACTTATCAAACTATGTCCTAATGGCTCACGCTTTGTACATAGGAGCACAGTCATGCTGGAAAAAAAAGGGCCTTCCCCAAACTGTCCTCACAACGTTGGAAGCATAGGATTGTCTAAAATATCTTGGGATGCTGAAGCATTGAGATTTCGCTTCACTGAAAATATGGGGCCTAGCCAAAACCCTATAAAGCATCCCTGGACCATTATCCCTCCTTCACTAAATTTTACAGTAGGTACTATTCATTCCAGTAGATAGCGTTCTTCTGGCATCCACTAAACCCAGATTTATCCATCAGACTGCGATATGGTGAAATATAATGTATCACTCAAGAGAACACGTTTCCACTGCTCCAGAGTCCGGTGGTGGCGTGCTTTATACCGCTCCATCCAAGGCATGGCATTACCCATGGTGATCTTAGGCTTGTGTGCAGCTGCTTGACCATGGAAACCCATTTCATAAAGCTCCTGACACACAGTTCTTCAGCTGGTCACCTCCAGAGGCAGTTTGGAACTCTGTAGTGAGTGATGCAACAGAGAATTGCCAATTTTACGCACCCTATGCTTCAACACTTAGCGGCCCTACTCTGTGAGTTAGCGTGTTCTACCTCATTGTGGCTTTGTGGTTTTGGTACTCCTAGATGCTTTCTAGTCACAATAATAGCACTTAGAGTTGACTGGGGCAGATCAGACAATCTGACAGATGGCATCCTATGACAACGACATGTTTAAAGTCACTGATCTCTTCAGTATGACCCATGCTACTACCAATATTAGTCTATGGAGATAGCATTTCAGTGTGCTTTATTTTATGCGCTTTTTTGCAATGGGTGTTGTTGAAACACCTGAACTCAATAGTTAGGATGATGTTCACATACTTTTGGCCATATAGTGTGTATTTACAGGGGCTAGAGGGGGTATTTAGAAGGGCTATTTCAAAGGACTTCATTTTGAATGAAACAGACTTTGCATTACTATCTTTAGCTTTATTTAGCTTGTGCTCTATGACTAAATAGCAGAGCCAAGGGAACATTTATTAGATCGTAGAATGGCATGTTGGTTCTGCATTTTTCTCTCACCAGGACACCTTTGTAAGAATACCTGTGTTATAATGAATTACTTACTGATCTAAAGCGTGTATGCTGCAATTCATTTAAGTGACCACTATAGACAGAACTTTAATATATGTTTCACCTCTAAAGGAATTGTTATATGGACAGATATTTATTTGCCCTTGAGAAGACCCTTGAAATGATCTATGGTATTTTACAATGACCACAACAGGGGGTTACGTCCCCCTCAATTCCTGCTTTTGTATTGCATTGTGTGTGTATTGGTTTTCCCCATTCTTGAATTTAAAGTCGGATGTATTTTTCTTCTGTTCCGCAGATAAATGAGCAGCCTCATATTTGCTAGAGGGAATGAAAAGAAATCCTTTCATTAACGTTATTTTCTTCTACCCATGTACCCCCATGCTGGCTCTGTCTTTCTATTCCTTGTTAGAAAAAGCTAATTAGCGCTGAACCGCTCAGGCATGCGCAGCTAGAGGGCGAGGGGTTAGCAAGGCCAAGGAGCTCATTTTGAGAAGTTTGTGCAGGATAAACCTTTCATCCCTTCTGCGATATGCTTAACACATGGGACTGCATTCAGATTTCATAAGCGTCTAAGAAGTAATATGTAGGACTGCCAGTGTAAAGTGGAAAAGCAAGATGAATGAATGTTCCTGCCAGGCAAGACATTTTGGGAAGAGACATACTGTATCCTCTTCTTCTTAATAAATGGAAAAGTCTGTCTTCCGAACCTTTTCAGTAATTTCCGATTCTTGCTGGAGGAATTGCAATGTCAACAATAGTTCTGAATTGAAGTGAACACATCACCTTTTCAGCTAATTTAAAGCTTATGTTAGGGAAATACATAAGTATATAATGGTATTATCAAGAAAGCCCTTCTTAGCCTGGGAAGCATTCTGATAATAACCTGTGATTACGCCGCTCATCTGTCCAGAGGCTACGGAGACTGATTCTAATAAATGCGGCTTATACAATCCTCTAAGGGCTTGTCCACACTTAGCGGAATTGATGCGTATTTTCCGTTCAGAATTGCGGAGGTAAAATACGTAGCAGAATACAGTAGCAGCAAAGCGACATTCAACAAGTCTCATCCACTCCCTTGCGTAAAATTTCCGACCAGAAATTTATCTGTCATGCGTATTTTTCGTACCGCAGCACGTCAATTCCTGCTGTGGAAAGTGGACTGAATTGCTGCATTTTTCAGAGGAGATGTCACCATCCCCTAACATTGAGAAAAACGCAGCAAGATACTCACCATTTTCGGCAGTCAGAAATGCTGGAAATGGTGCCCTATTGCCCTATCTGTTTCAGAAATGCTGCGGATTTTCAGTGTATTTTATTCATTGCAATGCAATGGGTGAAATCTGCAGCTATATCTGCACGAAAATCCACAACGCAATCCGCATTGAACACGTGCGGATTCAGTTGTGGATTTTGGCGCGAATTTGTAGGCCAGTTCAACAGAGTTATATTTATGCTGTATAGCCTTAAAGCAATTCCAGTTAGATTCACTGACCGACAAGTAAGTTGTCCCTGAAAGTATTTATAAATGTTGAGAATTATGGGAGAGATACATCAATAGTGTTGTAGAATGTCTGAATTAAGGGTCTGTTCACATCAGCGTTGCCCTTCCATTGAGGGGTTCTGTCGGAGGTTTCCGTCAGGTTAACCCCTCAACAGAAAGGCAAACGGAAACCTTAGCTTTTGTTTCCTTCACCATTGACACCATTGACTTTAGCAAGGTTTCCGTCACCATTGAGATCAATGGTGAAAGAAATGGAAGCTAAGGTTTCCGTTTGCCTTTTTGTTGAGGGGTTAACCTGACGGAAACCTCCGACAGAACCCCTCAATGGAGGGGCAACGCTGATGTGAACAGGACGTTAGTTGGTTGTCCCATGATTAAATATTACATTGATCTGTTAGATACATTTTAAAAAATGGTCTTGTATCTAGACTTTACTTTACTTTACTTTACTGTTTCACACTTGTTATGGCGCCCCCTCGTTTTCTATTGATTTCCTTTCCGAATGTATCTAATGTATTTATTGCTGGTGAGAAGAAACTGCTTATAGTGCACTGATTCAGATAATAGCAGGAACCATTCCACCGCCCTTGTACAACAGGTTCCAGGCTGTCGGACTGAGTTACTGGGCATGTGACCTGCACAATTGCAATAATCACCCTTCGGCCGATGTACAAGATGATCCAGGTGGTGGGACTGAGCTACTGAGTATGTGACCTCCACAATTGGAATAATCACCCTTCTGCCAATGTACAAGAGACTACTAAGCATGTGTGACCTGCGACACTGGGCACATATGGTGGATGTTCTTATATAAAATCAAAACAATCCCAGGGGGCGCCAATACAAGCATATAGACAAAAACAAGACAAGTTTTTGCCTGATCTAACAGAAAAGTAATATTTAATTGTTAGACAAGCCATTTGTGAAAATGGTGCTGAATTTATCAAAATGGCAAGTGTGAAATAATATATTTTTTAGTGGGTAGAAGGGGAACATGGGGGTCCTGATGCTGGGACAGCTGTTTTCACTGGAGGAATGTAGTGATAATTCAGCATTACCCCCAATCATTTGACATCCAGAACAAGACTCTCTTTTCTGTTCTGGTTAATAGAATTGTGTCCCTATCTATAGCTTCAAAATGAACTAGTAGGGCGGATGGGAAAGATGTTGTCCATATTAGTTCACCTTAACTTTAACATTTGTTCGATCACGGTGTACAAATAACTGGGAATAGGATACGTAGCTAGATCTATGCCGCGTTCAATGTCCTAGTTAATAACAAGTCACTGAGCATGCTTTCTGGGTTGTTTATCACACGCTATCACACCGCGGAGAGTCGTGTTCCTTGGCATTGTGCTTCTTTTAATTTTTAATAATTTATCTTTGACCGATGCAACAGCTTCTTGGTGACTTGCTCTACCTCCCTTTTATTCATCTGTGCTGTTGATGTAGAAAAGCGAGGCAGGAGGAATTCTGCAAGCTTTTGTCAGATTAGACAATTACCATGTGTTGTCTTACCTTAGCAAGCAAATACTTTTATCCCGTTATCGTGCTTACTGGTGTGCAGAGGGAGTCACTAATAGTTGTAATGATTAGAGATATAATGATGAGGTCTGTGTAATATGGCAGAGCGCCTTTCTCACCGCGGCTCTTTAAAAAGACATATGTGTGATTCCCTGGATAAAAGCCATAGCAAACAGTGACGATAAGTAATCTCATGCTCGTCTACTGTAGAGATAGGTAGTAGCATTCGGTAGAGGATTGGCTCATGTAAGGATCATTCTTCCAAAAAGGTCTCAGGATGATTCCACTACCTGCCTTGACAGCACGAAATGTACTTTATATAGACTTTATGATCTCTCCAATTACCGAACAACTCAGAACAAAAGCCGCAGTAACTTGGTTCGCATCAAGCTGCAATAAAAAATAACGTTTCTTGGTTTTTTTTCTCACAAAGTTTGAAAGTGGAAATTAATTTACTTCAGTGAAACAAGTTGTTAATTTGTTCACTCCAAGTTAAGATCTGCTCCATTAATTTATTGCATTTGCTTTCTTTGCATAATCTTTTATGGCACAATTAAAAATAAAGCTCGGAATGCACTTTTTATTGTATATAGTTGACATCAACAGACAATAAATGATTACTGACAATTACCTGAGTATGTGCCGTGATGGCTTCACCTCCAGAGATATTAACGTTCTGTCATAAATTCAGCTTATTTTATTGAACATAAAAGATCGTTTTAGTTGTGGTGTAGCATATAGCAAGATGTATACGTGTGACTTCACGCTGATAGAATCTTCTGAAAATAATTAGTTTATAAATTGTATTATAGCTGCTTAATGCTCAGAAAGTCAAGTGTTTCTGACTCGTGCCTGCTATGCCTGTTAATTCATTTAAAGGGGGTCTCCAGTTTGGGTGCCTAAGCTAATTGATTTATTCTACCTTGATCAGCTGCTATGATAAAAACACAAAGCAAATGCTTATGAACACACAACATCCAATAAACTCAAGGGGTGGCCATTCATTTTAAGAGCGCTCTGGTTGATGAGGCTCTTGGCTCTTACTAATCCCTTTACTGTAGGGTTTTACAAATAATGAATGCCACCTTCCCAATATAGTTCACAATTCACTTAAAGGTATGTTTCTGCCGCAATCATTTATCACCTTTCCACTGGCAAATGTCAGATTTGTGGGTGTCCGACCACTGGGACTCCTATAGGACTCCATGTGGGACTCCCACGAGAATTGCAAAGCTCAGTCCTTTAACCCACTAGTTGCACAACTATAATAGAAGAGTTTAACTGTAAAACTGGTCCCGCAATGCGATTGGCTGTTTCTGTAACTCTTATAGCACTTAAATGGAGTGGCAGTGCGAATATTTCATAGCCGCTCCATTTAAAGTCCTAACCTCCGTCATATGGGGGGGAGTTAGAGGGAGACCCAGCAGTAAGACCGAAACAGATCGAAAACTTATCACCTATTCAGTGGAAAGGGGATAAATGTTTGTGTCTGTGATACCCCTTTAAAGTTATACTTTACACTGACTTAACTGCATATTAAAATGGTTTTGTTTGACTAATTTTGCTATTGATACCTGCACATCAAATACGTTTTTGTGGGTATATGGCACATAATATCAACTCAATAACTTACTGGAGTACAATCAGGGGGCCCCATAGCAAAGTTTACCACACAGAGATCTAAGATCAGCGTTGTGTTCTGCTGTCAAATGCTTTGTAGCTGTTCAAAGTGAGGAAGCGTTTTCCTTCTCTAAAGCGCAAGGAACCTTGAGGAAATTGCCTGTTCATCTTGAAAATGTATTGGAGAATTACTGGCCTAAGAGTCACATCACTTGTGCCCACATGAGCAATAAGACTGGGCGATGTGGGATGTGGAGCATAACTTGGCAATACACCTTTTCTGGAGGAAAGTAGTTTTCTGAACTGTTTCCATGTATCAAATACTATAGGGCAAAGTAAAGAGTACACCCCTTTACCATTCTGTAGTACCCTTCTTATACACCCCCCCCCCTAATGGAGAACGACGTCTCAACCTAAACGTTCTGTTTCTGCCTCTGAAAAGCTCTACACTCCCTGTCACAAAAAATAAACATCTCATCGGTTAAGCAGCTCACTCAACTGTTAAATGATCCTATTATTGTGTATTGTTTTGCAAAAAATCCCTAATAACCATTCCTATAGGCTTGTTGTTGAGTTGTTTGTGTAATGGTTCTGTCTTCAATTATAAAGAATGAAACATTAATACAAGACAAAGGCAGGGACATCAGAAATAAAAAAGACAACATATTGTATTATGTAATAGCGACAGGTGTCAATTCTCCAAAATTATTTGGCAAATAATATATAAACATTTTTTTCTTTAATACATTAGGGAATTTTAATTCTACTCCGTAAATAGATGCTAAATTAACAGTCTCCCAGCCTATTGTGTAGAACACTTATACAGACCTCTTGTATAAATGTTATTCCTCTAAAGTGGGTTTCGCTGACTAGAAGTGGCATTGTAGGCAGGAGTGTAGTACAAATGGGCTCTTTACATGAATCAGTTAACTCCACCTGTAAAACAGCCTCCTGCATGGATACACAGGACTCATATTTGGTGTCTGTGACCAGACATTGGCCTTACAGTCCCACCAGAAGGAACGTAGCGTGTAAATTGCTTTCAGACAGGGCTTTAAAAGATGACTGGTGTTAACACTAGAAACCTATGTGGTAAAAAAAAAAACAACATTATATAAAAGTTAGAGGCAAGTGATGACACAACTAATCTTATTGTTTTTAATATGTCACTTGTGCCATCATGTTTCCTCCAATTTTTTAGTAAAAAGCCACAGACATATGTGAACGCACCCATATCTGCTGCAAAATTCAGTTAAAATCAAGTCAAATAAAATAAGATATCACTAGATCCACCTATAGGTACAGGTAGCCCATTCATATATGTGGCCCCACAGGAAAATCCACCGACCTGAAAAAGACAATTGCATTATCAGCAGGGTGAGCAGGGGCAATGTACCCTGCCTGTATTCTATAAATGGAGTATGCAGAGTCGCTGCTACCTGCTTACTTTGTTTAGAAAATACAAACTGCCATAAAAGTCTATTTTATTATTTTATTTCATTGCCATTTTTTATTATTCCTATGTGGAGCTATTCAAGAATTAGTTGTATATTACGGAATTGTTCATAATACAGTTCTCTATTATAATGTTTAAAGTGGTTTCAAGGTAAAGTTAAGGCTTCATGCCGATTTGGAGTATCGCTAATGTAACCAAAATAGGTTGGAGAAATTACAGCAAGCTGTAACAATAAATATATTTCTGTAATATTTGCTACAAATAGACACTCAACAGAATAATTTAGTAATAACTTAGCTATGAATACAGCTACTAGGATGCAACTGAAAGCAATTACGTGTGAATATATAAGACTGGGGTGTTTTTCGTTTTTGTAATATGACTGAGACAAAAAGATCAAATAAACTGTATATTACACTATAGATGGCCCCGTGATTGCTCAAAAGAAGTATCAAAATCACACTAGTGTAGACTTGTGTCTTCTATACACGCCTCAGGGAAAAAGCAGTATTATCTGTCAGTAAAGGCTTCTTAAATCTCTTAAATCCATGAATTGTTTCCTACCTAATTTACAAGTCTGGTGTGCGACTAGGAGATATGCCCGCAGGCAAAGCTGCATTAGTATTGAAAACACTGAGAATCCTGATGCCGCTGTACAACCCTCCACATTAGCGGTGTCACTGACTAACACTGTGAGCAGAACTGAAGATCTCTTAGTCTAAGAGTATATTTTCTTCAGGCCAAATCCTAGACAAGATAGAAGGAAAGGAAGGATAGAAGGAATTTGCTGCTCCTAAACTGTGAGGGTGAAACCACCAACGTTGTTTTAATTTACATGCATTATATACAAAGGCATTAATACATTACATGAATGTGCTCCCGTTTTACAATAACCATAAGTCGTATCCGTATCATTTACTAAACCTAGGGTTTACGGTGTCTAAAGAGATACTCAACCATTACAAAGTCATACACCTCACATACCGTTAACAGATATAGGGGGTGCCGAGGTAGCAGTCACATCAAAACCTAGTGCCTCAGGGGGTCCAAAGGCCCTTATGCCACATAAGAAGGCACCAGTATTATAACTGGCACATGGTAGGTAGGGGGCCGTGTGACAGACTTTGCACTGGGGACCAGCAGCTTCAAGTTAAGCCTCTAACAATTACGAGTATAGGTGCACACGCAAAAGATAAGGGCCTCCTAGCCAAATCCTCTCAGTGCACCCTCTCCCCCTTGGTTGGCCGACCATATCTTTGGACATAACCTCTTTCCGCTGACTGCCCAGCGTAATTGGAAATCTATTGGTTGAGTCACAGTTCTTCAAACCTTCCTCCCAGTTTCATGAGTCTCCTGGCAATGGCTTGACCCGTCTCTTTATGTACTGTGGTAGAACCACCTATAAGGTGTACATGCGGCTGACATGGTGCTATAGATGCAGGTTTGCTTGCCCCATGCCTTCTCTTGTTTAGTGTTGGTCAGCAGCATGTCAAAAAAAAAGAAAGGGACCACAACCTTTTGCTGGACCTCTCTACCTTTTCATAGCAACTAGATACATTTTATTTCTGTCTTGTGACATTACCGTGTACATAGCATTGAGCATATTTGCTGCTGTCTATAACCCTGTCCAAAGGAACCACATCTCAAACTTTGCTACAGGTGTCTGTTATTAGTTGACATGACACCTTGAAAGAAAGATTCAAGTTGTGTATGAGTTTTGATCTCACAAATATTAAAGCGCTAAAATAGTTTGTGACGGCACAATGTGAACTAGGTTGAGCTTTAAGGAGGATGGTTTTTAGTCAGTATCCACCGGTTGTTGTAATTTATATTTTCAGTCCAATTATTATTAAATATTTTCTCATATTGTGATGTCTGTAGTGGATATTAAGAATTTTATGGACCACAAAATAACATTGACAGATGTACTGGCCTACGGGACAAGGCTTGGGTAGCCCAGTTGAGTAGTGTAAAGATCTATATGAAGATATGGCGAAGTACTACTAGATTCTCAATGTGACTCTAGCAGACAAGTCTGGCTATCTGCTCCCATCACTGTCACTGCATGGTATATATTTTCTTTGGTTCCATTGCTATTGGCATGTCAGTTGATGAAGAGTCACAGCGAGCAGCGCGTTGAAAGGTTACATGCCTAATAAATTTGACGGAGAGCTGCATGCACCGCTGGAAGGACAAGTGCAGTGCTTAGAGAGCAATGCCATATGGATAGATAACTCGTTCACTTCTGTCTAAAGCAAGATGCCATAAATGACTCTGCCTGCCAGTAACACTTTGCTTTACAGTCAATATTGATCTAGTGCATTGTTTCTGAAAACGCAGTCATATTGATAATTATTGAAAAAAAAAAAAAATAATAATCTATTAGTGCAATTTTGCTAGTTGTGGAATTTGTTCTTTGTTGTAACTTGTAGGGGCTTGTCCACGCATAATGGGATTGCTGCAGAAAATTTCTGCAGCATTTATGTTGAAACTAGCAGACAGTGCGCTGCGGAAAAACCGCACCATTTCCTGCGTTTTTGACTGCAGAAAAGGTGCGGCTTTTTCTGAGTTTTTCTCAATATTAGGGGATGGTGACATCTCCTCTGAAAAACGCAGCAATTCAGTCCACGTTTCGCAGCAGGGATTGACGTGCTGTGGTACGATAAAATACGCACCACAGGTCAATTTCTGGTCGGAAATTTTACGCAGCGTGTGGATGAGATTTGTTAAATCTCACCCACTTTGCTGCTACTGTATTCTGCTGCGTATTTTCCGTCCACAATTCCGGACAGGAAAATACGCAGCAATTCCGTTACGTGTGGACAAACCATCTAAAAAAAATGTGAATAACATCCGTGTGCTGCGCATGGTAATCATGCGCAGCACACAGACCCATTGATTTCAATGGGGCTGTTCACACATGAGTGAGTTTTCACACAGTGAGAGTCCGCTGCGTGAAACTCACTGCATGTCCTATATTGGTGCATTTTCACGCACCTACGCACCCATTGAACTCAATAGGTGCGGGAAAACCACGCACCGCACATGGATGCACATCAACTCGTTAGAAAAAAAAAAATGTGCTTTGCGAGTGTGTGAATAACGCATGCCCCTCGCAAAGCATACTGATGCATATGCAACACATACGGACCAGATTCAGGCGCGTTGTTCACGCGCGTGAATCTGATACGCTCGTGTGAATGTAGCCTAAGGCCCAGTTCACACTGAGTTTTTTACGCTCATTTTGAATCAGAAAACGTGTCGGAATCAGCGGCAAAAAATGGCTGTAACCGCCTCCCATTGATTTCAATGGGAAGCGGAGGCGTTTTTTTTCCACAGCGGTTTTTAGTTGCTTGCTGTAAAAAAAAGCGGAATGCTCTATTTTGCCGCGGTTCCACCTCTGACCTCTCATTAAAATCAATAGGAGGCAGAAAGAGCGTTTTCTCTGCATTTTTTTTGCCTGCGGTGCTCAATGGCCGTGGGCGGAAAATGCCGCAAAAATCGCAGCAAGAATTTGCATGCAGGTAAAAAATCTGCCTCAAAATTCCTGAAGGAAGTGAACAGGGCCTAAGAAACAACCTCTGGGCAAAGTGTTTTTTTCTGTATGATTTGAGAATGATAAGTTATTAAAGATGCTTCCTCTTCTATTCCTAACAACACCCTAAAATATGTAAGCAAGGGCTTTTATTAACCCCGTTATCACCTCTCCACTTGTTTCTCGAGTCATGGCCGTAGGGCTGTTAGTCTCATTGGCCCCTGTGACATCACTTCTTTCCAACAGTGAGTCGGTTAATAGGGCAGCCCTTGCCAAGATATCCGTATTGATCTTCCTCATATTAGCCTTGTGCAGCAAACAGACATGGATAGAGGTTAATTAGGCGGATAAAAAGGAAATGGCCTTGATAAGAAGACGCAGGACGCCGCATTTTTACCAGTACTTTGCCGTGCTCGGCAGCTGCGCTGCTGTATTAAAAGGCTTCAGTGGCATACTGTCTGGGGATTTCAGTCAATCTTAAATCATTTTCTCTCTACTTGTTCAACTCAATTCATCATATGTTGTTGCATTATTAACCAAAAGCATAATAATGTGCATAGATCACTTCAGGAATCATTTATGTCTGTAATATTTTCTTTTACTACGGTGAGTTTTGTAGATGATTAGGTGAAATGGGCTTAGACTACTGACCTACTGGAAAATCACTGATCAGGGGATAATGAAGCCATGTAGTGTGCCCGGCAGGCCATATTGTGGAGATGTATAAAAGTATAAATCCTCTTATGTGCATGATCACATTATATGATTACAGGTCAGCATATCATTATACACAGTGCTCAGCACCAGGACACTATCGTAATGTGAACCATTACATTATGGCTACACTCCAGATGACACTCTGTGTTTTTCTATATATTAAGCTGCATTCTCATTTATAATAATAATGCAGATACAGTTAATTTACAGTATAATGCTTGCTGAGAAGAAACAGCCATGTTTGTTCTCAGTCAAGGACCTTTAAACTTTGGAAAACCCTTTAAGCATGCCTCCCAACAGTCCCGGATCCAGCAGGACAGTCCCAGATACCAGACTGTCTACCACTGTCCCAGTAGTCCAGCGGCATCTCCTGATTTCAACTACATCTACGCTCTCAGGACACAGTTACAGTTAAATTCAGACGTGGAGCAGGGAGTCATGAGCTCCCTGCTCCACCATTCACTATGTAACACCAGCCGGGAGCTGCTTGGCGCAGACAGGTGCGATGCAGTAATGACATCGCGTCTGTCTGCGCCGAGCCGCACATAGCACAGACTGGAGGAGACCTGCAAACGGATATTCTCCATTTGTTGCTAGGTGAGTATTTTTATTTTATAAATAGGCACTTCGGGGGCATTATATGGTGTAGGGGACCACTATGGAGGCATTATACCCTGTGGAGAGCCATTTGGGGACATTATATTGTGGGTAGGGGCCACTATGAGGTAATTATACTGTGTGGGGGGCCACTATGGGGACATTATAGTGTGTGGGGGCAATACATTGTGGGGTGGCACTATGGGGGGTATTATACTGTGGGGAGGCACTAAGGCGGTATTATAGTGTCATCTCAATACAGTATGTATGGGTGGGGATTATGTGAGATTATGGGCGTGGCTTAACACTAAAAAAAATATGCCGCTTTGTGCACCGCAGGAGTAGTCCCTCTTTACAATACTTTAGAGTTAGAAAGGATGCTTAAAGCCTTAGTAAATATTTGCCACTGTGGTATTTTACTGCAGCAGCCAGATATTATAGTGACAACCCATTCTTACAATGCTGCAAAATATGTGATTATTTTCAAAATTTTTACTATGATAAAGGTTTTCCTTTTTTTCTTAGCCAGTGGTTACTGGAAAAGCAAAGAACATTCTCATATATGTAATTTCAGTGTGTTTTTCAGTCGGATGATTAACAGAATATATTTGCTTTCTGAAGATATTGAGCACAAATATTTGTAAACTAAAATGTTCTAGGCAATGCTAATTTAGCAAAGTGTTCCAGTTTACTGACTCGCATCCAAAGATTTTGTCTCATTTCCCCAGTCAGAAATCCTTTGAATACCTGTAGGATGAATTTTATTTATGATTTGTTTATAATGAATGTGTTTGTAGTTTTGCAAGAAGAAAATGTACGTCACACGATTTGCACGTTGCACGACAAGTGTGCCCTGTATATTAAATAGCGAAGTTAATAAAGATTCAATGAAATGTGTATAGAGTGGACTAGATTTACCTATAGGCACAGTAGACCTATAAGGGGCCCTGTGGGACAGACACCTGCTAAAGGAAGAATTTAAATATGTAAATGATGTATATGTAAAGTAGATGATCACAGAGCTGCTGCATTGAGAGGAGGACGCCCAGGAGGAACTACATTTTGTGAGAAGAGCACTATAATGTTCTGCTTTATTTAGTGCAGGAGATAAACATTTTATATCAGGGGATAGAGCTGGGAGATTATGAGCTAAATCAAAATCACGATTAATTGGACATGTAACCTCGATTACGATTAATGAAAATTTTTAGGTCACACCCCGTTTTTGCGTGCCATGCCCACTACTTGCATTCTACACCATTAAATTAATATTTATTACCTGAGCCTGCTGTATACTACTGTATATAATATAACCCTGACACGACCCCCCATAGTTCTCCCCACACAGTATAATGCCCCCATAATTGACCTCTGCACAGTATAATGCCTCCATAACTGCCCTTCACACAAAATAATGCCCCTATAACTGCCCTCAACACAGTGTAATGCCCCTATAGCTGCTCGCGGTTTCTTTCTTTTTTTTTAATTAATTGCCCAGCCCTATCAGGGGGTCTTCTTGACTGGTAGGCAAACACTAAGATGCCATAGAATCTTGTGTGTGGATGGATAGATAGATATGAGATAGATAGATAGATAGATAGATAGATAGATAGATAGATAGATAGATAGATAGATAGATAGATAGATAGATAGATAGATAGATAGATAGATTTATATAGATATCTCCCTCTCAATATATATATATATATATAATAAAAACCATTGAGTGAAAGCCTTGATGACTTCTCTTGCAGTAGGCTGGAGGAATTTCTCACATACCTTTATTGGATTTTGCAGCTAATAAGTGACATAGTTGCTAATTGTATTATTTTCCTCATTGTCTGGAAGTGATGGTGATAGCCCTGGTTCACACATCAGCATTATCCTTCTTCCTTCTTTGGGATCGGTTCCAGCTTTTTCTTGGAAGCAAAATCACTGCTGAAATGAACTTGTGAACTTGGCCTTACAGTGGATCTGTCTCAACTCTTTCCCAAATAAATATAGGGGGATCTAGACCAAGACTTCTCAATGTTTTTCTAATGGGGTCTCACCAGCCAGAACATGGTGGTACCTGGGCTTCAACATTGAAATTAAAAAATGATGTCAGTCTTTTATCCTTCATTTGTCTCTGGAACCCAGTATAACAATAAAATAATAAACCAGAGATTGCTGCAGCCAGAGAAAGGCCTGTGCAGCGTATGATCACTCCTGTCAAATTGGCCTCCTCAGTGTTGACCCTCACCAACAACTGATGGGCGCCTCACATTTTGAGAGGCTCCGATGTAAACAATGTAACAGTTACCTCATGGCATTGTATAATTACCTCTATAAGAGAGTTTACCGACCCCGTTTTTCCTGCTCTAAGGCCTGATTTACACGAGCGTGTGCGTTTTGCGCGCGTAATAAACGCAGCGTTTTGCATGCGCAAAAGGCACTTGACAGCTCCGTGTGTCATCCGTGTACGATGCGCGGCTGCGTGATTTTCGCGTAGCCGCCATCATAGAGATGAGGCTAGCCGACGTCAGTCACTGTCCATGGTGCTGAAAGAGTTAACTGATCGGCAGTAACTCTTTCAGCACCCTCGACAGTGCATTCCGATCACCATATCGAGTAACCTGTTTAAAAAAAAAGAGGTTCGTACTTACCGAGAACTTCCCGGCCGTTGCCTTGGTGACGCGTCCTTGGTGACGCGTCTCTCTTGACATCTGGCCCCACCTCCCCTGATGACGCGGCAGTCCATGTGACCGCTGCATCCTGTGCTTGGCTTGTGATTGGCTGCAGCTGTCACTTGGACTGAATTGTCATCCCGGGAGGTCAGACTGGAGGAAGAAGCCGGGAGTTATCGGTAAGTGAGAACTTTTTTTTTTTTTAAACGTTCACGTATATTGGAATCGGAAGTCACTGTCCAGGGTGCTGAACCAGTTTAACTCTTTCAGCACCCTGCACAGTGACTGTCTCCTGCCGGGTTCGGTCAAAACAAGTTCGGCCGAACCCGGTAAACTTCCGTTCGGTCATCTGTAAGACACTCGGATGTTTGTAAACAGAAAAGCACGTGGTGTTTTTCTGTTTACATTCAGTTTGACAGCTCTTGTGCGAACCACGCAGTTCGCACGAAAGTGCTTCCGTGCGACCTTCGTGGTTTTCACGCACCCATTGACTTCAATGGGTGCGTGATGCGCGAAAAACGCAGATTTATAGAACATGTCGTGAGTTTTTTTCAGCGCACTCACGCTGAGCAAAACTCACGGTCTGTCTGCATGCCCCCATAGAGTAATATAGGTGCGTACGACACGCGTGAAAAGCACGCGCGTCGCACGCGCAAATATTACGCTCGTGTAAATGAGGCCTAAGAGTAAGTAAGGCCCCATTCACATGTTCCGGAATTGATGAGGATTTTGGTGTGGATTCCGGACCTAAATCCTCATCAAATCTGCTAAAATTATTCCTCCAATGCATGTTAATTGGGGTTTTGTAACCTATTTTACATGCTCGAGTAGTATGGTCTTCCTATATTGTACGTTTTACACCCCTCAGTGTTATTCTATGTCTTGTAGATGCTTCTTCGATTTTGTGATCTATGAACTATACAAAACGTACATTATTCTGTCCTAGTTATCTATACATTGCCATAGAAACCTCATTTTTACTGATTCTACTGTTGTATAGCAGGGAGACGGAGCATAATTCATGTTTCTCAAGTGTAATTTATTTCTTATAAGTAAAAAACATAAGTAACCCGGAAAATCTTTTCAGAAAGAATTTGAACAAGTTCCAAAAAGTATTACTTTCAGAAGCCCTGCAGATGCTGCAGCTACCAGAATGCTTTTTAAAAGAGTTAGGCATCAGGAAAATGATTATCCCTTGTACTGCCAAGAAGAGCTTTTTCAGCTTTGCTTCATTAATCTTTTAACCCGTTGAGATATAAAAAGATCAGAAATATGATACAAAGATATTCTAGATACAGCTGGCGAAAGAATATGCAATGTGCAGGGTGATTGGCGTGCGAGGTCGACAAACATCTTGGCTACCAAGTGCAGTAAAAAAGTTACCAACTGATGGCTGTATGCCAGCGTGAGAGGAGCCACAGATGTATCATAACACATTGCATTGCTTTATAAATCAACACACTGTACGCACTCTTATGCACACTGCCTAGGACTTTTTTGTTGCTGAATACGGTGATGCCCGCGCCACTTACAATGCGTTAAAATATAATCACTTGTGATTCATACGTCTTCTCTTCCGTTAACATTTATTTACATAAAGGCAACCTGCCATCAGTTTTGATGTCCCTAGACCGCTATATAAGGGCTAGAGACAGTTCAGAACATACCCAAGTATAACAGCAAGTAATAAAGCATACCTTAGAAAAAGAAGTTTTAACAACTAATGCGCCATATGCTAATTACTCTCAGAGTGTCCGCTGGGTGTTTCTACAGCAGGCAAGTGTCCAGCGATTACAGCGGCAACCACTCCCATCTAGGCTCTGACGCCTCTTGCTTCATTCACTGTTCCCTGCAAAGAGATGACAATCAAACCTAGACGGGAGTGGTTGCTGTCAGTGAATGGAAACATTTTTGCCTACATCCAGAGATAAAAATCTGTTCTGGTCATGTGATGATCACACAGGTGCATGGCTCATTACCGTTATAGTACAGTAAGGGCAAAGCCACACGTGGCGGAATTCCTCTTGAATTCCGCAGCGGACACTACGCAGCGTTAATCCGCAGTGGAGCCGTTTGTCCATTGACTTCCACTTTTATTTAGCAGTGTTCGTTTAGACGATGCGTAAAATTCCGCTGCGGAGCATAGGCTGCGGAGCGGAATTTGGTGTCCGCAGCATGCTCTGTCTGTTGCGGAGCAGTGGCGGACTGGTTGCGGACTCACGGCGGAATTTCTCCATTGACTTCAATGGAGATTCTAAATTCCGCAATGAAGTCCGCAGCTGTCATGAAAATGTTATATGTGCTGCGGATGCGTCTTGCTTTTTTGACATGACATTTCTTCATTCTGGCTGGACCTATGTATTTCTAGGTCTACAGCCAGACTGAGGAAGTCAATGGGGCTCCCGTAATTACGGGAGCGTTGCTAGGAGACGTCAGTAAATAGTCACTGTCCAGGGTGCTGAAAGAGTTAAGCGATCGGCAGTAACTGTTTCTGCACCCTGGACAGTGACTACCGATCCCAATATACAGCGACCTGTCAAAAAAATAGAAGTTCATACTTACCGAGAACTCCCTGCTTCTTCCTCCAGTCCGGCTTCCCAGGATGACGTTTCAGTCTAAGTGACGGCTGCAGCCAATCACAGGCTGCAGCGGTCACATGGACTGCCGCGTCATCCAGGGAGGTCGGGCTGGATGCCGAAAGAGGGACGCGTCACCAAGACAACGGCCGGTAAGTATGAAATTAGTTTTACTTTTACTAGGGAAAGTGCTGTCCCTTCTCTCTATCCTGCACTGATAGAGAGAAGGGAAGCACTTTTCCCGCAGTCCGCAGCAGCTAGTCCGCATCAATTTACTGCACATTTTGGGCAGATCCGCCGCAGAATCTGCAACGCAGATTCTGTGCGGCATTGATGCGGACAGTTGCGGAGGAAATCCGCCACGTGGGGGCATGCCCTTACCAGAGCCTGTCTTGTAATGAGCCGTGCTCCTGCATGTAGGTTTCCTCCTTGGGATGTAAACAATAAATGTTTCCATTGATTGACTACAAGCAGAGATCGTTGAATTCACTCACAAAGTGAGATAGATATACGTTATACGAGATACATGTGACCTATGATGATGATGTATGAATACACGGCATATGGAATCATTTTATATGTATGTTAGTACTTTTCTATATTTAAAAAAAAAAAGGAAACAGTAAAAGTTATATTTTATATATATATATATATATAAACTCCGGATCTATTTCTTTTCTTTATAATTATATAATACGGAGGACTGTTAGGGTATGTTCACACAGAGTGTTTTTGGTTGTTTTTCGGGCCGTAAACACCCGAAAAACGGCCGAAAAACGGAAGCAGAATGCCTCCAAACATCTGCCCATTGAAATCAATGGGAAAAACGGCCTTCTATTCCAATGGGCCGGTTTTTTTACGCGTCCGTTTTGGAAAACGGGCGTGTAAAAAAACGGCCGCGAAAAAGTGCAGGACACTTCTTGGGGCGCTTCTATTGAAAAAAGCTCTAAAAACGGCCGTAAAAAAATGCATCGAAAATCGCGAGTGGCTTAAAAAATGCCTGAAAATTAGGAGCTGTTTTCCCTTGAAAACAGCCCCGTATTTTAAGACGTTTTTAGTCTAGCGTGTGAACATAGCCTTAAATCTAAGTCAATATTCATTCACCATTCTAATTTACAAGCAATATGTCTAGGAGGGAATTCCTCCGTAATACGGCATGCGGCGGAGCATGCCACAATTATTTTCTGTCAAAATCAGAGGCATGTGGAGATACAGTAGGGCCTTTACTTGTCTGGGGGAGTCGTATTACAGCGAAGTACAACATGGCCGATATTTCAAGCCGTAATATATAATGCCAAAATGTCTCCAAATCAGGGTATTCTGCCTCCCTTCAC
This sequence comes from Rhinoderma darwinii, assembly GCF_050947455.1. Taxonomy (NCBI): domain Eukaryota; kingdom Metazoa; phylum Chordata; class Amphibia; order Anura; family Rhinodermatidae; genus Rhinoderma; species Rhinoderma darwinii. The sequence goes on from NC_134688.1 coordinate 229,833,961, forward strand.
TGTCTTGATTAGTATAGGCAAGTAACCAGCCTACAGAACTTAAAACCATATAATCCTATATTTTATATCACATAAAGTGGATTTTTGTATCTGCTTGCAAAGTTCTGTGAATCTTCACTATGATGAGGCCAAAGACCTGGATTTAAACCCTAAATAAGGGCTTATTCCAGGCACATATCTGACAGCGGCGTGAGGTCACTACACGGAGTTCTACCATATATATTGCGCCATTCAGTGTTTGTCGGGATAACTATTTGGGGATTTTGAGTTTGGATTGAATCTCTCTCTTTGTACAGGTGAGGTTTTGCATTTTGATGCACTTTTCCTGCTTTATTTTCCGGGCAGATCATGCGTGCCTACTGTACATCCCTCTGCGGATGACTTTCCTTTTTCTTTTATTCTTATAGCTTTAAAAACCCATAAAACCGGAATGATTAGTGGCTTCTCCAGATAACGTGGCTAACCTCACTAAGCACGTATCACTTTATTGCTTTTAATGGGACGCTTGATTCAAGAATTGCAGAAGGCAAATAGATTATTGATCTGCAAGGCTTTCACACAGACCTGGTAAGAAAACCCACTCCCTTTTTACATTCTCAGCTGGGCTACATGAAAGGTGAATAAAGCTGCACGGCTCGGTCCAATAAATTAAACAATATAGTTTGGCTTAATCTTGTTCATAAGAAATGTAATATGTTCCATTGAGGGTAAAGGGGGTTTTACACTGGACGATTATCGGGCAGACGAGCGTTCATAGAATGCTTGTTGCCGATAATTGCCCTTAATTCTTCTACCACCAGATTTCTATAGTTCAGTATATCTTTAAAATATACTTTTTGTACCAATATCTCTACTTGCTTCAGTGTTTGGGAACATTCTTTTTTACACCTAAAGGCTGAAAAAAAGTAGAGACCAAATATTTCTTACAGGTGAGAATTTGTTAGGGCCTGTTCACATCGCCGTTCGCTTTCCGTTCCGGGGTTCCGTTGGAGGTTTCCGTCGGGTGAACCCCGCAACAGAAAGTGAAAGTGAAACCACAGCTTCCGTTTCAGTCACCATTGATATCAATGGTGACGGAAACAATGCTAATGGTTTCCGTTCGTCACCATTTCGGCAGGTTTCCGGTTTTCCGACGGAATCAATAGTGCAGTCGACTCCGCTATTGATTCCGTCATTGAAACGGAAACCAGCCGGAATGGTGACGAACGGAAACCATTATCGATGTTTCTGTCACCATTGATATCAATGGTGACTGAAACGGAAGCTGTGGTTTCACTTTCACTTTCTGTTGCGGGGTTCACCCGACAGAAACCTCCGACGGAACCCCGGAACGGAAAGCGAACGGCGATGTGAACAGGCCCTTACAGATTTATTCAGTCTAAACAATCCTCTATGGGCCGAATACATCAGAAGCAAAAATATGTCTGAGGAGCTGATCATTTGCTACACTGAATCTGTGCAGGTAAAATGCATCACTCGGCCTGATTCACGCGAACGTGTCCATTTTGCGTCTGCAAAAATCAGACACGTTAGTCATGAGTTGCATTTCCGTGTGGCATCCGTGTGTGTTCCTAGTGGCATCAGTTATTGATGTCTGTTTATGTACACTTTTCTTTGTTTTAAAAATTTTTTCTCTTCATTTCTTATGAACTTGTGCGTGAATCAGATGTGTGTCTGTGTGCTGTCCGTGATTTTCACGCACCGATTGACTTCAATGGGTGCGTGATGTGCAAAAAACGCAGAAGAATAGGACATGCAATGAGTTTCACATAACAGAACCACGCTGCGTGAAAAACACCATGTTTGAATTGCCCCATTGAATTGCATAGGTCCATGTGATGCCCGTTGTTTTAACACGGCTTACTTTCGGCCATTTTTCGGCCAAAAAATCTGGAGCAGAACGCCTCCAAACATCTGCCCATTGATTTCAATGGGAAAAACCGCATGCTGTTCGGACGGGGCGTTTTTTTACACGGCCATTTTGAAAAACGCCCGGATTTTCAGTGACTCTAGAAAAACAGCTCCAAAAACGGGAGTAAAAGGGACAACGATCAGTTGATGTACGTGCTGATTGTATCGTTTATGCAACAAGAAATATTATCGTTGTCGGATGTGCTGCTGAGACGATGGAAATGTATGGGGACGAGCGATCGTAGTAACAAGCGCTCATCCCCATACATAACCAAACATTGTTCCTTGTGAAAGCAGCAAACGAGCGCCGATCATCAGGCTGTGTCGTTCATCGTCGCTCGTTTTCACACCCCATTTCGGGCCGTTTAATAGGCTCTTTAGTGATGTTAACAGTACATTGATGGATTCTTACGTATTTCTCATATCAGAGCTTCATTGTTATTAAGTGGCAGGTAGACTTCAAACAACACTACTCCATCTAATGGAGTGGTGATTATCAGACATTGCTGTATGGAGGATAAGTAAAGCTGGTTATCATGATGAAGGCTGTTCTTTGTGTCTAGAAGAAATAGACTATGTGAACCTGAAGAACTATTTACATAGCACTCCATTCCGTTTCAGCACAGAGGGAGGTAATGGACATATTCACTACATTGAGATCAAAGAGATCAAGACATAATGGGGCAGATTTCCTAACAAATGGCTTCAATTCAGACAGCTCAGATTTATAACAGTAAGGCCTCATTTTCACGAGCGTAATATACGCGCGTGCGACGCGCATGCTTTTCACGCGTGTCGTACGTACCTATATTACTCTATGGGGCAGTGCAGACGATGCGTGAATTTTGCGCAGCGCGAGTGCGTTGCGTAAAACTCACGACATGTTCTATAATCGTGCGTTTTTCGCGCATCACGCACCCATTGAAGTCAATGGGTGCGTGAAAACCACGAAGGTCGCACGGAAGTGCTTCCGTGCGAACTGCGTGATTCACGCAAGAGCTGTCAAACTGAATGTAAACAGAAAAGCACCACGTGCTTTTCTGTTTACAAACATCCGAACGGAGTGTCTTAGACATGAGCGAACCGAACTTTACCGGGTTCAGGCCGAACTCGTTTTGACCGAACCCGGCAGGAGACAGTCACTGTGCATGGTGCTGAAAGAGTTTAAACTGGTTCAGCACCCTGGACAGTGACTTCCGATTCCAATATACGTGTACGTGTAAAAAAAAAAAAAAGTTCTGACTTACCGATAACTCCCGGCTTCTTCCTCCAGTCTGACCTCCCGGGATGACAATTCAGTCCAAGTGACAGCTGCAGCCAATCACAGGCTGCAGCGGTCACATGGACTGCCGCATCATCCAGGGAGGTGGGGCCAGATGTCAAGAGAGGCGCGTCACCAAGGACGCGTCACCAAGGCAACGGCCGGGAAGTTGTCGGTAAGTATGAACCTCTTTTTTTTTAAACAGGTTACTCGATATGGTGATCGGAATTCACTGTCGAGGGTGCTGAAAGAGTTACTGCCGATCAGTTAACTCTTTCAGCACCATGGACAGTGACTGACGTTGACTAGCCTCATCTCTATGATGGCGGCTGCGCGAAAATCACGCAGCCGCGCATCATACACGGATGACACACGGAGCTGTCAAGTGCCTTTTGCGCACGCAAAACGCTGCGTTTTTTGCGCACGCAAAATGCACACGCTCGTGTAAATGAGGCCTTAGGGTATGTTCACACACAAACCCAAAAACGTCTGAAAATACGGAGTTGTTTTCAAGGGAAAACAGCTCCTGATTTTCAGACGTTTTTTAAGCCACTCGCGATTTTCACTGTGTTTTTCGCTGCGTTTTTTACGGACGTTTTTGGAGTTGTTTTCTATAGAGTCAATGAAAAACATCTCCAAAAACATCCCAAGAAGTGTCCTGCACTTCTTTTTCACGGCCGGTTTTTTACGCAGCCGTTTTTCAAAAGAATTCATTCAGGAATTTTGAAGTAGATTTTAAACTGCCTGCCCTTTTTTGTCCACGGTTTTCGGTGCGGGCAAAAAAAGCCATGAAAAACGTTTGGAAACGAGCGTCCCATTAATTGAGGAAAGGACACGCTGCTTTTTTTTCCCGCGAGTGGCCAAATCCGCCCGCGAAGAAGACGCCTTTGCATCACATTGAAATCAATGCGGGGCAATTTCGGGGGTTTAATAGCATTGATTCCAACGCAGTTTCTGTGCCAATAATCTATGTGTGAACAGGGATTTATGTCTCTGTTTTTTAATACTTTATTAGCACCTTAGTAATGGCAGTTGTCTGTTTGACGACGTCCATTAGTAAGGCGAGGCTTAGTGCTAGCCAATAAAAGGGCTAGCACTAACCCCCCCCCATTATTAACCCAGTGCCCACCGCTACCAGGGGTATCGGGAAGAGCTGGGTATAATCCGGTACCAGACCATCTGTAGCGATGGTCGTGTACCGGGGCAGCCGCAAGCTGGTATTATGAGGCTGGGAAGAGCCAAAAACAGTGGCCCTTCCTACCCTGGTACTGCTAGCATGACTGGTTATGAAAATGGAGGGGACCCCACGTTATTTTCGTCAATTATTATTATTATTTTTTTTTTTTAAACTACGTGGGTTCCCCCGCATTTTTCATAACCAGCCAGATACATTGAGCAGTAGCAGCATACCATTACCAGGGTGGGAAGGTCACTGTTTTTGGCCCTTCCCAGCCTCATCATACCAGAATGCGGCCCCCCCAATCCCTGACCATCACTACAGATGGTCGGGCACTGGATTGTACCCGGCTCTTCCCGATACCCCTGGTGGAGGTGGGTACTGGGGTAATAATGTGGTGTTAGTACTAGCCTTTTAATTGGCTCATACTAAGCCCCTCCTTAGTAATGGACGCTGTCAAACAGACAACTGCCATTACTTAGGCGCTAATAAAGTAGTAAAAAAAACACAGAGACATAAGCAAATATTTTTTATTGAAATAAAAACTCCCCCACACAACCCTCTTTCACCATTTTATTTATTTTAAAAAAAACAGATCATCGCAGTAGTCCAACGAATCTACGATGTAGTCCATACGGTCCAGTGGAACCTGTGAAACAAAAAAAATACAAGGCCTCATGCACACGAACGTATTTTTGTCTTCCCGTAAATACTGGCATAAATACGGGTCCTTGTTCACACGTATTCGACCCGTATTGCACCACTATTTACGGACCCGTGCCCGTAAATACGGATCCGGTGTCACCGGTATTCCACCCGTATTTACGGGCACGTTTTCGCTGCAAAATCTCACTGCACTAATCGGCAGCCCCTTCTCTCTATCAGTGCAGGATAGAGGGAAGGGACAGCCCTTTCCGCAGTAAAAGTAAAATAAATTCATACTTACCCGGCCATTGTCTTGGTGACACGTCCCTCTCTTGACATCCAGTCCGACCTCCCTGGATGACGTGGCAGTCCATGTGACCACTGCAGCCGGTGATTGGCCTGTGATTGGCTGCAGCGGTCACATGGGACGAAACATCATCCCGGGAGGTCAGACTGGAGGAAGAAGAAGAAGATTTCTGGGTAAGTTAACTTTTAATACCATTAACTCCAGCGGTAGTCACTGTCCCGGGTGCTGAGAGTTACTGCTGATCAGTTAACTCTTTCAGCACCCTGGACAGTGACTATCCCCTGACGTCGCCTAGCAACGCCCCCGTAATTACGGGTGCACACACGTAGTCACCCATAATTACGGGAGCCCCTCAGACTTACCCGTGGCCAATAGAAGTCTATGGGCCCGTAATTACGGGCGTTTTTACGTTCGTGTGCATGGGGCCATATGAAAAATATAAATACTTATACTCACCTACATCAGACGTCTGTCTTCCCCCTGCGCCACAAAAGAAACTAGAGGTCAATGAACTGGGATGGAAACTAGAGATGCAGCAGAAATATTAATAGTTATTAATAATTCTGGCGCATCATGGATCTCCCCCCACACATGCAACCCCACCCCCCACACCAGCACCCCCTAAACATGCAAAGAACACACACACACACTTACCTGCAGTGCGGCCGGTCTCCAAAATGGTGCCGGCTTTCCCCCTATAAACATGCTTGTATGCTGGTCGCTCTGAACTGCGCACGCGCAGTACAAAGCTAGCCGGCAGAAGCAGAGGACATACGAACGGGAGCCGTTTGTATGTCCTATGCCCTGTAGCTGCCATATTCCAACTGTGTGTGTGTCGTGAACAGACACATACACAGATGAAATAAAAAATGGCAGCCCCCAGTTAAGTAAAAAAGTTTAAATAAAGAAAAACATTGTTTGACAAAAAATAAATAATGTAAATATAAAATTTTATTGAATAAAAGCACATAAATTAATATATATATATAAATCATGACACCAATTTATGAAATAGAAATCCAAGAAAACTGCAGCACAAATAACATGTGAATACCGTCGCCCCTCTTGCGGTGCAGTAATAGGTGTGGTGATCTGCTGTACCATTACTGCGGCATGTGAGTTTACTCTCAGATATCTGACATAGATTGCATCCTATGTCAATGTCAGATTTATGTGTTGATGCATATCAGTATAGGGATCAGTATAGGTGTTCCGTTCAGATTAAACATTGGTAACTTGGATAGCGTCTCATCCTACAACATAACTTGTAGACACATTGACATTTCTATTGTACTGTTCACACAAAATCAGTGCGCCATCTCAGGGGTTCTGAGACAAGCACTTCAAAGTCCTTGGAGGAAACCTTAGCAATTTTAAGTATTTTCAACTTCAAAATTTCACAACTTCAAAGGTGCTTTAAAATAAATCTAAAACAGCATTTGGAATGCTTTTGAAGTGACTTTCTGAAAAATGTCACAGTAGTAAATGGGTCCGCCACACAGAAACGTATATTCCTTGCCCATATTTATAATTTGTGATGTACAGATAAAACTGGCATATCACTAGATAGGCTGCGTTTAGACAGGGTGTACATGCATTGATTTACTGTATGGTAATGCAATTTTACACGTTTATTGACTGAAAGCCCAATCATAAGATGCTTCTTTAAGGCTGGGTTCACACGACCGTGTTACGTCCGTAATGTACGGAACGTATTTCGGCCGGAAGACCCGGACCGAACACACTGCAGGGGGCCGGGCTCCTAGCATCATAGTGATCTACGTCGCTAGGAGTCCCTGCCTCTGCGTGGAACTACTGTCCTGTACTGAAAACATGATTACAGTACGGGACAGTTGTCCTGCAGCGAGGCAGGGACTCCTAGCATCGTACATCACTATGATGCTAGGAGCCCGGCTCCCTGCACTGTGTTCGGTCCGGGTCTTCCGGCCGAAATACGTTCCGTACATTATGGACGTAACATGGTCGTGTGAACCCAGCCTAAGGGTATGTTCACACGAGGGCGTCCGTAACGGCTGAAATTACGGGGATGTTTCAGCCTGAAAACATCCCCGTAATTTCAGCCGTACCGGCATGTGCAGGCGCTTGAACGCAGCGTCAATTACGGATGTAATTGGCGCTGCTATTCATTGGAGTCAATGAATAACGGCTCCAATTACGGCCAAAGAAGTGACAGGTCACTTCTTTGACGCGGGCGTCTATTTACGCGCCGTCATTTGACAGCGGCACGTAAATTACGCCTCGTGTGAACAGACAAACGTCTGCCCATTGCTTTCAATGGGCAGATGTTTGTCAGCGCTATTTTCGGCGCTATTTTCGGACGTAATTCGGGGCAAAAACGCCCGAATTACGTCCGTAAATAGGCCGTGTGAACATACCCTAAGTCTTTTGGTTGCCTTTTTCAGTAGTTATCAATACTAGGGAACCATTTTAGTTTAATTTTTTGTAGTTCATGTACATGGGCATATTATGGCTCAGAACAAGCTCTCTGGGACCATAGTGTTTCTCTCTCTATAGCTCTGATTTTATATAGAAGTTCTTTCTGTCTAATTCCTTATGAATCTGACAGCAAAAGATTGTGGCATTCCCCACCAGATAACGTATTACAGAGCAATTCTCCCCTAAAAGTCTTGCTTCTAGGGGAGAATGTCTTCATAATATGCAGCACTATACTGCAGCACACAAAGTGTTTATATCTCCACAGTACGGAGCCGCAGGTAATCCGTACAGTACAGGCTCTGCTATGTGCATATAGCATTAGTGCATTGTTGGAAGGAATAGGTGGAGAGTGTTTCCTAACAGCTCTCAAAGTCCCTGTGTGTAAGGCCTCGTTTACACATGCCTGATATACGTGCGTGCGACGCGCGTGCTTTTCACGCGTGTCGTACGCACCTATATTAGTCTATGTGGGCATGTAGACAGTCCGTGAGTTTTGCTCCGCGTGAGTGCGCTGAAAAAAACTCACGACATGTCCTTTCTTTGTGCGCTGTTCGCGCATCACGCACCCATTGAAGTCAATGGGTGCGTGAAAACCATGCATGCCGCATGGAAGCACTTCCGTGCGAACTGCGTGATTCGCGCAACAGCTGTCAAAAGGATGAATGTAAACAGAAAAGCACCACGTGCTTTTCTGTTTACAAACATCCAAACGGAGTTTCATAATGATGGCGGCTGCGCAAAAATCACGCAGTCGCGCATCATACACTAATAACACACGCAGCTGTTAAGTGCCTTTTGCGCACGCAAAACGCCGCATTTTTAGCGTGCGCAAAACGCACACGCTTGTGTAAACCAGGCCTAAGACTGTGACACTTGAGTATGGATCCTAAAATAAGAAAAACACACAAATCCTGAAAGTGTAACTAAACTTTTAAAAAACTTTGGACATATCATAATGACATTATAAACCAAAAAGAAAAGAAAAAGAAAAAAGATCCAGAAATATATGCAAGCACTCTCAGGTATAAACAATTCATATAAAAATCACATTTATTTAAACCTCCGAATAATTCCAGATATATCAATATCTACATGTTTTGGTGTATTAGATCACTTGTTATCCATCTCTTATGCTCAGGAGATTTTTTTATATATAATATTTGTATGTAGATATTGATATATCTGGAATTATTCGGAGGTTTAAATAAATGTGCTTTTTATATGAATTGTTTATACCTGAGAGTGCTTGCATATATTTCTGGATCTTTTTTCTTTTTCTTTTCTTTTTGGTTTATAATGTCTTCAGAAATGGCACCGTGCTGTATTTATATTGCTTTTTCGGGTACTATTGGGGGTATGGGTTAGCCATAACCTCTTTTTGCTTTTTTGTGTATATCATAATGACATGTCAAAAGTTTTGATCGGTGGGGTCCGAGCACTGAGACCCCCACCGATCGCTAAAATGAAGTAGCAGGAGCGCTGTGCCACTCCAATTCTGATTGGCTTTCCTCGGCTGTCGTCGGAGCAATGTATGTGCTCAATAGAAACTGTATGAGTCCGTACACCGATCATAAACGAAGCGGCACAGCGCTCACCAAAGCGATTTTCCCGCTGTTTTTAAGCGATCAGTGGGGGTCTCAGTGCTCGGGCCCCCACCAATCAAAACTTTTGACTTGTTACTATGACATGTCAAAAGTTTTTTAAAGGTTTACTTACCCTTGAAATTTTCAATCTGTTAAAAATCAGAAAGGTTATACATTTTTAATATTGATATAAACCTAAGAAGAATATTTTCATCTGCTAGGAACCGTTTAGAGGCTCTGCTTAGGATAAATGTATAGATCAATACATTTAGCTTCTACAAGAAAAAATATCGTATTACATAATTGCAATCATAAACATGTAATTGTGATACTTTACAAATGACCTGTATTAGTAAAAGTTAATTCACAGCTGAGACAAAAAGAATAGGTATGCTATAAATAATACCGTCCGAAGCATTAACCTTTAATGGTTTAGTAGCCAATAGTTCAAGAATGGCTACAGTGATAGTTAGGTAATGATACGTTATAACCTTGTTAGGGTAAAACAGATGAGACAAATATTGAAACTTTTTTTTTTCTTGTGGGGAAACAGTATTTGTGTATATTCATATATATATATTTGTGTATATTCATATATATATTTGTGTATATTCATATATATATATATATATATCTATATAATTATATATATATATATATATATATATATATATATATATATATATATATATATATGAATTGAGCTGTACAGTATGAGTATTCCAGCCTATTAGATTGTGCAGTTGTATATATTGTATATTAATGTATTTTGGCTAGCTGTCTTTTGGCTTCACATTTTGAGTCATATCTTTTAAGAGCTTCTCCATCTCTATTTTTATAAAAATCTGATTAATAATGCAGGTTGAGATAGGGAAAGAAACAATTTGACTGCTGCCAAGCTCCTTTTCCCCTTTCAACACAGTGAGAATCTACAGTAGCTTTGCATTAAGCAGCTGAATCATGTTAGATTGGCCCTTTGCCTAAGATACACTGGCTAACATTTTTTTTTTTTTACATGAAATTCTAAGGCAGCTTAACCGGACAAACAAGTTTGTTTGTCAGATTATGGAGGTCCTCGACTCAAGGCTAGAATGACACATTTTTAAGGGCAGAAAAATGCAATGATACTTGACAACACTACAGAAAACTGTGCTGTGAATTAATACATACACAGTTCATTGTTTTCAATTAAGCGTCACGTAATGCATAAATTTGCTGCAGGGAAGATGAACATTCGCCAGCCAGGTCCAAAATGGCCCACCAGAGTACCAGATCCAGATGCTCCTTTGGTGTGCCCAGTTTCTGATACAATAATGGGCCCCAAAGGTCCAACGAAAAACAACCCTATTTGGAGCCAATCCCTTCCCACTAGGATTAACAAATAAATTAGATCTTATCGATGATATGTCCTGGGTGTCTAATGATGACGTGATGACTGTGTAGAAGGAGGATGGGCCTCAGAATATTTTCCTCTTTTGAGTCCAAGGTTCCCCGCTCAGTTAGGTATAACCTCTTCTACTCTACATACATGCTGTTTTAAAGAATATTTACTTAGTCATTTGGATTTATGTAGGTTTGCTATTTACACTGTATATGACAAGGACATACAGTGGTAATTCAATATGTATGCCTTGCTACACAGGTTACAGTAACATCTGATGATTGAATAACGAACTCATTTTAGTCATCAGTATGTTGCCTTTAGTTCATACATCTAAAGTTCCAGGAACTATTTATGCATAATTACTATTATCCATGTATGTTGACATAAGGATCAACATTTCAGATACCATTTTCATTGCTTAGGAGCTTTGATATGGTCACTAACATGGCATTAATTGGAATACAATTTAAAGGTACATGAAGGTCCCCATGACACCTGCATTTACATAATGCTATGCATATTTAGTTTACACATTACGTGCTCAAGCTATATTAATAGTGAAACTTGAACAAGGCCAAGGTCACCATTGCTGATATTATAAATAAGTAATATTTTATACTGTAGAAGAGAAAACCCATAGCGCAAAACTAAACTAAAAAAGTTTCATTATGGGCTAATGAGGTATTAGCCTTTATGCATTACTTAATAGATATAAAAAAAATCTGCCCTGCCCTTGTAATGGTTCCTAGTGATGGCCTATTGGAGTTCAACTGTGTTTTGTGCATTTTAGATTTGGGATGGCCTGTTGTTAAAGGGTGTCATATTTAATGGGGTTCACTGGGCTACTGTCACCCGCTATTACTACCTCCTTTATATTAGGGTCACTATGATTATGCCTAGATCCCCTACCTTTTTCCTTCTATTTGCCTTAATACTAAGTGTGTGTATCCGCGGTGATTCACGACACAATTGTATAGTAAATAAAGGCTTATTACTATTACAAATCACAGAAAAAAGAGGAGGAGAACCTCCAGCTCACCTTGTAAGTACAAGTCGGTGTACTATGATCTTCGCACGGATCCTCGCGTCGGCACGCGTTGTGTGGGATACAAGAGAAACAGGTATTGGATCCAGCGTAGCTGCAACTAAAAGGAACTTGTTCCAAGTTTAATGAAAATTGTATTAAAAGAGGTCAATCGGCATGATGTCCTCAAGTGCTAGGAGAGAGGTGAGAGAATGGAGGAAGCCGGCTAATACAATTTTCATTAAACTTGGAACAAGTTCCTTTTAGTTGCAGCTACGCTGGATCCAATACCTGTTTCTCTTGTATTACAAATCACACTAAGATATAAAACACAAAATACACAACACAGTAAATATTCACGGTATAGTATCAGGATACCGCAATACACATAATATATATTGAGTACTCTGACACTATATGCGGCTCAGTATTACAACAAGACATTACAGTACTATACTAACACCACCCACTTACCTAAACATACAAATACAATAAAATGCACTCATGCTATTTTCTATGTCCCACCCCCACCTGACTCTAACTGTCCCTGTTACTAATGGGTTAACTTTTGTACGGTTGGGACAAATAGAGAGGTTTGTACAGGGGAAGTGAATGGTTTAATACCAGGGTAAATTGTAACCTAGTGCAGGTAGAGGGGTAAACCGATGTGCAGGCTAGGGAACGTAAAGCATTACCAGGGGAATGTTCAGGTAGTGCAGGAGTAGGGGTTAAATATCAGGTCTAGGGGAGGTTTGCCCAGGGGAAGTGGCGGTTAAATGTAAGGGGAGAAGGGTAGCATAACGCTCATTGTATAGGGGAGGTAAAGGGTTAATCTGGGGGAAATGTGTTCGTTGTATAGGGGAGGTAAGTGTTAACCAGGGGGAAAAATGGGGTACCAGCTCGTTGTATAGAGGGACAGAGGTAAAGGGTTAACCAGGGGAAATGCTTGTTGCATAGGGGGAAAGGGTTAAGTCTAGCTACTGTTGCACGTGGAGAAGGAGGTGATACTTAGGCTTAGATTGTTGGTGGAGCGGTGAGGGATCTGGAGGGAGCAGAAGAAGACGTCCGTTAACCGGGAACAGAGAGAGCTCAGCAGGCCTGCTTGTCTTTTTAAACCCTCTCCATGCACTTCTGTATGACATCACTGTGCCAAACTCATGCACTCCTTGCCTGTAAAGCCCTTTTGATACAAAGCAATGGTGACTGCACGTGTTGCCTTGGAGGTAACCACGGTTAACAGAAGAAGACAATGCTTTCAAGCACCATCCCCCATTTAATGCAACTATTCTGCTCTTATAATTCAATCAGCATGACAGAGGGATATCAGCTGCCTTATCCTCGATAACACTTTCTCCCGAGCAAACAAGAAGATCACTGAAATGATGTTAGCAGGTCATTTTGTGGCAGGGCTGAAATGCAGTGCAAATGGGGTTTTTGTGATTGTTAATTTTCATGGCAAGAAATGACTTTGCAATTAATTGCAATTCATCTGATCACTCTTCATAATAATCTAGAGTTAATGGAAATTGCCACTATGAAAACTGAAACAGTAAACATGTGAAAACCAAAATTTGTGTCAGTCTCAAAACTTTTGGCCAGGACTGTACTACTACAGGGCTGAGTTACGGTAACATATTACTAATAGACAGACAGTCTTCTGCTGTACTATCAGGTCTATTGGAGTCGGTTCTTGTGATAGTAGGTGTTGGATGATGGGGTGGTAGAATTCTTGTGGCAATTGTTGCCATGACTTTTTTGTGAGGAAATTGAACTTACAGTAGTAAAAGAGTTTACATATTCAATACAAACAGTAGAGTAAATTGTAGTCTGTAATATTGATTTTGTATTTATTCTGTACCGCACAATGAGTTTAGTCATTACTGCTGAAAATTAAAGCTGGAAATAAATCATATGTTTCAGTGTCCATTCCACTCTCCAGTGTGAGTAGCTGCCAAGAACGCCTTTATTGAATGCCATATCATACTTTATTTTTTCATTAAAAATTCATGCTTTGTGAGCTCCATTGTATTTAGTTCAACAATATGAGATTGCACTAAGTCAGTATTTAATATACTCGCTATTTTCATTCAAAAACAATCTCAAAATAGCAATAAGTTAGACTAGGACTGATGAATGAAAAATGTCTCTGTACTTTTTATATAGCCTTTATTACTATTCACTGAAGCATTCATGCATATGGTGTTTACTGATATATTAGAGCCCCAGAGGCACAGATTTTTAATATCTTAGGCTTGATAATTAGATCTAAAATACCAACTACAATGACAACTTGCTAAACTGTTAATGATATAATAATTTCTTATACATTTTGTTACTGTTTATAATATCTTAAATGAAAGAATTTAGCGTTCATGCACATAGCCATATTACTGATCCTTGTTAAACACATCTAATACACAAGCCATAGCCTGCAATGTGCCCATACTGTACCTCCATGTGCCCCCATATGAAATCATATGGAATCCGCGATAATAAGGTTGTCACTATCTAGGGGTATGTGAACCCACTAGCCCGCTTCGTCATAGAGGAGAGGCAGTTAGCCAAGTCACGGTCTATGCAAAGTCTCTACAAGAAGTTTGTAGCACAAGGGTACCTGAGATAGTCTAGTCGGTGGCAGAGGCTCTGGCACGGATAAGGCTAGATGTGGAAAGTTGTGCCAGATGTGGCAGATGATATCATATGACACCAGAGGTGGTGTATACCAGAAGGCATGGCAGGTTGTGCCAGACATGGCCGATGATACCAGATGACACCAGACTTGGTGTATGCCAGCAGACATGGCAGGTTGCGGCAGATGTGGCTGATAATACCAGATGACACCAGACATGGTGTATAACAGCAGGCGGCAAAACACGACTCCAACACTAGACAGGCTCAGGAACAAAACACAGTGTGGGATACAGGATACAGGTAGCAGGGCATGGGAACACTGGGAGCAGGATAACTCTAAGGGACCATTTGCAATACGAACATGGGAAAACTACAACACTCAGGCAAGGCGTGGAAGGGCGGAGCCCTTCTTATAGTCCAATAGGCATGGATTAGGGAATTCTTAACAGGTGCACGCGCTGGCTCTTTAAGGCCGGGACCGAGCGCGCCCGCGCGCACCCTAACACTGAGAGCAGGGCCAGACGGCCGCGAGTGCCGGCGTCCCCTGTGAGGGAGATGCTGGCAGGACAACAGTGACAACAGTGGCTCACAGCGTTACCATATGGCGGCACACTAAGTGCCTACAGACCTGTAATACAAAATCATAGGATATCCGTGTGCCCTCTTTACAGGATCCACACACATGCAGTATATATGTAATTTATAGAAGTTTATAAAACTTTCTCTACCAATAGTGCTTATTCCACTTTTAGATATTTCATCAATACTACTGAGCTACCTTCTCTCTCTGCATCGCTACATTTTCTCTTGAGGAGCAGTGTAGGGGATGCTGGATGATCAGGAATTATCTATTTGCATGGTAGATAGAACCGCTGTAATAAAGTTCTGTATAGACATTTCTTACTAGTGATTATGCGCTACACAGCACCTGGGAGACGTTTAGTATAAGGTAATCTTGTGCAGATCCACAAAACTAGAGCTTCACTGTAAAAACTGGTTTCCACAGCACGGTGTGACAATCACGGCTTAATATGGTCATGGAGCCCATGCCTAAATGTGCATGTAGAAATGAGCACAAAAGGTCCAAAATTTACTAATGTATCCATCGGTTGAACTTATCATGAACTTATATTACTACAGATGTGTCCTTCCTTACCTTTCCTCTTATGTCAACATATCCCGAGATGTGTGACACGAGATGACCAGCTTAAAAAAAACATGATTTCACGATACTTTGTCACGAGATGTGTATATCTATGTGTCTACGTGTGGCCACACTGTGGTTGTGATGTAAATGGCAGTCTGTCAACAGTTTTGCTAGTATGTCACACTATTGAATTTAATTTATTTAATGAGAACGTGAAGTCCTTAACCAAATTCAATCAAAAGTAAGGTGTATGCAAAAAACATATAATTGCTAAATGTTTAAAATAGCTTAGTCTGTAACTGCCACCTTCCAGGCATTCTGTCATACGTGTCCTTTTATCTGTATTCCTATTCAATATCTGCAGTACCTAACCAGTACTGTAGGATAATTGTAGGAAGTCACTGCCCCATCATTTATCCTTTAAAATCATATATATGTATATATATATATATATATATATGTATATATATATATATATATATATATATATATATATATATATATATATATAGGAGCTAAACAAGTAACCATCTTTACAAAATATATGAACACATATGGAAAGAAATGAATTTCAAACAAATTTAATTTGCTGTAGCTCATTTAATATTTCATTTAGTAGTTTATTTGTTTTTGCAAAAATTAGTTTAGAAGCATACAACGAAAGAAATCTTCAAGTAGCATCATCCTGCCAGCGGGAAATGTGGCTGGGATAGTGAAGAGCTATTTTTTATTGTCTATAAAGTTTTCATGGGACCCGACTATTAAGTTCACACGAGCAAGGAGATCAAATAAGTGTTAGTTCGAAACAATTTTGAAATTGATACACAAGTCCTTCCAATACACTATAATATTCTCAGTGCATGAAATAACCATGAGTTGGTTTGTACTTTACAATGTACCGTATGTGAAATTGGTGCAGCAATATCTGCTGGAACTGGGGATGTCTGGGTAAGGGATCACTCTTACCCAGTAGTGAAGGGTATAAGCAGCGACCAATAAATATATAAATATATATGTAGCCTGTGATCAGTAAATATGGAGGCCAGGGGTTGGACACCCTCTCTTGCGCCCAAAGGCAAAGGTTTCAGAATGCCCCCTTACCCACCTGTACACCCTTCACTCCCTAAAGTTTAGCATGAACCTGTCAGATGGACAATCCTTCAGCCCACAGCTATCAGTCTTGATTCACCCATTAACTTGTAGGTCTGGCTCTTCTGAGAACACATGTTACTTCTGTGTATGTGCCATTCATATATGTATGTAGGGTTGTGCCATGCACTATTATCAGCCGCTGAAACACAGTGGCCAATTGGTTGTAGATAGAATTTTAAATGTCCTGCTGATTGTAACTTTTGATCCTATGTCTAAATGGATGGAATATACCATTGCACATCTGATCTTTATAATAGATATATACAAATCAGCAGCACTTGCCACACAACTAAGGCTTCCTTCAAATCTGCGCAAGGGCTCCGTTCTGATGTTCCATCGGAATGGAGCCCTGACTGACACAAACGGAAACCGTAGGTTTCCGTTTGCATCACCATTGATTTCAATAGTGACGGATCTGTTGCCAATGGTTTCCGTTTGCCTCCGTTGTGCAAGGGTTTAGTCGTTTTTATGGAATCAATACCATAGTCGACTACGCTATTCATTCCGTCAGAACAATGGGACCCTTGCACAACAGAGACAAACGGAAACCATTGGCACCAGATCCGTCACTATTGAAATCAATGGTGATGCAAATGAAAACCTATGGTTTCCGTTTGTGTCTGTCAGGGCTCCGTTCCGACGGAACATCAGAACGTCACCCTAGCGCAGATGTGAACAAAGCCTAAGGTGGGTGCATGCCTCCTAGATCACAGTCCAATGCAACTTCAATGTAGATAGAGGAAAGTGAGGCAGCACAACCAAATGAGTGAAACGTTGCATGTGGAATTAAACAGGATCACTTTTTCACTCATTTGGTTGTGCTGCCTCACTTTCCTCTATCTCTGATCTTTATAATATATTGGAATGTATATGGGAGTGTGGGATGGACTGGATTTTTTTACTTTTTTGTATGTTTTGTTCTTAAATTTAAATGTGAATAAAAAAGAAAGAATTTGAAACACAATTGTGCCCCCCCCCCTCAAGTGACGCCCTAGACAACCACCTAGTCTGCCTACACCTCATCCCTGCCCTGATAGTGGCAAGCTATTCGGGCAATGCCTTTGATGCCACACATTTTACATAACCACCTAGTTATCTTCTTTGTCAAGAATCTGGACTGTACCATGGGAGTAGGTTGCTACAACAAGCATAATCCGTTCAGTCTAGTTCTAAGGATAGAATAGAAAAATGTATTATGTGTTTTCGCAAAGATCCTATGTACATTTCCTTTTATTTGAGAATTGCAAAATCCATAAATCCTGGATAACCCCTTTAATTCCAGTTGTAGAAAACATACTGACCGGTTATTTGGTGCTCCATGAAACTCATCATACATTGTGTATATGTTTGTGGTGGGAGATGCAAGCCTACTGGGACAGAGATCAAGGTGTAAGAATAATATTATTAGTACTTTTACATGCACTGTTAGGATTTTACCTTATACTACCTGGCTATTATTATAGATACAAGTCACATTTTCTTCTATGTTTTATCTGCTGTAGCAGCTTTGCTCCTTTTTTGTTGATTGTTTCATGGTCGTATTTTCATCTCATGCCTTGAAGTTGTCTAATTTCCTCTCTTTTGATCAGGTTCCTTCCTCCTTGGCTTGTTTTCTATCATTATTTGTCATTTTGACCTCTCATATTCTTGTCTACAAAAGTTCCATCCAATCCTCTGGCCAGCATGATAGTTGGGGGACTGTGTTTACCGCTATGTTCCCTGTCTTTTGAGATGTGCCAGCAATTGCAATGTGTTTGCCATGTAATCAAATTGGAAAACATAGTACTGGATGTAGAAAAGAATAGGCGGTGTTGCTGCCACAGAAGTAAACATACCGCTGGCACCTGTGTGCACAACAACTTGCCTCTGGCACCCTTCAAGCTTCTTCACCCTGTCACTACACAGCCATTCGGGAACAAACTCGTCTCTTTCGCAGGTCATTACCACCTTGCTGCCAGCTTTCTGCTGGATGTCACCGCTGTACTAGTGGTGATATTTCAGGCTACTAGAAGTAAACACATTACTAGTTGAAAGGCCCGGAATGATATTGTTCCACTGAGATTATTTTGCCCCAGGTTATAGAAAAGACAAAGAGATTGGTGATGTATCACCTATCAGTTATTTTGCTGTAATTACCTAGATTTTATCTTACTTTCCTGAAGTTTAATCAACTTTGATATAAAAGCGGTTGCTCAAATGTTAATGGATTTGTTTTGTTTTGTAGAATGTGTATAATGTAATACTATATTATATAACTTAATATAAAACATGCAATAATAAATGTAAGCATAACAATAGGTTAATTTAAAGCCAACAAATATTATTTTTTTATTATAGCATAGAATTGTCTAGATCTAAAACTGTTTTTAAAGGTTGAGCTTTGCACGTTTTATGTTAAAGCAGGGGTGTAGTAAGGGGGTGGCTGGTGGGGCATGTGCCCCGGATGCTAGGTAAACATGGAGGGTGCAAATGAGCCATCTACCTTGGACATGGTATCTAGACACAAGGCTAGCGCAGTGAACTGAATCTTAAAGTTAAAGAAAAGTTTATCTATGGCTCTGAAAAAAATAAGCCA
Organism: Rhinoderma darwinii; assembly: GCF_050947455.1. NCBI lineage: Eukaryota > Metazoa > Chordata > Amphibia > Anura > Rhinodermatidae > Rhinoderma > Rhinoderma darwinii. The sequence goes on from NC_134688.1 coordinate 229,853,215, forward strand.
TTGTTGCCAATTGAGATCAACATTCACATAAACCTGTCCATGAAATCTGCGATATGAACATGATATGTATATTTATAGGATATCACACCTATAAAGCTAAACAATCCCACTCCCCTGCCACATTGCAGTCACATACATATCTCAGTCTGTTATAAAGGGGTATTCCATTGAAAGACATTGATGGCATTGCCTGGCATTAAGCCATTCATGCCTGTCATATTTATTAAAGGTTGTAGAATTAAGTTATCATCACTAAAGGATTAGATCATTGGTTTGTCATAGTTTTCTTATGGTGTTGTTTCTCAGTTTTTCAGTATGTAGCTTTTGCATTACAGAGGTTTTATGGGCAGTACTAAACCTGTAGAATAATATGTTCGTACAATGAACAAATATATACAATGTATTTTCACAGATCTTACCAAATAAATTACTTTTTGGTGTTAAATTAAGCTCCTGGGCCACCATGCGAAACAGGGATCCTACCTACTATGAACTGTTTATAAAACTGTTGTCCAGAGCCCGACTGCTCCCTCTGCACACCCTATAGCTACACCAGATCATGAAATTGTTTCAAGGGCATGTAACATTTTAGATATTCTAAGCATTAGGTCTCATGTTGACAGGTGTACTGTACATGGAACCTGTATCACACGGTCCTGAATATGTCGCCCATACAATTCTATGGGCCCCTACTGTACCTCTATAGGACTCTTCAGTTTAACGCAGATGCACACAGAGGTTTATCTCTAGCGCTTTGCTTGTAAGGGAGAGTGCAATGTCCCTTTTTGGCACTTTGTCTCTTCATTTTGAGCAGATAATGTCTTGTACCTCAGCTTCCTGGGTTCCTATGAGTTTGACATGGTGGGACGCAGAATACTGAGGTTCACTACAGTCACACCTGAGTTTTCAAGTAGCTGCATTGAAAACAAGTGTCGGGTATGCTGCATAATGTATTGATAATGTATGCACGTAGCACTACCTATAAGCCATGTAGATAAAAATTAAAATAGACCATCATACACGGGGAGAAACAATAGGCCATCTGCATGTTCTGCATTTAACTGTGACTTTACTGGTGGTGACAAAAGCAGCTGTTACTTCTAGTCCTGTATGGAATGTAAACTGAATCACGTGAACAACCTATGGATTTAAATCCTATAACATAAGGACATCTATGTAGAGTTTCCATTAATGACTAGATATGTAGATATTAGTTTGGTCTGCTTGTTTCCTAAGTGGGTTAAGAAATCAACTCTGTCCTCCATACGTCTGGCAAACACCCATCTCCCCGATGAGCTCCGGCCAAGTTCTGGGTGCGTAGTGAGTCTGCATTCAGCAAAGAGTCTGGGTGTGAATACTAAGTAGCTAAATATTCTTTCCTAACCCCCATTAGGCGCCATGGCACAGTGTGTCGCTACCCCCCCCCCCCCCCCTCAGCCACTCTGCATGCTGTAAAGATCTTCCCATGACAGAAATCAGGACCTAACTGTTAAAGAAACCATCAGAGCACTGAGCACCGAGTGATCGCATCTCTGAACATTTCTAGCTTTTAGAAAATACGCTTCAGTGATTCTCTCAGCTTGTCGTATTGTTTCCTTCCCTTCATCTCTGCAACTCATGCAATAAGAAAATAAACATGGTCTTCTTCTGTGCTTAAGCTTACACACATATCTATCTATCTATCTATCTATCTATCTATCTATCTATCTATCTATCTATCTATCTATCTATCTATCTATCTATCCATCCATCCATCCATCCATCCATCCATCCATCCATCCATCCATCCATCCATCCATCCATCCATCCATCGGCAGCACTCCCAATTATGGTGAAAAATAAAGAGTGAGACGTTTCGGCTCCACAAATTAGAGCCTTCCTCATATCTCCATCTATCCATCCAGCCATCTATCCATCCATCCAGTCTCCAATATTCTTGCTAAATGTTTAGATTATATCCAATTGTGTGAGAACTTGTATTTGTGCTTTGCATTCAACTCAAAACTCGAGTATTCCTGTACTGTGTATACAAAAATAATCGCACAATCTGGTTTGGCATTATCCTCTGCTTAGTTCTCAGTTTGTTAGTAAAAACATGTCATTTTATAACTTATTATATTTACAGAAATACAGGTCCATGCCATGCAATGCCACTTTTGACATCTACCTTTATACTATTTTCTAATGGTTATCTTTTCTTTTTCAGCATCCTGCAAAGTGATCCCTACTATCCATCCAACAGCCCTTCCACCTCCTCCATCTGCCATATTACCAGTCATTTATCGCCTGTCCAATACCCGCCTTGCCTTCTTTTTACGAGAAGAAGGGCCACTTCCAACATGGAATTCAAGCATGCATCTGTTGCAACGGTCAGAACCTTTTGTTGTTTTTCAAACAAAGGAATTGCCGGTATTGAATGTCACCCTGGGACCTTTTGCTTCTGGACAAATTTTGCCAAAGGAATTACTTCAGCCTTCAAGTATACTAGAAGTTCCTGATCGACTAACTGTAAACTGGAAAATAAGAGCTTATATTATTCGTACAAAGGTTCCTGCCACCCAACCATTGGTACAGGTGCTCTTTTATGTAGCTGGCCGTGATTGGGATGATTTTGGTGTCACAGAGCGTCTTCCCTGCGTTCGGCTTCATGTTTTTCAAGAGATGCGAGAGCGCAAGACTTCATGTCGCCTACGGGGAAGTCTTGCCACTTGTCTTGCCCAGGTGGAACTTCCTCAAAGTTGGTTTGGGTGGACAGCAGCACCTATGGGGAGACGGAAATTGACCCCTGATGGAGGAGACATTAATGGTGAAAGCCAACAAATAGAACTTTTCTACACTTTACATACACCAGACTCTACTGGAAGCTGCCAAAATGACATAAGTACACGAAGAGGAGGGGAAGGCCCAACTCAACATCCTCTTTTAAGAATTGGTAGTGTTAGCCTATACCAACCAGTTCAGGTTGAGCAGATGCAAGAACAGCATTTGGATACAAATATCTTCATCAGGCTTCCTGATCGGCCACTACGTCCTGGGGAGATCCTTAACATCTTGCTGTTCTTACAGCCAAATTCAACCGTAGAACACTTCACAGTAAGGTAATATAACTAAATAAAACAACAAAAGTTAAATCCTGAACTTTATAACAGAAAAAATATCTCATATTTTCTCATGATTTGGGATAGTATAAATGAAATGTTGCATTTGGAACGCCAGTTCAGAAGCACAGGGTTTACATTAATATAAGGGACATTTGTTATGGATATGTTAATATATTATCATATATGCACAGGACCAGATGTATTACTTATTAAAAAAAAAGGTCACTGTCTGTGGGTATGTGGACCCACTAGGCCTCACCGCCGTAGCGGGGAGGCAGCTGACCAAACAAAAGAGCACCCAAGCAATACAAAATCCAGCACAAGGGTACCTGAATAGTCCAGACAGTGGCATGGATGACAGCAGGTGCAGCAGGTTGCGCCAGACGTGGCGGATGACAGCAAATGCAGTAGGATGCGCCAGACGTGGTGGATGACAGCAGGTGCAGTAGGTTGCGCCAGACGTGGTGGATGACAGCAAGAGCATCAGGACACGACTCCAATCACTAACAGGCTCAGGAACAATAAGTGTATGTTCACACCGTCGCAGTGACCAAAAACGTCTCAAAATACGGAGCTATTTTCAGGCAAAAACAGCTCCTGATTTTCAGACGTTTTTTTAACTACTCGCGTTTTTGCTGCGTTTCTTACGAACGTTATTGGAGCTGTTTTTCAATGGAGTCAATAAAAAACGGCTCCAAAAACGTCCCAAGAAGTGACATGCACTTCTTTTTCGCGGATGTCTTTTTACGTGCCATATTTTGACAGCGACGCGTAAAATTACACCTCGTGGGAACAGAACACTGTAAAACCCATTGCAAGCAATGGGCAGATGTTTGTAGGCGTAATGGAGCCGTTTTTTTTCTGGCTGTAATAGATAAAATGTATGATTTGGTGGGAGATATGTATTTTCACTCTTAGCGCTTGTCCACATATAACGGAATTGCTGCAGCAATTCCATTGAAGGTAGCAGACTTTCTGCTGCGGCAAAAATGCACCATTTCCTGTGTTTTTTCTGCAGAAAATGGTGCGTATTTTGCTGCATTTTTTACAATGCTGGGAGCTGGTGACATCTCTGAAAAACGCAGCAATTCAGTCCACTTTCTGCTGCAGGAATTTACATGCTTCCTTATGAAAAATACGCACCGCAGGTCAATTTCTGGTCGGAATTTTTACGCAGCGTGTGGGAGAGATTTGTTATATCTCACCCAATTTGCTGCTACTGTATTATGCCGCGTATTTTCCGTCTGCAAATCCGGATGGAATATACACAGCAATTCCACTACGTGCGGACGAGCCCTTACTTTTCTATTTCGTTATTGTTGAGCACAAATCACATTAGTAAACCTTGTTCACATCTGCGTGGAGGCTCCGTTAGTGGCCTCCGTCGCTGATCTGGCCGAGGCTACTGGAAACAATAGAGCAGCATGCTGCGCTATTGTTTCCGGTAAAATCGCGGACACCTCGATGGGTTCCGTCGGCCGCCAGTGGTGTCCGTGGTGCAAAGGACACCGTGGCTTCCGGTTTTCTTTTGTTCTGCTCCCCTGACAGAGCAGAACAACGGAAACCCCAAATGCAGGTGTGAACATAGCCTAAAATAGGCATTGGATAACCAACATACCTTATTAAAATACCGCTGGTGATACCTTTGATCAGACACTTCAAAAACATCAGTAAACCAATTTTTTTTTAAAAAAGCAAGAATTTTTATCCTTTTTTGTCTAAGGCCGGATTCACACGAGCATGTGTGTTTTGCGCGCGCAAAAGTTCAATGTGGCATCTGTATATGGTGCATGGCTGCGTGATTTTTGCGCAGTCGGCATCATTATGACACTCTGTTTTTATGTTATGACACAGTAAAAAAGGATGGGCTTTTATGTTTCCATTCACTTCTTTACCAACTGTAGCGCGAATCACGCGCGTCACCCGGAAGTGCTTCCGTGTGCCGTGCACGATTTGTACGCACCCATTCACTTCAATGGGTGCGTGCTGGGCGAAACACGGGCAAGTATCGTACATGTCGTGAGTTTTACGCAGCGGACAGACACTGTGTGAAAATCACGACCTTTCAGAACGGCCCCATTGACTTACATAGGTCTGTGCGACGTGCGTGATTTCCACGCGCGTAGCACGCACGTAATACACGTTCGTCTGAATAAGGCCTAAAAGTATGTTCACACAGCTTGTTTTCGGCCGTTTTTCGGGCCGTAAACTGCCGAAAAATCTGAGGCAGAATGACTCCAAATATCTGCCCATTAATTTCAATAGGAAAAAAGGCATTCTGTTACAACGGGCCGTTTTATACACGGCCTTCTTGAAAAACGGCCACATAAAAAAACGGCCGAAAGAGAAGTGCATGTCACTTCTTCAGCCGTTTTTGGTGCCGTTTTACATAGACTCGGAAGTGTCGGCTGTAACACACAGCCGACACACTCGCTCTATGGAGCGGACTCAGCCCGTGAGCCCGCTCCATATTCCCCCACCCGGCGTGCGCCGTATACATACGGCGGATGTCGGGAAGTGGTTAAACCCTACTCTTGCATACGTAAAACGTATACGTTTTTGTCACCAGATATGGGAAATCTTGACTTTACAAAGCTTGATTTAGCTCAAGAACAAAAAAAGTATACGTTTTTAGAAGTAAGAAACGTGTGCACAAAACGAGATGTGAACATGTCCTAATCAGTATGTCTCCCTACTTGCACTGATTATTTTTTAGAAGGTTTTTTATGCCCTGTTCACACAGAGTTTTTTTAGAGCAGATTTTGACGTGAAAACTGTGTCGGAATCAGCTCCAAAAAACGGCTGAAATCGCCTCCCAGATGGAGGTGTTTTTTTTCCCTGGCAGTTTTTAACCGCTCGCGAAAACAAATAGCAGCATGCTGCGATTCCGTCTCTGACCTCCCATTGAAATCAGATTTTTTTCTGCCTGTAAAATACTCTGTGTGAACTCGGCTTTAATATGAACTGGTCATCTGAGTGTACAAAACGTGATTGTATATTCAATTAACAATAAGGGCCTCAGCGTTAGCTTTTCGTTGAGGGGCTCCAACTGAGGTTTCCGTCGGGGGAACCCCTCAACGGAAAAGCAAACGGAAACCTTAGTTTCCGTGTGCAGTACCATTGATATCAATGGTGACGGAAACATTGCTAATCAATTCAGTTTATCACCTTTCCGTCTGGTTTGCGTTTTTTTTAGGGAATCAATAGCGCAGTTGACTTCGCTATTTATTCTGTAAAAAAAACGCATACCTGACGGAGAGGTGATAAACGGAAGCCATTAGAAATGTTTCCGTCACCATTGACATCAACAGGGCCTAAGACTGTACATTTTTACCAACTTAAAAATGATTTCCTTTAGGCTGGATTCACACGAGCACATTACGTCCGTAATGGACGGAACGTATTTCGGCCGCAAGTCCCGGACCGAACACACTGCAGGGAGCCGGGCTCCTAGCATCATACTTATGCTATGGGCATAAAAGGAGAGAAACTCATGGTGTGGCCCCCATGTTCCCCTGACCTCAACCCTATTGAGAACCTTTGGATCATCCTCAAGCAAAATATCTATGAGGGTGGGAGGCATTTCACATCAAAACAGAAGCTCTGGGAGGCTATTCTGACATCCTGCAAAGATATTCAAGCAGAAACTGTCCAAATACTCACAAATTCAATGGATGCAAGAATTGTGAAGGTGATATCAAAGAAAGGGTCCTATGTTAACATGTAACTTGGCCTGCTAAGTTTTTTTTTTTGATTGAAAGAGCTTTTGATTTCTATAAATATGACCTCCTGATGCTGCAAATTCAACAAATTACCATTTTAGTTCTCTTTACAACCTTTAAAATGTTATGATCTCTGTTGTGCATAATAATGTGAAACAGTGCATTTTGAGTTTTTTACTTCTAAAAAAATATCTGTTATCATTTGGAGATTTGTTCAATAAAATATATTATACTAGTGTAGTCATCTTACTAGATCACTATGTGCAGCCACACATTAAGACACACATTAACGTTACTCAAGTGTCCTGACAATGAATAGGCATCACTACCAGCCAGGACGTGATGTCTACTCACAATCCTGACATTTTGCTAACGTTTGTGTGGGATTTATAGCAAGGCAAGCGTAATCTCGCGAGATTACGCTGTAAACTGTCATTTAAAACGAGATTACGCTTGCCTTGCTGTAAATGTCACACAAACGTTACCGAAGTGTCAGGATTCTGAATAGACATCATGTCCTGGCTGGTAGTGATGTCTATTCACTGTCAGGAAACTTGAGTAACGTTAATGTGTGTGTATGTGGCATCACATAGTGATCTAGTAAGATCACTATGTGCAGAATAAATGAATGGAGAGAAGTGTATGACGCTGATTGGTCAGTGTCATACTCTTCTCTCCACAACGCACACTTGGTCAAAAAGTAAAACACGCCCAGTTGTTCACAAATGATCGTTTTTCTAAATAAAAAACACTGCTGTAATCTACATTACAGCGCCGATCACATTATGTAGAAGATAGGGAACTTATAATGTGGTGACAGAGCCTCTTTAAAAAATGTCTTTGGGCCACGTTCACAAACGCACTTTTAATTCCGTTTTTGGTCTTGTTGTTAGCTACGTTTTTTTATAGGAAAAAAACAGGAGTGGACACAAAATAAAGGAGATGGATTTGTCTTTTCTTTACACCTTTCCTGTTAGGAAAACTGCTAAAATCAAGTACTACACTCTTAGGCTGGATTTACACGAGCGTGTGCTTTTTGGGCGCGCAAAAGGCACCTAACAGCTCCGTGTGTCAGCCGCGTATGATGCGTGGCTGCGTGATTTTCGCGCAGCCGCCATCATTATGACACTCTGTTTGTATGTTTGTATGCACGTGGTGCTTTTCTGTTTTCATTCATACTTTTTACTGCTGTTGCGCGAATCACGGAAGTGCTTCCGTGTGCTGCGCGTGATTTTCACGCTACCATTGACTTCAATGGGTGCGTGATGCGCGAACAACGCACAAATATAGGACATGTTGTGAGTTTTACGCAGCGGACACACGCTGCGTGAAACTCACGGACAGTCTGCACGGCCCCATAGACTAACATAGGTACGTGCGAGGTGCGTGAAAATCCTGCGTGTTGCATGGCCCTATTATACGTTCGACTGAATAAGCCCTTAGGGTATGTTAACACATCGTTTTTTTGTAAGGCAGAAAAAAATATCTGCTTCAAAATCCCTAAAGGGATTGAATTGACAGTGTTTTTTTTACGCTTTTTTTTTTCCACGTTTTTTTGCTGTGTTTTTTGCCCACATTTTTTTTAAGCCGTTGAAGCTAATGCAAAAACTGCAGCCAAAAAAGCACCAAACGAGCGCTGCAGGTTTTTTCTGCCTCCTATTAATTTCAATGGAAGGCCAGAGGCGGAAACCACTCGAAGAAAATCAGCCCCTGGCTCACAGTAAAATGACCATCAGCCCGCCAGTCACAGTAAAATAACCATCAGCCCCCGACTCACAGTAAAATGACCATCAGCCCATCAGAGGACATTACAGGGAGGAGGTATAAGAAGAGAAGACTACAACTTCCAGCATTCCCCTGGCTCCAGTTCTCACACAATTGCTAACAAACTAAAGAAAAAAATACTTACCCTGCCAAACGTTAATGGCTCCTCTCCCTCCTTCAGGCTCTTCTAGTGGGATATGGTGGGTGGCACTTGTAGCAGACGTACGTGCGTCACGTCTGCTACAAGGTTGAGGGCGGAGCTTGTAGCAAAAAAAAATAATTATTTTTATTTTTTTGCAGTGGATGAGCGGAGTGTCGCGGCACCCCTGGACGGTTCTCGCGGCACCCCGGTTGGGAACCACTGCTTTAGGAGAACCATGTAACTATTCTTGTATTGCCAGATCACAGATACTATAGGTGATGGAGTCAAGATTAACTTTCCTTTTTACATTGCTGACAAAACAATTATAGTTAAGGAAATGGGGAAGTGATGACCAATTAAGCCCATCGTTCTCATACCTATTCTGGGAGTCACTTAAGCAATAATCTAAGATGTGTGTGCCATTAAGCTGTCTGTCGTGCAGCTCAGAGCTGAGAGGAAAGGGAATCACACAAGTTAATAAGGACACCAGCAGAGACACTACCTCTGAGGATCCAGTCCTTAACACCTACTGTTGAGAAATAGACACAGTACTGTGCAAACGTTTTAGGCAGTGGTGGAAAAATTTTGTAAAGTAAGAATGCTTTCAAAACTAGAAATGTTAATAGTTTTTTTTATCACTTAACAAAATGCAAAGTGAAGGAACAGAGGACAAATCTAAATCAAATCAATATTTGGTGTGATCACCCTTTGCCTTCAAAACAGCATCAATTCTTCTAGGTACACTTGCACAAAGGCATACATTTTGTGGGATTATAGTCAGGTGTATGATTAACCAATTATACCAAACAGATGATAATGATCATCATTTTCATATGTAGGTTGAAACACAGTCATTAACTGCATACAGTTTTTGAAGGAACTCGGCCAAACAACTTGGAGAACTAACAACAGATCTTCTGTGGATATAGGCTTCCTCAAATCCTTCTGTCTCTTCATGTAATCCCAGACAGACTCGATGATGTTGAGATCAGGGCTCTGTGGGGGCCATATCATCACTTCCAGATAGTTCTTAATGACATTGGCTGTATCTTTGGGGTAGTTGTCCTGCTGCAGAATAAATTTGGAGCCAATCAGTCGCCTCCCTGATAGTATTGCATGATGGATAAGTATATGCCTGTATTTCTCAGCATTGAGGACATCATTAACCCCTTCACGACTGCCATTCAGCTATATACGTTCCAACTGCCGATGCCCCGTTCAGTTGCCACGTGTATAAACGTTGGCAGCCTTGAACGGTGCAGTGCACGAGTGCAGTGTTGCTTCAGTGTGAGCTGCAATGCACTCTCATGTCTGCCGGAGCTTTAAGAGCACCGGACTACACCCCCCACTGTAGATAGCGTTACACACAACCCCCTGTAGATAGCGCAAAACCCCCTGCAGATAGTGCTACCTAAGCTCCCTCTCGGAACGGAATCCCCGGCCAGATTCCACTTCTAGAGGGAGCCCCCAGACGTCTCTCCATCCCGCTGTAAATACTGCCCCCCTGTAGATAGAAACGCCCTCTGTAGATAGCGCCACCTAAACACCCACTAGGAGCAACATCCACTGTGTCAGATCGCTCTGTGCCAGGGATCCCGCTTCAAGAGAGAGACCCTGACATCACTGTCCACCGTCAAGGGCTTCCTCTAGGAGCGGAATCCCCAGCCGAAACTGTGACCGGCGATTACTGCTTGAAAATGCTTCCATTGAGGAAGTGAAATGTTGCATTTGTTGGGTGAATAAACTTCACTTTTTTTCGTGAGTGCTGCTTCCATGCTCTTGTCTTTTTGTTATATATATATATATATATATATATATATATATATATATATATATATATATATATATATATATAATATACATATAATATAGAGAAATATATATAAGAAACGAAAAATTTCTAATCTCGAAAATTAAAGCCTCATAAGTCTTATAAAAGACAAAGTAAAAATAGTTGTGATATTTGTGTGAAGCGGTTGCAAAGATATTATCGTTTAAAGAAGTTCATATCAGAACTGCAAAATTTGACCTGGCCACAGAGGTATCAATAACCCTTGGTCATCAAAGGGTTTATTCTGACCAAATCCCCAATTCCATTTGCTGAAATGCAGCCCAAAACCTGCAAGGAACTTCCACCATACTTCACTGTTGCCTGCAGATACTCCTGGACATCTTGCGATTTTAAAGGGGAGTAAGCATGATGTGTCTTTGATCTGCTGCACTAAGTTTCCTTGGCCGACCACTGCGTCTATGGTCCTATACGTTGCCCGTTTCTTTGTGCTAATTTAAAAGAGCCTGAACAGCACATATTGAAACCCTAGTCTGCTTTGAAATTTTATTCTGACTTTTAACACAATAAATACACAATGGCAAGAAATTTTAACTTGACTTTTTCAAAGGCTTTTCAGTTGCTTATGTCGTGTGAAATCACACTGCAGCAAGTTATCAGAGTCAAGATAAACTTGGCTACATCTATATATATATCTATATATACACTACCGATCAAAAGTATTAGAACACCTCCATTTTTCCAGTTTGTATTTACACCGTTTAATGTCTCAAATGTACTTTGAAATGAAAGCATAGAAGAAATAAACAAGTTAAGTTGAATAAAAATAATTGATTAACTTTGTTACAATAAATTAAATCTAGATTTTTGACCCTTCAAAGTAGCCACCTCTAGCTGATATTGTAACGACGGGGGTGGAGAAACGAACAAGTGAGCCCTAATCTACCCACCACTCTGTCCCTGCCTACTTGCAACGACCCGCCCTAGGCGACGGGGTACAACTGGGCGGCGGTCCCTACACTCAGTAAGTGCACTAGACAAACATACAAGGGAATACAAAGCAAAGGGAAAGGGGCAGTTGCCCACGGCAACACCGTGAGCAACCAGAGTGGTGAACGAGCCAAGTCAAACCAGGAGAGCACGAGGTACCAAACGCAGAGCAGGAGAGTAGTCAGTAAGCCAGGGTCAGTATGGAGCAGGATCATATAGTTAGGAGCTGTAGCTGGGCCAGGAAACCACACGAGAAGAATCACAAGCAAAGGAGGAACAGGAAAGGCAGGTATAAATAGACAGAGGGCGGGAGCTAGCTCCGTCTGGCCAGGCTGCGATAGGCTCTCCCACTCCTAAGCCTGCCATCCTGAGTGGTGGAAGATGGAGTCAGTCTCAGAGACGTAGATTCAGGTGCAGACTGATTACCTATGGGAGTTAACCCCGAAGCTGTGCCTGGCAGATCCTTTACAGTAACCCCCCTTTTATGAGGGGCCACCGGACCCTTTCTAAGTGGACCTGGTTTACTGGGGAAACGAAGGTGGAACTTCCTGACCAATACCCCAGCGTGAACATCCCGGGCGGGTACCCAAGTCCTCTCCTCAGGCCCGTATCCTCTCCAATGGACCAGGTACTGTAGGGAGCCTTGGACCATCTTGCTGTCCACAATCTTGGCCACCTCGAATTCCACCCCCTCAGGGGTGAGAACGGGAACAGGAGGTTTCCTCGAGGGAGCCAAGGACGGGGAGCAGCGTTTAAGGAGGGAGGCATGAAACACGTCGTGTATACGAAAAGATGGGGGTAACTCCAGCCGGAAGGAGACAGGATTGAGGACTTCAATGGCCTTATACGGCCCAATAAACCGGGGAGCAAACTTCTTGGACGGGACCTTAAGACGCAAGTTCCTAGACGATAACCACACCAGATCCCTGACCATAAACAAGGGGTTAGCAGAACGTTTTCTATCAGCCTGAGATTTTTGTACGCTCTGGGACGCCTCTAGGTTCTTCTGAACCTGGGCCCAGACTGTGCACAGTTCCCGATGAACGACCTCTACCTCCGGATTGTTGGAACTTCCAGGTGAAACGGAGGAGAACCGTGGATTAAACCCAAAATTACAGAAAAAGGGGGAGACCCCTGACGAGTTACTGACCCGGTTATTAAGGGAAAATTCGGCGAGGGGAATGAATGAGACCCAATCATATTGACAGTCAGAGATAAAACACCTTAAATATTGTTCTAGAGATTGATTAGTCCTCTCAGTTTGGCCATTGGTTTCAGGATGGAAGGCAGAGGAGAAGGACAGATCAATCTCCAACTTTTTACAGAAGGCTCTCCAAAACAAAGAAACAAATTGTACCCCTCTGTCCGAAACAATATTGACAGGGACCCCATGGAGACGCAGGATGTGTTTGACAAACAAGGTAGCTAACGTCTTGGCGTTGGGTAGTTTCTTGAGGGGCACAAAGTGGCACATCTTACTGAAGCGGTCTACTACCACCCACACCACCGACTTGCCTTGGGATGGAGGCAAATCGGTGATAAAATCCATGGAGATATGTGTCCAAGGTCTCTGGGGAATGGGCAACGAACGTAGTAAGCCCGCTGGTCGGGACCTGGGAGTCTTGGACCTAGCACAAACCTCACAAGCGGCGACGTAGGCCTTAACGTCTTTAGTCAACCCAGGCCACCAATAGTTTCTGGCAATGAGGTGTTTGGTACCCAGGATGCCTGGATGACCAGATAGTGCGGAGTCATGATTTTCCCTAAGTACCCTTAGCCGGTATTGCAGGGGAATAAACAGCTTGTTCTCAGGAAGGTTCCCGGGAGCTGAACCTTGATCAGCCGCAATTTCAGAGACTAAATCAGAATCAATAGAAGAAATGATTATAACTGTACTGACTGCCACCTTGGCTTTCTTGGCAATTTCTCTGTAGGACAGACTTAAACTTCTAAGGCTTCATTCAGACGAACGGGAATTACGTCCGTGCAACGGACCTATATTAGTCTATGGGGCCGTGCGGACATGTGCGTGATTTTTACTCAGCGTGAGTCCGCTGAAAAAAAGTCACGACATGTCCGTTCTTTCGGCGTTTTGCACGAATCACGCACCCATTGAAGTCAATGGGTGCGTGAAAACCATGCATGCCGCACGGAAGCACTTCCGTGCGAACTGCGTGATTCGCGCAACAGCTGTCAAAAGGATGAATGTAAACAGAAAAGCACCACATGCTTTTCTGTTTACAAACATCCAATTGGAGTGTCATAATAATGGCGGCTGCGCGAAAAGCACGCAGCCGCGCATCATATGCTGCTGCCACACGGAGCTGTTAAGTGGTTTTTGCGCACGCTCGTGTGAACCCAGCCTAAGGGTTATAATTCTCTGTCTGTGTTTTGTTAATAGCCTTTTTTTGCCATTATGTAAGCAATGTGCTCTGTCCTGAAGAGCAGAACTTTCCAACTTTTACCTTACAGGGTGTTGCAATGCAGTCTGTTCTAGCACTGGTTATGTAGAATCAGAGAGTTTGAAAGTAATCTCCAAAAGTTGAGACACCTGTAAGAATAGTTTGCATCCAATTTCAAACCATAAATTGCTTTCTGTGCTCCTTGATGTCTTCCCTGGAAAAAAAAGCCCTTTGGTTAAAATCAGAAATTCAGACTATTGTGTTTGAGGTTAAAAATTCATATTATTTTTATGTTTTTAACTTACTTTTAAACGTTAGTTGCTGTACTAGAACTGTGTTAATGTAAAAAATATCTGCAAAAATTGAGGTGTTCTAAAACTTTTGACCGGTAGTGTATTTATACAGTGCTGAGAAAAAGTATTTGCTTCCTACCCAATCTCTTCTATTTTTGCTAATTTGTCACATTTAAATGTTTCAGAACATCTGACTAATTTTCATATAAGATAAAGACAACACGAGAAAACACAAAATGCTGCTTTTAAATGATCATTCCATTTATTGAGGATACAGATTTATTTAAAACCTATATCACCCATGTGAAAAAGTAACTTCCCCACTTAACCTAACAGGTTGTGCCACCCTTGTTAGTAAAAAGTGCAATCAAACATTTGCGATAACTTACGATGAGTCTTTTACATCGCTATGGAAGAATTTTGGCCCGCTCTTCTTTGTAGAATTGTTTTAATTCAGCTACATTGGAGGGTTTTACAGCATAAACTGCCGGTTTAAGGTTTTGTCAGGGCTTTGTAATTATATTAACTTTTCAAATAACTTATGTTGATCTAATGATATACCTGATATAGAACAATTTTGTCATTTACTTACTGTTAAAATTGTGTTTTATCCATGAAAATTCTGTGTGAAGTTACTGCCACTAGGTGTCTCCCTTCTTGTAATCTGCTGCTTACCCCCTGTTGTGAAGCATTGTCCGTCTCTGGTTACAGAGCAGAATTGATGGGCTGCAAAAGGTGGGGTTGTGTCTCTGCCTGGCTATACAAGTCTATGGAGAGGGGAGGGGGAGCAGGAGAAAGGAGCAGAGAGAGAGTGAGTTAGCAACACACACTGCAAGTAGGTCTATGGAGGGAGAGCAGGGAGAAGAAGTAGGCGCAGAGAGAGAGACACAGATGTGATGATAAGATTTCTATGTCACCCCAATGCTGGATTCTAAGCTGTACTGCTCATTACTGCTGTATAATCTCATCCATGCTGCTGCAGCTTCTATATATGTGATATATAGGAGAGCAGGATTCTATTCTTTTATGTGTGCTGTGTATAGAAGGCATGATAGCAGTTAGGCTCCATCCACCAGCTCAGAGACAACTGAGAATTAGAGAGAGAGAGCCTGCAGATGGGAAGACTGCTAAATAATGCAGAATGCAAGTCATAATGGCCAGAATTAGTGTTATTCCTTATGTACAGTCATAGAAATCTTTATCTTGACTTTTAATGCATTAAATATACAGTGTCAAGAAACTATAACTTGACTTTTTCAATAATTTTTCAATGGCTTTTGATGTGTGATATCACGCTGCAGCAAGTTATCATAGTCAAGATAAAGATGGCTACATCCGTACACACATATGACAGCTTATTCTGAAATGTCACCTGAAAAGTTAGGTACGCTTTAGGCATTTTATTAATATGATCTTGATTTCTTCCACTGCCAGTTCTATTTCCATATCTTGTCTCCATTTTTCAATGGTATCTATTAATATATCTCCTTGTTCAGACTGTCCCAATACACCATATATGTAGGAGGTAGCATATGTTTTGTGCACAATTAATATCTCATCTAATTTACTATAGTTTCGTGCTTTTAGAACAATTATCTTAAAATCCCTCACTTAATAAGTGCAGTAAGTGCTTGTAAGATAAGGCAAATGTGCGTTCATAAAAACGCTCGTTCCCGAACATTGCCATGTGTAAACAGGGAAAAAATCAGTCAATGAATGAGCAAACGCTCGTTTATCAGCTGATCAGATGGTCCTAGTTGACAGCACATCTGCCTGCATAAGTAGTGAGATGTGCTGCCAACATGATACAAATGCATAAAGACGCACGATCGTATTAACGATTGTTCATCCTTATACATTATACAATTCTTGCTCCTTGTGAAAGGACCTAACGAATGCCGAGCAACGTGCTGTACCGTCGATTGGCGCTCTTTTTTACGACCATGTAAAACCACAGTGTAAAACCACATTTAGAGAGTTTGTGCCAGGGAATAGCTACTTGAGCAATTTCCCAGGATCTATGCTTATGGAATTAATATAAGAGCGATTCTCTAAAAGTTGCAGGAAACTGTCTGGATCAGGCGCACAAGTAAATAAGCAACCTCAAGTCTGTCACCACTCTGGTTGGCAGTCTAAGACCCCCAAAGGTTTTCACCAGAGCCTGCTGCAAGGCAGGTTGGGTTTGGCTGCTTGGGACCCAGGTTGCAGGTGCAGAATAAAAAGTTAGACAAGAGGTGCACCTGCAGGCTGTACCAGAGCAGAAAACTGACAGACAAAGGGAGAAGTCAAACAAGCCGAGTCCAGTAACCAGGAGGGAACATACAAGTCCGAATCAGTAAGCAGAGGGTTAATCCAGAGGAAAGCCGAAGTCTAAATCCAAGAAAATCCGAAGTAATAAAGGTTTGGTTCAGGGAGTTATCCTAGCTAGGTCAGATACATGCATACACAGGAAAATCATAAACAAAACTGAGAGACCAATCCAGAGTTAAATATCCCACCCAGAACCGGGATTGGATGCAAAAAAAAAAAAACAAGAGCTAGGCTGGTAGTCATAGAAACCTTAAAGTGACAGGCATTTCCTACCAGTTTGTACTTATTTGTTATCTCTTTATAAGGTAGTGGTTTACCGATTTCAGGATTAAATGGGTATTTGTTTATAGTAGTCTTTAGGGTTTTTAGATCATTTCTTGGTAGCAGTAATGACATGTTCTACATGGGATGTAGGAGCCTGGCCTAGCTTGCCATTTTTTTTATAAACAGCAAAGGCCTGTCATAGATAGTGGAAGTTCCATCCAACTCATCAGTTCTGATTTAATCTTTCTTATAAGGTGGGCATAATTATATTTAGTTTTTGTTGTGTTCTTGTTATATTTATTCTATGGTACTTTATGAATGTTTTTGCTATTTTTACACCTATTTCCCTTAAAGGTTAACTAAACTTTCAAAAACTTCTGAAATATCATAGTGACATGACATGTCATATTATGAAAATGTCTGATTATTTTCAGGGAATAAAGGAAACAGAAAGGATAGCAAATCATTTATGTTGAACAAAAATCACTGATCACTAAAATTAAGCAGCAGAGGCGCTCGGGTGAGTCCATGTGCCGCTTAATTTCTGATCGGCTTTTGTCGGAAAGGCGGACAGTTTGTGTACGGACTCAGACTTTCTATTGAGCTTGTACACTATTTGCTCAGTTTTCTGAGAAAAGCTGATCAGATCAGTAACAAAGCAGTTCATCACTCACCCAGCGCTTCTGCCGCTTCATTTTAGCAATCGATGGGGGTCTTGAACAACTAGCTGGGAAACTGTTGTAGTTTACTGTTGTAAATGTGCACCCTACTACTCACTTATTTACTGTTTGTGAATTCCATTTTTCTATTTAGTCAGGAGCAGTAAAATGGAATTCAAGCTGGATCTGAATGAACACCAACGGCGCCTGAAAGACCCCATTCACATATAATTGGGTCTGTCGGGTTCTGCGGTCGTGTCCGTCATTTTGACAGGAAGAATAGCGCTACATGCTGCAATATTCTTTCTACCAAATATGACGGATTCTGCGCTGGAGGCTCCTGACGGAGCATTCAACACAGATGTAAACACAGCCTTAACCGACCAGTGAATTTTTTATGGCAGATACGCTTACATAATTTCCATATGTACCAAGTTAGTGTGAGAATAGCTCTGCTCCACATCATTGATCTTTCATATGTCACATGGTACACAATAGCTAGAACTATGTAAGCGCACTCAAGACAAGACTAGATTTTCTTCTCCAGTCTTTAGTCATTTCATGTACAAACAAATGTAGGATCACAAACTGCATAATTACACAGGCTGTCTAGGCTAAATCACCGATGCTTTCCAAGCAAGCAAAATTCATCTGGCAGGCTGGTGCAAAGGAAGAGAAGAGTGAGAGGGACAAAACTATTAGAGAGCGAGAGAAAGAAATGAGTCCCCAAGGAGACACATTTACAATTGTACCATTTGTTCTGCAGTAATTGCTCAGGTTATTAGCATAACCGAGACAAACCATATGCTGCGCTTTGTATCCTTTTATTAGGCCCAACGTGCTCACTGCCCCTAATCAGAGTACTGCCTGCGCCTGCGTGCGCGCCATCCCGGGGGACAAGTGACTGAAGGCTTGAAGCTTTTGTAGAAAGCCACAGAGCTCAGGGCTACACTTCTCATAACAACTCTGATCTCCTTTAACATGTCGGATGTTTGTAGCTTTTTAAAAAATGTCTGTTTGTGTAATGAGACATTTTGCGCCTGTAAAGATCAAGTTAAAAAGTGACTTGTAAGTTGCCGAACGCTGTTTGTATCATCTGTAATGCTCATTAGATGGAAGATATTGGAATAAAAATGTACGGTTAATGGAAATGAGCTGACAGCGTTTCAATGAGTGGTGACACTGCACAAACAATTCATTTGGTTTGGTTGAACACCCTGTAATGCATTGAATAGGAAATCCACACTGGTTTTCACATTGAAATGTTGCATTCCTTAGTATAATTACAGTTTTAATTCAGACAATGTTTAAACACATATTTTCACTTATACGTTATTCTTATATTCAATCTGGTTTTTAATCTAAAAAACATGCATGGGCTAAACTTTTTGGTAGACTAAAAGGAAACTAGAATTATTTTTCAGTTCCTTCACACCAGACCAGTCTCAGACCATATTTAAGTGGCTGGATTAATGCCGTAATAGGGCACCCATAGTGGCGCATGGGGCCTTACTGTACTGATTTTTAGGGAGGCATACAGAGGGTTTTTTCCTGTAGGATTCCATCCAATTATGACAGACGTAAATTATGGAATTATGGCTGTATTATGGAGGTACTCTCTCCTAGAATTATTTACTCTGTTCATACCTGCATTTTTCACGGGACCCATAAAAGATCCATCATGATGTACAGATGTAGCCATATTTATCTTGACTCTGATAAATTGCTGCAGCGTGATATCGCTCAACAAAAGCCATTGAAAAGCCATTGAAAAAGTCAAGATAAAGGATCTTGACAGTGTGTATTTAAAGAGGCTCTGTCACCACATTATAAGTGGCCTATATTGTACATGATGTGATCGGCGCTGTAATGTAGATTACAGCAGTGTTTTTTATTTGGAAAAACGATCATTTTTGATGGAGTTATGACCTATATTAGCTTTATGCTAATGAGTTTCTCAATGGACAACTGGGCGTGTTTTACTATATGACCAAGTGGGCGTTGCACAGAGGAGTCTATGACGCTGACCAATCAGCGTCATACACTTCTCTCCATTCATTTACTCTGCACATAGCGATATAGCTATATCGCTATGTGCAGCCACATACACAAACACTAACATTACTGCAGTGTCCTGATAATGAATAGACATTACCTCCAGCCAGGACGGGATATGTATTCATTCTCCTGACCACTTCTGTAGCATCTCTCTTGAATTTACAGCACAGCGAGATCTCGCTGTGAATGACAGTTTACAGTGTAATCTCGCGAGACTACGCCTGCTGTGCTGTAAATCACAGAGATGCTACAGAAGTGGTCAGGAGAATGAATACACATCACGTCCTGGCTGGAGGTAATGTCTATTCATTGTCAGGACACTGCAGTAATGTTAGTGTTTGTGTATATGGCTGCAAATGTTCTCCTGTTTGGAAGAAATGGATCAGTGGTATATATTTAGGGGACCCCTAATGGAGGTGTATAGAGGGGAACAGCCAGTATTTAGTGGGTCAGTTGTACTGTACCCCATATTTAAGTAGCTACCATCACTGTAGTGCGGTATAGAGCTTGTGCCTGTCATCAGTGCACCGAAAACCTATTGATTTTGACCTAACCTTGTATTGCATGTGCCATCATTTTTATTGTACCTGGTCCCAAGATACTCTGTTATTCTGGAACCAATAAATATTGGAATAAGAGAAATCCCTGTACACAACAAAGCCGGTGTTACTGGACTCTTCAGATGCCTACTGACATGGTCCTCCAGATAGAGAGTGTACTGGTCGGCAGTAACAATCAGTAAATCATTTCGAGCAAAGCACATTAGTCAGAAATCCAACCAAAAAAACCTCACGTATTTATCATTTTGGGAGAATACGTTAAAAAAAATATATTTTGAGTTGGACCATCTTCTCCACTTTTATTACTATAAATTGTATTGCTACTGCTTGTGCTACAAGTGTCAGACTCATAAACTGCTCCACTATAAAGCTGTAAATGTCTAACCTGAGATGTCACCTCATCACCACTTGACCATAAATGACTAGACTTCCTCGAAGTTCCGATAACAGCATTTTTTAATCTCTAAAGTGACCTTGTAGATCAACCATTGTCTTTAGGTCGTATTTGCAGATGTGCACTCTTTCTTAGCTGCCGGTGTACAGTAGATTTTGACATATAGTACGTTGCTCTGCTTTGCTATTTCATAGACAAAGGCCATAGTGTCTTTTATAAAGCTAGAGTGCTATAGACGTAGACTACACCTATGCACCACTAGGCAATTTATTGTCTGTGACTTTTTTTTTTCCAGCCTGCAGAGGTTTGAGCCATAGAGAATGATAACAGAGCCCTCTGCAGGGCGATGTGTATTCTGACTGCACGTGTTATGGAGGCTGCAGTGATTAGTAGCACAGGTAGCTGCTGTCAGCTGCTCCCCCGGCTGTCACTATCTTTAGATCCTAATTGTGTAATCAGGGCGCACAGCAGAGGGAGGGGCTGCTCTCTAATCTGTTATTCCAGCTTCTCAATAATCAGACTCCCCATTCTGCAGAGCTACCTCCTATCCTGTCCTCCTCTCTGATAGGGGGTCGGGAGGAAAGGGCTTCACATTGTACCTTTCAATTAGCCCCTTCATTTGGAAAGAGATGAATGATTAGTCAACCGTGCAGGATGAGTATGTGTTGTATTAATTTCTCTGTAAAGAAGCCGCAGCGTCTCATGTTAGCACGCCGGAACATCTTTTATTTGATCTGTGCTGGTTTAAAGGGCTTAGGAAGCTTTAAGTCATTGAATGTATCTGTAGTGACGCACTTACAGTGCATTTTCATATACTCGGATTTCATTTATTTTTTTCAAATATAGTTTTTATTGTTTTAAAAGAAATAAAAGTAGGAGAGTAGATTATCTAACAAAATCAATACACGTATTTTGGGTCATTATTTACTACTTCCCCTTCCTCCCCATACCCAATCCCAACCCTATCCCCAAATGCAATTTGTCTGCCGGAGAGAGAGAAGGAAGGAAACAATGTATATAATCAGAATTACTTAAAATAAATATTTCCTTTCTGATTTTTACCTTTACAGTCAGTAACACAGTTTCCATCCATCACAACCATACTATTATCAGTCTCTTTGTGTTATGTCATTTGTAGTTGACTCCATCATTTTTATTTGTCTAGCAGACACCCCTCCTAAAACTTTGTTCTTCAGTATGACACATATAATAGGGTACAGTTTCTGAGACTTTTTGGGACGATGGGATGTTGCATAGCACAAAGCCACTTCTTCTGTCTTTTATCTCTACTCCTCCCCAACCTTGCTTTGTCTGCATTGATGTCTACAAAATAAAGTCACATGAACACCAGGGAAAAAAGCTTCGAATGCACACGATCACATCAAACATAACCATCTCTAGTGAGGCATTTTCGACTTTCAGCACAACTTCTTCCCTGAGGCACAAGGACATTTTATGGCACTTTTTAGGTACAGCTGTTCCTGCCTTAGGGGAAGAGTTGTATTAAGGGGCCAACTGTGCACCTTCTTTCATCAAAGTAGAATAGTATCCTTCAGTATTTCAGATTTCAAAAACATTTCCATCTCTTAGGTCTCCTGCGCAGAACATCTGTGTATAACCAATTTCCTTCGGTTCTGCGAATATAAAAATGAAATCATGAGCTAACAGACCAAAGAATGGAAGTAGCAAAAAATCAATAGACTGTCAGTGGGAACAATACCTTGCTTTATAAATGTTCTTTTTCATTTCTCTACAGGGTTAAAGCTAAGAAAGGAATAAACTTGCAGAGTACCAGATCCCGGGATCTTCAGTGGGTTGTCAACTCAGAGCTTCTAACTGGTGGCAAACATTCCACTGCGACAGTAGATGTGACAAAGGTTCAGGGGTTCCCTCACAGGTATAGTACTCTATTGTATACACTACACTTGTTTCAGGAGTAAGTCATTGTGCGGCTATGATTTCATACAGAGATTACGCTAGGTGAGCACTGGGTGTTTTATATATATGTTGAAGATTGGGTCATGGTAATTAAATGCAATTATTTTATTAGACTATATTTGCTTTATAATAAATGGGCATGAGTGCACATCAAGAAACAATTCTGCAGTTGTGTGGCATGGTGGCCAGTGGCTTTAATGCCCCACAGGTCTCATTGTAATAAATTATAGATTATGATTAATAGAAAGCTCATTCACAAATATGTGTACAGAATTACAAGTTTTTTTTCAAGAAATTAATATGATTGCCTTGAAGGTAAACTGTTTACATAAGCTTTAGAACACAGCTGCCATCATGTAAGAAAATGGTGAAGCTGTCTTACAAGTCGTAGACGACGTTCAGACATGGTGAATTTGATGCAGATTTTCGGTGTGGAATCCAAACCTAAAATCTGCAACAAGGTACAGTACAATACATTGAATGTGGTTTTGAGCACTCTATTGACAAGACTTTTCCCAATGTGGATTTTAAGACATGATCCAGATTTTCAAATAGGTTGCAAATGTTTGTTGGGGATTTCAATGTTGGCATTGCCGAGGACACATGCAGATTTTGCCGTACATTCACAACAGATTTGCCATAGACTTGTGCTTTACTCAGAGCTGTAATGGCCCACCCATAGAAGTCTGTAGGCTCATACTGTACCTCTGTATGCCTCCGATTTCATATGAAGGCCTGCATAGTATGCCGTATTAGAATTTCTTGTAGGGGAGAATATCTCCATAAAACTGTCATACAGAGGCAAAAAAACGAGAGAACATGGTGTGCCTACAAACTGTGTGCGGCCACAAAGGCTCCTGCCATGTGCCTGACACCTAATTCTAGTGATTATGGAGTATTTCTTACTCATTGAACTGATTTGTGTCAATGTTAGGCCATAGGCATACTAATAACGAAAACATTTCGAGACGCATGTTTACCATTGAATACCATTATACAGTTTACATGTAGAATTGATCTACATAAAATATTAAGTAACGTTATAAATACATTGGAATACTTATTTAACTGATCCAGAGTTACAGAATATATTATAGTCCAATGCTAAATAGACAATTCTGTAGATTTCAGAGCTGTAATATCCCAGCATTCCTTTCTGGCTCCACATCTGCACAATTTGTTCATTATAGTGATAGGGAAACTGTAAAAGTGGTCAGGTAAACATACACTTCAAATTGGCCTTGAGGACCAGAATTTTTTTTTTCCCCTTTGCATTCGGGCAATCATAACGTTTTTATTTTTTTATAAACATAGCTGTATAAGACTTGTATGAGTTGTACTTTAATTAGGTGCTATTTTTTAGTGCATATACATTAGCATTTAATTTATAATCATATTTATTAAAACAAAAATTCAGGAAAAAAGCAATTCCACTGCATTTTATTTTTTTTAGCTGTATACGCCGACTATGATAAATGATGCTATAAATGTGTTTTGCAGGCTGTTACGGTCGTGACGATACTAAATATTTGTATATATTTTACATTGATCACGGCATTCAAAGGGTTAAGTTTTCTCGAATCTCTGCTGTTAAAGTGGGGCTGTGGCTATGTATTACAGCCGTTGACCCACTCTTGATTGTACGGGCAATTGTAATTTTAAAGCATTTTGCACTGTCTGAGAAGCAGAAAATGATTTCTATGACTGCTATGAGTAGGCATAGATTTGCAACAAAGTTTGCGCCATTTCAGCATTTCTGCTTAATAAATTTGACTAAAATTATAAATCCTTGACAATTATGCTCACTTTTCTCATTATTTTTCTAATTTGGCAGGTGGTGACATAAGTCGCATATTTTGCTACAAATTTGTAGCTTGTTCTGATTTGTGACTTTTTTGTTGCAGTTTACATTGAAATCTGGCCTAAGCTGCATGATAAATGTGGGACATTTTTGCCAGTTATTTTAAAAGTTAATATGTAAATCATGACTCCAGTGATATATAGTGTATTCTTTCTTTTTCTGAACCATGCATTCACATATAAAAACAATTTTTATGCCAAAGTTGTTAATGGTGTAATGGACCAAATATTATATATCTATAAACCAGACTTTATTACCTTAACATATGATAATTTGTCTACCGAAAAGATGATGAAAAGTGAACCTTTTAATACTGTAAATAACATGTTTAGTCATGACATAAAACATTATGCTTAGGCTTTATTCACACAACCGGGTGGCAAATCGGCAATGCAAAACGGCTCATATACTTGAGTCTACTGAGAGGATCCGGGAAACCGGGCAAAAATAAGACATGTCCTATTTTTTCCAGGGGCCGTTCACACGGTCAATTAAAATAAATGACCGTGTAAATAGCCCCATAGAGATGCATTGATTTTAATACAGCTGTGTGACGGCCGTTAAAAAAAACGTCCGTCACCCGGCCGATTATCCCTGTCATGTGAATAAGGCCTTACCGTTACTATGTCCAGGCACTGTCGCATTTTATGCCAGTCTAAATCTAGCAGATAATTGAAGTGATTTGCACTATATTTAGGTTGTTTATTGCATGTACTGTGAATTAGTATATCTAGTACAGTCTAGAGCATGGCTTGTCAAACTTTTACTACTAGGGCCACACCAGCCAGGACATGGTAAAGCCTGGACCTCACCATCTGTCGTCAAAGTCTATGCTAAAATTAAAAATGTACCTTAGTTTACCTTTCAGTCATGCGTACACCCGGTATAACAATAAAATAAGCACATCATGAGTAAATTATGTTTCTAAACCAGAGACTGGTGCAGCCAGAAAAATTACTGTTCAGCATATGATCACTTCTGTCAAAACTGCCTCCCCAGTTGCACCTCATCCACAACTAGGGGGCGCCTTACTGGTGGTAAGGTCAGGCCCATCTCACAGCTTGAGAAGCAGTGGTCTAGAGGAGAAAGTGTATTTACATGTATACATACATACTGTATTTACACGACCATGGACACAGTCATGACAACCAGAATGAAAATATACATTGCTTACGATGCTGCCTGCTGGGATTGTAATGAGAATGAAAAATCTTACTATGCAGATTCAACAAGTATGCATGTGTCAAATGGACAAGGGTCCTTTGTATCTCTTTTGTGCCCACCACTGAAGCAGAAGTGTTATCTTTTGAAGAAATGTAAAAACATGCTTTAAATACAGGTCTAAGGGAGAAGAAAAGCATAATTGCGTTGAAGCGTAACCCCCCCGCAGGGAAGAGGTCTAAAGCAGCTCTCTAGATTTATCCCATTAATATTTCATCAGGTTGTTTTCCTAAAAGGTGATTGTGATCACTTTAAATTCATCGTCTGTCTCTAACCTTTTGAAGGCCGCTTTCAATCTGCATTGGAAAGCCTCGGTTTTTAGCAGACTATGCTTGTTTCAAGAAGATGGCAATATGTAATATATACACATGCCACACTATATCTTTAACAATCTGCAATGTCATTCCAAAATGAAATAGAAGAAATTATTTTTATTGTGCTCAAGCTTTACAGCTTTGAATAACATAACTGCTTAAGGGGATCGAGAACGTAGCCTAGAAATAATGACTGCCATAATGAAAGGTCAACTTTCTTCATTGAAGACAATATACCTAATACTTCCATAACATATACTTTTATTCCCTTCTTCTTAGGCGAGTGAGTTAAAATTTAGTAACTGCTCGGTACTTGCAATTATTGTGTAGGTTTCTGGTTTAACAGTTTATAGATCTTATCTAGTGTTTAATGATAAGTTGAACTTTAAAAGTTACACAGAAGTTTGGAATAATGTAGTAAAATGAGTCTGAGCTAATAAAAAGGAGTCCGCATATGAGCCCCCTTGGCTAGTAAGTAGAGACACATACCTGCTCTTCTAGCCCCCTGAAAAGAAAACTCCACTACTGAATGTTCATTTTTGCATGTCATCTGGTGACAGATTCTCCCCTTAAAACAACTCTTTAATTGGAGGATCAGTTTTTTGGGGCAATGTCAGGGGTTCAGTAGTAAGCACTGCTAAATGGTCCTGGATTCGAATCTGACCAAGCTCACCACTTGTGTGGAGTTTGTATGTTCTCCCTGTGTTTGCGTGGATTTCTCCCACACTTCAAAAAGCATACTGATAGGTTAGTTAGGCAAGAATATGGCAGGAGCGGGAAAAAGCGGAGGCGGACATTGCAGATGACATTAAATGCCAGCATTTCTTCCTATATAGAGAGAGGGCAAACAGAGGCTGATGTCATCATTCTACATGGTACATGTGACCTAAAACGGACTGCAGTCTGGAAAGCTGCATTATTGCGAGAACGTTGATTTCACTTTTTTCCTAATACCTACCCAGTTTATCACAACCATATGTAGTGTGTAGAAATGTGCTGTATATTGTATAAATACTCTATGCCAGTTGAGAAAAGGATCAATGATAAAATACAGTTTATATATCTGATTTGTTATAATTTAGACATTTTTTTTAACTCAATGTAAACTTTTCTGAAGTTTGCTCAGCATTTTATACCAGAGTATCCCTGAATACAGGTTCACTATTGAGTATCGGGCTTTAGAATAATTTGGGGGAAAATACATTGAATGTCAAATTGAATGGAGCGCATAAAATCATTATAGTATCGAAGCCTGAAACAATACAATTCACAGCGGTCCAAGGAGTACCGTCTTAGAATTTACCCATTTACAATTGATTAGACTTGTGCACAAAGCCGTAGATCAATTACTGTCAATGCTTTATCTTATTACTATGTGTATAAACATATTGCTTGCATTGTGTTGGCATGGGCAGAGTTGTAAGTAGGCGTTTACCTTCACCTGAGGCAAATGTTCAGTTTGCCACCCTAGCGTATTTGAATGCCCTTGTCCCCCCCCCCCCTACCAATGGCATCCAGCACCTGGGATTTATGCTATCCAGTAGCCCTTCCATAAATACCCCCTTTGTCATGGAAACAATTTGCTTGGCTATACAGTATAACTGATAAGGGTCTTATTCATTTTCATTCTGGTGACGCAATAAAGTAGCCATTATGAGTAGTATACAGTGGAGGAAATAAGTATTTGATCCCTTGCTGATTTTGTAAGTTTGCCCACTGTCAAAGTCATGAACAGTCTAGAATTTTTAGGCTAGGTTAATTTTACCAGTGAGAGATAGATTATATAAAAAAAAAAAAAAAAAAATCACATAGTCAAAATTATATATATTTATTTGCATTGTGCACAGAGAAATAAGTATTTGATCCTCTACCAACCATTAAGACTTCAGCCTCCTCCAGACCAGTTACACGCTCCAAATCAACTTGGTGCCTGCATTAAAGACAGCTGTCTTAAATGGTCACCTGTATAAAAGACTCCTGCCCACAGACTCAATTAATCAGTCTGACTCTAACCTCTACAACATGGGCAAGACCAAAGAGCTTTCTAAGGATGTCAGGGACAAGATCATAGACCTGCACAAGGCTGGAATGGGCTACAAAACCATAAGTAAGACGCTGGGTGAGAAGGAGACAACTGTTGGTGCAATAGTAAGAAAATGGAAGACATACAAAATGACTGTCAATCGACATCGATCTGGGGCTCCATGCAAAATCTCACCTCGTGGGGTATCCTTGATCCTGAGGAAGGTGAGAGCTCAGCCGAAAACTACACGGGGGGAACTAGTTAATGATCTCAAGGCAGCTGGGACCACAGTCACCAAGAAAACCATTGGTAACACATTACGCCGTAATGGATTAAAATCCTGCAGTGCCCGCAAGGTCCTCCTGCTCAAGAAGGCACATGTACAGGCCCATCTGAAGTTTGCAAATGAACATCTGGATGATTCTGAGAGTGATTGGGAGAAGGTGCTGTGGTCAGATGAGAATAAAATTGAGCTCTTTGGCATTAACTCAACTCGCCGTTTTTGGAGGAAGAGAAATGCTGCCTATGACCCAAAGAACACCATCCCCACTGTCAAGCATGGAGGTGGAAACATTATGTTTTGAGGGTGTTTCTCTGCTAAGGGCAAAGGACTACTTCACCGCATCAATGGGAGAATGGATGGAGCCATGTACCGTCAAATCCTGAGTGACAACCTCCTTCCCTCCACCAGGACATTAAAAATGGCTCGTGACTGGGTCTTCCAGCACGACAATGACCCAAAACATACAGCCAAGGCAACAAAGGAGTGACTCAAAAAGAAGCACATTAAGGTCATGGAGTGGCCTAGCCAGTCTCCAGACCTTAATCCCATCGAAAACTTATGGAGGGAGCTGAAGATCCGAGTTGCCAAGCGACAGCCTCGAAGTCTTAATGATTTACAGATGATCTGCAAAGAGGAGTGGGCCAAAATTCCATCTAAAATGTGTGCAAACCTCATCATCAACTACAAAAAACGTCTGACTGCTGTACTTGCCAACAAGGGTTTTGCCACCAAGTATTAAGTCTTGTTTGCCAAAGGGATCAAATACTTATTTCTCTGTGCACAATGCAAATAAATATATATAATTTTGACAATATGATTTTCTATTTTTTTTTTTTTATATATAATCTATCTCTCACTGGTAAAATTAACCTACCCTAAAAATTCTGGACTGTTCATGTCTTTGACAGTGGGCAAACTTACAAAATCAGCAAGGGATCAAATACTTATTTCCTTCACTGTATTTGTAAAAAAAAAGTTTAGTAAAGATACCATATTACCAATGAAGCTTGACCCTTTTCTTGTAACTAAGTATCATGGGAGAAATTGTATACTTCGCTAGTGCATAGGAATGCATTATGTCTGTGTTATATGTAGAACAATGACGTTTTGGAGTACCATGGAAATCATAGCTGTAAAGTTAGAATATTGAGGTGTTTTGAGTCTGTGAAGCCTAATCTGTTAGTGTGGGTTTATTGGATAGACTGTGCTGGGATCACGACTTGCTGATCTTCTACCACGATTATGCTGTAATATTGTTCAGTAGGCACAGTATTATGTAATTCCTCCCCAGCAGGCATTCTGCCTGAAACTCTCACCTGTTAGGTAGAATACATTGAAGAAATGTTTTATTGACCCTGAGTTCTTTACTTCTGGTTATCACAATTTCATAAAATTTCATATTAAGCAATAAGGGTCAGAAGAATGTTGTTCATTATTGCAAATTGCTTTGATGCGAGCAAGAAACCTGTACAACAGTACGCGGAGTCCCCACATATTCTGTAAGAATGCGTAAGAAACAACTTACATATAAAATGGTAGTTGACGTATGATGGATCCTTGCAATGCCGATCTATAAAATTGTTGTGTATATGAGTCCTTACTGAAGCTAATTTTGGGTTTCAGTGCAGTTTGGCACATTCGCTCAATTCCTACTCCCCCATTGCAATACTTGTAGATACCAGGAAACCCAGATATGGTGAGTTGTTTGGTGGGATCCTTACACTGGTGGGCCACAAGAAATTATCACTGGTGATTTTTCTTCCCTTACTAACTAGTTGCTCTGGTCACGGTTCTAAGACTCTACAAAGCTATTTTTTTTGCTACGGAATTAAATTAATCGCTGATCAATTTGTTCCCTCCATGTCAGCTAAATGACAGATAAACCAGTGCTCTACTATGAGGATCCTGTAAACAGCATACCAGACTTTAACTCTTTGGATCCCTGTATAACTTTGGAAAGAGTCGAGGGAGATTATGATTAACTGAGCACAAACTTGAGTTGTCAGGTCACCTATGTTATCATATCTGAGGCATAGTAGATAGATATATGCTGAGCTCGGGGACATATAATTTAGTATTTTCATATAATAAGCTGTTTAAATGCTGCCAGGACTCATGGAGTCGCTTTAATCATGTTTTTTGTTTTTAACAACTTGCCCACTAGGGTTTCCTATCAAGCCTAATAAAATCAGGACTATAATAGATACAAAACAACGTAGTTGCAGTACAATACAGTAGATACAATACAATACAATGTAGTTATACTATAATTTTTTAGTATTTGATCTAATATTTCCGGCGCTATACATAATTATTATCCATGAATTTGTGATCATTCATATGTATTTGTAATTATCCATTTTAATGAACCTTTGTTTAAATTTAGGACTGATGAACCTATAAACCCCATAATGCAGCTGGACTTCGAGATGGAGAATTTTACAAGTCAGTCAGTTAAAAGGCGTATAATGTGGCATCTAGAATATCAAGGTCAAAACCCCCCATCTGAAATGGAAAAGGCAGTGACAGAACTGACAGTGATCCAGAAGGATATTAGAGCTATAGTCCCCCTGGCAATGGTAAGACATCTTCTCTCATCCTCTGCTTTTTAATATTAAACATTGCTTTATATATTTCTTTATCTTCTGTGTGTTTATGGTGCTTTTATTCTTTAAATGTCTTTTTAACATGTACAGGGCATTTGGAAAGTCTTCAGACCCTTTCACTTTTTTCACATTTTGTTATGTTGAGGCCTTGTGCTAAAAAAACAACAAAAAAACATGTTTTTCCCCATCATTCTGCACTCAAAACATAATGACAAAGTGAAAACAGAAAGTTAGAAATTTTTACAAATGTATTAAAAATTAAAAACTCCAATTTCATATGGACAGAAGTAGTCAGACCCTTTGCTATGACACATGAAATTTAGATCTGGGGGCCTCCAATTTCTCTAGATTATCTTTGAAATGTTTCTACACCTTTATTGGAGTCTAACTGTGGTAAATTCATTTGATTGGATATGATTTGGAAAGACACACCCCTGTCTATATAAGGTCTCCCAGCTGACAATGCATATCAGAGCACAAACCAAGCCATGAGGAGGAAAGAACTGATTGTAGAGCTCAGAGACAGGATTGTGTGGAGGCACAGATTTGGAGAAGGGTACAAAAAAAATTCTGCTGCACTACAAGTTCCCAAGAGCACAGTGGTCTCCATAATTCTTAAATGGAAGAAGTTTGGAACAACCAGGACTCTTCCTGAAGCTGGACGCCCCACCAAACGAAGTAATCGGGGCAGAAGGGCCTTGGTAAGAAAGGTGACCAAGAACCCAATGGTCACTCTGGCTGAGCTCCAAAGATCCTTTGTGCAGATGGGAGAAACTTCCAGAAGGTCAACCATCACTGCAGCACTCCACCAATCTGGATTTTATGGCAGAGTGGCCAAAAATAAGCCTCTCTTCAGTAAAAGACACATTAAAGCCCACCTGGAGTTTGCAAATAAGCATCTAAAGAACTCAACGACTGTGAAAAACAAGATTCTGTGGTCTGATGAAACTAAGATTTAACTTTTTGGCCTCAATTCTAAGTGTCATGTCTGGAGGAAACCAGACACTGCTCATCATCTGCCCAATACCATCCCTACAGGGAAGCATGGTGGTGGCAGCATCATGCTGTGGGTGTGTTTTTTAGCGGCTGGGACAGTGAGACTGGTCAGGGTTGAGGGAAATATGAATGGATCAAAGTACATATATATTCTTCATGAAAACCTGATCCAGAGTGCTCTGAACCTCAGACTGGGCAGAAGGGTTACCTTCCAACAAGACAATGACCCTAAGTACACCGCGAAGACAACGCAGGAGTGGCTTAGAGACAACTCTATGAATATCCTTGAGTGGCCCAGCCAGGGCCCTAATTTGAACCTAATTGAACATCTCTGGAAAAGACCTGAAAATGGCTGTCCACAGCCCGTCCCCATCCAACCGGACAGAGCTTGAGAAGAATGCCAGAAAATCCCCAAATCCAGGTGTGCAAACCTAGTGGCATCATACTCAAGAAGACTGGAGGCTGTTATCACTGACAAAGGTGCTTCAACTAAGAACTGAGAAAAGAGTCTGAATACTTAAGTCAATGAAATATTTGAGTTTTTCCTTTTTTAATAAATTAGCAAAAATTACTACCATTTTGACTCCACTTTGTCATTATTGGTGATTGAGTGCAGAATGATGGGGGGAAACTTGATTTGTTTTTTTGTTTTAGCACAAGGCGTCAACATAACAAAATGTGAAAGAATGTAAAGTGACTGAAGTCTTTCCGAATGCATTATATATTTCTGCTGTTATATTGTATCACTGATGCATGGGCTCATATTTTTACAACTGTCTTTGGTTTTTCACTTTCAGGACACTGAGATAATCAACACAGCTATTCTAACAGGCCGGACTGTCGCTATCCCCGTAAAGGTTCTGGCCATTGAAGTGTCTGGAGTCATCACGGATATTACTTCTTTTACAGAGTGTAAATCCAGCAATGAGGACATCATCAAGGTAATGTAGTCCGAGGCACGAGGGGAAGAATAGTGTTTATCACCACTGCTGTTGGGGAGTTGGAATCTGCGCAACTTTGGATTTTGAATGGGAGCCAATTAGGGGGGTAACAAGTAGTCATGGTACCAAATAGTAAAACCAGAAATCAGGTCCCACTTGGTTATACCCAGCAAAACTAGATGTTTCAGAAAATGTCTATGATCATTATGAGTGAAGACTCAACATGTATATGATAGCAAATTTTCTACATTGCACCTTGTAGCTTTCCCTGCTTGTGTATCTTTTGCTCTTTCTACTACTGTACATTTTCCCTTTACTTCTACTCCACTCGTCCTCCTTGCTCTATATATCTGCCCTCTTCAAGAAACATTTCACTTCTTTCCATGCTCTAACACATAAGATGGACCCCTTCAGATACTGACTTCATAGCAGCTGCTATTCCAGCTACCCTAGTAGTTATCTGCTGGATTTAGAAATTGAAAATGCTTGTGTAAATCTACGACATACAGTATGAGGCTATCTACATAGCATGATTTTGGGTTGTTATGTTCATACAATATTCACTCTTAGGCTGTGTTCACACGACCTGTTTTCATGCGTAAACGAGGCGTATTATGCCTCGATTTACGCCTGAAAATACGGCTCCAATACGTCGGCCAACATCTGCCCATTCATTTGAATGTGTTTGCCGACGTACTGTGCCAACGACCTGTAATTTACGCGTTGTCGTTTGACAGCTGTCAAACGACGACGCGTAAAATGACTGCCTCGTCAAAGAAGTGCAAGACACTTCTTTGGACGTTTTTGGAGCCGTTTTCTCATAGAATGAAAACAGCTCCAAAAACGGACGTAAAAAATGCCGCGAAAAACGCGAGTTGCTCAAAAAACATCTGAAAATCAGGGGCGGTTTTCCCTTGAAAACAGCTCCGTATTTTCAGACGTAATTTCAGTTATCGTGTGCACATACCCTTAAGATTTGTGATGTTCATCTTTTTCTCGCTGGTGGTTTAGTTATATGCATTTTATAATCAGTCTACTCTTGCTATAATAGAAATGTTACTCCTCCATAGCAGGTTGTTGTACTTGCTATGGAGAAGTAACATTTCTATTGTAGCATCACTTATAGGTATTGAATTTCATATAGTTTTTCAAGCTTGCTTAAAGTAGTTTGACATTATAGTTCCATTATATGTCCATCTAACTTCATTTACCTACCTATATAATTGATTTATTAATAGTAACTCTACTACTTGGTACCTAAGTGTATGTGCCCAATACTAGCAGAATTCAAAACATCAACATATCTCATAGCAGTGTACACATAGTAGAATGACTCACATTAATTTCTGTCCCCATTGGGCTCATAGTATAATCACCAATCTGTGAAAATGTAAAAAGGGGGCATCCACTACGTCTAGAGGAAAGACGGCTTCATCATAGTCAGGGTACATAGACAGGGAACTCTTTGCCACAGGATGTTGTAAAGGTTAATCTGTTGAAAGAGTTTAAAAGGGTCCTGAATGCCTTAGATGAAAGTAATAGTATAAAAAGTTATGAGTACTAGATTATTGGAGATGGGTCGATGATCCAGGGATTTATTCTGATTGTAATATTTAGAGTTGCAAAGAAATTTTTCCTCTAAGATAATGGAAATTGTTTTGCC
This sequence comes from Rhinoderma darwinii, assembly GCF_050947455.1. Classification (NCBI taxonomy): domain Eukaryota; kingdom Metazoa; phylum Chordata; class Amphibia; order Anura; family Rhinodermatidae; genus Rhinoderma; species Rhinoderma darwinii. The sequence continues at coordinate 229,887,509 of NC_134688.1, forward strand.
TTCCTCCGCATCAACACAGCCACTTGACGCACCAGGACATGCCCAAACGTCATGGTACGGAGGGTGAAGTATGGAGCAGGCTCATGCGTTGGGCCCGCTTCATATGCTGCAGGTGCCAGCTGTGTATTACAGCTGACACCTCACACTAACGGCCAGGAACAGAGGAAACTCAGATCCTAGCTGTTTAACCACTTAGATGCCGCTGTCAATAGCAACCGCAGCATCTATGCCGTTAGAAAAATGTGATCGCGGGTGCCTATGGTTATCATGGTAGCCCGGGGGCCTAATGACGATCCCCAAGTCTTTCTTCTTTCTGCTAATGTTAAGCACTGCTCCTGACAATACACTGTGATATATTAGTATTGCAGTGTATTGTACGATGGTTTAAATCCCCTGTGTCTGACAATCGCTGGTTTAAATCTCCTAGGGGGTCTAATAAAATGTTAAGAATAGTTAAATACAGTGAACGCCGTAAAAACAAGTTTAACCGCCAGAATCGCACAAAAATGGTACCAGTAAAAACTACAGCTTGTCCGCAAAAAAAAGCTCTCATACTACTCAATCGATAATGAAATAATAAAAAAGTTATGGCGTTCAGAATATGGCGATACAAATTTTTTTAACAAATATTTTTTTCTTTGTAAAAGTGGTAAAACATAATAAAAACTACATACATGTGGTATCGTCGTGATTGTATTGACTAGCACAATAAGGATGAATTGTCATTTTACCGCACGGTGAAAGAACTAAAACCAAAACTCCCCAAAAATTGGAGAAATCAAATTTTTTTCCAATTCCACCTCACAAAGAATTTTTTTTCAGTTTCCCAGAACATTATATGGTACTTTAAATAGTACCAATAGAAACTACAACTCCTCCCACAAAAAATAAGCCTTAACACCATTCCATTGACGGAAAGGCAGGGAGTGAAAAAAACGGGAAAAAAATAAATAAAAATGGTTTGAACTTCAAGGGGTTAAAGGGTTATTCCAGTGGCGTAACTACCGCCATAGCAGCCGTAGCGACTGCTACGGGGCTGCGGCATGAGGGGGCCCGTGTCGCCCGCCGGCACAGGCCCCCACCATGGCCGCAGGCTCCGCTAGCAGCCGCTATGGCTGCTACAGCGGGACTCCACTGAACACTACGGCAGAGCAAGGAGGTATCTCCCCGCTCTGCCATTAAACAAAAGACATGTATCCCCTATCCACAGGATAGGGGATACATGTGTGATCGCTGGCAGCGATAGGGAGAACGGGGGACTGAAAGTCCCCTGAAGTTCTCCATCACAAACCTCGGACTTCCGGGGTCTGTGTCGGCAGCTCCGGAGAAATGAATGGAGCGCCGGTCGCGCTTGTGCGCATGCGTGACCAGCGCTCCTTTAATTTTTATTGAGCTGCCGACACAGACGCCGGAAGTCAGAGGTTAGTCATGGAGAACTTCAGGGGACTTTCGGTCCCCCGTTCTCCCTATCAATGCCGGCGATCACACATGTATCCCCTATCCTGTGGATAGGGGATGCATGTTATTTGTAGGACACACTATAGGTCGCATTATTTTTTTTGGGGGGGGGCGCTGTATGGCGTTCCCTACAGGGGGGGGCGCTGTATGGCGTTCCCTGCATGGGGGGCTGCATGGCGTTCCCTGCAGGGGGGGGGCTGTATGGCGTTCCCTGCAGGGGGGCGCTGTATTGCGTTCCCTGCAGGGGGGGCGCTGTATGGCGTTCCCTGCAGGGGGGGAGCTGTATGGCATTCCCTGCAGGGGGAGGGTGCTGTATGGTGTTCCCTGCAGGGGGGGTGCTGTATGGCGTTCCCTGCAGGGGGGGCGCTGTATGGCGTTCTCTGCAGGGGGGGGCGCTGTATGGCGTTCCCTGCAGGGGGGGCGCTGTGTGGCGTTCCCTACAGGGGGGGCTGTATGGCGTTCCCTACATGGGGGGGGGCTGTATGGCGTTCTCTACAGGGGCGGCTGTATGGCGTTCTCTACAGTGCGGGCTGTATGGCGTTAGCGCCATACAGCCCCCTTTGTAGAGAACGCCATACAGTCCCCCTGTAGATAACGCCATACAGTCCCCCTGTAGATAACGCCATACAGTCCCTCCTGTAGATAACGCCACACAGCCCCCCCTGTAGATAACGCCGCACAGCCCCCCTGTAGATAACGCCATACAGTCCCCCCTGTAGATAACGCCACACAGTCCCCACTGTAGATAACGCCACACAGTCCCCACTGTAGATAACGCCACACAGTCCCCCTGTAGATAATGCCATACAGTCCCCCCTGTAGATAACGCCATACAGTCCCCCCTGTAGATAACGCCATACAGTCCCCCTCTGTAGATAACGCCATACAGCCCCCTCTGTAGATATCTACAAAGGGGGCTGTATGGCGTTATCTACAGGGGGGGGGGACTGTATGGCTTTATCTACAGGTGGGCTGTATGGCGTTATCTACAGGGGGGCCTGTATGGCGTATCTACAGGGGGGCTGTATGGCGTTATCTACAGGGGGGGCTGTAAAAAAGGCACTATCTACAAGGGGGGGGGGGGGTTGTGTGACACCCAGGGGAGGGGGGCCCCAGTCAAAAATTTGCTATGGGGCCCAGTCTTTCCTAGTTACGACCCTGGGTTATTCCCATCATAAAAAATAATGTTATATTGCTAGGATATGCCATAATTTTATGACTGGTGGTGTCCAACCTCTAGGACCCCCACCAGTCCTTAGAATGAAGGGGCCACAGCACTTATTTAGCTCTGCGTGCCTTTCTGAGTTTTCCCTGCACATCCTTGCTCCCAGCCACAAGCTAAATGGGGCCATGCTGCAGTGGGCGGCCAGAGTACTGCGGTACAGGCAAAAACAGGGAAGGGTAGTCCTGGTCAGAATTTAATCCAGGACTGTAAGGGTATGTTCACATGGACTATTTTCAGCCGTTTTGTCGGGCCGTAAAGGCCCTGAAAAACAGCTAAAGTTATGTATGCTGAACGCCTCCAAACATCTGCCCATTGATTTCAATGGGGAAAAATGGCGCGTAAAAAACCCCCGTAAAAAATAAGTGCATGTCACTATTGAGCTGTTTTTGTAGCCGTTTTTCATTGGGTCAATAGAAAAACAGCTCCAAAAACGTCCGTAAAAAACGCATCAAAAAACGCCTGATGCAAAAATCGGCAATAAATCAGAGGCTGTTTTCCCTTAAAAACGCTCCGTATTTTACAGCCGTTTTTTGTTAACCATGTGAACATAGCCTAAGGCAACTGCACAAAGCACTGAAATATAGTGAAGCCCCTATAATTTCCTGTCTTTTTTTTTTTTTTCACTTTACAAAGTAGCTTTCTTGTTATAAGAAATTTCACTGTAAGGTTTCGTACACATCTGCGTCAGGACTCCGTCCCGACGTTCCGTTGGAGCTTTCCGTTTCTGTTTCCATAACCATTGATTTCAATGGTGACGGATCCGGTGCCAATGAAATCAATGTTGATGATGGAAACGGAAACCTAACGTCGGAACGAAGCCCTGACGCAGATGTGAACAAAGCCTTACCTTCCTGTCATGTAACATCAATTCTTACCTTGTTTTATATGTCAACTAGATCTTTCCTGCAGAATACTAGGGCTCCATGAGGACATTTGTCATCTGCATGCCACAGCTAAAATTACAGTGATACCGCAACTCGGGTACAACGTTAATTATTCCCTATCTGGAAAAAAAAATCAATGTGACAATCTTAAGATTTCCAATGTCACAACTGGGAAACATTAACGTTGTGTGCAATTCCTGGAAATGCTGCAATTTTACCACAACCATGGGTAACTAATACTGCAGTCAAGCCCCAGCCTTACACTGTGGATGTGGATGATATTCATGTTAATATCATTTCACCATGGACTCATCTTCCCTCACCATTTCTGACATCGACAACATTATCTCAGGTGTAGGGAAAAAGGAGTGTGGCGTTCAAGTCACATTCTATGTGCAAAGATTTCCCACCACTATTTTTTTTACATAAAATTTGAATTAATGTGTGGCAGATACAGCCTGGCATACTGTAGTTCAGTGGCATGCACCATATCCCTCAATAGAAATGTGCCATGTTGGGGAATATGTTGTGGTGTGTGCTACACTATAAGTACATAATGATGTAAGTATTGGGTAGACTCGCGCAGTAAAATTTGATGCAGATTTTGTTTTTTTTGGCCAAGGCCAGGAGTAGATTTGAGGCTAGGAATGGTATAAAGGAAAGACTCCTGATTCTCCTAATTTGTATCCATTCCTTGTTCTGATAAGTAAAAAAAATACATAAAAAACTGCACTGTGTGATCCTGACCTTAGTAAATGTGCTAGATTGTTGTCTGTCACTTGTTGCACACTCCCACACCCCCATCAGGTTTATTATAATGACAAAATAAAATGCTTATGAAGCTGTGAATAGGATGGAACCAATTTATTTCTATGGTAGAGTGTTCTAGGCATGCTCTGTGACCTCTGCAGAGGTCATTGTGCAGGAATGGATAGGAGGGGAGCTGTAACCATCAGCTATTGGCAATGGTGGGTCCTGTGTTATCTCTATATACGTGTTACCTTTCCTTGTAATCCTGCCTATAATGATAATGAGATGACTGCTTAGAAGTGATCCCTACTGAACAGGAAGGGTCAGTCTATTGTGTCTCTCAGTGGTGTGTGAACATTGCAAGATTTTAGGATTATTTTTTAATATACAATCATGAGGAAAACAATGTATACCCTTTTTGAATTATAATTTTTGCCTTGTTTTTGTTAAATAGATAATGAGACGGTATAATTTGTCGTGGGCTGTTGTTCATCTGAGGTTGTATTTTCCTAATTTTAAAACTTTCTCAGGACCAGGTGTTTTTTTTATATATGTAAAACAATAAATTTCAAAGCTGGTGCACTTTTTCTCATGACTGTAGATAATGACATAGAAATAAAAAAAAAAACAACACAAAACTTATTAAAAAAATGTTTAACATAAAAACTTGATTAAAACAATAGGTCATTTTCTGATGACACACTCCCTTTAACTAGTTATGTTATACCATGTTCCAGTGCTATGAGTCAGCCACTATTCTCTAGCAATAGTGGGACTATGACCGGTACTGTAGTTAAAAGTCAAGTCTTACCAGAACCTGTGAAAAGTTTTTAAAATTATGTTTGCATATATTCAGTGAGCCAAATATTAAAAAATAGGTAAGAAATACTTTTCGACAATACTGCATACATTTATAATATACAGTTATATTTTTCAACTTGTTTAACTTAATATGTCTCCATTTTTATCAACGCAATACTGTATATGTTATTTTTACTTGCGCCTTCAGTGCATTCTTTTAGTGCTTTCTACTATACAGGCCACACTCGGTAAATGCTCAAGTTTTCCTTCCAATTATGCTCTCAAGACTGTTAGCACATCACTGCTGGGCTGAGGGCACACTATAATTTCATAGCCTCAACATTTTCTTTTCTTCAGCCCTAATCACACTGTCAAGTCTTTCTAATCTCTAGGTTGCTGACCTACATAGATTTCTTCTGGTAGGTTAGCTAGATAAGAGTTGCCATGACTGTCATTGATCATTGCTCTTAAACTATGTCAAAACCCACCAAATTCTATCCATAACCCTCAATAGATAATAAAAATCATTAATATGATTATTTAGACTTTTTATATGACTTATTAAAAGTAAATCTGAAAATGACAGGGCTGCATTCGCAAAAAAATTGTGAAATATTCAGTGACTGAATAGGATGCCTAGGTTCCACCAGTGGAATTGATTCTGGGGGCCTACCCTATAGTTACATGGAAATATTACCTGTTCATTTTTAGGACAAAGTCAAAAATACTGACACTGGGCTACACTCATATTCTGCCCCACAGGAGCTTACATTCAAATTCTTCATCTAGATAGCAGCATGTATTCTGTAGTACACACAGTGTTGAATTTAAACAATCACTCCCTCACTGGCTCAGCCAGGTATGCCCTGCAGGTCCAGAGAACAACATTAACCCAACCCAGGCCAATCCCAGACCTTTTGATTTGTAGGTAAGAACAATATCAGCTGGATAGCAGCTGACACCAAGTTGTTCAAACAGCAGCCACCTATTCTTGACGAGAGAACAAGTGCACTACACCTGAATATGCTACCTACTTTCAATGCACCACCTGGCTCAGTGCAGAGAATGCTGCATTATACAACATCCGGGCTCCGGCACTGCAGCCTGCCCAAACTGACCAATCGGCTGCTGCCTGCTTAACAAAGAGAAAGCTCCTTACTTGCCGCCCACAATTGGCTCTGTGGCTTTCCTTTCCTGTTTGCAGGGGCGCATTTAGGAGGGAAGGAACGGGAAGCGACGGGCCAGGCGGTTTGGGCCCCCTCATCCATGACGTCAATGGATCATGCCGGCATACGCAAGGATCCAGTCTCATAGACTGCTGAGGAGGCTGTGGGGCTGCTCCATTTGTCGCGGGAATGGGGCTAGGTAAATAAAGTTTTTTTTTATTTGTTTGGGGGCTGTGTGTCGTTATTCACAAGGGGGGGCTGGTGGTCGCCATACACAAGGGGGGTGCTGTATGGCACTATCTACAGTGGGGGGGGGGGTGTGGCATAGTCTACAGCGTGGGGGGGGGTGGCAGTCTCTAGAAAGGGGGATACTGTGTGGCTTTATCTACAAGGAGGCTATATGGCACTATATACAAGAGGAGGCTGTGTGGAGTTATCTACAATGGGGGGCTTGTGGCACTATCTACAGGGGGTGTTTGGCACTATACAAGAAGGGCTGTGTGGCTTTATTTACAAGGGGGACTATGTGGCAGTATTTACATGGGGGTGTGGGGCACTATACGGGGGGGCTGTGTGAAACTATCTACAAGAGGAGGCTGTGCGGCAGTATCTAGAAGGGTGGGTGTGTGGCACTATCTACAAGGGGATGTGGCTTTATCTACAAGGGGGTGTGTGTGGCATTATCTACAAGGGTGGGTGTGTGTGGCACTATCTACTAGGGGTGAATGTGGCAATATCTACAGGGAGCTGTGTTGAACTATTTACAAAGGGGGCTATGTGGCATTATCTACAAGGGGTGTTTGTGGCACTATCTATAAGTGGGGTGCTGTGTGGTAGTATCTACATGGGTGGTGTGGCACTGTCTACAGGGGGTGTGGCACTATCTGCAAGAGGAGGCTGTTTATTACGTCACCATTTCGTCTCATTAGCCTCAGTTATACAATCTGTTTTTGTCAGGCACACTGACCTCTTTATTTTGTTTTAATTTATTGCTATGGTAACTACCTTATATAACTATAATCACTTGTAAAATGTACAAATGGTTTTATGCTCGAGTTACCTAAAAACAAATGTTAAAAATAAATGACATCTCATTGATTGGTAGAGAAAGCAAACATGGCAAGGGGGAAAGAGATGTCAGGAAAGAAGTTCGGGGGGGCGCCAAACTGAATCTTTGCCCTGGGTGCAGGAGAACCTAGCTATGCTCTGCCGTTTGTACCAAGCAGATGTACAATATGGCAGACGGTTTAGTGAACTTCAGTCTCATGCATAGGAATAGAGCGTAAAAATAAATTAAGCTTAGAAATAAAGTGTAGAACTTCCTGTACAGGCGTCCATGAGTATTTGGGATTGGTTCCAATGTAGGGCGGTACCAGTTAGCGATTCAGCTTTGGGTCAACCGACCCCTTGCCACTACACAAACTCTCTGGAATCAAATATTGGGGTCAAAATGCGTTTCTTTCCGTGATTTTGTGAAAATCGTGGTAAAACGCATTTTGACCACATTGTGGAGTGAAGTACCTCCTGACTAGAGATGAGCGAACCGGGACAACCGAACCCGGTTTCGGTCCGAACTTCAGGAAAAGTTCGGTTCGCAGCGAGCCCGAACTTTACCGGGTTCGGCCGAACCCGTTTTGACCGAACCCGGCTACATTTTGGCGCCTGCCACATGTTACATCTAAAATGGAGGATTACAGAATATCACCTGACATCAGGCTACCCCATAATGCCTTGCAAACGGCTCTCCCAGCCAATCGGGAGGCAGCATAGGGGCGGGCTCAAGCCTGCAATAAAAGTCTATGCACGGAGCTCAGCGGCCATTTTACAGACAGGAGCTGTAGGGATAGCATCTCTGTGCAGTAAGGGAAAGCTTTAGGAATCTAAAAGGCAGGAATTCAGAAATCGAAGGGGCTCATCCACTACTCACTACTCAGCCAGTGTGTGAATACGCTTTTATAAGGGGCTCATCCCCATTGCATCCAACTTGCAATACAGGCAGCCTTTGTAGTAGTGGTAGTAGTAGTACTACAAGGCCCAGCATTCCCTGAGTGCACTGCAGCGAGGCTGATTGAAATTCTCATTCATTGCCATTTGCCAAGCCAGTGTCCGTGTGTGAATACGCTTTTAGAAGGGGCTCATCCCCATTGCATCCAACTTGCAATACAGGCAGCCTTTGTAGTAGTGGTAGTAGTAGTACTACAAGGCCCAGCATTCCCTGAGTGCACTGCAGCGAGGCTGATTGAAATTCTCATTCATTGCCATTTGCCAAGCCAGTGTCCGTGTGTGAATACGCTTTTAAAAGGGGCTCATCCCTGGCCGTTATTAACAGGAATAACAATCCAACTTGCCATACAGGCAGCCTAGAAGTACTACAAGGCCCAGCATTCCCTGAGTGCACTGCCGCGAGGCTGATTGAAATTCTCATTCATTGCCATTTGCCAAGCCAGTGTCCGTGTGTGAATACGCTTTTAAAAGGGGCTCATCCCTGGCCGTTATTAACAGGATAACAATCCAACTTGCCATACAGGCAGCCTAGTAGTACTACAAGGCCCAGCATTCCCTGAGTGCACTGCAGCGAGGCTGATTGAAATTCTCATTCATTGCCATTTCCCAAGCCAGTGTCCGTGTGTGAATACGCTTTTAAAAGGGGCTCATCCCTGGCCGTTATTAACAGGAATAACAATCCAACTTGCCATACAGGCAGCCTAGTAGTACTACAAGGCCCAGCATTCCCTGAATGCACTGCCGCGAGGCTGATTGAAATTCTCATTCATTGCCATTTGCCAAGCCAGTGTCCGTGTGTGAATACGCTTTTAAAAGGGGCTCATCCCTGGCCGTTATTAACAGGAATAACAATCCAACTTGCCATACAGGCAGCCTAGTAGTACTACAAGGCCCAGCATTCCCTGAGTGCACTGCCGCGAGGCTGATTGAAATTCTCATTCATTGCCATTTGCCAAGCCAGTGTCCGTGTGTGAATACGCTTTTAAAAGGGGCTCATCCCTGGCCGTTATTAACAGGAATAACAATCCAACTTGCCATACAGGCAGCCTAGTAGTACTACAAGGCCCAGCATTCCCTGAGTGCACTGCCGCGAGGCTGATTGAAATTCTCATTCATTGCCATTTGGCAAGCCAGTGTCCGTGTGTGAATACGCTTTTAAAAGGGGCTCATCCCTGGCCGTTATTAACAGGAATAACAATCCAACTTGCCATACAGGCAGCCTAGTAGTACTACAAGGCCCAGCATTCCCTGAGTGCACTGCCGCGAGGCTGATTGAAATTCTCATTCATTGCCATTTGCCAAGCCAGTGTCCGTGTGTGAATACGCTTTTAAAAGGGGCTCATCCCTGGCCGTTATTAACAGGATAACAATCCAACTTGCCATACAGGCAGCCTAGTAGTACTACAAGGCCCAGCATTCCCTGAGTGCACTGCAGCGAGGCTGATTGAAATTCTCATTCATTGCCATTTGCCAAGCCAGTGTCCGTGTGTGAATACGCTTTTAAAAGGGGCTCATCCCTGGCCGTTATTAACAGGAATAACAATCCAACTTGCCATACAGGCAGCCTAAAAGTACTACAAGGCCCAGCATTCCCTGAGTGCACTGCCGCGAGGCTGATTGAAATTCTCATTCATTGCCATTTGCCAAGCCAGTGTCCGTGTGTGAATACGCTTTTAAAAGGGGCTCATCCCTGGCCGTTATTAACAGGATAACAATCCAACTTGCCATACAGGCAGCCTAGAAGTACTACAAGGCCCAGCATTCCCTGAGTGCACTGCCGCGAGGCTGATTGAAATTCTCATTCATTGCCATTTGCCAAGCCAGTGTCCGTGTGTGAATACGCTTTTAAAAGGGGTTCATCCCTGGCCGTTATTAACAGGAATAACAATCCAACTTGCCATACAGGCAGCCTAGAAGTACTACAAGGCCCAGCATTCCCTGAGTGCACTGCAGCGAGGCTGATTGAAATTCTCATTCATTGCCATTTGCCAAGCCAGTGTCCGTGTGTGAATACGCTTTTAAAAGGGGCTCATCCCTGGCCGTTATTAACAGGAATAACAATCCAACTTGCCATACAGGCAGCCTAGTAGTACTACAAGGCCCAGCATTCCCTGAGTGCACTGCCGCGAGGCTGATTGAAATTCTCATTCATTGCCATTTGCCAAGCCAGTGTCCGTGTGTGAATACGCTTTTAAAAGGGGCTCATCCCTGGCCGTTATTAACAGGATAACAATCCAACTTGCCATACAGGCAGCCTAGTAGTACTACAAGGCCCAGCATTCCCTGAGTGCACTGCAGCGAGGCTGATTGAAATTCTCATTCATTGCCATTTGCCAAGCCAGTGTCCGTGTGTGAATACGCTTTTAAAAGGGGCTCTGAAATGTCTGGGAAAAAAAAGGTTGTGAAAGGACGGGGTAGAGGAAGAAACACCCATGCCGTCTCCTCTTCCAGTCCAAATGTTGGATCTGTTGGTGCCAGACCCAGTAGCAGCATTTGTGGCACAAGACATGTGCCCAGTTCCACTAGTAGCAGCTGCCATGTGCCTGCTCGTAGTAGTATCAGCAAGCCAGACTTGTCCATCTCCTCCGGTGGGCGGGTTACTTTAGACAATACAGCCATTGTGGACTGGTTGGCTAGCTCGCGGTCATCTCAGCAGGAAGACTCTGACGATCTGGCTTCAAGCCAGGTTTCGTTGGATTCCAGATCCTCTACAGTTCCTTGGCACGGTGACAGTAGTAATATAGGTATTTCTAGCGTTTCCATTCCATCATCTATGTCTTCGCTCCCCCTTCCTAGCGGGAAGCCATCTTTCCTGAGAGTCCTAAGAGACATCTCCTCGGGTGCGAAGGAAGATACTGAACAACATAGTGATGATGATGATTTGTTTTCCGCGAGTCAGCCAACGGAGTGTGTTGCGGCGGTGGTGGAGGTGGAAGCGGTGACCGAGACGCATAGCTGCGGTAGTGGGGGTGTTGGTGGTGGTAGCCGTGGTGGCAGACGCAGTAATGAGGGGGGGCATGGAGCCCGCCATGATGTCACATCACATTCACAACACAGTGACAGAAGTGGCGGGGATGATGAGGAAGGCTATGATGATGATGTTGTTTTAGACAGGACGTGGGAACCAGGTGACGAGGTGATGACGGCGTCAGAGGAGGAGGGTAGTAGTGGCGGCACTGGACGTGATAAACAGCCAAGCCGAGGTAGGGGCAGAAGTCAATCTGCAAAACGTTGCAGCGGTAGGGTCAGCTCAGGAGCCGGTGACGGCGACACAGATGCTGGTGTAGGCTCCCGAAAAAAGCCTGCCAGACAAGGGGCAAGCTCGGGTGGTTGTGGTGGTGGTGGTGGTGGTGGTGGACGTGGTACTACCTCTTTACGGTACTCTGCCGTGTGGCAATTTTTCTGTACCTTCCCGGAGGAGGAAAACATGGCACAGTGCCGTATCTGCAAGCAGAAAGTAAGGCGTGGGCAGGGCAGCAATGTAGGAACTACTGCTCTACGTAAACACATGGAACGGCATCACAAGGCCATGTGGGACAATCAACATGCCCCACCATCATGTACATCTAATGAAGACCCCTCTTCCGCTGCTGCTGCTGCTCCGAGTCCCTGTCATCTAAGTAGTAGCCAGGCCTTATCCACCATGTCGTTGTCATCATCATCATCACTGTCATCTAGTGCTCCTCCTATGTCCCGTCAGTTATCCATTACGGAATCGTTGTCCAATAAGCAACAATATATACCCAGTCATCCACTTGTCGTGCGGCTTAATTCACACCTGGCTAAGTTGTTGGTGGTGCAGTCGCTGCCGTACCACCTAGTCGACTCCGCCGGCTTCAAGCAATTGATGGCGTGCGCTCAGCCTAGGTGGCGAATACCTAGCCGACATTACTTCTCCAAAACAGCTGTCCCTGCCTTGCACAAGCATGTGGAGGAAAAGGTGTCCAAGTCCTTGCAATTATCCGTGTGCAGCAGGGTACATGCCACCAACGACACGTGGAGCAGCAACTATGGGCAGGGACAGTACATGTCTTTCACGGCCCACTGGGTCAATATTTTGCAGTCCGATGCACCACCGCAGCAATGCCAGGCATTACCACCTCCACGCTTGTATGTTTCTAGTTCAACTCCGGACACCAGGCGCCTACCATCCTTCTCCTCCTACTCCTCCTCCTCCTCCTTGCCTTCCTCCTTGGAGGTCTTCCCGTCCCCGACAGGACACAGCGTATCTTCCACTCCTCCTCCCTCCTCTTTTCATAGGTGCAAGGTGAAGCGCCACAACGCTGTCTTACACCTGCTGAGCCTGGGCGAGAAAAGCCACACAGGGCAGGAGCTGCTGCTGTGCATCAAGGAGGAAATCGCACGCTGGCTGTCTCCTCTGAAACTCACACTGGGCAATGTTGTCTCTGATAACGGCAAGAACGTTGTGGCTGCACTGCGTCTAGGTCACCTGACACACGCTCCTTGCATGGCACATGTGATCAATCTGGTCATAACACGCTTCTTAAAGTCATATGTTGGTTTGAAGGGTGTGCTGGCCATGTCCAGGAGGGTTTGCGTTCGCTTTAGACGTTCGTATGCATTTAAGCACGCCCTCCTGGACTTGCAGCGTCAAAACAATCTCCCAGAACACAGCATGATTTGCGACGTTCCAACAAGCTGGAATTCCACCCTGCACATGTTGGACCGTCTGTACGAACAGCGGAAAGTCGTGAATGATTTCCTGATGCAGCAGACGGGCAGCGTTTGGAGCCAGTGTCATTTCGAGCTCAGGCACTGGCAGTTGGTTAGAGACGCATGTTGCGTTTTGAGGCCCTTTGAAGAGGCCACACGATTTGTGAGCCGTGACGCTACCGGAATGAACGATGTTATGCCGCTGATATTCATTATGGAGCAAACGCTCACAGCGATGATTCAGCAAAGGATGGAGGAAGGATCACATCTGGCTATGGATGTTGAGGAGGAGGAGGAGGAGGAGGATGAGGAAACAGGACCTGAAGAGGAGCTGGATTTGGAGATGGAATCACAGGAAGGGATAGGGGACGAGGCAGCCGCACAACATGACAGTGATGGTGGTGATGACGAGTCTGACGACGACCTTGATGATGGACAACCATGGCAGTATGGGGCGGAGATGGAACCAACCGGGCCCTCTGAAACGCTGGCCAGGATGGCAAACTGTATGCTTCGTTACTTGCGCGCTGACTGTCGTATTGTTAGCATGAAGCAAAGAGATGACTACTGGATAGCCACACTTTTAGACCCTCGGTATAAAGCCAGAATGGGGGAGTTTTTTGCGCCTTCCGAGAGGGAGGCAAAATTGGCTTATTATAGAGAGAAGCTATGCAGCCAGCTTGTCATGGCTTTCAAACGGCAGACACCCGCTGCAAGCATGTCTGACCGGGGGGCCACTCTCCGCTCCCCACTGTCTCATCGTTCCACCGCCTCTGGCAGAGCTACCTCTGCAATAGGCGGCAGCCGTGGCAGCAGCGGCAGCAGCAGCAGCAGCAGCCAATTCAGTTTGGAAAATATGATGACAACATTTTTACATCCAATACCCCGACCTGACACACATCGTAGCACTAGTCACCAAAGGGATGTTCACCATCTCCAGGTGCAGCACCTAAACAACCAGGTTCACTCGTACTTGGACTGTGCCCTTTCTCCGTCAGAAATGCTGATCCCAGACCCCATGGACTTCTGGGTCAGCAGATTGGATCATTGGCAAGAACTGGCCCAGTTTGCCATGGGTGTACTGTCTTGTCCACCCTCCAGTGTAGCGTCAGAGAGGGTATTCAGCGCAGCAGGGGGCTTCGTCACCCCTAAGCGAACAAGATTGTCCGCCAACAGCTTGGAAAATCTCACGTTTCTGAAAATGAATCAAGCGTGGATCGGTGAGGATTTTAAAACCCCTGTGCCTGATGCCACTGATTAGATCTGACATTGCTGCTGCTGCTGCCGCTGCCGCCTGCTACTGCTGCCTGCTACTATGGGATTCTGTCCTGTCCACTCTTTTTTTAATGTACCGCTGTTGGTGCTGCAGCTGCTACTACTTCTACCACCAATCCACCCCAGTGCCGTCTGCTACAAGCAGGCCTGCCCCACCAGAGGGCTTTGTCCTGTGACTCTCCAGTCTCTTTTTTTAATGTGCTGCTACTACTGCTACTACTGTCTGCTTGCACCCTTGCTGTCTGTGTTGGCTACCTCGACTACTACCACCAATACACCTCCACTGCCGCCCGTCTGCTACAAGCAGGCCTGAGGCCTGCCCCACCACAGGGCTTTGTCCTCCTCTGACTGTCCAGTCTCTTTTTTTAATGTGCTGCTACTACTGCTACTACTGCTTGCACCCTTGCTGTCTGTGTTGGCTACCTCTACTACCACCAATACACCTCCACTGCCGCCCGTCTGCTACAAGCAGGCCTACCCCACCACAGGGCTTTGTCCTGTGACTGTCGTCCAGTCTCTTTTTTTTTAATGTGCTGCTGCTACTACCAGTCTACCACCCTTGCTGTCTGTGTTGGCTAGTCTACCTCTACTACCACCAAAACACCTCCACTGCCGTCTGCTACAAGCAGGCCTGAGGCCTGCCCCACCACAGGGCTATGTCCTCCTGTGACTGTCCAGTCTCTTTTTTTAATGTGCTGCTACTACTGCTACTACTGCTTGCACCCTTGCTGTCTGTGTTGGCTACCTCGACTACTACCACCAATACACCTCCACTGCCGCCCGTCTGCTACAAGCAGGCCTGAGGCCTGCCCCACCACAGGGCTTTGTCCTCCTGTGACTGTCCAGTCTCTTTTTTTAATGTGCTGCTACTACTGCTACTACTGCTTGCACCCTTGCTGTCTGTGTTGGCTACCTCGACTACTACCACCAATACACCTCCACTGCCGCCCGTCTGCTACAAGCAGGCCTGAGGCCTGCCCCACCACAGGGCTTTGTCCTCCTGTGACTGTCCAGTCTCTTTTTTTTAATGTGCTGCTACTACTGCTACTACTGCTTGCACCCTTGCTGTCTGTGTTGGCTAGTACCTCTACTACCACCAATACACCTACACTGCCGCCCGTCTGCTACAAGCAGGCCTACCCCACCACAGGGCTATGTCCTGTGACTATCGTCCAGTCTCTTTTTTTAATGTGCTGCTGCTACTACCAGTCTACCACCCTTGCTGTCTGTGTTGGCTAGTCTACCTCTACTACCACCAATACACCTCCACTGCCGTCTGCTACAAGCAGGCCTGAGGCCTGCCCCACCACAGGGCTATGTCCTCCTGTGACTGTCCAGTCTCTTTTTTTAATGTGCTGCTACTACTGCTACTACTGCTTGCACCCTTGCTGTCTGTGTTGGCTACCTCGACTACTACCACCAATACACCTCCACTGCCGCCCGTCTGCTACAAGCAGGCGTGAGGCCTGCCCCACCACAGGGCTTTGTCCTCCTGTGACTGTCCAGTCTCTTTTTTTAATGTGCTGCTACTACTGCTACTACTGCTTGCACCCTTGCTGTCTGTGTTGGCTACCTCGACTACTACCACCAATACACCTCCACTGCCGCCCGTCTGCTACAAGCAGGCCTGAGGCCTGCCCCACCACAGGGCTTTGTCCTCCTGTGACTGTCCAGTCTCTTTTTTTTAATGTGCTGCTACTACTGCTACTACTGCTTGCACCCTTGCTGTCTGTGTTGGCTAGTACCTCTACTACCACCAATACACCTCCACTGCCGCCCGTCTGCTACAAGCAGGCCTGCCCCACCACAGGGCTTTGTCCTGTGACTGTCGTCCAGTGTCTTTTAATGTGCTGCTACTACTCACCCTTGCCAATAAAAAGGGTCAATTTTTGGAGGGCTTGTGAAAAGCCATTGCTTGTTGCTTTAATGCTTTTACATCCATGTATGGAAGAACCCCGGCAGGCATCTGCCAATAAAAAGGGTCAATTTTTGGAGGGCTTGTCAAAAGCCATTGCTTGTTGCTTTAATGCTTTTACATCCATGTATGGAAGAACCCCGGCAGGCATCTGCCAATAAAAAGGGTCAATTTTTGGAGGGCTTGTCAAAAGCCATTGCTTCTTCTTTTACCACCTTATATGTATGAACCCTGGCAGGCATCAGCCGCCTAAAATGGTTAATTTTTGTACCTTTTTAACAATGCATTAAGCATACAACATGCACAAGTGCAGTGGTTTCTGTTAGTTATCTCCGTGTCCCATCCGTTTTCCTAGAGCCATACATGTTGGCGTAACTTTGACACCAACTTTGCATTAAAGACAGCTCAAAAGTACTTGGATACACTCATGGGTGACCTAAGAGTGTTATACAGGGCTTCTAGGGCTTTAAAACAGTGTTATACACGATTTTTAGGGGCTTTCTTGTATTACAGGTTCGGTCAGAACTAGTTCGGTCCGAATCGAACTTTTGCACGAAATTCGGCGAACTTGCCGAACCGAACTTTTCATAAGTTCGCTCATCTCTACTCCTGACAATGGGCAATAGGCCCCTCATGGTGCCTATAACGGAAATATTCTTCCTACATCATCTCTGCTTTGACTGGTCCCCTGGAGTCTGCACAAGTTCAGTATCCTCGTTTAGTGAGTGCATTTGTTGCTCAGCCCCACTCCTCCACTCTTCACAGCCTCTCTTCATCCCTGCCTATCTAGCTCCACCCCCGGCTTCTGATAGGTTGCTGTCGATGGGCCACCGACCATTGGTCTCCTACCGGCTCTGATATCTCGCTCCTACCCAGGTGGTTAGAGTGCTCACCCTGGGCTACAGGGTAGGCTAAGGGAGATCCACTTGTGGTTCTAAAGCCCACTGGGAGATTCACCAACTTCCCAGTGGGTCAGTCCAAGCCCACAAATATTCCAGCGCCTACTACTTTGGCTTGCAAATAATTATGAGAAGTGTTATCTAAGCTTGCTAACTACAAAATGAGAATATTATACCGCTCTAACAGTTTGGGGACTCACAACCTAGAAGAAAAATCCTCAGTGAATGTCCTTTCCCCAGCACGTATGCAGGAAATCAATAAAGTCCCAAAAAGAGGTTTCACTATTCCTCCTGAGAGCTGAAGTTCTACAATTGCTGCTTCACATCTTCCAAGCTTTTGCCACTGCACGCAGTTACAGCAGGTAACGGATTTTAATGTTTAAGGATAAAAAGTTTCAAACATGTAGTAAAATGTATAAAAGCAGCACGCCAAACACATCCAGCCTGTGCTGCTTTGGTGTACTGCTTTTGTACATTTTAGTGCACAGGGTGGATACGCTGCGTGCTTTTACGCTTTTAATGCCTTTAAAGGAATTGTCTAATAAAAACAACCCCCTGTCCACATGCCTGGGACACATTGACGTCGGAAGACCCTCTGTGAGCCAAAACGTAGAGCCGCTAAGTTGGAGTGGCTCTCACTCTTGCGAACCCAGCCCGTCCATGTTACTTAAATAGCTGACTTGTAATACTTTATTTCCATGCAGCATCGGAAGAAAGCTTAACAGCTGATAGACCACAACCCGACAGCTTAAACTCTGGGTGGCTGTATTTAGAGAAGAGATATCATGAGACAGTGTCCCTTTAACTCAGTAAGCTGTCACTGTGCACAACAGAAAGAGTACAATGCATTTAGTTCTGTTGCTTCTTACTTCTTATACCATGTTCACAGAAGAGATGAGTCTTATATTAATGGCAAGCTGCACCCTTTTAATGCATCATCTTATTAGCACTGTAGTCTCTAGACTTCATTAGAATGTATGATGATGATCAATTCATAAGACCAGCCATAGTTTCTGGTGTATGTCATTTATAAAAGATATGAGGTCACACAGCAGATTAGATGCAGCAATCTGTAATTGGCACAATATCAGCTAAGTGTCTCATCTTCAAGCAACCGTTAGTACCTGCCGGTTTCTGCACTGGAATTTCTTCTGTTCCGACACTGTTAGAACTTTAATGATAATGGGTATCCATGGATACCTGCAACTTTCCTGATGTAGGGCTGCTCCATACGCAGGGTTAAATCACATGAGGTTGAACTTAAAACACTTTGCTTTTACTTGTTTAACTAAGCTGTCAATTCATCACTGAGATTAGCAAGGTCTCCTTTAAGGTCAAACTAATGCATCAGGCTTAGCTCACTGTGCGCATTTTAAATGGGAAGAACGAAGTACAAAGAGCTTCTGGATGAAATAATGTATTTAAACCTGCACAGTTCCTCTATGGACTTCCGACTCCCGGTTATGGTCAACGTCTTCTTGATACATATTTTTACAAGATCAATTTAGAAGCTTGTGCTTTTTTGTTTCTTGTTTTTATAGTTTGCTTTTGTATGTTTTATAAACATAATGCAAATAGGAAATAACATGGAAAATAACAGTAACCTGACTCTAAATTCTCATAAAAGCCCCTACCAGATATGGATATACAAGTATATATAGAGACAGGTATATTATCAATGGAGAAATGAGGATTATCCCACAATGGGATTTATTGGAACCATCTCTCTACCATATGCATTGTTTTTATGCTGCTATAATCATTCCAATTTGGGAGATACCCATCTGCATTCAGCTTTGTCCCCTAGTATCCAAATTTTTCAGAATACATTAACCACCCACAGCCCTCCAGGAAAAGTAGCAATGCATACTGCAGAAAAAACACTCTGGGTTCCCCAGCTTCACCAGGAGAGTTGATATTTCATGGGACTGCTCTCAGTAGACCATCAGCAGAATATGGATTCTGTTTTTTAGGTGGTTGTATTCTGCTGATGGTGCTGGGAGAGCAACTGTAGGGAGCATCATTTCCCCAGTAAGGCTCTCCTTGGCTGTCAAAAGTAACAGTCTGTCTGCCCTCAATATTTAAGAAATTGAGGCACCCTGAGTTCTGCATTTCCGGAATTTAGTAGATACCTGTCCTTCTAACCAGTAGAGGACCCCTCTTTCCTCTGTCCAGCTGCACATGTCCTCTGTACGTTGCATGCAGTATATCTCTCTGGACACTGCCTTTTATAAACTTCACAGTCATCTTTCTTATTAAAGTGCATGTTGCTGTAGGGACAAGGGGAAAGCACATTCTTCAGTCCAGGCTATGCAGTATGGTTTGATCATTTAGCTCTGTATAATTTTCTTATGTCTTTTCATAGAAATCAATCATTTCTTAGGAAGGGTTTGTCCAAAAATGGAATGAATGAGAGGTGGATTAATTGATGCTTTCCTGTGCTATTTGGACTTTTAATGTTCTTTATTACAATGAGAAGATTGGCACTTTAATAACACCACTTTAATAATACAGCTGCTAAGTAGCTTCATGCTATATAAACTTACAGTAATTTAAAGTTGTTTTTTAAGTGCAGGTAATATAATATTGTAGCTGTAGTTTTCTTAACTGCATTCAGATTCAAGTTGGTGTATTGTGAATTATACGAATTATGAAATATCAAGGCCTTTTTACAGACATCGTTCTTTATACACATCAATGGAAATTTTCCATTGAGGTGTCTGCAAATAATAATTGTATAATGTCATATTTTTATAACATTAAATTTTTGCCTGACATAAATTCGTAATGTAATTGAAATTTTGTGTTTGATGTCAGAATGTTCCAATTTTACAGAGATAATCTATATGTAACATCTAAGGGAGAAGAGGAGGATGATACTTCTTGTGGAAGGGACAAGAGCTGGTACTTTGAGATCAGTTGGGGCTAGCATTGGCAACGCTATGCAGCTGTTACTTGGAGGCATTGTGGAGGCACTGGGAGTGCATTGGGGAGGCACTGGTGGAGCTAAGTTGCTGACACTGGGGGAACATTTAGTATTTCTTATATAAAAGGGTCTCAGGCTGGCATCGGGGGGGAATTGTTGTTGGCATTGTGGACATATTTTGGATTGAAATTCGAGGAAATTGTGGCAGACACTTGAAAGCATTGTGGCTGTCACATGGGTGACCTGTACAAAAGCACTCCGCCTGCTTCCTTTTATAGAGTCACAGAACTCCTTGGCCACGTCTGATACTATAATTATTCACAGTCCGGGGTGTAATTTCTCATATATTGATAGATATAATGTATTGTACATTGCAGACACACAATTAACACATACACAAACAAAAAAAAAGAGTTTTAATACCAATTAAAAATAATGGACCAATAAACCTTAAAGAAGATCTATCAGCTCTCTAGATATGTCTGTTTTAGTAAATAATTGTAATCCTCTTGATATAACAATACTGAAGCATCTTTTCTTAGGACTGTTCACTGTGCCATTCCTCTGTTATTCCTCTTACAAATGTATAAATAAATTGACAACTGGGTATGTCCCTACACAGACTGACACTGTGTAATCAGTGCTGTGAGTGAGATTGTGTATGGAGACTCCTGTTTGACAAGGGGAATGATAACACCCAGTTGTCAATTAATTCATACATTTCTAGGAGAAATAACAGAGGAACTGCACAACATATAGTTCTAAGAAAAGGTGCTCCAGAATTGTTATTTCATGGGGATACAAATATTAATTGAAACCCACATGTCAAGAAAGTTGGCAGATCCTCTTTAAATATAATTTATTCAAATAATGTTGCTTGAAGAGCATTTTAACCCAAGTGTTTATGTAAGGATCTAATTGGTATCAATGCAAAGATGTAGTAGTAAAGACCAAAAATACTCACCTTAAACCTTTTCCATGTTTATGTGCATGGTTCTACTGAAACTACTTTGCGGGAAAGGGGATATTTTGACCCTGCCGCTTTCTCTTCTGTATACTATTAATTCTATTTGTTTAGTTGGAATTCTCCTTTCACGTCAGTAATTTTAATCTCAATTATTGAAAGAATATATTTTCAGAAACGCTACATCCTCTGCGCTACATTTCATTTTTTTTTAATGTTTGAGTTTTACAGTACATCTATAGAGCTATTACCTAGACATAACAACCTTTTTAGGAATATCATTTTCCAAAGGTACTCAAATATTTGATCTAAGAAAGCCCATATTTTAAGTGTTCCTCTAGTATATTTAATAACATTTTATACTGCATAAGAGCTTGATGAAATGAAATATCATGAATGCTTTTTCATAATTCCCCTCAACATTTTCTTATGACAGTATTTATTGGTTAGTAGATTTCTCCAACAGATATCACTGTGCAATGGGCATGAGCCATGACCGACTGAATGTGATTCATTTAGAAAAATCACGTTCATTACCAGAATCTTTGAAGAAGAGAAATGTTTTTATGTTGCTGGTTTTATGGTACTTAGTCATAGCAGGATTGGGTAAGTGTATATATATATATATATATATATATATATATATATATATATATATATACAGCACTGTGCAAAAGTTTTAGGCAGTTGTGATATATTTATGCAAAGTAGGAATGCTTTAAAAACAGAAGTGTTAATAGTTTCTTTTTATCAATTAACAAGATACAAAGTGAATGAACAGAAGGGAAATCTAAATCTAACCAAATATTTGGTGTGACCACTCTTTGCCTTCAAAACAGCATACATTTTTCGAGGTACACTTGCACAAAGTCTTGGATTTTGTAGGATTATAGTCAGGTGTATGATCCCAGAGAAGAGCCTATACTCAAATGATAGAAGGGTATTCACTAATCTATCTGATATTGTTGTAGACAGAGATAGAGGGATATTATCTTTGGATGCCACTAAGGCATTTGATTGTGTGGAGTGGTAGTATTTGTGGGAAGTATTGGGTTGTTTTGAGTTAGGCAGTAAATTTTTGGGGTGGATTAATTTTCTATATGCTAACCCGCAGGTGAGGGTGGCAGTGGATGGGGGGATGTCACTGCCTTTTGAACTTTCCAGGGGCAAATATTAACTGAAATAATATTCTAATATGATGATGTTAGGGAGAGGCAATATTAATGGTAATGTAGGGGTACGAGTGTTAGAAAATAAATTAAGCTTTACAATTTTTAGGGGTGTATATCTGACTGAAAATAGAGGATTATATTAGGTTAAATGTCTCACCCCTGTTGTGTAGGCTGAGGAGGAAAGTGAAGATCTGGCGCAGACTACCTATATCTATGGCAGGTCAAATCCATTTGATCAAGATGGTCTTCCTTCCCCAGATCTTATTTGTATTGCAAAATTCTCTAATATGGATACCAAGTAATGTGTTTAAGACTTTGGATTCAGTAATAAGAGAATTTGTTTGGGGGAAGACGTCCGATAATCAAAAGTGAAGTATTGCAACTTCAAGGTGAGAAAGGTGGGCTGGCACTTCCAAATTGGTTTATTTACTTTATAGCTTCTCAGCTTACATATTTGCAGAGAGGTGAGACAAATCTTATAATTAGTTCTTTGCTGAGTTAAATGGACAATAAGGGATGGTATGAAACACTTTTTGAGTCAGGAATATTGGCTAACATAGAGAATAGTTGTCCACACACAACGGAATTGCTGCAGAATATTTCTGCAGCAATTCCGTTGAAAAATGCAGACATTCCGCTGCGGCAAAAACGCACCATTTCCTGCGTTTTTTACAGCAGAAAATGGTGCATATTTTGCTGCGTTTTTCAGAATGTTAGGAAATGGTGACATCTCTTCTGAAAAACGCAGTAATTCTGGGCACTTTCTGTAGCAGGAATTGACATGCTGCGGTCCAAAAAATATGCATCGCAGGCCAATTTCTGCTTGGAATTTTTACGCAGCATGTGGATGAGATTTGTTAAATCTCATCCACTATGCTGCTACTGTATTCTGCTGCATTTTTTCCGGCTGGAAAAAACGCGGCAATTCCGCAGCATGTGGACGAGCCCTTACAATGACATTTTTAAGTTGATGAATGGGAAATGGGGTGCAGTTAAAAAGATATTAGGGATAAAAGGGTATTTGAAATATGCACCAATGTTTAATAACAATAATTTAAAGGAGATTGAAAGAATTCTAGAATATGTATATTGGAATATAAAATGAATACACTTTTTGAGTCACATTTTTTGGGGAGAGACACTTAAAGATTTTACCACTCTTTTCAGGGAATTGCGATTCCACAGAAAGACTTCTATAAATATTTACAATTGAGGAATGTGATATTATCTACACCTTCCCAGGATTGTTATAAAAAAAGTGTTTTCGGACTCTATTGATAAAATCATCATAGACAAAAAGTAAAAACGTTTATCTTCAGAACAGGTAGGGTATTATTGAAGACTAGACAATTCAATAATAAGATAGCCTGTAGGGATAAATGGGAAAGGGACTTTGGAGAAATATCGGAGGAAACATAGAAGGAGATAGTTCGGTGTCCTTTGTTAGTTTAATTTAGTGCCTCACTCAGGGTTTCTCAAGCCTTTATTTTACACCGGTTATACCGTAAACCAGCTTTCCCTAATTAAATAAGATTACTGGATAATTTGGAAATGACCCAAACTTTTTAGATATTGGTCAGAAATGATGAAAAAGATGAATAAAACCTTTGGGTTACATTTAAATCATGACAGAGTGATGCTGGGTGGGGTGAATCAATTGGGCTCACAAGATTGAAAAACAATTGAACCACCCACATTGATAGAATGGAGTAGGGCTGTAGATAAGATGGTGAAAATAGAAAAAGTGATATACGGAAATAAAGGGCAGGGGTATCAATTCTCTGAAATATGGAAAGTTTGGCTAAATCAGAATGAAAATAATAGTTAGATGCCTATCTAATGATTCTAAGGGCTGACTGGAGGAGCGATGAAGTCTGGAGTACTTCTTTTGTTGTGTCTTTTATTTTCCTTTCCTCTGTGTGGTTTGGAAAGGGGGGGATAATAATTTGCTGGATATAATGTATGTTTTTGTTTAAATCACATCCTGTGGAATGGGATGTGGGGTTATTAAAAGTTAAAAATATATAAAAAGATCATAATTAACAAGATACAAAGTGAATAAACAGAGCAGAAATCTAAGTCAAACCAATGTTTGATATGACCACCATTTGACTTCAAAACAGCATAAATTATTCTAGGTACACTTGCACAAAGTCATGGATTTTGTAGGATTGTAGTCAGGTGTAAAGTTAACCAATTATAAAAAACAGGCGATAATGGTCATAATTTTCATATATAGTTTGAAACACAGTCATTAACTGTAACAGAAACAGCTGTGTAGGAGGCTTAAAACTGAATGAGGAACATCCAAACTCTGCTACAAAGACGAGGTTGTGGAAGACAGTTTCACGTCACAGGTCTGCCATGGCAATAATGGCATCAGCAAGGTCCCTCCCAGGCAAAGATTTCAAAGCAGACTGGGGTTTCAAGATGTGCTGTTTAAGCTCTTTTGAAGAAGCACAAATAAACAGGCAACATTGAGGACGGCAGCAGCAGTGGTCAGCCAAGGAAACTTGATTAATCAGATAAAAGACACATCATGCTTTCTTCCCTTCGTAATCGGAAGATGTCCAGCAGTATCATCAATTCAGAACTGGCAGAAACCAGTGGGACCAAGGTACACTCATCTACTGTTCGGAGAAGTCTGGCCAGAAATCGTCTTCATGGAAGAATTATGTCCAAAAAGCCATACCTTTGACGTGGAAACAAGGCCAAGCGACTCAACTATGCACAAAAATATAGGAACTGGGGTGCAGAAAAATGACAGGAGGTGCTCTGGAGTGATGATCAGTATTTGGCGAAATAGAAGGCAGTTTGTTCGCCAAAATGCTGAAGAGCTGTACAATAATAAGTGTCTGCAAGTAACAGTGAAGCATGGTGGAGGTTCCTTGCAAGTTTGGGGCTGCATTTCAGCAAATGAAGTTGGGGATTTGCTCAGGATTAATGGTGTCCTGAATGAGGCAGATACTTATACATCATGCAATATCCTGGGATGTGTCTGATTATGCTCAAAATTTTGAGTTCCTTCAAAAACTGTGTGCAAGAGTACCTTGTAGTATTGATGCTGTTTTGAAGGCAAAGGGTGGTCCCACCAAATATTAACTTGATTTAGATTTTTCATCTGTTCATTCACTTTGCATTTTGTTAACTGATAAAAAAATATTAACATTTCTCATTTTGAAAGCATTCTTACTTTGCAGCATTTTTCCACAACTGCCTAAAACTTTAGTACTGTGTATATATATATATATATATATGTACATAAAGGTCCAAAAGAAGGCAAAACCGTTTTGAAGCTGATTTTGGAGAAAATCACTTACCACTGGGTTCTATTTCTTATGGGTTGATTAATAAAAAACTTATTAGACCCTTTTAATGAGATGTCCTGTGTGTGTGCAATGATATCAACAAAGATTACAATGCCATTAAAAATTGATGTGCACTAGTTCTGTATACATGGAGGGTAAACTCTTAAAATATTTTCCTCCTGTGACATTCATGAAACCCGTGTCCGATACTGAAGGTTGTTTTTGAAATCCATTGCAGACTGTCAACCTGTGTACTTCCAATGATCTATTAATGAAGTTCCATCGTAGTTTTATCATTTCGCCTTATACTGTGCTACTATTAGCTTCAAAAGATTTTCTTTTACAATAATTTAACCTTTACTTTGTACTATAAGGGAAGGTTAATAATAGCATACCTTGTCCCTGAGAGCTAATCTAGGCTGTAGGGAGGACTGTGTCTTTCATCCTTCTGTTTTATAGATACATAAGTAACATAAAGTGTCAGTTTATATAGCACATTCATACACCCAACTGGCTGCATGTAAACAAAAAATAATACTCTTGTAAACTCAGCCCCCAGGAACTGAATGTTAGCATTTTTTTATTAGCAAATGAGGGAATTCTATGTGCTCAGTAAAGGCTGTTTACTGTTCATTGTTACTATTCGCTCACTTCTCAGAAGTCATATCGATAATTGACCAATGTGAATGAAGGAGAAGGTCAACGATAAAATAAATGTATTATTGATCTTCATTAATCGTGCTATCGATCATTATTGGTGGCATCATGCTGCTGCTACAAAAAGTTTCATTTACAATAGGAAGATCTAGATAGATAGATAGATAGATAGATAGATAGATAGATAGATAGATAGATAGATAGATAGATAGATAGATAGATAGATAGATAGATAGATATGAAATGGATAGACATTTTTACAGGATTCTATTGTATGGAGCAGTGTAGTATACAACGCTATTCTATGACTTTTTTGGTGGTATGCTGATGTACTGTATATCAGCCTGACAGAGGCCAAAAGTATACTTTTGGGCTCCGTTGGGCTAATGTTCCCCTATGGACACGTTTAGCGTGTAAGCCGGGATGTACGTGATGTGAACAAGGCTTATCAAATAGCTTGCAAGTCCAAAGAATGTTTTAATGAACCAAATGTTGTGTTAACATGGGAAACAAGCTAAGATAGAGACTGACATTCTGTGAGTGGTTCTATATTTTAGTCTCCCCTTTTCTGGTGCGATCATGGTGACAAATCCAACTTTAATATTAACGCCTGTGTCATTAGAATCTGGTAGCTAAGAATACACAGCATAGCAACTATTCTCAGACTAGAATATCAACTAAACCTTTGTATAAATAAAATAAAAACCATAGAAAATGATATCTGTTCAGGGATAATGAATTAACTCAAATGGGGGTCCTTAACTTGTACCTCTTGTAATTCTTACCCTTACTCTGTTAACAGGTGTCAAGAAGCTGTGATTATGTGTTTGTCAGTGGGAAGGAGACGAGGGGATCAATGAATGCCCAAGCTGTTTTTACCTATGAACATCTCAGTGCGCCATTAGAAATGACTGTATGGGTACCCAAACTCCCTTTATCCATTGAACTCTCTGACTCAAAACTAAGCCAAATAAAAGGCTGGAGAATTCCAATACTACCAGACCACAGGTAAGCACGTACATTATATATGAACATTGTACTGTACAACTAAGTAGCTAATACTAGCCAAGCAGTGAAAGAAAATAACTTTATTCCTAAATGACTTTTTATTGAATTGCCTTTGTAGAGTTCAATCGATGTACGGAGAGCTTAACAATAGTGAAATTACAAAATATGAAATATGGATAGTATACAAGAAGCCACAGCTCCTACAAATATAATAACATCCAATGTCAGGGCAATAGATGTTTTAATTAAAATAACATAGAGACATTGAAAGATTTGTCTTTCCTGTGAGTCCTCATTACAACCGACAAACCATATAGCTAGCTATATCAGCCATTTATCAGTGTTTTACCTTATGGAATACACTGCAGCCTACTTCTAAAGCACATATCATTTTTTTCACTTTTGAACCACTAACATGATGCTAAAATACCCACTCAGGACCCTCATCTATTAGCCAGATCAGAGAGCTCGGGAGGATCGTGCATATCGGTGCATGGGCAACCTATCGGTTTTAATGGGAACTGTGTAACATCTTGTGGCGGCACTGTAGGGAAATTGACAGGTTCTCCCATGGTTTACAAATGATCGCTGGGGGTCCAAGCAGCCAAATACCATGCGAGTAGTTTATCATCAGACAATGATAAACTGATCAAAGAACGTTTAATATTTGTCTGGAAATATGTAAATCCTCTTTTTTTCTCAAGTTTGATGGTCCCATAGTAACAACATTAATGAGATAATTCTACCAATCCATTTAGCAAGATGGTTCTGGTTATCATATTTTTGGCTTATCAGAGTGAAATACAATAAAAAAAAATCTATTTTGTGAAGGACACATCTGACAAAAACAGACGGTTCTCATACCCAAGAATAGATCTTTACCCTATCCCTTCATGCTGGGTTAAGGCTATTTTTAAAGGATACAGGATCATAGGGTGTCAGACTGATAGACTTCCATTATAATAGGTGGCTTTTTCCAAATAAGTCAGAATTTTACATACATTTTAGTTCATCTTTATCTCAAACATAATTTAAAAAAATGTTTTTGAAAAACATTTTCACCGACAAAGTAAACAGGCCCTCTTAAATAAAAAAATTATTAACTATATTCCCCTTAAATTATGGGACTTACTGTATTTTTCACATTCTGTTATCTGCTTTATGCCATTTCTTTTATATTTTATCACAAAATCAATGTCATATGAGTGCATTGATCTTTTGAGTTGGCCCATTTTTTCCTAGGGCTAGCCTAATGTTTCCCACTGGTAAATCATAAAAATGACAAATAATAGCTTTATTTAATGTTGTACTATTGATACATAAAGGATAATTACAATAAATAGACATTGCCGTAGTCTTTTTTTTAGTAGAAATTTGTCCTTCAGGCTTCCTTTTATAAATGTATACGAATCCCTGCCATTATGACTGGCTGCAGGCTATAGGATAGACAATGTAGACATATTAATGGCAAACACAAGTTCTCATAACTTACACAGGGCCCAAAATAACATAACATTAGCATGATGAATACCTCCATTACTGCACAGCAAGCGGGTTTTTTTTTAACAGCATTTTATGTCCTATGTTATATTAATATTGTACAGACCATAGTAATGTGCTATTTTTAAACATGTTCATAATCTAATACAGATGAAAAATATTGCAACATGTTTTAAGGAACAAAGTTGAGAAGATCATTTTCAGATCATGTCCAGTTTAACCAAATAATAAAGCAGTTATCTGGATTTCGGCAACCTTTTCTCTAATCCCCCTATTAGCTAAAATGAAGTGCACTACAGGTCTTGATAGTGATCCACTGCAAACAATGAACAACATGGTTGTGAATTAAAGATTTTGTCTCACCAGGATAACGCCTTTTC
Source organism: Rhinoderma darwinii (assembly GCF_050947455.1). Taxonomy (NCBI): domain Eukaryota; kingdom Metazoa; phylum Chordata; class Amphibia; order Anura; family Rhinodermatidae; genus Rhinoderma; species Rhinoderma darwinii. Next base: position 229,916,475 of record NC_134688.1, read on the forward strand.
ATATCCTAATAGGATATATGGATGTCCTAGACAATGGGACCCCTCTTTGAGCAGTCGGGACACCATTTTTTTCCCTTTTCTTTTCATGTTGTTCGAGCGCACCCTATGCAGTACAATTATTTTTTTTAATTGCATCCACAAATACCTTAAGGCAAAATAGTATGAATCCAGTTTTTAACCTGCATGCCTTTCTTTTAGTTGTTGCGAGATTCACTGCTTTTTATTAATTATTATTATTATTATTATTATTGGTATGTTCTCACTTCTGGCAGATGACAGCCTTTGAATTTGATAACAAGAACTTTTTGCATGATCTATATTAAGTTAGCAAAATGAGATATACCTTTGTAAGTGTTTACTAAGTTTTAAGATATCTAAGTCTAAAACTAAACTCTGAATTCTGCTCCTTTTACCAGAGAGCAGTGCATAATAGGAGTTCATAGATGTACAATGAAGGTAAAGGAATCCCACTATGCGGTGCTGATCCTCCTGAATGTAGAGCCAAAGAAAGGCAAGCTCCTTGGATCTAAAGCCGCTGGTTGGGCATCGATAAATCCACGACTAATGCAAGATAAATCTTGGTTATTTATTGTATTTTTTGGAATAAATGATACATTTAAAAGTAACTGCTACGCATTTCGAAACCGGACAGGTCTCTTCAACTACAAATAATAGCATGGACACCCTAAATAAACATGAAGTGTTCTGGATGTATAAATTAAATACTTTTAGTCCTATAGGTCTCAACATCATTACAGAAACTATTTTCTAACCCCTAATATCTAGTTTAATTATTAGATTACTTCAGTCACAATATATCTCCCTGCTATTTGATTGACAAGTTCAACTAAATAATCAAGCATTATTTTTGCGTATGCTAAACGCTGACATATTCAACAGAGTATACCAACCATTGATCACTCCTAATATATTTGTGTCCCGCGTTGCCCTACAGTAATATGACAGCGCAAGTAATACCACAGAGAAATGTGTTTTCTCTCATTCACCTACCTTATTGATAGGTGCTTCATCCTGGAAAGATAGCTCCATCCTGTTTTAATCTTTTGATGTCCAATTGACAGTCTTACTCCAGTTTCAAGTTGTGATAAATCTGTTTTTCCGATGGAGGTCGTGCCTATGGCTAAGCCTGGCCCCCTTTCCATTGGCACTATGTCTTTATGTTTCCAAGGTGCCTCCCGTAATGCCGTGTAATGTACTCTGGGGCCAATTGTGCCTTGCCTTGATTGCTCGTTTGAGATAACTATATGATCTGTACCGCTGTTCAATAAGTGGCTGGGATAACGCTGTGTCCTCTTTGATATATGTAGCACAACTGTTGCCTTCTAGAAAGATACCGTAGAAATAACTCTAATATTAATCCCCTAATGCTTTTTTATCACTGATATAAAGTTCTCCCAGAGACGCATGGATCTCTAAACTGATATACATGAGCTATCTAAATTTATATCATTTTATTAACTTCTTGTCACACCTATTATGCTAGCTGGATATAATTCCTTTTATCTTAAATTATAGAATTTATAATCTTTATTTATTATGACTCTCTATTTTTATGTAGATCATTTTATTACCGCATGTCAGTATTTATATTCCACATTGAGTGTTTTCTATATGCTAACACCCAGACCTCCTGTTTAGCCACTTTGTGAAAATCAAAAGGGCTCATAATGACGTATATTTGCATCTTGTATTTTTAATGCTATTTTTAATCACACTGTCCGCTGGGTTCTTTGTCCTCTCTGGATCGCTTACATTTAATATTGACAAATTGTTATTATTACAAATGCCACTGTTTTTTATGCATATAAAAATGTTTGCTTTTTCTTCAACTTTAACTTCTATATGAACTCTAACCCAGAGCCTCTTTGTGGACTCACAATGGGTTGTTTAGCTGCTGTCAAAGCAGTTGATCGGCATTGTGTTTTTTCCTAGCCTGATGAAGAGACCTGTCCGGTTTCGAAATGCGTAGCAGTTACTTTTAAATGTATAATTTATTCCAAAAAACACAATAAATAACCAAGATTTATCTTGCATTAGTCGTGGATTTATCGATGCCCAACCAGCGGCTTTAGATCCAAGGAGCTTGCCTTTCTTTGACTCTACATTCAGGAAATCAGCACCGCATAGTGGGATTCCTGATGGAATTTTGAGGCAGATTTTTCTGCCTGCAAAAAACTCAGTGTGATCTAGGCCTTAGAGATAATCTCCTGTCCGTTTCCAAGGTCAACCAGCAGTATTGTGAAAGCAGCTATGTATATGAATGGATATGGTTGCTTGAACTTATAGGCCCAAAGCCTGATGTTACACTATGAGGAAATCTGATGACATTTCTTGTTTTGATTTTTGTCTAGTACAGTGTTGTCATGAAGACCATGTGTGGATTCATATAACCAAATATATCCATGTTCCCACACATAGATACAAGTTAGGTTGGATGTATATTTTGTTCTATTTGCTAATTAGGATTCAAACTTGTCATCATGAGAATCACCCAGAAATCCAGCATTAGGCCTCAAGCTTGTAACTTCAATAGATCATAAGCATAGAAGTAAGATATTAAAAAAGATGGTTTCACATTTAACTAATGTTATTCGGGTGGGTCTCCTTTACTCCAGGTAAGGAATAGTCAGAAATGACACATAATAAGCAAATTAGACAATGTATCTCTCTTTTCATATTTTAGAAAACTCATTTGGAGAGATTTATCAAAACTCGTGCAAAGGAAAAGTGAAGTAGTTGCCCAGGTTACTACTTTCATTTCCCAAGGGGCCTTTGAAAAATGATGGGTGAAATTCGAGTGGTTGCTATAGACAACTATTCCACTTTTCCTTTGCACCAGTTTGAATAAATCTCCCACATTATATTTGCAAAAGCATATAATCTGTGATCGATTTGATCTGTTTGGACATTGTACGTATTATCTGCTAAAGAAATAAAGACAAATTAAACAGTCCAGCTTAAGCAAGTCATTACAAAGCCTGCAAGGTACTGAACGTTGCATTAGTTTGGTTGTGACATCTTTTTTATCTTAAGCAGACAATATTTGAAATAGTAAATCGTTTTTTTCCTAGTAGGGGTGAAAATATAGCCGTTTCATGCACAATTTTGCTGTAGCAGATGGAAAGATGAATATCCCACACATAATTAGGCAGACAAGAGTTCCCCCTCAGTGATTATAAAATGCCAGCTCCGTGTTCTCATTATGCACTATAGTCACAGGTACACACGGCCTTAGAAACGCACTCCTGTGTTCCCCATTCCACCGCGAAGCTACGCACTGGTACTTTAAACATAAGAAAATTCCAATTTCTCCTCTTCAATTTTCTGCACCGCTGCGTTCTAGTGATTTCAGCCAAGGGGAAGATCAGTAACTTTGTTTTTCAAGAGAGAAAATAGAAATAGCTTAATTTTCTTTTTTTAACTCTTGCCTAACTGCGGAGCGTTTTTGGCTATTACCATCTATCAAATTGCAATTTCTTTCACTTTATAAAGTAAAAATAAATCCTTTACATTTCACATGCTGGCTGGGTAACAACCTGTGTCTACATTTTTTATTTTTTTATTTTTTTTAACCCTGGCCAAATTCACACATTTTGCTGTATGACTTGTAGTAAGTTCACAAGCATCAACACAGCCCCAAAGGAGCTGGTGCTATATGAATGCAAAAGCATCTGAACCTCAGTCTGCTGCTTGCAATTCTTGCTCCAGAGATGCTATTGTACCTGTAAATAAATTATACTAAAAGCATGGAGAATGCAAAGCATCATGAAGGGACGCTCTCAGCACTTTAATGAAAAGGCTAAACATAAGACACAGACACATAAAGACAGTGGGGGAAATATATTCAGTCTTAAACTAGTGTACGTTGGCTGAAAATGCCCCAAATATATTAAGTGGTGCACGCCTCTTAATATATTTTCCGCATCTTTGGCTGTGTGTGCCAAAAAATGCAAATCTATGCCTGCTATGAGCAGGTGTAGATTTTCGCCATAACTTACTCCAGTTTCAAGTTGTGATAAATCTGTTTTTCCGATGGAGGTCGTGCCTATGGCTAAGCCTGGCCCCCTTTCCATTGGCACTTTTGTAAATTGCCAAAAAAGGAAGGGTCGCAGATTTTAGTGCGAATATGGCATGCACCAAAATTTGCGCCTTTTTTACACCAGCCATACAATGTACACAGACTAGTTGTATATTGACTTTAAAAAAACAAAGCCGTGGATGTATCAACAAATTTAGGCCAGTTTTCTGGCGTAAAACAGTTGCAGATTTTGGTGCACACCATCATTCAACTAAAATTTCCCACTTTTTTTTCTCACCACTGCACCGATGTACATTATTTTAAGATAGGAGTTTGACATGCCAGTTACATAGTACATTTGAAAAAATACATATGTCCATCAAGTTCAACCAATGGATGGGAGAAAGGGAAGGTTTGAAACAAAAATTCTACACATTGACATAGGAGATGATATATTTTCATTCTAGGAAATTATCTAAGCTTTTTTTTAAAGCCATCTACTGTCTCTGCTGTGACCAGCTCCTGCGGTAGACTATTCCACATATTCACAGTTCTCACAGTAAAGAAGCCTTGTCGCCTCTGGAGATTGAACCTTTTTTTCTCCAGACGGAGAGAGTGCCCCCTTGTCTTTTGAGTGGGTTTTGCATGGAACAGGTTTTCACTATATTCCTTATATGGGCCATTCATATATTTATTTAAGTTAATCATGTCCCCCCCCCTTAGTCGTCTCAAGGCTAAATAGGATTAATTATTTTAATCTTACCTCATAACTTAGATTCTCCATGCCCCTTATTAGTTTAGTTGCTCTTCTTTGTATTTTTTCCAACTCCAGGGCATCCTTTCTATGAGCTGGAGCCCAGAACAGGGACTTTGGCCTGGGACACTGCTCTGCTCCTGACATCACTGTCCATATATGGGCAGTGAGGTCAGGGGATTCTCCACAGTCGGAGTACCGGAGAAGAGCCTTTACTAGTGCTCTGACCGGACATCAGCTCTGCTCCGGACATCACTATCAATATATGGACAGTGATGTCAGGAGCAGAGCAGGAATCCCAGGCAGAGTTCTAGTAGTTCTCTGCACGGGACACTGGGCTTGGGGTTGCCCCTGACAACACTGTCAATGTATGGACAATGACGTCAGGGGCTTCTCCTGAAGCGGAATCCCCAGCCAGAGCGTCGGCAATTCTCTTGCTGGTGATTCCACTTCTAGAGGGAACTCCAAAGGCAAAGGCACTACCTAGAGGGAGGGGAGCTGTGTGGCACTACATGGGAGGAGGGGGCTGTGTGGCACTACTTGGGAGGAGGGGGCTGTGTGGCACTACCTGGGAGGTGGGGGCTGTGTGGCACTACCTGGGAGGAGGGGGCTGTGTGGCACTACCTGGGAGGGGGGGCTGTGTGGTACTACCTGGGAGGGAGGTTGTGTGGCACTATCTACAGCGGGCACTAAATTAATGGTGTACAAACGGGGGGCCTAACGTCTATATGGGGGCACAAACTGACATATAAGTCTGTGTCGTCCAAGGGCCCACATAAACCTGGAGCCGGCCTTGATATACAAGTACACAAGGATACTTCTCAAGAAGTGAAATATATTTCCCCCAAAGTGCCAGTAAAATAGAAGTATGACAAAAAATGTACAGATGTAGCCCTCTTTATCTTGACTTTTAACGCTTTAAATACACAGTGGAAAGATCCTTTATCTTAACTTTTTCAATTACTTTTCAATGGCTTTTGTGTGATATCACGCTGCAGCAAGTTATCACAGTCAAGATAAAGATGGCCACATCCGCACAAAAACTTTGCGCCCGGAGCTTCATGGCATGGGTTTCCTTGGCCAAGCAGCTGCATGCAAGCCTTATATCACCAAGTACAATTCCAAGTGTCGGATGGAGTGGTGTAAGACATGCCGTCAATAAACTCTGGAGCAGTGGAAACGTGTTCTGTAGAGTGATGAATCACGCTTCTATATTTGGCAGTCTGATGGACAAGTTTTGGTTTGGTGAATGCCAGGAGAACATTACCTACCTGACATCATTGTGCCAACTGAAAAGTTTGGTAGAGTAGGGATAATGCGATGGGGTTGTTTTTTAAGGGTTGGCCTAGGCCCCTTAGTGCCAGTGAAGGGAAATCTTTATGCTTCAGCACACCAATACATCTTGGACAATTGTATACTTCCAACTCTGTGGGAACAGTCCTTTTCTGTGGGTAAAGGTCCTTTTCTGTTTCAGCATGACTGTGCCCTAGTGCATAAAGCAAGGTCCATAAAGGCATGGTCGGTGTATTTGGTGTGGAAGAACTTGACTGACTGCTGACCTTGACCCCATCAAATATCTTTGGGATTAACTAGAATAGAGATTGTAAACCAGACCCTCTCGTCTAACATCAGTGTCTGACCCCACAAATGAGTGGAAGCTGTTTTAGCAGCAAAGAGGAGACCAACTCCTTAATAATGTCTATGGATTTAGAATGGGATGTCATAAAAGCTCCTGTAGGTGTACAGATGTAGCCGTCTTCACCTTGACTTTTTTTTAAAAATTTGTTTATTCAAAATATCACATATAAAGTATCACAGCAATTGAATAGTGTATGACAATATCAATAGTGACAGTGCATATACAGTATATAACATTAACAGTAGAAAACAGTCACATATATAGCCATAACATTTCAGTCAGTTGCCGTTCAATTAGTGAATTGCAGGATTATTACATACTTTTCACATATATGAAAAGGAACAATTACACAGATAGAGCAAAACAAACAAAACAAAACAAGTCGCCTATGTCGCACTACAAGGTTACGGATATTAGTATCCTACCTCCTGCCTGGGAATCTGGAAACTGAATTATCCTATTATGGGGTGAGGCCTTCATCAGGAACTGCCCTGATATCCAACCATTGTCCCCACACTCCCTGAAATTTGTCCGGACAACCTCTGGGGGAGTATACCATCTGTTCGTAAGTAATAACGGTATCAACCAACCGTTTCCATGAGGCTAATGATGGAGCTGTATCTGCCATCCAGTGCATGGCTATTGTTTTCCTAGCCAAAAATAGAGACTCCCTGATGAAAATGCCAGTGTGTCGTGTCCAGTTTTCATCATCAATGAGTCCCAGCAGGGCTATTTTCGGGGAGAACAACAGAGGACTATGCAATAACGGAGCAATAACCTCATACACCTTCGTTTCACCTTGACTTTTAACGCATTAAATACACAGTGGCTAGATCTCTTATCTTGAATTTTTCAATGACTTTTCAATGGCTTTTGTTGTGTGATACCACACTGCAGCAAGTTATCAGAATCAAGTTAAAGATGGCTACACCTGTAATACTGTCCATATAGTGTATGTAGTCAATTAGAGTAGCTCTCAAACAGCATTTTATACAAATCGTCAGGTCTACCGATTATTTTAAAATAAAATTTAAACAAATATATTAGTATGTGTTAAGTAATTTTAATACATAGTCAACCTAACAGGTAGTACACCTCATCAGAGACAAAAATATCATTCAGTGGGTGAGAGCTATACCATTAACATTTAATAATGAAGGAAAACAAACAAAAAATGAAAGAAACAAATGTAAATCGTAAAGGAAGAATACTATACTATTAACCCCTTCCCGACATTTGACGTATCCATACGCCAAAGTCGGGTAGGGGAAGTATGGAGTGAACCCGCTCCATATGATGCCGGTGGCGGCTGTATGTTACAGCCGACACTTCAATAACGAGCGGCATCGCGCTCGAGCGCGATCCAGCTCGTTTTACTCGTTAAATGCTGCGGTCAATAGCGACCGCAGCATTTAAATCGTTAGAAAGAGGGGGGCAACCCGCTCTAACAGCTCATCGCGCCCCCCGCAAAGCAATCACGGGGGGGCGATGGTTGCTATGGCTGCCTGGGGGCTTAATGAAGGCCCCCAGGTCCGCCATCTTTGTGCCTCCGGCAGGGCTTAATAGATGACTGTCAGAATCACGATATACTGCAATACATTAGTATTGCAATATATCGTGCAAGCGAATTTGGCGACACAAAATAAATTTTATTTTTTACACTTAGGTTTTTACTTGTAAAAGTAGTAAAATATAGAAAAAACTATATATATTTGGTATCACTGTAATCGTATTGACCCACAGAATAAAGTTAACATGTTGTTTTAATTTCACAGTGAGTTCCGTAACAACAGCGCACAAAAAAACATGGAAGTATCGCTGTTTTTTTTCATTTTCTACCCCACAAATAATTTTTTTCTTGTTTCATAGTACATTATATGGCAAAATAAATGGTGCTACGAAAAACTACAACTCGTCCTGCAAACATCAAGCCCTCATAGTATTATCTCGACGGAAAAATAAAAGACGTTATGGCTTTTGGAAGGTGGGGAGGAAAAAACTAAAATGAAAATCTGAAAAAGGGCTGCGGCGGGAAGGGGTTAAGAAAGAAAGGGGTGAACAAGGATAAATCCAAATTGTCCCCTCACTACCCACAACTAGGGATGAGCGAACTTATGAAAAGTTCGGTTCGGCAGGTTCGCCGAATTTCGTGAAAAAGTTTGATTCGGACCGAACTAGTTCTGACCGAACCTGTAATACAAGAAAGCCCCTAAAAATCGTGTATAACACTGTTTAAAAGCCCTAGAAGCCCTGTATAACACTCTTAGGTCACCCATGAGTGTATCCAAGTACTTTTGAGCTGTCTTTAAGGCAAAGTTAGTGTCAAAGTTACGCCAACATGTATGGCTATAGGAAAACGGATGGGACACGGTGATAACTAACAGAAACTACTGCACTTGTGCATTTTGTATGCTTAATGCATTGTTAAAAAAGGTACAAAAATTAACCATTTTTGGCGGCAGATGCCTGCCAGGGTTCATACATATAAGGTGGTAAAAGAAGAAGCTTTTTATTGGCAGATGCCTGCCGGGATTCTTCCATACATGGATGTAAAAGCAACAAGCAATGGCTTTTGACAAGCCCTCCAAAAATTTACCCTTTTTATTGGCAGATGCCTGCCGGGGTTCTTCCATACATGGATGTAAAAGCAACAAGCAATGGCTTTTGACAAGCCCTCCAAAAATTGACCCTTTTTATTGCCAGATGCCTGTCGGGGTTCTTCCATACATGGATGTAAAAGCAACAAGCAATGGCTTTTGACAAGCCCTCCAAAAACTGACCCTTTTTATTGGCAGATGCCTGCCGGGGTTCTTCCATACATGGATGTAAAAGCAACAAGCAATGGCTTTTGACAAGCCCTCCAAAAATTGACCCTTTTTTTTGGCAGATGCCTGCCGGGGTTCTTCCATACATGGATGTAAAAGCAACAAGCAATGGCTTTTGACAAGCCCTCCAAAAATTTACCCTTTTTATTGGCAGATGCCTGCCGGGGTTCTTCCATACATGGATGTAAAAGCAACAAGCAATGGCTTTTCACAAGCCCTCCAAAAATTGACCCTTTTTATTGGCAGATGCCTAACGGGGTTCTTCCATACATGGATGTAAAAGCAACAGGCAATGGCTTTTGATAAGCCCTCCAAAAATTGACCCTTTTTATTGGCAAGGGTGAGTAGTAGCAGCACATTAAAAGACACTGGACAGTCACAGGACAAAGCCCTGTGGTGGGGCAGGCCTGCTTGTAGCAGACGGGCGGCAGTGGAGGTGTATTGGTGGTAGTAGAGGTAGCCAACACAGACAGCAAGGGTGGTAGACTGGTAGTAGTAGCAGCAGCACATTAAAAAAAGAGACTGGACGACAGTCACAGGACAAAGCCCTGTGGTGGGGCAGGCCTGCTTGTAGCAGACGGCAGTGGAGGTGTATTGGTGGTAGTAGAGGTAGCCTACACAGACAGCAAGGGTGGTAGTAGTAGTAGCAGCACATTAAAAAAAGAGACTGGACAACAGTCACAGGACAAAGCCCTGTGGTGGGGCAGGCCTGCTTGTAGCAGACGGGCGGCAGTGGAGGTGTATTGGTGGTAGTAGAGGTAGCCAACACAGACAGCAAGGGTGGTAGACTGGTAGTAGCAGCAGCACATTAAAAAAAGAGACTGGACGACAGTCACAGGACAAAGCCCTGTGGTGGGGCAGGCCTGCTTGTAGCAGACGGGCGGCAGTGGAGGTGTATTGGTGGTAGTAGAGGTAGCCAACACAGACAGCAAGGGTGGTAGACTGGTAGTAGCAGCAGCACATTAAAAAAAGAGACTGGACGACAGTCACAGGACAAAGCCCTGTGGTGGGGCAGGCCGGCTTGTAGCAGACGGCAGTGGAGGTGTATTGGTGGTAGTAGAGTTAGCCAACACAGACAGCAAGGGTGGTAGTAGTAGTAGCAGCACATTAAAAAAAGAGACTGGACGACAGTCACAGGACAAAGCCCTGTGGTGGGGCAGGCCTCAGGCCTGCTTGTAGCAGACGGCAGTGGAGGTGTATTGGTGGTAGTAGAGGTAGCCAACACAGACAGCAAGGGTGGTAGTAGTAGTAGCAGCACATTAAAAAAAGAGACTGGACGACAGTCACAGGACAAAGCCCTGTGGTGGGGCAGGCCTCAGGCCTGCTTGTAGCAGACGGCAGTGGAGGTGTATTGGTGGTAGTAGAGGTAGCCAACACAGACAGCAAGGGTGGTAGTAGTAGTAGCAGCACATTAAAAAAAGAGACTGGACAACAGTCACAGGACAAAGCCCTGTGGTGGGGCAGGCCTGCTTGTAGCAGGCGGCAGTGGAGGTGTATTGGTGGTAGTAGAGGTAGCCAACACAGACAGCAAGGGTGGTAGACTGGTAGTAGCAGCAGCACATTAAAAAAAGAGACTGGACGACAGTCACAGGACAAAGCCCTGTGGTGGGGCAGGCCTGCTTGTAGCAGACGGCCGTGGAGGTGTATTGGTGGTAGTAGAGGTAGCCAACACAGACAGCAAGGGTGGTAGACTGGTAGTAGCAGCAGCACATTAAAAAAAGAGACTGGACGACAGTCACAGGACAAAGCCCTGTGGTGGGGCAGGCCTGCTTGTAGCAGACGGCAGTGGAGGTGTATTGGTGGTAGTAGAGGTAGCCAACACAGACAGCAAGGGTGGTAGACTGGTAGTAGCAGCAGCACATTAAAAAAAGAGACTGGACGACAGTCACAGGACAAAGCCCTGTGGTGGGGCAGGCCTGCTTGTAGCAGACGGCAGTGGAGGTGTATTGGTGGTAGTAGAGGTAGCCAACACAGACAGCAAGGGTGGTAGACTGGTAGTAGCAGCAGCACATTAAAAAAAGAGACTGGACGACAGTCACAGGACAAAGCCCTGTGGTGGGGCAGGCCTGCTTGTAGCAGACGGCAGTGGAGGTGTATTGGTGGTAGTAGAGGTAGCCAACACAGACAGCAAGGGTGGTAGTAGTAGTAGCAGCACATTAAAAAAAGAGACTGGACAACAGTCACAGGACAAAGCCCTGTGGTGGGGCAGGCCTGCTTGTAGCAGGCGGCAGTGGAGGTGTATTGGTGGTAGTAGAGGTAGCCAACACAGACAGCAAGGGTGGTAGACTGGTAGTAGCAGCAGCACATTAAAAAAAGAGACTGGACGACAGTCACAGGACAAAGCCCTGTGGTGGGGCAGGCCTGCTTGTAGCAGACGGCCGTGGAGGTGTATTGGTGGTAGTAGAGGTAGCCAACACAGACAGCAAGGGTGGTAGACTGGTAGTAGCAGCAGCACATTAAGAAAAGAGACTGGACGACAGTCACAGGACAAAGCCCTGTGGTGGGGCAGGCCTGCTTGTAGCAGACGGCAGTGGAGGTGTATTGGTGGTAGTAGAGGTAGCCAACACAGACAGCAAGGGTGGTAGACTGGTAGTAGCAGCAGCACATTAAAAAAAGAGACTGGACGACAGTCACAGGACAAAGCCCTGTGGTGGGGCAGGCCTGCTTGTAGCAGACGGCAGTGGAGGTGTATTGGTGGTAGTAGAGTTAGCCAACACAGACAGCAAGGGTGGTAGACTGGTAGTAGCAGCAGCACATTAAGAAAAGAGACTGGACGACAGTCACAGGACAAAGCCCTGTGGTGGGGCAGGCCTGCTTGTAGCAGACGGCAGTGGAGGTGTATTGGTGGTAGTAGAGGTAGCCAACACAGACAGCAAGGGTGGTAGTAGTAGTAGCAGCACATTAAAAAAAGAGACTGGACAACAGTCACAGGACAAAGCCCTGTGGTGGGGCAGGCCTGCTTGTAGCAGACGGCACTGGGGGTGGATTGGTGGTAGAAGTAGTAGCAGCACCAACAGCGGCACATTAAAAAAAGAGTGGACAGGACAGAATCCCGTAGTTGCAGGCGGTATGTAACAGGCAGTAGCGGCAGCAGCAGCAGCAGCAATGTCAGATCTAATCAGTGGCATCAGGCACAGGGGTTTTATAATCCTCACCGATCCACGCTTGATTCATTTTCAGAAACGTGAGATTTTCCAAGCTGTTGGCGGACAATCTTGTTCGCTTAGGGGTGACGAAGCCCCCTGCCGCGCTGAATACCCTCTCTGACGCTACACTGGAGGGTGTACAAGACAGTACACCAATGGCAAACTGGGCCAGTTCTTGCCAATGATCCAATCTGCTGACCCAGAAGTCCATGGGGTCTGGGATCAGCATTTCTGACGGAGAAAGGGCACAGTCCAGGTACGAGTGAACCTGGTTGTTTAGGTGCTGCACCTGGTGATGGTGAACATCCCTTTGGTGACTACGATGTGTGTCAGGTCGGGGTATTGGATGTAAAAATGTTGTCATCATATTTTCCAAACTGAATTGGCTGCTGCTGCTGCTGCTGCTGCCGCCTATTACAGAGGTAGAGCGGAGAGTGGCCCCCCGGTCAGACATGCTTGCAGCAGGTGTTTGCCGTTTGAAAGCCGTGACAAGCTGGCTGCATAGCTTCTCTCGATAATAAGCCAATTTTGCCTCCCTGTCAGAAGGCGCAAAAAACTCCCCCATTCTGGCTTTATACCGAGGGTCTAAAAGTGTGGCTATCCAGTACTCATCTCTTTGCTTCATGCTAACAATACGACAGTCAGCGCGCAAGTAACGAAGCATACAGCTCGCCATCCTGGCCAGCGTTTCAGAGGGCCCGGTTGGTTCCATCTCCGCCCCATACTGCCATGGTTGTCCATCATCAAGGTCGTCGTCAGACTCGTCACCACCACCATCACTGTCATGTTGTGCGGCTGCCTCGTCCCCTATCCCTTCCTGTGATTCCATCTCCAAATCCAGCTACTCTTCAGGTCCTGTTTCCTCATCCTCATCCTCCTCCTCCTCCTCAATATCCATAGCCAGATGTGATCCTTCCTCCATCCTTTGCTGAATCATCGCTGTGAGCGTTTGCTCCATAATGAATATCAGCGGCATAACATCGTTCATTCCGCTAGCGTCACGGCTCAAAAATCGTGTGGCCTCTTCAAAGGGCCTCAAAACGCAACATGCGTCTCTAACCAACTGCCAGTGCCTGAGCTCGAAATGACACTGGCTCCAAACGCTGCCCGTCTGCTGCATCAGGAAATCATTCACGACTTTCCGCTGTTCGTACAGACGGTCCAACATGTGCAGGGTGGAATTCCAGCGTGTTGGAACGTCGCAAATCATGCTGTGTTCTGGGAGATTGTTTTGACGCTGCAAGTCCAGGAGGGCGTGCTTAAATGCATACGAACGTCTAATGCGAACGCAAACCCTCATGGACATGGCCAGCATACCCTTCAAACCAACATATGACTTTAAGAAGCGTGTTATGACCAGATTGATCACATGTGCCATGCAAGGAGCGTGTGTCAGGTGACCTAGACGCAGTGCAGCCACAACGTTCTTGCCGTTATCAGAGACAACATTGCCCAGTGTGAGTTTCAGAGGAGACAGCCAGTGTGCGATTTCCTCCTTGATGCACAGCAGCAGCTCCTGCCCTGTGTGGCTTTTCTCGCCCAGGCTCAGCAGGTATAAGACAGCGTTGTGGCGCTTCACCTTGCACCTATGAAAAGAGGAGGGAGGAGGAGAGGAAGATACGCTGTGTCCTGTCGGGGACGGGAAGACCTCCAAGGAGGAAGGCAAGGAGGAGGAGGAGGAGTAGGATGGTAGGCGCCTGCTGTCCGGAGTTGAACCAGAAAGATACAAGCGTGGAGGTGGTAATGCCTGGCATTTCTGCGGTGGTGCATCGGACTGCAAAATATTGACCCAGTGGGCCGTGAAAGACATGTACTGTCCCTGCCCATAGTTGCTGCTCCACGTGTCGACGGTGGCATATACCCTGCTGCACACGGATAATTGCAAGGACTGGCACACCTTTTCCTCCACAGGCTTGTGCAAGGCAGGGACAGCTGTTTTGGAGAAGTAATGTCGGCTAGGTATTCGCCACCTAGGCTGAGCGCACGCCATCAATTGCTTGAAGCCGGCGGAGTCGACCAGGTGGTACGGCAACGACTGCACCACCAACAACTTAGCGAGGTGTGAATTAAGCCGCACGACAAGTGGATGACTGGGTATATATTGTTGCTTATTGGACAACGATTCCGTAATGGATAACTGACGGGACGTAAGAGGAGCACTAGATGACAGTGATGATGATGATGACAACGACATAGTGGATAAGGCCTGGCTATGTAATGACCGGGGGGTAGGGAAACGGACAAGTGAGCCCTAGTCTACCCGCCACTCTGTCCCTGCCTACTTGCAACGACCCGCCCTAGGCGACGGGGTACAACTGGGCGGCGGTCCCTGCCCTCAGTAAGGGCACGACAAACATACAAGGGAATACAAGCAAGGGAAAGGGGCAGTTGCCCACGGCAACACCGTGAGCAACCAGAGTGGTGAACGAGCCGAGTCAAGCCAGGAGTGTGCGAGGTACCAAACGAAGAGCAGAAGAGTAGTCAGTAAGCCAGGGTCAGTATGGAGCAGGAACAAAATAGAAGGAGCTGTAGCTGGGCCAGGAAACCACACGAAAAAGAATAACAAGCAAGGAGGAACAGGAAATGCAGGTATAAATAGACAGAGGGCGGGAGCTAGCTGAGTCTGGCCAGGCTGCGATAGGCTCTCCCACTCCTAAGCCTGCCAGCCTGAGTGGTGGAAGCTGGAGTCAGTCTCAGGGATGTAGATTCAGGTGCTGACTGATTAATTAAGGAAGTTAACCCCGAAGCTGTGCCTGGCAGATCCTTTACAGTACCCCCCCTTTTATGAGGGTCCACCGGACCCTTTCTAAGTGGACCTGGCTTACTGGGGAAACGCAGGTGGAACCTCCTGACCAATACCCCAGCGTGAACATCCCGGGCGGGTACCCAAGTCCTCTCCTCCGGCCCGTAACCTCTCCAATGGACCAGGTACTGGAGGGAGCCTTGGACCATCTTGCTGTCCACAATCCTGGCCACCTCGAATTCCACCCCCTCAGGGGTGAGGACGGGAACAGGAGGTCTCCTCGAGGGAGCCAAGGACGGGGAGCAGCGTTTAAGGAGGGAGGCATGAAACACGTTGTGTATACGAAAAGACGGGGGTAACTCCAGCCGGAAGGAGACAGGATTGAGGACCTCAATGACCTTATACGGCCCAATAAACTGGGGAGCAAACTTCTTGGACGGAACCTTGAGACGCAAGTTCCTAGACGACAACCACACCAGATCCCCGACCATAAACAGGGGGTTAGCAGAACGTTTTCTATCAGCCTGAGTTTTTTGTACGCTCTGGGACGCCTCTAGGTTCTTCTGAACCTGGGCCCAGACTGTGCACAGTTCCCGATGGACGACCTCTACCTCGGGATTGTTGGAACTACCAGGTGAAACGGAGGAGAACCGTGGATTAAACCCAAAATTACAGAAAAAGGGAGAGACCCCTGACGAGTTACTGACCCGGTTAATAAGGGAAAATTCGGCAAGGGGAATGAATGAGACCCAATCATATTGACAGTCAGAGACAAAACACCTTAAGTATTGTTCTAGAGATTGATTAGTCCTCTCCGTTTGACCATTGGTTTCAGGATGGAAGGCAGAGGAGAAGGACAGATCAATCCCCAACTTCATACAGAAGGCTCTCCAAAACAATGAAACAAATTGTACCCCTCTGTCCGAAACAATATTGACAGGGACCCCATGGAGACGCAGGATGTGTTTGACAAACAAGGTAGCCAACGTCTTGGCGTTGAGTAGTTTCTTGAGGGGCACAAAGTGGCACATCTTACTGAAGCGGTCTACCACCACCCACACCACCGACTTGCCTTGGGATGGAGGCAAATCGGTGTTAAAATCCATGGAGATATGTGTCCAAGGTCTCTGGGGAATGGGCAACGAACGCAGTAAGCCCGCTGGTCGGGACCTGGGAGTCTTGGACCTAGCACAAACCTCACAAGCGGCGACGTAGGCCTTAACGTCTTTAGGCAACCCAGGCCACCAATAATTTCTGGTAATGAGGTGTTTGGTACCCAGGATGCCTGGATGACCAGATAGTGCGGAGTCATGATTTTCCCTAAGTACCCTTAGCCGGAATTGCAGGGGAACAAACAGCTTGTTCTCAGGAAGGTTCCCGGGAGCTGAACCTTGATCAGCAGCAATTTCAGAGACTAAATCAGAATCCATCGAGGAAATGATTATACCTGGAGGCAAAATACAAGCAGGATCTTCCTCCGAAGGAGGGCTGGCCATGAAGCTACGCGACAGTGCATCAGCCTTAATATTTTTAGACCCAGCCCTACAGGTAACCAAAAAATTGAATCTGGTAAAAAAATAACGCCCATCGAGCTTGTCTCGGGTTTAGCCTCCGGGCAGATTCTAGGAAAACCAGATTCTTGTGGTCGGTAAGGACCGTTACCTGGTGTCTAGCCCCCTCCAGGAAGTGGCGCCACTCTTCAAATGCCCATTTAATGGCTAAGAGTTCGCAGTTGCCAATATCATAGTTACTCTCAGTTGGCGAAAACTTCCTGGAGAAGTAGGCACAGGGGCGGAGATGGGTGAGGGACCTGGTACCCTGGGACAAGACAGCCCCCACTCCCACCTCAGATGCGTCAACTTCCACGATAAATGGCTCCATTTGGTTGGGCTGAACCAGCACTGGGGCCGAGATAAAGCACTTCTTAAGGACCTCAAAAGCCTGGACAGCCTCAGGAGGCCAGTGGAGGAGATCAGCACCTTTGCGAGTGAGGTCCGTAAGAGGCTTAGCGATGACCGAGAAGTTAGCAATAAATCTCCTGTAATAATTAGCGAACCCCAAAAAACACTGTAACGCCTTCAGGGAGGCAGGTTGGACCCATTCCGCCACAGCCTGAACCTTGGCGGGGTCCATGCGGAATTCATGAGGAGTGAGGATTTGACCCAAAAATGGTATCTCCTGTACCCCAAACACACATTTTTCGGTTTTGGCAAACAGTTTGTTTTCCCGAAGGACCTGGAGCACCTTCCTGACATGCTCAATGTGGGAGGACCAGTCCTTGGAAAACACCAGTATGTCATCAAGGTACACTACAAGAAATATCCCCAGGTAATTTCTCAAAATCTCATTTATGAAATTCTGGAAGACCGCAGGGGCATTACACAACCCAAAGGGCATGACGAGGTATTCGAAATGGCCTTCGGGCGTGTTAAACGCAGTCTTCCACTCATCCCCCTCTTTGATGCGAATAAGGTTATACGCCCCCCGTAGATCCAATTTAGAGAACCATTGGGCCCCCTGAACCTGATTAAAGAGATCAGGAATCAAAGGAATGGGATACTGGTTCCTTACCGTGACCTTATTCAGGCTACGGTAGTCAATGCATGGCCTAAGACCACCATCCTTCTTCCCCACGAAGAAGAAGCCAGCAGCTACCGGAGAAGAAGAGGGACAAATGTAACCCTTGGCCAGGGATTCCTGGATATACTCTCTCATGGCTTCACGTTCGGGACAAGAAAGATTAAATATCCTACCCTTAGGAAGCTTAGCTCCTGGTACCAATTCGATAGCGCAATCATATTCTCTATGAGGAGGTAACACTTCGGAGGCCTCCCTAGAGAAAACATCAGCGAAGTCCTGAACAAACTCGGGTAGCGTATTCGCCTCCTCAGGGGGAGAAATAGAATTAACAGAAAAACATGACGTACAACATTCATTACCCCATTTGGTTAGCTCCCCAGTATTCCAGTCAAACGTGGGATTATGCAACTGCAACCAGGGAAGGCCTAGAACCAAATCGTACGATAATCCCTGCATCAACAGTACAGAGCATTGCTCCAAATGCATGGAGCCAACAAGGAATTCAAAAACAGGGGTATGCTGTGTAAAATAACCATTAGCAAGAGGAGTGGAGTCGATACCCACTACCGGGACAAGTTTAGGCAAATCAATCAGAGGCATAGCAAGAGACATAGCAAATTCCACAGACATGATATTAGTAGAGGACCCTGAATCCACGAAGGCACTGCCGGTAGCAGACCTACCACCAAAAGAGACCTGAAAGGGAAGCAAGATCTTAGTACGTTTCCTATTTACTGGAAATACCTGTGCGCCCAAGTGACCTCCCCGATGATCACTTAGGCGCGGAAGTTCTCTGGCTGCATTCTTACGCTTAGGACAGTTGTTCACTTGATGCTTGTCATCCCCACAGTAGAAGCAGAGACCATTCTTCCTGCGGAATTCTCTACGTTGTTGGGGGGACACGGAGGCCCCGAGTTGCATAGGTATCTCTGAGTCTTTCAGGGAGGAACGAAGCAACGGAACTTCGGGAGGCATCATGGGGGAGTCGGAGGAGAAAACACATAAACGTTCATGTTGTCGTTCCCTGAGACGTCGGTCAAGTCGTACCGCTAAAGCCATAGCCTGGTCTAGGGAGTCAGAAGAGGGATAGCTAACTAGCAGGTCTTTCAGGGCATTCGACAGACCCAACCTAAACTGGCACCTTAAGGCAGGGTCATTCCACTGAGAAGCTACGCACCACTTCCTAAAGTCAGAGCAATACTCCTCAACAGGTCTCTTACCCTGACGTAAGGTCACCAGCTGACTCTCGGCAAAGGCAGTCCTGTCCGTCTCGTCATAAATAAGTCCGAGAGCAGAAAAGAAACAATCAACGGAGGAAAGTTCAGGGGCGTCAGGAGCCAAGGAGAAGGCCCTTCCTGGAGCCGGGACATAATTATACCCACCCGCTGGCTCTCAGAACCTGAGGAATGAGGCTTTAAACGAAAGTAAAGCCTACAACTCTCCCGAAAGGAGAGAAAAGCCCTCCGGTCCCCTGAGAACCGGTCGGGCAACTTGAGGTGGGGTTCAAGAGGTGCGGTGAGGGGAACTACCAAGGTAGCATCAGGCTGGTTGACCCTCTGAGCCAGGGCCTGGACCTGTAGGGAGAGACCCTGCATTTGCTGAGCCAGGGTCTCACGGGGGTCCATAGTGGTGTCAGGGACCAGGGTAGACTAGGTATGGGCTTGTTATTATGTAATGACCGGGGGGTAGGGAAACGGACAAGTGAGCCCTAGTCTACCCGCCACTCTGTCCCTGCCTACTTGCAACGACCCGCCCTAGGCGACGGGGTACAACTGGGCGGCGGTCCCTGCACTCAGTAAGTGCACAACAAACATGACAAACATACAAGGGAATACAAGCAAGGGAAAGGGGCAGTTGCCCACGGCAACACCGTGAGCAACCAGAGTGGTGAACGAGCCGAGTCAAGCCAGGAGTGTGCGAGGTACCAAACGAAGAGCAGAAGAGTAGTCAGTAAGCCAGGGTCAGTATGGAGCAGGAACAAAATAGAAGGAGCTGTAGCTGGGCCAGGAAACCACACGAAAAAGAATAACAAGCAAGGAGGAACAGGAAATGCAGGTATAAATAGACAGAGGGCGGGAGCTAGCTGAGTCTGGCCAGGCTGCGATAGGCTCTCCCACTCCTAAGCCTGCCAGCCTGAGTGGTGGAAGCTGGAGTCAGTCTCAGGGATGTAGATTCAGGTGCTGACTGATTAATTAAGGGAGTTAACCCCGAAGCTGTGCCTGGCAGATCCTTTACAGGCTACTACTTAGATGACAGGGACTCGGAGCAGCAGCAGCAGCGGAAGAGGGGTCTTCATTAGATGTACATGATGATGGTGGGGCATGTCGATTGTCCCACATGGCCTTGTGATGCCGCTCCATTTGTTTACGTAGAGCGGTATTTCCTACATTGCTGCCCTGCCCACGCCTTACTTTCTGCTTGCAGATACGGCACTGTGCCATGTTTTCGTCCTCCGGGAAGGTACAGAAAAATTGCCACACGGCAGAGTACCGTAAAGAGGTAGTACCACGTCAACCACCACCACCCGAGCTTGCCCCTTGTCTGGCAGGCTTTTTTCTGGAGCCTACACCAGCATCAATGTCGCCGTCACCGGCTCCTGAGCTGACCCTCTACCGCTGCAACGTTTTGCAGATTGACTTCTGCCCCTACCTCGGCTTGGCTGTTTATCATGGCCAGTGCCGCCACTACTACCCTCCTCCTCTGACGCCATCATCACCTCGTCACCTGGTTCCCACGTCCTGTATAAAACAACATCATCATCATAGCCTTCCTCATCATCCCCGCCACTTCTGTCACTGTGTTGTGAATGTGATGTGACATCATGGAGGGCTTCATGCCCCCCCTCATTACTGCGTCTGCCACCACGGCTACCACCACCAACACCCCCACTACCGCAGCTATGCGTCTCGGACACCGCTTCCACCTCCACCACCGCCGCAACACACTCCGTTGGCTGACTCGCAGAAAACAAATCATCATCATCATCACTATGTTGTTCAGTATCTTCCTTCGCACCCGAAGAGTTGTCTCTTAGGACTCTCAGGAAAGATGGCTTCCCGCTAGGAAGGGGAAGCGAAGACATAGATGATGGAATGGAAACGCTAGAAATACCTATATTACTACTGTCACTGTGCCAAGGAACTGTAGACGATCTGGAATCCAACGAAACCTGGCTTGAAGCCAGATCGTCAGAGTCTTCCTGCTGAGATGACCGCGAGCCAGCCAACCAGTCCACAATGGCCGTATTGTCTAAAGTAACCCGCCCACCGGAGGAGATGGACAAGTCTGGCTTGGTGATACTACTACCAGCAGGCACATGGCAGCTGCTACTAGTGGAACTGGGCACATGTTTTGTGCCACAAATGCTGGTACTGGGTTTGGCACCAACAGTTCCAACATTTGGACTGGAAGTGGAGACGGCATGGGTGTTTTTTCCTCTACCCCGTCCTTTCACAACCTTTTTTTTCCCAGACATTTCACTGCTGGAGTGCAGCAAGTTGAATCATAATCTCGGGGATGAGCCCCTTCTAAAAGCGTATTCACACACTGACTTGGCAAATGGCAATGAATGAGAATTTCTATCAGCCACGCCGCAGTGCACTCAGGGAATGCTGGGCCTTGTAGTACTACTACTACCACTACTACAAAGGCTGCCTGTATTGCAAGTTGTATTGTTATTTGTTTGTTATGTTAACGGCCGGGATGGGCCCCTTCTAAAGCGTATTCACACACTGACACTGGCTTGCTAAATGGCAATGAATGAGAATTTCTATTAGCCACTGTGCACTGACTCAGGGAATGCTGGGCGTTGCAGTACTACAAAGCCTGCCTGTATTGCAAGTTGGATGCAACGGGGATGAGCCCCTTATAAAAGCGTATTCACACACTGGCTGAGTAGTGAGTAGTGGATGAGCCCCTTCGATTGCTGGATTCCTGCCTTTTAGATTCCTAAATCTTTCCCTTACTGCACAGAGATGCTATCCCTACAGCTCCTGTCTGTAAAATTGCCGCAGAGCTCCGTGTATAGACTTTTATTGCAGGCTTGAGCCCGCCCCTATGCTGCCTACCGATTGGCTGGGAGAGCCGTTTGCAAGGCATTATGGGGTAGCCTGATATCAGGTGATCTTGTGAAATCCTCACTTTTAGATGTAACATGTGGCAGGCGCCAAAATGTAGCCGGGTTCGGTCAAAACGAGTTCGGCCGAACCCGGTGAAGTTCGGATTCGCTGCAAACCGAACTTTTCCGGAAGTTCGGACCGAAACCGGGTTCGGTTGTCCCGGTTCGCTCATCTCTACCCACAACCCGTTCTCATCCATTCTTCCATTAATTTAAACTTTCGGAAGTCTATGGGAGTTATGGAGATTGGTGAGCTATTGCTTCCCTTAGACTTCAAAATAGAGCCACATACATGCGTCTTCACCTCTTTTAGACTGGATAGGATTGACAAACAGCCATCGAGGATCCCTATTTTTCCTGAGAGGTAGGGGTCCCAGAAGTGAGTAGTGTATCAAATACCCATATAAATAGTGACTGGCAAGGGCATAGCTAGACAATGCAAAGTAGATGCAAAGATAGATAGATGATAGATAGATAGATAGATAGATAGATAGATAGATAGATAGATAGATAGATAGATAGATAGATAGATAGATAGATAGATGATAGATAGATAGATAGATAGATAGATAGATAGATAGATAGATAGATAGATAGATAGATAGATAGATAGATAGATAGATAGATAGATAGATGAAACCGCCAGGGAACATGTGCTTTCTGTCCTCCCTATAATCTGGCTCTGTGTACATGGCTTTTTGGGGATCTTTTTTTTCTTTTTCCTCAAGTACCAATATAAAAACATTGCAGACCACTCTAACCTGCTAAAAAAATTAAATCCTTCAAAGCATTTGGTTAATTTGTTTCAAGGAAAATTAAATCAGTATAATGTAGTTTCCCTTATTGGTCCAGCAACGCTAATGCACTAACCGTTAATTGTCAATAAAAATAAAAATTATAGAGCAGCTGAAAATGACTTTGTATGGGCTAGCAGATGTGAATTACCTTGCTTACTTGGACTATTTTATCTTTTTCCCTCTTGTATAAACAGGTGCAGGACTTTATACTACGTTGTTGCTTCCATTATGTTTATCTTCATTCCTAGGCTTGATTGTATTCCTCTTGTGCCTGTTGTTATATCTATTATGTTAGTTTCCTAAAACCCACTTCGGCAACATATGCTAAGCATTGGCTTTTGTTAAGAATTCCTACATCTTTTTCATCTCTTTGTCTACCACACCAATTATAATTCCATTTTTTTACAGACATTTGAAATGAAAGAAAGGCAAAGTGGCAAGTATAGGAGCCAAAGCAAAGCATCAGGAATCTCATGTATTGTTAATTACAAGGAATACACATAGATATTTTTATATTTTTAGTATATCTTTTCTCTTTGTATGAAATTCCGTATAACGTTTCATATATATATATATATATATATATATATATATATATATATATATATATATAAATTGTAATGCATCATAGACCAAAGCACCACCTTAGATTCTGCTACAATAAGTAGGGCATATAGGACAACCACTGTAAGATAATCCACTTTCTGATGCCTCCTATAACGTAGTGCACTAGAAATATAACAGCTCTGACAATTACTCGAAAAATATTTGTATACTTCTATTTTTCAGCAGTAATTTAATCCTAAGATATACAAATAAAATCATAGGATAAGACCTGCTTTGTGTCATTCCGTTGTTCTGCTCTGTCAGAGGAGCAGAAGAAGGGAATAACGGAAGCAACGGTTCCATTGCACAACGAACACCATCAACAGCCGACAGAATCCATTGACTTTATTGGGTTCCGTCGGCTTTCCGTTGGAGTGTCTGTGGTTTTACAGGAGACAATAGTGCAGCATTCTGCGCTATTGTCTCTGGTAATCTCGGCCAGATCTACGATGGAAGCCCCTAATGGAGCCTCCTACACAGATGTGAACAAGGCCTTAATTGGTAACTTCAATAGAAATAATGTGTTTTTCCTATGTACAGTATTTGTTGGATATTGTAATCAATGTCAACAATGCAATATATTGCTACAATTATGTGTGTGTGTGTGTGTGTGTGTGTGTGTGTGTGTGTGTGTATGCAGTATATATACATATAGCTTTTTGAAGTGCTTTACTTAAGTTTATGTTTGTCTTTTGTTGGCAGGTCAGTACGTGACAGTGATGATGATGATGATGAAGAAGATAGAAAGTTAAACCGAGGTTGTACTCTTCAGTATCAGCATGCCACTCTGCAAGTCTTTACCCAGTTCCATACTACTTCTTCTGAGGGCACTGACCAGGTTATCACAATGCTGGGCCCAAATTGGCTTGTGGAGGTTACTGATCTGGTGAATGATTTCATGCAGGTGGAAGACCCCAAAGTAGCAGAAATGGTTGATAGTAATACCTTGGCTGGAAGGGAGCCTGGCACGACAATTTTCAAAGTGAGTGTTTTCAAATGACGTTTGTCTTGCTATGTTACATCAAATATAAATCTCACACCCTGCTATTGTTATATTACAGCTTATAATGGTAGACAGTGCAATAATAGAATATATTTTTGACATCTTTTTCCTTAACTCAATGCTAGAAATAATGTGTATTGGCATATGACCTGTATCTGCCTTTTCAGTCGAAAATCCTTTTTTTCTGAACTAAGATAATAAGGCTACAGATAATATTTACTGTATTTTATTTATTTTTTTCATATATGATTTCTTATTTTAAACTTGAGCTACATATTTTTGTGATTTATAAATTTTTCTGTATGCTTCACAAAATATAAATTGACTTTTTATCAAAGCCATACATGTCTTTACATCCTGATTTTATTTTTTTTATCCTGTTTTAGCCTGTGGGCCAGAAAACTAGAAAACTTTAATTTCACTATATAAGTAAAAAAAAAAATACAACAATGTGTCACTGATTGTATTAGAAAGAACAACATTCATTCCAAATGCCAAATGTTTAGAAGCCTAATAACACATTTACTTACACAAAGGTCTACTTTAGTTTAACATAGTAAAAGGGGGCATAGTCTTCTAGTCACACCAAGTGCAACTAATTTATCAAAGATTTCCAATGTTGAACGAAGAAGTGTCAGTAAACAATGCCAGGTACAACCTTCAGAACAGAAGGAATTAGCACAGTAAATTAAGCAGCAGAAGGGTGCTAGCCTCAGAGAACATAACCCAAAGCCCCCTTGTGCACAACAAACAGTAGAAGAATGGTTCCAATCCAAAAGACACATGGCTCTCTATTAACCTATGTACAGGTACTTAAATAAAATTGTAGTATGCATGGTATCAGATAAAAAATGTGAGGTAGATATCACAATACACCATAGAGCATACAAAAATAGGCCATGGCATATAATTGCAGGTATAGAAAAATGTGTACAATGAAAAAAAGGAATAATTACGCATATTATAGACATAAAATCAAACAATTAAGTAAAACAGAACAAAACAAAACATAGCCCACTGCCTTAGATAAAACAATGGAAATTGAATCCAAAAAGATCATGTATAAAGAGAACTCATATAATAGCGGGAAGATGTCCATTTGTCCCAAGTGAAGTGTTGAGATCGATGACCCAGTACAGAGGAAATTGTTCTTTCCATAATACAATTGTTGTTAACACATTGAATGACTTCAGATAAAGTAGGAGTGGAAGTTTTTTATCAGAATTGTTGCAGAGGTTAGAACATGAAAAATAAATGTTTTGTCACAAGAATGGATGTCAGCTACACCTATATTAAGTAAAGCCAATGCTGGATTACAATTAATAGGTTGTTATAAAACAGTAGTTAGTAACTTGTCGATTTTACACCAAAAAGGTCTAATGACTGAGCAGTCCCAAAAGATATGTTTGAGAGTACCTACAGAAGTACAACATCTCCTACACACATTAGAAGAGTTCAGGTATATCAAGGGCAATCGATGAGGTGTTAAATACTATCGATATAAAAACTTCTTTATAGCTTTCAAGTGTTGAGTGGCTTTAGACAGCTTGGTAGCCAAAAGGAAAGTAGATTTCCAATCTGTAGAACCTTGTGTTAGGTTTAGATCAGTTTTCCAATGCGATAGGCATGTTAAAGCTTTCCCTTGTAAAATTTCCGAAATAGCCAAGTACGCCTTAGAAACTCCCTTTGCAGTTCCTTGGTAATGGTTAAAGTACAATTCATAAGGCGTTTTAGGAAGATTAGTTGTAATAGTCGTATTGAGCATGAAATGTTGGATTCTCAAATATTTATAAAAGTCTATTTTCGGTATAGAATATTTACTCGTCATCGCTGCAAAAGCAGACAAAATACTTCCACTCCGAATATCAGCAAGAGTCTGAATACCATTTTTTTTCCCAGTTCGACAGGTCCAAGACAGGAGTCAAATGCATAAAGGTTTTTATAGAGATATCAAACACTCATTGTTAAAAGTTTTTTTTTGACCACCATTAGTTTCCAGGAGATCAAAGCAGTTTTAACAGTCAGTAAAGGGGGAGGGGAACTGTAATTTAAGGGCAGAGGCCCATAAATAAGTATCAAGTGAGTTATAGTGTCCACAATATTGTTCTATATTCACCCACTAATTTAAATGCATAGGATTCAGCCATTGCCTAACTTAGTGTAGAATGGTAGCATGGTAATATGCCGCAACATGAGGAAATCCCAACCCATCTTTCACTGTAGGAAGATATAACGTGTGTGTAGCAACCCTAGCCCTATTCTTTTTCCAAACATATTTCACTAATGTGTTTTGCAGTTTATTCATATAGGAAATAGGTATCAGGATAGGAAGATTCTTTAAAGCATATAGAATCTTAGGTAAAATTAACATTTTAATGGCTGCAATGTTGCCTACCCAAGAAACCTCAAATTTAAGGTAGTGATAAAGTTCACGTTCTAATTGACTAAGTAGCGGAGGATAGTTAAGGGTATATAAACGTGATACAGGGTACATCAATTTAATTCCCAGATAAGGAAAGCCTTGGGAGGACGATGTAAATGAGTATTTAATTTGTAAGATTTGTGCAATTTCAGGTGTCAACCCCATATTCATAATCTGTGATTTTCTAACATTCACTTTGTAATAGGATACAGAACTAAAACAATCTAAAACTTGTATAACCTGAGTAAGAGAATCACCTGGGTCAGATAACGCTACAAGCACGTCGTCCGCAAATAAGCCTATTTTGTGTACAATATTACCTTATTTGTGTACAATTCCCCTTATTTGTGGTGAAGAACGAATAGTTTCCGCCATGGGTTCCATTCTAAGAGTAAAAATTAATGGGGAGTGAGGACAACCCTGACGGGTACCGTTAGATATCGTAAAAGGAGTAGATTGATATCCTGAGGTTAATACAGTAGCCGAGGGTTTAGTATACAACGCCATAATAATGTCTCGTGATTTCCCTACAATACCAAATTTAGCAAGTACAGCATCCAAATAACCCCAATGTATCGAATGCCTTCTCTGCATCTAGAGATAGGAGCAGAGAGGGCATTCGACGGGGCTCCACCCAATCTATATTGTCTATAAAATGTTGGATCCCATCAACCGAAAATATTTTTTCAATAAACCCAACTTAGTCCTGATGAACCAAATGTGGTAGTATAGAAGTAAAGTGGGAAGCTAATATCTTAGAATACAGTATTAAGTCTGTATTAAGCAAACTAATGGGTCTAAACTTTGCGGCCTATCCGTCGGTTTTCCTGGTTTGGGTGACGTAATAATATTTGCCTGTAACATTTCTGAGGGAATCTGTACCGTAGAGTGTATATGATTAAACAACTGAAGAAGTTGTGGGGCAAGAGTGGATTTAAATTTTTGGAAATAGTCATTAGTAAGACCATCAGGGTCAGGAGACTTCTGGGGCTTTAGAGTCGTTATGGCTTCCATTATTTCTGGTAATGAAAAGGGTTTGGATATATCCTCTACTTGAGAAGGCGTAACAGTTAGAAGAGAAATATAAGCTAAGAAATCTGCAATCGCAGTGGAAGAGTGCTGAGAAATGGAGGGGTCCAAATTTAAATTATAAAGGGAAGAGTAATATTGTGCAATAGAATTTGCAATCTCTTAAGGGTTAAACAATATATCATTATTTTAGTTATAGAGGTAGGGGATTCTTGCTTTAAAGGATTGATGCTTAATTGTGATGCCAGAAGAGCTCCAGCTTTATTACTATGCCTCTAATTTTTAGCCTTCAATCTTCGCAACGCCATATCATATTTATATAGGTTAAGTTGGTGTAGTTGGCTTTAAAGACGACCAATCAATTTAGTTCTATCAGGACATATAGAGCATTTATTCAACTGGTTAAGATGCAAAATATCATGAGAGAGATGAAGGCGTTTACTTTGTCTATCTTATCTTTCGCTGCTAAACTTATATAATGGCCTCTCATAAAGGCCTTGTGAGCACACCATATTGTGGTAGGAGTTACGTCAGGGGTAACATTAATTTAAAAAAAAAATTCTGACAACCTTAATATGGGACTGCTGATCTTTAGTAGAATGCAAAATAAAGTGATTAGTCCTCCAAGGAAAAGTAGGGGGTTTATTGAAACATTCAGATACCAGAAGTGTAATAGGAGCGTGGTCTGACCAGGTGATTACTCCAATTTGAGAGGAAATAGTGCTGTCATACATGGGTTTCTCAACGAAGAACATATCTATTCTTGAATAAGTACCATGAGGGTGTGAAAAAAAAGTATAATCTTTTTCAGTCAAATGTTAGAAGCGCCAGACATCCATCAAAACTTCTGTAGACATGGTATGAAGCAAATCTGAAGGAGAGTGGGTTGCACCCGAAGCTGAGGAATCAAGAGAAGGCCACATCGTTTTGTTAGTCTCCCACTAATAAAATATATCCCTGTTTGTGTTTTTGTACCAATCTAAGAAGTTTGTTAGCAAATCTGGTTTGATGAGTGTTTGGCGCATGAACATTAACAATAGTATATTGAACATTATTAAGTTGGCATAAAATAATAATACAATGGCCGTCTGGGTCTATACGTACAAAATATTGTTTAAAGGCTATTGAGTGGTGTATACAGTGAAGGAAATAAGTATTTGATCCCTTGCTGATTTTGTAAGTTTGCCCACTGTCAAAGACATGAACAGTCTAGAATTTTTAGGCTAGGTTAATTTTACCAGTGAGAGATAGATTATATTTAAAAAAAAACAGAAAATCACATTGTCAAAATTATATATATTTATTTGCATTGTGCACAGAGAAATAAGTATTTGATCCCTTTGGCAAACAAGACATAATACTTGGTGGCAAAACCCTTGTTGGCAAGCACAGCAGTCAGATGTTTTTTGTAGTTGATGATGAGGCTGGCACACATGTTAGATGGAATTTTGGCCCACTCCTCTTTGCAGATCATCTGTAAATCATTAAGATTTCGAGGCTGTCGCTTGGCAACTCGGATCTTCAGCTCCCTCCATAAGTTTTCGATGGGATTAAGGTCTGGAGACTGGCTAGGCCACTCCATGACCTTAATGTGCTTCTTTTTGAGCCACTCCTTTGTTGCCTTGGCTGTATGTTTCTGGTCATTGTCGTGCTGGAAGACCCAGCCACGAGCCATTTTTAATGTCCTGGTGGAGGGAAGGAGGTTGTCACTCAGGATTTGATGGTACATGGCTCCATCCATTCTCCCATTGATGCGGTGAAGTAGTCCTGTGCCCTTAGCAGAGAAACACCCCTAAAACATAATGTTTCCACCTCCATGCTTGACAGTGGGGACGGTGTTCTTTGGGTCATAGGCAGCATTTCTCTTCCTCCAAACACGGCGAGTTGAGTTAATGCCAAAGAGCTCAATTTTAGTCTCATCTGACCAGAGCACCTTCTCCCAATCACTCTCAGAATCATCCAGATGTTAATTTGCAAACTTCAGACGGGCCTGTATATGTGCCTTTTTGAGCAGGGGGACCTTGCGGGCACTGCAGGATTTTAATCCATTACGGCGTAATGTGTTACCAATGTTTTCTTGGTGACTGTGGTCCCAGCTACCTTGAGATCATTAACAAGTTCCCCCCGTGTAGTTTTCGGCTGAGCTCTCACCTTCCTCAGGATCAAGGATACACCACGAGGTGAGATTTTGCATGGAGCCCCAGATTGATGTCGATTGACAGTCATTTTGTATGTCTTCCATTTTCTTACTATTGCACCAACAGTTGTCTCCTTCTCACCCAGCGTCTTACTTATGGTTTTGTAGCCCATTCCAGCCTTTTGCAAGTCTATGATCTTGTTCCTGACATCCTTAGAAAGCTCTTTGGTCTTGCCCATGTTGTAGAGGTTAGAGTCAGACTGATTAATTGAGTCTGTGGACAGGAGTCTTTTATACAGGTGACCATGTAAGACAGCTGTCTTTAATGCAGGCACCAAGTTGATTTGGAGCGTGTAACTGGTCTGGAGGAGGCTGAACTCTTAATGGTTGGTAGGGGATCAAATACTTATTTCTCTGTGCACAATGCAAATAAATATATATAATTTTGACTATGTGATTTTCTATTTGTTTTTTTTATATAATCTATCTCTCACCGGTAAAATTAACCTAGCCTAAAAAGTCTAGACTGTTCATGACTTTGACAGTGGGCAAACGTACAAAATCAGCAAGGGATCAAATACTTATTTCCTTCACTGTAGCTATAGCTACTCCACGTTTCTTAGAAACAGCTGGAGCAATATATATATATATATATATATATATATATATATATATATATATATATATATATATATATATATATATATATATATATATATATTAGGAAAATGTTTATGTTTTAGTCTAAAAGTATCTGATTGATTTAGATGTGTCTCTTGTAGACAAAATATAGAAGCCTTCAATTTTTTGGCTTCAGCCCATAAACATGGAACATTTCAATGGACTATTAAGTCCCTTAGTATTTAAGAAAGAAATACGCAGTACCATGATGAATCAAAAAGATGGTTGCTATCACTGTAAATTCCACCAGAAATTGTTTCATGTCAAGTTCAAGTAGTATGTAGTATACAAATGGTAATCTAGAGCAAGTGAGCATAATGAACACAATCAACAGCAAAATAACAAATAAATAAACAAAACCCAATCATGTTGGCACAAGAGGGTAAAGTCGTGCTATGATGGAAGGGGGAATCTGTGCTACTAAGCAGCAGACATGATTCAAGTCCGGGCTATTCAAAGAGACAGCATAAATTATTAATGAGATAAGTACATAAAAATATAATGTACTTTTATCAGAACAAGACATATCAAGTAGTAAAGTGACACTCATCTGGCAGAAAGGTGAAGTCAAATTGAACAAGAAAAGCAATCAGGATATTGATGTCCGACGATCTGGAACCTACTGCCAGTCTGTACTCAAGAGCAGAGGACCTTTGGTTGGAGAGGCATCTCGTCAAAATGGAGAGGTAGATGAACGTGAGGGTGTTGCAGCACCCAAATTCCGCAGGTTAAGCAGAGCACGAGCTTTAGATACTACATACTTAGATCCTTTATATGTAATAATCAGCTTGACAGGAAATACCCATTTATATGGAATCTGATGGTCCCGCATGATGGTAGTCACAGAAATAAATTCTCTACGTCGAAGCAGTGTGGTGGCAGAAAGACCTGCAAACAATTTAATGTCCTGAAACCTCTCCGGGAGAGTAACCACATTTCTTGCTGCAAACAGTAGTTTTTCCTTGAACTGATAAAAATGTATACGTGCAATCACATCCCGTGGAGATGATATAGGGTGAGATTTGGATTTAGGAATACGATGTGCCCTGTCAACCATCAATTCCATTTGCAGTGTATCCGGCAGGATAGCCACGAAAAGATCTGTCAGAAATTCCACCAACTGGTCACCTTTAACCGCCTCAGGAATTCCATGGAACCATATGTTATTACGGCGTGACCTGTCCTCGAGGTCTGCAACTTTATGTTTTAGCGCCTCTACCTGCTCCTCCAAGTTTGTACTCATATCCACAAGTGTATTATGTACCTCAGAAAATTCAGCCATCTTGTTTTCAATAAGTGACGTTCTATCACCTAAAACATTAAAGTCCTTTTGCAAATTATGACATGCAGAGTGAATAGTTTGTTGTATAGATGTATGTAGCTCATGAGCATAAGTTTAAGTGCAGTTTCAGAAACAGGTTTCTCTGAACCAGAAGCATATAGAGGCAGAGATGTATGCTGAGCGTTTGAACTATAGTTCAGCGGAACAGGAGATGAATGTGAAGCATACTCTGCAGGAGAGCTAACAGTACTCACAGATGGCAAAAATGGAGGTCTGGCGGGAAGATAAGAAGTTCTAGAGGGAGGAGAGGAGGGCTGTAAAAATGGAACAATCTCTGATGGGCGCAGGTAGGTTGGTGAGGCCGTGTTAGCATGGTAGGGGCACGACAACAGACGTGTGTTCGGCTGTTTCAGTATTTCCCATACTTCACCATCATAGTACACAATAATGTAAAGTGACTGCACATATGTGGCCACCTCCACAATCACAAGATGTCACATGATTTTGCTAATTATCATGACATATTGAGCTAACATTCATTAAGAAAGTTATTTAGTTGCGCCTTGTCTTTTTCTTTATTCAATTTGGACAGGTGGTATCTCCACTTATGGAAGCAGTGTTGGGTGAAACTACAATTATAGTGACTGAGGAGAAGGTCAGCATAATGGAGCTCCAGGCACAGGTGATATCAGGACTTTCCCTCTCCCTACATGCCAGCCCTGGAAACAGCCACACTATAGTTGCAAAGACAACAGCCCAGCATCTGTTAAAATATCCTAAACAAGTAAGTGACCTCATTAAAGAAGAAAGTGAAGTGTGTCTACAGTATAATCTACAATGCAGTACTTTCAGTGAACAGTGTCAATATAATCTGTTATTTCTAAGGGCAACTTTAATTTAGATGCAGGAAAGTTGTATAAATATGTGTTCTTGTCAAGATGTTATCACTAAATACACTTACAATGTTAGAATGTGTTTTAAGCAGATAAATATAATCCCAAAAGTAATATATCAACATTAAAGCTTTTGTGTAACCAGTTCTGGTCTTAGCTCTCTGAAGTGTAGCATTATTATATGAAAACGGGGGAAAAAAGTCTCTTTCATCTTCAATTCTCATATGGTATGATATAAGTTTGGCATAACTATCACACAAATCTTATAATATTGTAAATGTTTATGGTATTTAGAGAGAAATATCCATTCCCATACTGTTATGTAAGTTGTTATGTAAGGCCCTTAATAAAACTATTAAGCTGTAATAGGATTGACTATGAATTTTGTCTGTTAGGCACTAAATTCTCCACCATTGCTATGTAGATTTTAGTTTTCCGTACTCGAGGAGAACACTTTTTGTGCATTTATTTGCATATTGGAAAACAAGTATAAATATGACAGCACATTGGGCCGTTCATACTTTTTTTTTTTTGTTCATTTATTTCTAAATACTTATATGGCACCAATATATTTTGCAGACTGCCTTTGTCTATAGTGGAGCTTACCCCCATCCTTGATCTCTGAAGTTCACCATGAAAACTGCTTTTATGGACAAGCATTCATTTAATTGTTTCCCTCGCGACCCCGGCACCTACGGCACTATTAGCAGCTTGGTCACAGTGTCAAATTGGTTGCATAAACACCCACCTCCTCTATGGTGGCCTAGATGGCCACTTACTCTGCCTACTCTCAAGGTCGGCCCTAGGAGAACATACAAACTCCATTATAATACTGGCCCTGATCCGATTTACACTTCAAAACCCACTGTTAGGCCCCGTGCCGTAGAACTGTGCCGGGAGCACGGCCCGAAAATGCGGGCGGCCGTCAGTAGAGAGCTGTGCCCGCAATCGCAGACTGTGATTATGGGCACGGCTATGTGCATGGGGCCTTAGAAAACAATATTAATAATTAATCACTTGTGTATGATTCCATTGGTGGCAGAATATTGTGTTATGGTGTTTACAACTAACTTATGTTGTTTTCCCTTTTTTTAGGAAGCTCTTCTCAACCTTTGGCTCACATTCAGTGATGGAACTTCTGCACCATTGTCACTCTATGATCCCAAGGATTACACATTGGCTGTTACTAGCTTGGATGAAAGGGTAGTATCTGTAAGCCCAGAACGTTCTTTTCCTCTTGTTATCGCTGGAGAAGAGCAAGGAACAGGGTCTTTTCTCAGAGCAGAAATGATAATTAATGAAAATTGCCAAAAAACGAAACGAAAAAGTGTACTTTTCACAGCAACAGCAATTGTCCATGTTGTTTTTGGCACACTTGAACCAGGAGGAGAGGGTGAACCGGGAAAATTTCGAACTGAGATTCCCCCACACTCGCCTGTGCAAGAAAACAAAGAAACATCAGGAACAACATCTATGATTACTCTATCCACACCAGTTGAAGAGCACAGCACACATGTTCCTGGGGATTATTCTCTGCCAATTCCTACAGTGTATCCTCAATTACCCCGAGGATTAACAGACTTGGAGATTGGAATGTATGCTCTCCTTGGAGTTTTCTGCCTTGCCATACTGGTCTTCCTTATAAACTGTATTGTGTTTGTTCTAAAGTACAGA
Organism: Rhinoderma darwinii; assembly: GCF_050947455.1. NCBI lineage: Eukaryota > Metazoa > Chordata > Amphibia > Anura > Rhinodermatidae > Rhinoderma > Rhinoderma darwinii. The sequence continues at coordinate 229,950,842 of NC_134688.1, forward strand.
CACAAAAGGATTCCACCAGAGGGCCAGGCTAATCCTGATCATTCTCACCATTGGGTTTTTCTTGGAAATGGACAGCCACTTAGGGCACGAGGAGAATTATCACCACAACCTGAAAGTCCTGGGAATCCCTTGGAAGCAGGAACTCTACCACCTCATCATTCTTCTTGCTGTAGAGGGGAAGCAAGAGGAAGTAGCAGTAACAGCAGTTCTCAGGCTAGTGTGCAAAGCCAATCTCATGGACGTGGAGATGGCTCCTCAGGTGGTGGTGGATCTAGTAGGGAAGCAAGTGAGGACCCATTAAGTTCTTCTCCAACATCTAAACGCAAGCGAGTGAAGTTTACTACATTTACCAGTTTACCTAGTGAAGGTAGTGCCTACGATGCAGTACCAGGAGCAGAGGAATGTGATCTTGAGTGGGTTTGCCGAGATATGGGACTAAGAGACCAACATGAACTCAGAGACTATATCAGGAGGGTCAGAGATATGGCATAGCCTTAGGATTTTGTTGGCCCGTTGTACTGGACAAGATGGGCAATCATGCACCCATTAGGTCTGCTGTTTTCTGCAAAACACAGGAATGGGATAATGTTCCTTCTTATGTCTCTATATTAATGTATTCAAATCCACACACTGCCACTCACCTTTTTTCCTTCCTTCATAAGAATATTCACATAAGACATTGACTTCTCTGTCTTTCTCTTTTTCGCTTTTATTCAAAACACATGCACATCTAGCCAAGAGAAGGGAAGCATGTTGTCTACTTATGTCTCTTTATTCTCTTTGAGATGGAGATGTAAGCATTACTTGGCCTACTGCATACCAATCTGCTTCATATATTACATAAGTAAAGTATATACCATTCTTAAGTTCCCGATGAAATGTTGAAGAACCCCAAAATAGAACAGGTTCTTTTGCTTGTAAGAATGAATGATATTGTTTTTGTTAAACAAAAACATGCTTAAAATTAACACAAGTTATACATAACCATCAAACTGATGAAACCGAATGCAACAGAAGATTTTAGAGACATGGGACACAATTCATTTTGCCAATGCAAATAGAATTCACATAAAGAAAAAAATTGAAATTGGAAACATCTAAAATATAACCTTGGATTATGAAATATGTTAACAACATAGTGTGAAGATAGTTCTTATCTATTATACAGTACAATACGGTATTATAAAGTACATGAACGTGTTGAACAAATAGCAAGAGGTTTAAAAAGCACCTCTAATGTGACAAGATTTTTCTCAGGGGATCTAATAAGTTAATATGGTTCATAAATTGCTAATATAGGTGATGTTGTGGCAAGACACAGTATGGGAGAGTAGCCATGTATGAATGGGTTAGCCCTATAGTAATGGCATAAACACATACTCGAAATTATTAACTCCTGGTATTGGGATATACAAGTCAGTAAGAGCGCAGCTAATATTTGTTTTACTGACACATGCTTGCTAACACAAACTCAGAATGTTTAAGGTTAATTTGTCATTTTGAGACACAGCATTTTGTTTGTCATGTCACCACACAAATAGATTATATTTCATTGTTGCAAAGGGAAACTTTTTTTTTCTTTAGGATATTTGGAGTCAGCTAATCCATTCAAAAATGAGTCCTTGATTCTATGAGTCAGTGTTTCAATTGCGTGACGTTCAGTCTGAAGAGTTCTTGTAGTAGGATTTCTTCAAACAAACCCTAAACCTTGTATATGTATCTTTATTTTATTATATGCAAACATGCATTTATTTCCTAATTTGAGTTTACCAGGATGTGGTTTATATATTTTCAAAGTAATAAGACATTAATACTCTGGCGAATCCTTAAAACTATAGGACTGCTGCCTTTTTCATTTGATTTATTTTTGCTTTCTTTCGGACAAATGGATTGAGTGTAATGGCAGAAGACCACTCACCTGTGTGAATGGATGCTACAGATGCCACCAACTATGGAGGACAGTGCACATCTGCTAAAATCAGGGGACACATTTGTTGGGGTGTATCGTTCCCAAGCAGGATGAAGGGGTGCAAAGAAGGTTCTCCTTATATAAGACATGTGTGTCTTGAATTTAACCACCATTTATGTCAAATGTTTCCTTCAACAAATATATGGGAAAATAAAGTTTGGCAGTGCACCAAAGTTACATGTGTGTTTTTGTTGTTTTCTTTATACATCGAATACATCGGGTAATTGTTATTAATAATCTATTAAGTAAGTCTTATATTCATGCACTTGTATAACTCATTTGCTGGAGAACAGGCAAGTGTTCCAATTCCTGCAAGATAGCTCATTTGAAACGACAGAACCATACCATCCAAGACATTATACAATTTCAACTAATGACATGTTCTGTAAAGCACAACAGTATATATTCAAGACTTCCTATATATAGCCACGGTCCTTGCTAGATTGTTCCAATTCTTTTACAGGCCATTCACATGACCACAACATTCTATTTTAGTGTGGCCCCCTAGCCCCTAGTGACCAGCAGCAAAGCGTTCATGTAGGTGTCTTCTTGCTCCCCAACTCTTTAGCGGCAGAGGTTGAGGCTGCTGTTCTGTGTCTCATAGTAGATAAATGGGGAATGACGTATCATGAAAACACATAATCACTAAATGTAAATTGCTGCAGCTGTCATGAACCAACGTCTCACAATTCCTCATGACAGATGTACTTATATAATGGAAAATGCATTAAAGCAAAGTTCCACCTTTTAAGAAAATATCAACATTGGAATGCCAATAAAAAAACAATTGGCTTGACTGTTTTGTATATTTTACATTCAAAATTCTGCTGGTTTCATTTGGGCCATGAAATACTTTACCTTCATTCTGCTGACTGGCATGTGACCTAGTAGCAAAAATCGAAGTGCGTAACAGTCATCCGAGCTTCCACAATGCACTGTTCTCTAGTACAGGAGTCCAGCAGAATTGTGAATTCAGTTTTCTGTTTGAACAGTAAATATAACATAGTTAAGAAGTAGTACAATATAGGTAAAGCAAATAATGTACAAATATAATTACGCCTCATTCACACGACAGGGTCCGAGTGTCGGCCGATAAAATTTGGGCCGTTTTTCCCGGCCGGTTTGCTTCCGTTTTGCATCCGTTCCATTCCGGGCCGTGTTGCCGTTTTTAACGGCCGATTTTGACCCGTTTTGCATCCGTTTTTTTCCCTGTCCGTTTTAAAATTGGATGAATTTCATACATTTGTTGCCACACACAGCCCTCTGTAGATAATGCCACCCAGCACCCTGTAGGTAATGCCACCCAGCCCCCTGTAGGTAATGCCACCCAGCCCCCTGTTGGTAATGCCACCCAGCCCCCTGCAGGTAATGCCACCCAGCCCCCTGCAGGTAATGCCACCCAGCCCCCTGCAGGTAATGCCACCCAGCCCCCTGCAGGTAATGCCACCCAGCCCTCTGTAGGTAATGCCACCCTGCTCCTTGTAGGTAATGCCACCCAGCTTCCTGTATGTAATGCCACCAAGTCCCCTGTAGGTAATGCCACCAAGTCCCCTGTAGGTAATGCCACACAGCCCCCTGTAGGTAATGCCACACAGCCCCCTGTATGTAATGCCACCCAGCCCCCTGTTGGTAATTCCACCCAGCCCCCTGTTGGCAATGCCACCCTGTCCCCTGTAGGTAATGCCACCCAGTCCCCTGTAGGTAATGCCACACAGCCCCCTGCAGGTAATGCCACCCTGCCCCTTGTAGGTAATGCCACCCAGCTCCCTGTATGTAATGCCACCAAGTCCCCTGTAGGTAATGCCACCAAGTCCCCTGTAGGTTACGCCACATAGCCCCCGGTAGGTTGCACCCATCCCCCCCCCCCTTCCAGGAGAAGTCACTGACTTCAATGTCCATATATGGACAGTTTAGTCACTGACTTCTCCTTGAGAGGAATCCCCGGCCACAGGGTTGGGGATTCTGCTTCTGAAGTGAGTGACGTCACTGTGTCCATATATGGATTGTGTAGTCACTCACTTCTCCTGTAGCGGAATCCCCGGCCAAGGTGTCAGGGATTCCGCTTCAGAAGTGAGTGACGACGCTGTGTCGATATATGGACAGCGTAGTCACTCACTTCTCCTGTAGCGGAATCCCCGGTCAAGGTGTCGGGGATTCTGCTTCAGAAGTGAGTGACGTCGCTGTGTCCATATATGGACAGCGTAGTCACTCACTTCTCCTGTAGCGGAATCCCCGGCCACGGGGTCGGGGATTCCGCTTCAGAAGTGAGTGACGTCACTCTGCACTGTGAGGAGGAGGAGAGAGAGCGAGAGCGACGGAATACATGCCCATCACTCGGGACACATTCCGGTGATGGCCGTGTATTACCCGGCCCCATAGACTTCTATGGGAGCCGGGCGGCCGGGTAAACGGCTGAAAATAGGGCATGTCCCATTTTTTGACGGCCAGGTTTCCCGGGCCGTCAAAAAATCGGTCGTGTGAATAGCCCCATTAGGGGTCTATTGTTCCTAATGCAGCCGATTTATGAACGGCAGTCACCCGGCCGGGAAACCCTGTCGTGTGAATAAGGGCTTAAAGAATTAATACGAAAGAAAATCAGACATAATATAATGCATGACAATCTATTTCTAACAGAGCTAGAACCAGGCCTATAACTTACATGCATACAGAGATCTACACATTCATTGCTCTGCTAGATTTTCTTCAGGTTGACAGCTCAGGGGGCATGTATTTTTGGCTGCAGCTACTCCCCCTCCTTGTCATAGCTTGTATATGCAGATTGTTCTGTTTCACTGCCCCTGCCTTCTCTCTAGGAGCAGCTTTACAAACTCCCCCATTACATGTTTTTTTTAGATGGAGAGCCCAGCCCTATATAACTCAAGAAGAGGGAGAGCCTGCAGCTTGCACTCAGGAGAGGGGCGAGCTCAACGCTGTATGTAAGCAGAGTTGTATACAGGCTCTTTCATCATCTAAGCAAGCTGCTGGCTCTCCTGTGTGTTTCTTACTGTGTGAGTCTCTATCCACACTACAAGCTGTCTTTCTGAAATAAAGCTTCTTCTCTGCTTCTTTACTGACAAACAGAGAAGGCATTTTCTATTGACTAGTTGAACTGAGCATGTGCATCCTCCATCATTCAGCTCAGCAGAAGAACGTGCACATTACTTTATGGAATGAACCCCAGGGGGCGCTATTAGAATTAAGTAAAGGGCATATCTTGCGACTGGAGCATTTTTGTAACATAAGATAAATTACTAAACAATTTAATTTTTAATGCTGAATATTGCTATAACATTAAATACTGGGACAACCTCTTTAATGTTTATGAAGGCTTAAAGAAAAACTCCTATCTTCTTATGTTGTAGCATATTACTAGGACACGCCATAACATTATGATCCATTGAGTTCCTACCTCTAACACCCTGCCAATGCTGAAAAAAAAGAGACCGAGATTTCTTAAGTTATTTATTCTGAATAGTGATGCATTTGGTTGGGCATAACTTTTTTTTTTCATTTTTCATCAATGTAGCTGTATGAAGTCTTGTTTTATGCAGTACGAGTTTTTTAGGAACCATTTTCAAGCACTAAATGTATGTTGCAGTAAATATATGAGAAATGAGTTATGAGAAAAAAATTATTAAATCACAATAAAAGCAATGTTTCTACCACAGTTTCTTTCCCCCTCATTCACTGATCATCATCCAGGTGTTTTTTTTTAGATATTTTCCTGTCATTTGTTTATTTATTTAATTTTTTTTAAAGTGGCAAAACTATTATCAAGTAGGAGGATTAAAGGGGATTTTCCACTAAAGGCAGTGATGACATATAACTAGGCCATGCCACCACTTACTGATCTTATGTGGTCCGACTGACTGGAGCCCCACGATCCTTAGAATGGGGCTGCAACACGATTTAAGCTTTTCGGCTACTTCACTGATTTACCAAGTACTGAGGCACACTCAGAAACTAGGACCCCTGTCCCTAGATCAGAATGTCCTGACATATCCTAGCAAAATAATGGGAATACCTCTGGTTTTAGAGAGCAACAAAAAATAGAAGCATTTTGAAACATTTCATTTTTGTATGCCTAGGACAGGTAGACAAGATACATTCTGTATACTGCTGCAAAATGTCATTAGATATATATTTGGAACTAAATAAAATGATTTTACTTTACACAATCATTGAGGCTTTACCTTCTGGTATAATTTCTAATTGGTTTATGTTCAGTTAAAAATGATGCATTTGGCTGGAATTTCTTTTTCTGTTTAGTAATAGACACGGTTTCTTTATTTTCTTTTGCTACTTTTAATTTGTGTTTTTAGATAACATGTATTCTTTATAGAATTTAGGAAACTGGTAGCTACTAACAGTAGAAAATTTTTTTTTGCTTGAAAGGTTAAGTTTATCAGGGATGAGCTATATTGCATATCACTGTATTTTTTTCTAAAAAGATAAGGTTTCAGCACTTGTCCTCTTTCAAGCTGAGGTTATTAGTCTTTTTTTTTTATTACAAGAAAGATTTCTTCCTTTTACAATGGTGGTAAGGGGTCATTCCTATTTTCTTTAAAAAGAAGATATGAAATAAGATTTTTTTGGCCTAGACGCTTTTTTTAAAATTTATGTAATCAGTCGTTTTTTTCTGTTTTAGCTCTGATAGATAACAGTTTTCTTCAGTGTCTTATCCTTCACTAGATGTTTTTTTTTCATATTTAAGGAATCTATTCTCTGATTATACAAAACACACAAGGGTTTGACTGCAGTAAAGGCGGCCCAAAACATAAAATAACTGGCTATTCCTCCCGACTCTACTATAAACATGCAAGCCCGACATTAAGTAAAGTACATAATTCTGATGTGTTTTCAATATTAAATACAGTTAAATCCAAAGAGCATGGTTGGCATCAATCCTAGGGAGAAAATGTGTTCATATCTAAAATTTATTACTGGAAAGCATAGACAAAAAAACAAAACAACAATTTAGCAAAAGGTGAATGAGGTATGGTGCAAAAGCATCAAAAAGCAAACAATTTAAATGTACTACAGATTCATTCTTATCCATAAGGGTGCCGGTATACAATGTGGCCAGGCCACATTTTTAATCTGCTTCACCTGTACAAGCCATGTGGATGAAAACTGTATGGAAAAACCCCAGCGGATCTCTGCCATGCGACAACTACTGTGACTCTTCCGCATCTTAGTCTAATTACTGTACTATGTGATGAGATGGAACAAACTATTCTCAGTAACCACCTACTGCTTTCTAACAATTACAGGCTAATACAGGAGTGGCCAATGGTATTCAGTATGGGATCTACTTTTATGGAGCCTGAGTTATGTTTATCTACCTAGGTACAGGCACAAGTGGTGCCCAAAGGACACTGCTGAAGTTTTTTGCATGCCCCTTTTACAGATACCCAGACGCCCACCGAATAGTGATAGCAGCCAGAATTAGTTACTAATTGCACTTGCTTCACAGCCATGCTGCTCCTCCCAACCTGATTGCCCTGTGCTAGAGTGTATATTAGTCACCACGATCTATCAGAACACATCAGCTAATGGCTTACAAGTATGATTCGACCATGAGCATTTTAATAGAAATGGGCAGAAACAGGTATACTGAAACCTAAACCTACGAGGAGACAGTTTTGTCGTCTGTGTAGAAGCCAGCAGGAATTCCGAGATTTACCAGTTGATCGGAATCGACTATTTGGCCACCACTAGGTTAGTATTTCTGTGCCACAGTTTTCTTGCTGGGCATAATGTCACCACACATTAAAACTGGAATGTTTATAAGTTAGATTTGAGTTTTTTCCATTCATCATCATTTATAAATAATGTACATACATGCCATACAAATACTATCCTAAGCTCAGATTAAACTTTATTTTAACCTTTCGGCGCATTTTTCAGATTTTAATTTTTTTCTCCCCACATTCCAAAAGTCCTAACTTTTTTATGTTTCTGTTGATATAGTACTATGAGGGCTTGATTTTTGCGGGACAAGCTGTAGTTTTTCACGGCCCCATTTATTGTACCATATAATGTACTAGGAAACGGGAAAAAATTATTTATTTGTGGGGTACAAAATGAAAAAAACATGATTTCTCCATTGTTTTTTGCCAACTGTTCATCATGCAATTTAACCGACCTGTTAAATTTATTTGGGTCAATAGGATTACGGCGATATGGCAAATGTATATAGTTTTTTTTATATTTTACTACTTTTACAAGGAAAAAACTAACTGTAAAAATTTAAATGTATTTTGTGTCGTCAAATTCTGAGAGCCATAACTTTTTAATTGTTCCGTCAATTTTTTTTGTGGGACAAGCAATGGTACCATCTTGGGGTACATGTGAGGTTTTGATCACTTTTTATAAAAAAATTTGTAGAAGATGAGCTGATCAAAAAGCAGCGATTCTGGCATTTTAAATACAGTGTGTACACCGTGTGGGTAAAATATTGAAATAGTCCAAACTTTTACGGACGCGGCGATACCAATTGTGTTTATTTTATTAATTTTTTTAGAATGCTTTAGGGGGAAATGGGAAAAGTTTTATTTTTCAACTTTTAAAATTTTTTTTGTACAAAAAAACTTTATTTAACAGTTTTTTTATTCCCCCATAGGGGACTTGAACCACTATATCGTCTGTATCACAGTATATCGTCTGTATATCGTCTGTATTGAAGTATATCGAGGCTGGGTTTAATAGGAGCACAAAGATGGTAGACCTTGGGGCTTTCATTAAGCCATCGGCACCCCGTGAGCTGTTAGAGGGGGTCGTCCCACTCTTTCTAATGCTTTAAATGCCGCAGTCGCTATTGACCACGGCATTTAATGGGTTAAACAGGCGTGATCCCGCTCGTTACTGTGAAGTGTCAGCTGTAACATACAGCCGACACCCCCGTTGTATGGAGCACTCTGCTCCATAATTCCCCTACCCCTCTGACATAACTGTATGTCATATGTCAGGAAGAGGTTAAGTTTGTGATAAAATGATTAGGTTCTTATTTCGATAATCTGATTAGTGTTTGGTTATATTAGGGCAATGTCTGACATGATAGATAAGTCAAGTTGAAGAAAGAAGAAATGCTAGAAACATATACTGTATGTGGAAAAATAATTCAAATGAAAGGGACTTTTTTGTGTACTTATTGTTTTTCTTAAATCCAATATTCTATGCTGATTAATTTAAGGGGGGGGGGAGTTAATGCTAAATTCGAGCTGTCGGCAGTCACCATTGGGGGGTAGCTCCTTACATTTGAATTTATACAGCTAGTTTTGAGTTCAATGGGAGCTAGATAATTCCATATTTATTGAGCGCCAACAAGTGGCAGTTGCAGAAAGCTAAAAGTCTATCATTTAACTCTGACTGTAGAAGAGAAGCAAGGAATTTGGATCTTTGTAAAAAAAATTAATCCTATTAAAACTATTATGAGGCTCAGCACAGAATTTTGAACCTATTTAGACAAGTGAAATTATATGTTCTGAATATTGCATGTATTTTATTTTTAGAAAGAGTTGAACTTATAAATTCAGATTGTTTGGTCATTCTTTGTAAAAACAAAACAACTAAGTTAACAGGTACACACATAGTAGGAAAAAAAGCCATTAATTCACATCATTAAAAAATTGTGCTACTCAAATTGGGCACAGGCAAGATAACAAGAAGCATTTATTGTAGCTTAGAGAGATAACTTTATAACACCATCAGAATTCTACATAGTTGAAATTTGTACTCATATTTAGAATATGTTTCCTTTTATTTTTACCAAAATGATTATTATTGATGATAGATACATTTTATGCACTGCATATTTTAGATGATATTCAATATGACCCTAGCTACAAACGGTCAAAATTATTTGGCTCCGTTCACCCTAGCGCCATGGCTTCTGTACATAATAAACCCGTGACAGCTTAGCCAAATCTGTTTTTGAAAGGCTAATTATAATGTATCCCATGAACTTATAATGGGGTTCATCAGATTTCCATCTGGGTCTAGGTATTCTTGACAACAAGAATAGCACTACAAACAGCGCTATTTTTGCCATAAAAAAGTGTCACTTCTAACCTAAAATTGGTAGTGTGAACAGAGCCTTAATGTCAGTTTGTATAGTATTGTCTAAAAAAAAAATACAGGGCAGGGATTTATTGTCCTATTTTGCTCACCGAAGAAGATAATTTAAAGCCGATGTATGAGATTAGAAAAACATGGCAGAAAAAGTGCCACTCATACTCGTACATAGGCTGTGTCTGGTATGATAGAGATTGGCTTCAGTCGAAAAATTGAGGAATTCAGAGATACAGTAGATACAGTTTATTGATAGGTTATTTTTTTTACTTTGACTGAGGTATCCTATAATGCAAATTAAATAAATAAATAAATATATATATATATATATATATATATATATATATATATATATATATATATATATATTTACGTTAGGGGTCATGTTGTTGAATAAGATCCTAACATGGCAAGACAAACCAAATTAGATATTTATATGTTCTTTAGTACAGTAAAAACGAAATGGCCATTGGATACATGATGCTTTGTATTAAATCTATGCCTGGGAGTCACAATAGTTCCTCTGTCTTAAAAATGGGTGTTACAGTTCTCTCTTTTTAAAAAAATAAAATGCTTTCTTTTATTAACTTTTCTCATAGTACAAAAGTACAATCAAAAACAAACAGAGCATACTGACCAACCAAAACTAGTTGGCAATAACAATGACCATAAAATATGAGACATGCACATTGCAAAAGACAGCATTTAGACAAGAAGGATCACATAAGGACAATTTGTAAATTGCAATTAAAACAGGATCATAAAGTGATCATTATCATTGCCCAGAACAGACTAAATAAACACCCATTCACACGCCAGTCACACATTCGCTCCACTCTCCCTGTGCTTGTAAAAAACTGATTAGATAGCAGTGTCCGAGGTCTCCAACCACCTAGCCAAAATCTTTCCAAATTTGTCAGGGCATCTCCTGTTAAGGTATAACTTTTGATACATGGGTACCTACTTATTCACCAATTGCAACCAATGTTCAAGATTTGGACACTGTGGCTTTCCATGCCATAATCATAACCTTCCTAGCACAAAACAAAACAAAGCGAAAAAATATTTTGGCATAATAGCCTTGTACTATCTCATTCATAATGACCAAGAGGCACACCTGAGGGGAGAGAACCCGAGGAAACTCAAATTTATCATGAAGGAACTCCACAACCTTAGACCAGAATGGCGAAATCCTAGGATATAACCATACACAGTGGAGGTATGTGCCAACCTCCGATTAACACCTAAAACAGCTATCTGACCCTGAGTCCCCAATACTTTGGAGTCTAACCAGAGTGTAATAATTCCTGTGTATGAACCGTGACTGTATTAAAAAATCTCGTGCACTAATAACTAAGTCAAAGAAGGAGAGCTCCACCCCCTCCTCCGACAAATCAGGAATATCTCTCTTCAACCCCAGGAACGCCCTATCAAATGGTCGTTTTTCAGACGACAACAACAAAGCATATGTTTGAGTAAGAGTTTTAGGAAGGTCTGGGGTGTCAAGCAAGTCCTCCACTCTGGAAAACCCCAAAGCAGGTGTAACAGAACCAAACTGTGCCACACAGACATGCCTTAATTGGAGATAATGATAAAAAGCCTTCCTTGAGACCCCAAACCTCCCCTCAAGCTCAGAAAAGAAGACAAAACCACTATCAACAGAGTATAGCAGACGCAAAAATCGAACCCCCACCCCAGCCCACATCATCACTCCCGGCAGGGACACAAGGTGAGGCAACCATGTATTGTTCCATAATGGAATCCTAGGGGAGACAGAAGAATTCACATCATCTCTTATTAATATGTGTGCCTTCCCCAATGCACTAGCTATAGTTTTTAATGATAGTGGCGCCCGACATGAGTGTTTAAGCCTATATAAAAAGTTGGTGAGACTCTCATAGGAACTCATAAGTGCTCCTGGCCGCATTACTTAAATCAATCTCAATCCACCAGTCAGCCAGCACCAGCTGCGAAGCCAAGTAATATAGATAAAGGTTGGGTGCTGCCATCCCCCCCATTCTCTTTGGGGCCTGTAAAAGACTGAGACTAAACCTAGGTGTGCCCCCCTGCCAGTAGAACTCACGTAGAATCCCATCCAGTTGTCCAAAAAATTGTTTGGGCAATATAATTGGACAAATATGGAGGAGGTAAAGAAATTTAGGCAGATATATCATTTTGAAAAGATTTATCCTACCATATAAGGAAAGGGTGTAAAACAAATGGCACACCAGGACAAGATTGTTTACAAAAAAATCTTCCTTATTGTACAGCAAATTTTGATTGTCGGATTCAGATGTAAATCTCAAACCGATAATATTTTCATTCAATTCTTTGCTATATTGAATGAAGTCCCTTTCTAGTCCCCCCCAAAGGACAAACACGTCGTCTATGAAACGTGCCCACATCAGGATCGGGCTGTTTAGATGTTGGCGCTCATCTGTAAATACCATGGTTTCCTCCCACCAACCCAGGAGCAAGTTTGCATATGTCGGTGCACATGAGTTACCCATGGTTGTGCCCCTGAGTTGGTGGTAGATACGACCATTGAAGAGAAAATTATTGTTTGTCAATACAAATCTTAATAGATCTAAAATGAAGGCATTGTGTCGCTGTAGGTGGGCCCCCCTTGTATTCATTAAATATTCTACCGCTTTTAGACCCATTGTGTGGGGGATTGAGGAGTACAGTGCCTCCACATCAATGCTGGCCAAAATGGTATCATCATCCACCGTGACCTCATTGATTTTTTGTGCCCCCTGTAAAGGAGGTTATCTGGCCTTATCTCCCCTGAGGAATTCTGGCCATAAGGAAACGCGTCGGGAGAAAGCAATGATTGATTGCCTAAAATCATATGAAAGAAACAAGTGAGGCTTCCCAGTCCCCAGCCATAAGAACGGAACAGGACTTTAACACACTACGGAACGGGTAGGAGGGGTCATTACCCCACAGAGATTTATATTTATCCTCCTGGGAAATAGATCACTCACATGTTTTGCAACAATTTGGAGCATTTTCTTAAACTCTGCAAAGAAATTATAATATCACCAATATTGAATTGACTTTTTTTGCATGGAGCACTACATCTCCTGTACAATAAGGAAGATTTTTTTGTAAACAGTCTTGTCCTGGTGTGCCATTTGTTTTACACACTTTTTAAATATGTTACAAGTAAAAGTTACATTTTAAACGAAACTCTAGTCCTATTCCAGTGATTTAAAAGGAGTGGGGAAGGTTTCTCCATGTTTTTAGCTGTTTTTCAGTAGGGGCCACCAACAGACACAGGTTAAGTTCACGAAAACGTAGCAAATTAAGGGAAATCCGCACCCCAAGATATGTAAATTGAGATACGACCTGTAACGGGACAGGGAGACCCCGCCGGGAGCGATATTCTGCAGAGAGAGGAAACATAACCGACTTAGACCAATTAACCGATAAACCCGAAAAGGCCCCAAAAGTGTCAATCAGCTGTAGGTGTGAAGCCAACGAAGGACCATCATCCGCCAAGTACACCAACGTATCATCCGGATATAGGGATATCTTCTCAACCAGAGAACCTCGAGGGACACCAGTAATTGAAGAGGAATGCCTAACTGTCAGCGCCAGAGGCTCAATCGCAAGAGCAAACAACAAAGGGGAAAGTGGACACCCATGACGCGTACCTCATCCCAAAGGGAAGGGTTTAGAGACATTCAGATTTGTTCTCACTCTAGCAACAGGCCGTTCGTATAAAAGACGTACGAGAGCAATAAATCTTGGATCAAAATTTAAACGGGAAAGAAGTATCCAAAGATATCTGCACTCAAACGAGTCAAAGGTATTATATGTATCAAGAGAGAGAACAAAACCAGTGGAGGTATCATATTGCGCAGCATCAATATTTAGAAACAACCTATGTACATTAATATCCGTACCTTTCCCAGGCATAAAGCCGGTTTGGTCAGGATGAACCAGGGACAAGATAACTTTGTTAAATCTAGTGGCTAATATTTTGGCCAGTATCTTGTCATCTGAATTAATTAGCGAGATGGGCCGATAGTAGTCCGGAAGAGTCGGATCCTTCCCAGGCTTCTCACAACACCACAACAAGAGCCTCTCTCATAGACACCGGCAGAACCCCCATCTCCAGAGCATTAGAATATACTTCCTGAAGCCTGGGCACTAAAACCTCACAGCTATCCTTATACCAATCAGCCCCCCCGTCCATCAAGTCTTGGAGTTTTACCAGAAGGCAACAACTGAATTGCACTAGTGATATCATCGTCGATAAGCGGGCTGTCCAACTCCTTTGCCTGCGCATCAGACAAACGCCACAAGGGGAGGTCATCTAGAAATCGTTCTATGTCTTCCGGGGGCCCACTACATCTGGAGCTATATAAGGCAGCATAAAAGTCAATAAACACTTTATTCAAGTCCTTAGGGACAGTACATAGGAGTCCGTCAGAGCAGAGAATGGATGGAATAGAGGCTTGCCGTTCTTATCCCCGAACTCAAACACCGCTGCCTCAGTATATAGTATTCGTTTTTTTGTTTGTTCAACCTGTATAGTATATAGTTCCCTCTGAACCCCTGCCCATCGACTCTTCGTCACTGGGATCCGCAATATATTCTCTCTCAGCCCTCTGAATCTCCCCTACCAGAAACCTCTCCTTCTCTCGGGACACTGCTCTACACCTTGCGACCCCTAACATAAAAGCACCCCTAACAGTGGCTTTATATGCATCCCACACTACCAAAGAGTCCGGCTATGAGGAATTGTGATACCAATACGAATTATGAGAGGACTCCACCTCCGATCAGCCAGGCCGGATGATGTCTCCATATCTTGGAGTCAGCTGGGGGACCAGCCGAAAATGACAATATAAGAGCTGAATGAGCCAAGATTCCCCGAGGATTGATGTCTAGAGAAGTAACTGCAGGCAAGAAGTCTGGCGACGCCATAGCAAGGTTAATTCTAGAGAATGTTTTATGGGCAGAGGAGTAATAGGAGTATCTTTTTTCAAACGGGTATTTCCAGCGCCACACATCCGTCAAGTGAAGCATTGAGGACCAAGAGTTAAGGTGAATAGAAGACTGGTCCGAACCTCCCGTACGATCCATTGATATGTCAGGGACCGCATTGAAGTAGCCCACACATAACACAGGGCCAGCAGGGAACTCTGATCATTTCTGAGCTATCATATCCAGCAGTGCAGGATCCAAATGCGGGGAACATACATATTAACTATAGTAAAATGCGACCCATGCAGTGAACAGTGCATGATTACATAACGCCCAAAATGGTCACACACTACTCTCAACACCTCCAGGCACACACTCTTGGCTATGAGGACAGACACCCCTCTAGAATATGAAGAATAGGAGGATACCCTCTAGCAATCCAAGCCCGCTTAAGGGCCAACATTTTTTGTCCAGTTAAATGTGTCTCTTGTAAGCAGATAACATGGGGCGAGTGTTTTTTCAGAAAATTGAAAACAAGAGACCGTTTAAATTTAGAATTAAGCCCACGGACATTCCAGCTCAAGACCTTAATTATAGCCATGGTACGCCTCAAGAATAGAAAGCAGCAGGAGACCCAGAGCCAACATAGGAGGGGAATGGAGAAGAGAAAAGCATACAAACATTGACACACGCAATTATCTCACACCACATATAACAGTACATTAAAATACAATAGATTAGACCTCAACAATCACTGTCAAGCACAAAACTGCTAGTGTAGACCTTTACCCACTAACTGAACTACAGCTGAGAACAGTGGTCCCTGACTTAGGCCCCATGCACACGACCGTGTTTTTGCGGCCGCAATTCCCCCGAAAATCCACGGGAGAATTGCGGCCCCATTCTTTTCTATGGGGCCATGCACACGACCGTAGTTTTTGCGGTCCTTGCACGGCCCGGGAGCCCGGACCGCAGAAAGAACGGGCATGTCTTATTACGGCCCGGTTCTGCGGTCCGGGCTCATTGAAAACAATGGTGATTTGCGGGTGGCCTGCGGCTGACAGTCCGCAGCCGGCCGACCTGAAAATCACGGCCGTGCACACGGCTACGGTCGTGTGCATGAGGCCTAAGCTAACAGCTAAAACAGCAGCACAGCCCTGAGACCTGATCCCACTCATAGGGAAAAAAAAAAAAAAGAAGTTAAGACAAATCACATAAAAAAAATTGAGCATTACATCAATGCCAGACCTCATCATCTTTCCATAGTAACAGTGCAAATACAACAGTTAATTAGCAACCGACTCATTACAGTAAGTAATATTTCAGGAAAGAGAGAGAAAAATATCAAAATAGAAAGCTCCAGACAGAAGAACTCAGCAATCAGGGGGGGGGGGAGTCCACTCCTGGGGCTCGAGGCGCAGCAGGTTCCCAGACCAAGGCCTCAGTGGGGGAAAGAAAAAATCTCGCAGTCGGGCCATTAATGACCCTCAGTTTGGCAGGGTATAACATAGCATACTTGTACCCCTTTTCTTGGAGCTTCTTCCTGACCCCCATAAAACAAACACGCTGCTTCCGAATAGTGACCGAAAAGTCTGGATAAATGGAGATCTGCTGGGAATTATATAGGATAGAACCTTTACGCCTTGCCGCTTGAAGAACAGCATCTCTATCCCTGAAATGTAGCAGACGAGCCAGCAGGGGGTGAGGAGGGCCTCCCGGCGGCCCGGGCCTAGCAGGGACCCGATGAGTCCGTTCAATAGTGAAGAATGCTGAAAAAACAGTAGCATCAAAGGTCTCCTTTAACCACCGTTCCAGAAAAGAAACTGTATCTGCACCCTACGATTTTTCCGGCAGCCCCTCTATGCGGATGTTATTTCTTCTAAGCCTGTTCTCAAAATCATCAGCCCGCTCAACCGAGGTCTCCACTTGCCGTGATCTGAGCTGGAATAGGGTGTAGAGTATCCTCCATGGGCCTCTAACTTGCTCTGCCCCACAGAGTGAAATCTACGATAGCTAGGAGCTGGCGTCCATTTCCACTTACTCCAATTTTCTGACGTAAATTATAATAAATTTGTTAGGCCACGGTGGAACTGCCCCGTTTTGGAAGCCATGCTCCCATCCAACAAAAGTGCCGGATGTGGAGTAAAAAGGCCAAAATGTGACTTATGGTCCCTTTCGCAACTTCTCCACGCCAGAATACTAGTGTAAAAGGGTTGATAAATTCCCCACTTTGGCTGACCAATTAGAGGTTGGAGGAAATACCAGCACTATTAGGGTAACTACTCCCAAGTTACAGAAACAGTGTAGTTAGCTGTGCTACTCTGTTTCCGTAATTCCCATTCACTTTTATGGGAGTTGCGGAAACAGTGTAGCCAGGGCCGCCATCAGGGGGGTATTAGGGGTACTACTGTAGGGGGCCCGGCCAAACTTAATTGAAAGGGGGGCCCGGTAACTGCCGCGACTTGCCTTTGGTAGAAAAAAACAGGCCCCTGCAATGGGGCCTGTTTTTTTCACCAAAACAATGTCGTGAGCTGCGGGCCCCCCTCTCGTGAAACACCGCCGTGAGCTGCGGGCCCCCCTCTCATAACCGCCGCGAAACTCCGCCCGCTTGCGCGCGTACGAGCGAGCGCGCGAACGACCGCAAGCCTCAGACGGAAACCTCAGACGGAACCCCGGAACGGAAGCGAACAGTGATGTGAACAGGCCCTAACACAAAAGTTTTGTATTTTTTTAAGCTGGTTCACAAAAAAAAATAATTCCAAATTCCACTGGACCAACTGCCTATTTAGAGACCGGCAGCAGCTCCAGGAGCGACATCATAAGGGACACACTAGGCGGATATGCTGAGTAAAACTACACAGCTTATCCGCCCCCGGTAGCCGCAGGGAATTCCGCCAGCAAAACCGCACCAAATAGTGGCGCAGGTTTCGTGAGGCATGTCCGCTGCGGGAATCCTGCAGGGAAAAAAAAGTTTAGACTTGCCCCGGCCGTAGTTTAGGTGACGCATCTCTCTCTTCTGAACGTAGCCCCGCCTCCTGGGATGACGCTGTAGACCATGTGACCGCTGCAGCAGTCACATGGGATGAAACGTCATGACAGGAGGCCGAGCTGCGCTAAGAATAGAGGACCGCGTCACCAGGACTACGGCCGGGGCAAGTCTAAACTTTTTAATAAATTTTAAAAAGTGCCTTTTTTTTTTTCTCATGTGTGATTTTTGCGGCAGAACCGCAGCATTTCCGCAACAGACGAGCGGCGATTCCACAGAGTACATTGACATGCTGTGGCTTAAAAAGCCACACGGCAGGTCAATTTTTTTTGCAGCGTGTGGATGAAATTTGTTCATATCTCATCCACTCTGCTGCGACTGTAATACGCTGCGGATTTTCCACAATAAAATGTGTTGCATAAAATCCACAGTGTTCATGCCTAGTGTGTTCCTACCCTAAGGCCGGATTCACACGAGCGTGTGCTTTTTGTGTGCGCAAAAACGTGGCGTTTTGCGCATGCAAAAGGTCCATAACAGCTCCGTGTGTCAGCAGCGTATGATGCGCGGCTGCGTGGTTTTCGTGCAGCGGCCATCATTATGACACTAAGTATGTTTGTAGCACGTGGTGCTTTTCTGTTTTCATTCATAGTTTATACTGCTGCGGAAGTGCTGGGCGTGATTTTCACGCACCGATTGACTTCAATGGGTGCGTGATGCGCGAGCAATGCACAAATATCGGACATGTCGTGAGTTTTACGCAGCGGACACACGGACACACGCTGCATGAAAATCACTGACAGTCTGAACGGCCCCATAGAGTAACATAAGTCCGTGCGAGGCGCGTGAAAATCACGCACGTTGCACGGATGTATTACACGTTCGTCTGAATAAGCCCTAACAATAAGGCCCAGTTCACAGAGTTTTTGGGCCTTGATATTGACTCGGACACTGCGTCAGAATCAGCACCAAAAAACTTCCAAAACCGCCTCCCATTGATTTAATCTGAAATCAATGGGAGCCAGTCGCGGAAAAAAGAAAAAGCAGCACGTCCTTTCTTGCCGCGGTTCTGCCTCTGACCTCCCATCGAAATCAATGGGAGGCAGAAAATGCATTTTTCCCTGCGTTTTTTGTCTGCTGTCCTCAATCGCCACGGGCAAAAAACGCGGCAAGATAGTGTGGGCAGGTCAAAATCTGCCTCAAAATTCGGTGCGCGGTTCCAGGCGGTCGCGGGTGCGCATGCGCGGGAGTTTGCGGGTGCGCGCGATCGGTCGCACGGGCGGCAGTGTTTGACGGCCCCCATGACGACCCCATGCTACCCAGGGCCGCCATCAGGGGGGTATTATGGGTACTGATATGAGAGGCCCGGCCAAACCTAATTGAAAGGGGGGCCCGCAGCTCACGACATTCTTTTGGTGAAAAAAACGGGCCTGTTTTTTTTCTACCAAAGGCAAGTCGCTGCAGTTGCCGGGCCCCCCTTTCAATTAGGTTTAGCCGGGCCTCTCACATCAGTACCCATAATACCCCCCCTGATGGCGGCCCTGGGTACCATGATATAGTGCTGGACGGAGTACCGTTAACAGGCGGTGCCACGGTAGGGGGGCCCAGAAAATTTAGCTGTAGGGGGCCCTGAAATTCCTGATGGCGGCCCTGAGTGTAGCACAACTAACTCAGTTGTTTCCGTAATCCCGGCCACTTTTCCACTGATTCACCATCTGGATGTGGCAGCCAGCGGTCATCTCACCATGGTGTTATGGGATGCCGGTTCTGGGTATAGGTGCAGGTCCGAGAGATTGAACCTTCATCTATCAGACATTCATGGTATATCCTGTGAATATGCCATAAATTTATCTGGGAATACACATTTAAGGGGTCTGATCTGGAGTCTGAAATAATTTAGGGGTCTGGTCTGGGGTCTGAATAATTTGGGAGTCTGGAGTCTAAATATTTTGGGAATATGGTCTGGATTCTGAATTCATTTAGGGGTCTGGTCTGTCGTCTGATTAATTTAGGGGTCTGAATAAATTTAAGGCGTCTTAATTTGTCATGCTATAGAAAGTGGGATTGGGCTGCAGAAACGAGGGGCCAAACATATCTGATCAGCAAACTCTGCAGTCTTCTGGAGAAGTCGTCATGGCTGTCCGGACTGAAAAAAAGGAAAGTGAACGGCTACAATCAGAGCAGATGCCACCAGTGAGACACTGAATTTAAAAGTTATTTATTCTACCTGTAATTGTGACTGATCAGTATTGGATTCTCTTGTATGGTCTGTAGAGTAATAATACTCTGCAGACTCCTTGGTCTCCGTTCCGTAAGGTTTGTGTTTTTGGTGGAAACAATTGATTCTGTCCAAAAAACGGAAACCTTACGGAACAGAGACAGACAGAAACCATTTGCATTGGAAACATTACCATTGGAATCAATGGTAATGCAAACGGAAAGCTATGGTTTCCGTTTGGTTTGCGTTCATGGGTTTCCCTGATGGAAAGTTGTGACGGAACCCATGAACGGAAGCCCGACGCAGATGTGAACACACCCTTACTATATCAATAATGCAGTCAATTCAGAAGGCGGTGTTCAGAGAACTGCATCACTGATTTCGCTTTGCAAGACCCAAAGCATATGTCCCCCCTCTCACACAAAAAAATTATCTATATACATATACAGTTATTAAATCATACCACTATACCATATGAAATATTACCTGCATACTTTTACTGAATAACACCCCAGTGCTGTTACTGGATAATACTGCCACACCATAACCACATAGTGATGGAATAATACCCCCATACTGTTACTGAATACAAACCACTACACAAAAACCAATATTACCACCATGTGGTAGTGACCATATAGTAGTAGGTGCCAGTTATACACAGGAGCTCAGCAGAGGATATACAGTTAGGTCCAAAATTATTTGGACAGTGACACAAGTTTTGGCATTTTAGCTGTTTACCAAAACATATTGAATATACAGTTATATAATCAATATGGGCTTAAAGTGCAGACTCTCCACTTTAATTTGAGGGTATTCACATCCTAATTTGAGGAATGGTTTTGGAATTGCAGCTCTTTAATATGTAACTGCCTATTTTTCAAGGGACCAAAGGTAATTAGACAATTATCACAAAAGCTATTTAATGGGCTGCATCGGCTATTCCCTTGTTAATCCATCATCAATTAAGCAGGTAAAAGGTCTGGAGTTGATTCCAGGTGTGGCATTTGCATTTGGAAGCTGTTACTGTGAACCCACAACATGACGTCAAAGGAGCTCTCAAAGCAAGTCAAACAGACCATCGTTAGGCTGAAGAAAATGAAGAAGTCTATCAGAGAGATAGCACAAATGTTAGGAGTGGCCAAATCAACAGTTTGCTACATTCTTGAAAAAAAAGTGCGCTGGTGATCTCGTGAACTCCAAAAGGCCTGGACGTCCGCGGAAGACAACAGTGGTGGATGATCGCAAAATCCTTTCCATGGTGAGGAAAAACCCCTTCACAACATCTACCCAAGTGAAGAACACTCACCTGGAAGTTGGTGTATCAGTATCTAAGTCTACCATAAAGAGAAGACTTCATGAGAGCAAATACAGAGGGTTCACCACAAGATGCAAACCTAATAATCAGCCTCAAAAATAGAAAGGCAAGATTAGACTTTTCAAAACAACATCTAAATAAGCCAGCCCAGTTCTGGAACAGCATTCTTTGGACAGATAAAACCAAGATCAACCTGTGCCGGAATGATGGGAGGAAGAAAGTATGGAGAAGGCTTGGAACGGCTCCTGATCCAAAGCACACAACATCCTCTGTAAAACATGTTGGAGGCAGTGTGATGGCATGGGCATGCATGGCTGCCAAAGGCACTGGGTCACTATTGTTTATTGATGATTTGACTGAAGACAGAAGCAGCTGGATGAATTTTGAAGTGTTCAGGGATATACTTTCTGCTCAGATTCAACCAAATGCAGCCATGTTGATTTGGACGTCGCTTCACAGTACAGATGGACAATGACCCAAAACATACTTTGAAAGCAATCCAGGAGTTTTTTAAGGCAGAGAAGTGGAAAATTCAGCAATGGCCAAGTCAATCACCAGATCTCAACCCGATCGAGCATGCATTTCACTTGCTTAACCCGTTAGTGACCGCCCATAGTGTTTTTAACCCTTATTCCGATGCAGTAGCCTTTTTATGGCGCTGCATCAGAATAAATACACCGCGCAGGGAGCCGTTAAATCTCCCTGCTCTCAGATACCTTCGGTAGCTAATTCTTGGGAGCTTCCCTGCTCGGACTGACGAGTTCGATATCAGTATCGATCTCGCTCGTTTAACCCTTCAGATGCGGCGCTCAATAGCGAGCGCCGCATCTGAGAGATTTTGGAGAGAGGGAGGGAGCTCCCTCTCTCACCCCACCGGCACCCTGCATGTGATCGCAGGGTGTCGGTGTCTTCTATGACAGCTGGGGGGCCTAATAAAGGCCCCCAGGTCTGCCCCAGTTAATGCCTGCTAGGCCATGCCAAAGGCATGGCCTAGCTGATGCCTGCCCGTTTTACATGGACAGGCAGTAATACACTGCAATACAGAAGTATTGCAGTGTATTATAATAACGATCGGACGATCGCATAGTGAATTCCCCTAGTGGGACTGGTAACAAAAAGTAAAAAAAAAAGTTGAATAAAGTTAATAAATAAAAAAGTGAAAAAAAAAAATGAAAAACCCCACATTTCCCCCTTACAAACTGCTTTATTATTAAAAAACAAAAAAAAAGTTAAAAAGTTACACATATTTGGTATAGCCGCATCTGTAACGACCCCAACTATAATGTTATTACATTATTTAACCAGCTCGGCGAATGCCTTAAATAATAAAATAAAAAATAATGCAAAAATTGCTGTTTTCTGTGGATCCTGCCTTAAAAAAAATGTGATAAAAAGTGATCAAAAAGTCGCATCTACTCCAAAATGGTACCAATAAAAACGACAAGTCGTCTCACAAAAAGCCCTCATACAACTGCATCGGCGTAAAAGTAAAATAGTTGTGGCTCCTCAAATATGGAGACACAAAACCAAATAATTTTGAAAAAAAAAAAGATTTTACTGTGTAAAAGTAGTAAAACATTCAAAATCTGTATAAATTTGGTATCGTTGCAATCTTAAAAACCGGCTAAATAAAGTTATTGTATTATTTATAACACACGGTAAACGGCGTAAATTTAGGATGCAAAAAAGTGTGGCGAAATTGCTGTTTTTTTTTCTATTACCCCACAAAAAAGTTAATAAAAGTTAATCAATAAATAATATGTACCCCAAAATGGTGCTATTAAAAAACACAACTTGTCCTGCAAACAAACAAGACCTTATACAGCTATGTCGATGCAAAAATAAAAAAAAGTTATAGCTCTTGGAATGCAACGATAGAAAAACGTAAACAATAGCTTGGTCATTAAGGTTTAAAACAGGCTGGTCATTAAAGGGTTAAGACAAAACATAAGGCAGAAAGAAGCAGCAACTGAAGACCGCTGCAGTAAAGGCCTGGCAAAGCAACACAAAGGAGGAAACCCAGTGTTTGGTTATGTCCATGGGTTCCAGACTTCAGGCAGTCATTACCTGCAAAGAAGGATTCTCTATGAAGTATTAAAAAAAACATTTTCTTTATGGTAATGTTAATTTATCCAATTACTTTTGAGCCCCTGAAATGAGGAGGCTGTGTAGAAAAATGGTTGCAATTCCTAAACGTTTCACAGGATATTTTTGTTCAACCCCTTGAATTAAACCTGAAAGTCTACACTTCAATTGCATCTCAGTTGTTTCATTTCAAATCCAATGTGGTGGCATGCAGAGCGCAAATCATGAAGATTGTGTCACTGTCCAAATAATTCTGGACCTAACTGTAGTTGAAAATGTTGTGGTGGGAATTCATTAACTTTTTACGCCAGTGGAGCTTAGTGGGAGGGACAGGGACACTAGCTGCACTACATATTTACTATAATTGACTCCAGAAAGTGGCATAAATTATAGAGCAAATCTATTCCATCTCCTAGTTGGAAAGATTTGACATTCTGGCGCATGGGCGGCCGGAGAAATGCACCTAATTTATAAGGAGGCGAGCAGACACTTTACACAGTGAGCTTGTGTCACTGTCCAATTAATTCTGGAATCTGATTATAGAACATTTATATTTAGTGACTCACAGGTGATGTATTCTCTGATTAAAGTCGTTCACTTTCCCTATTTTTCTCCATTCGGCTCAGACTACTGTAATGATTTATTCCAGCCATGACTCATCTCTGCAAAATTTGACACACAGACATGTTGGTTTCTCGCTTTTCAATCATCCTCCCCACCTATACCCCATCCTCTAAACCCACATTTCCCCCTTACAAACTGCTTTATTATTAAAAAACAAAAAAAAGTTAAAAAGTTACACATATTTGGTATAGCCGCGTCTGTAATGACCCCAACTATAATGTTATTACATTATTTAACCAGCTCGGCGAACGCCTTAAAAAATAAAATAAAAAACAATGCAAAAATTGCTCTTTTCCTGCCTTAAAAAAAATGTGATAAAAAGTGATCAAAAAGTCGCATCTACTCCAAAATGGTACCAATAAAAACGACAAGTCGTCTCACAAAAAGCCCTCGTACAACTGCATTGGCGTAAAAGTAAAAAAGTTGTGGCTCCTCAAATATGGAGACACAAAACCAAATAATTTTGAAAAAAAAAAAGATTTTACTCTGTAAACGTAGTAAAACATTCAAAATCTGTATAAATTTGGTATCGTTGCAATCTTAAAAACGGGCTAAATAAAGTTATTGTGTTATTTATAACACACGGTAAACGGCGTAAATTTAGGATGCAAAAAAGTGTGGTGAAATTGCTGTTTTTTTCTATTACCCTACAAATTTTTTTTTATAAAAGTTAATCAATAAATAATATGTACCCCAAAATGGTGATATTAAAAAACACAACTTGTCCTGCAAACAAACAAGACCTTATACAGATATGTCGATGCAAAAATAAAAAAAAGTTATAGCTCTTGGAATGTAACGATCGAAAAACGTAAAAAATAGCTTGGTCATTAAGGTTTAAAATAGGCTGGTCATTAAAGGGTTAAGACAAAACATAAGGCAGAAAGAAGCAGCAAGTGAAGACCGCTGCAGTAAAGGCCTGGCAAAGCAACACAAAGGAGGAAACCCAGAGTTTGGTTATGTCCATGGGTTCCAGACTTCAATAATTATTGCCCATGTACTGCAGTTTTAGGAAATATCACACATGTGGCCCTAGCAAGCTTATAGACTGAAGCACTGGCCTCAGAAGTAAAGGAGCACCTAGTGGATTTTGGGGCCTTATTTTTATTAGAATATATGTTAGTTCCCATGTCAGGTTTGAAGGGCTCTTGCGGTGCCAAAGCAGTGGAAATCCCCCAAAAGTGACCCCAGTTGGGAAGCTACACACCTCAAGGAAATTATCTAGGGGTAAAACAATACCCCACGTGTGGTCATGAACGGATATTTTGGACACACGGCAGGGCTCAGAAGGGAAAGAGCGCCATTTGGCTTTTGGAGCTCAAATTTAGCAGGAATGGTTTGCTGAGGCCATGTCACATTTGCAAATCACCTGAGGGGACAAAACAATGAAAACGCCCAAAAAGTGACTCCATTTAGGAAACTACACCCCTTGAGGAATTCATCTAGGGGTGTAGTGAGCATTTTGACCCCACTTTTGTTTCATAGATTTTATTAGAATTGGGCAGTGAAAATAAAAACAATCTTTTTCTTCAATAAGACATAGCTGTAGCTCAAAATTTTTAATTTTCTCCAAAAATAAAGGAAAAAAAGAACCACAAACGAGTACGGCAATACCTGATATGTGGTTATAAACTGCTGTATGGGCACACTGCATGGCTCAGAAGGGAAGGAGCACCATTTGGCTTTTGGAGGACAGATTTTGCTGGATTGGTTTCTGGGCGCCTTTGGGGCAAAAACAGTGGAAACCCCCCAGAAGTGACCCCATTTTGGAAACTACACCCTCAATGCATTCACGTAGGGGTGTAGTGAGCATGTTAACCCTGCAGGTTTTTTGTAGAAATTAGTGTGCATTCGATGTTGCAGAGTAAAAATGGGATTTTTTTCCATAGATATGCCAATATGTAGTGCCCAGCTTGGGCCACCATAACTAGACGGCTCTCTAATTATTATGCTGTGTTTCACGGTTTTAGAAACACCCTACATGTGACCCTAATCTTTTGCCTGGACATTTGACAGGGCTCAGGAGCGAAAGAGTACTATGTAAAATTGAGGCCTAATTTGGCGATTTACAAAGTATTGGTTCACAATTGCAGGGCTCAGATGTGAAATAATAAAAATAAACCCCTGAGAAGTGACCCCATTTTAGGAACGACACCCCTCAATGCATTCATTAAGGGGTGTAGGGAGCATTTTCACCCCACAGGTCTTTTCCATAAATGAATGCGCTGCGGATGGTTCAAATTAAAAATTTATATTTTTCCCTAGATATGCCCTTTCAGTGGCAAATATGTAGTGCCCAGCTTGTGCCACTGGAGACACACACCCCAAAAATTGTTATGGGTTCTCCCGGGTATGGCGATGCCATATATGTGGAAGTAAACTGCTGTTTGGGCACGCTGTAGGGTTCAGAGGGGAGGGAGTGCCATTTGGCTTTTGAAGGGCGGATTTTGCTTGGTAGTAGCTTTGTTTGAGTATTGCTGGTGTTTCCGTTTATAATGTGGGAGTACATGTGAGCTGGGCAGAGTACTTCAGGGGCATAGTCAGGTGGTATAATAATGGGGTAAAAAAACAATAAAATAATCCATAGATGTGTGTTACGCTGTGAAGCAATCCTTTCTGCACAGGCCAGTGTTGCACTGATAAATGTCCCTCCTTATCCGTCTTTTGGTCCACACTCCGCACCTTTGCAGTTTGGGGAATTTTTCTGGAAAGTGTTGTCCTGGTATAATACGGGTACCCTCGCTTCTAGCAGATATGTTTGGGCCCTACCCTTCCTGGTTCCCTAATTTTAGGGCCTTGATAAATCGCTTCTTGAAACAGAAGAAATGTTCCCCTTGGCACAACTGCATATTTTTAATTCCTGACTTATTGGAGCCTTAACTAATTAAATTTTTTCATAGACATAGGGGTATGAGAGCTGTTTTTTTGCGGGACGAGCTGTAGTTATTATCGGTACCATTTTGGGGTACATGCGACTTTTTGATCACTTTTTATCCTATTTTTTGGGATGCCAGGTGTAACGTCTATGGCCACGGCCCGTCGTTCTGACATACCCCTCGACGACCGTGGCCATGGACATCCGAGTTCCTTGCAGCGTTGTCCTCCTGTGAGGCACCGGCACTCACTTCCAGGTATCAAGACTGTCTCTACGCGTGCACGGTCTTAAAGGGCCAGTGCGCGCATAATTGCAGGAAGTCGGCAATCTAGCCCAGAATGCTCTGGGCTATAAAAGGGACTCTGCCCTCTTTGCCTGGGCGTTGTTCGTTACGCAAAGTTTGTCTTGCTAATGGTCCCCTAGTGTCTTCCAGTTTCCTAGTGTTCCCTGTTCCTGTATACTGTATCCTGTTCCCGTGCTAGTGTCGTGCTGAGCTGTTGCCATGTTGTGCTGCATTCCATGCCTGTTCTGCTACGCCATGCCTGACGTCTACCTGCCGCCTGGTCCCAGCCGTGCCTGTCTTTCTCCTGTCTAATGTCTTTACCTGTTTGGCCAGCTGCCATCCCGCTATGCGGTACGGCCCAGTGGGTCCACACCCCACATAGTGACAGTATGCTCAGGCCATGGACTCTGCTGGTCAATTCAAGGGCATGTCACCCTCCCAAGCCATGCAGTCAGACATGTAGGATCTCTGACCTAGACAGGATCAACTTCTTGTGGCAATGGACTCCATGGCACAGCAGCTAGGGACGCTAGCTGCTTCTCTTCCTGCCTCTATGCAAGCTCCTCAGATCGACCCTCCTGCTACACCTCTTGGCAGTTCCGGGTCGGATCCTAGGTTCTCGCTGCCATTACCTTCAAAGTTCTATGGAGACGCCAGTACTTGTCGGGGGTTTCTGAACCAATGCTATATCCATTTTACCCTGCACGCCCGAGCATTTCCGTTGGACGGAACCAAGATCGCCTTCATCGTGTCTCTACTTGCCGGCAAGGCCCTGGCATGGGCAAACCCTATCTGGGAACGTCAAGGACCCGAGATCCAAGACTTTCAGGGGTTCGTACGGTTATTCCAGACTGTTTTAGAAGAGCCAGGACGAGTCTCTTCGGCAGCCACTGCTATCTTTAACCTTTGCCAGGAGGACACCTCCGTGGGCAAATACACCATCCAGTTCCAGACACTGGCAGGAGGACTATCCTGGAACAATGAGGCCTTGGTGGCATCCTTTTGGCATGGTCTATGGTACAAGATTAAGGGCGAACTGGCCGCACAAGATCTGCCACCTGCCTTGTACGACTTGATTCTGCTTGTTACTCAGGTGGACATAAGGCTGAGGGAGAGATCTCATGAAGTTCGTCAGGAGAGACGGCTTCCTAGACTGGCGCCAAACTTCCAGCAACCCCTCTTGCCTCCTTCTACTACTTTGCCCAAGTTTCGGATGCAAGTGGATCGGCTAAAATTGTACGTCCAGGAGAAACAGTGAAGGCGCATCTCTGAACTGTTTATATTGCGGCCTCGCTGGTCATGGTGTGCGTCTGTGTCCTCAGAAGCCAAAAAACCCCAGTGCCTAGGTTTGGTTGGAGAGACAACCCTGGGCGCCACTGCATTTAATCGAGAATTCTCTTCCAAACTGTTCATTCCCGTAACCATCATTGCTGGCGAGAGTCCCCATCCAGTCTCTGCCTACCTGTACTCTGGCCCTACAGCCAATTTCATCTGCCAAGACCTTGTGGACCTTCTTCAGTTGCCCACTGTCCTGCTGGAAAGGCCGTTGATTGTTGCCTCGGTAGATGGACTGCCATTGCCTGACCCAGTTGTGTCTATGACCAAGCCATTAAGACTTCAAGTGGGAGCTCTTCATGCTGAGCTCATCTCCCTGTTTGTCCTGTCCAAGGCCGTCAACCCAATTCTGCTGGGTTTGCCATGGCTCTGTTTGCACGCCCCAGTCCTGGATTGGAACTCTGGAGAGGTTCTCCAGTGAGGCCCGAAGTGTCTTGACCGCTGTCTGGGTCATATCCAGCCACTGCAGCCTTCTCCGCTTCAGTCATTGGCAGGGTTGCCTTCTTGTTTCTCTATGTTCTCCGATGTCTTCGATAAGAAGGAAGCTGAGACCTTGCCGCCACATCGAGCATATGATTGTCCAATCGACTTGGTTCCTGAGTCGTCTCCTCCTCGCGGTAGAGTGTACCCTCTCTCCTTTCCAGAGACCCAGTCTATGTCGGCCTACATTAAAGAGAGGGCTTCATTCGTAAATCCTCATCCCCAGCCGGAGCTGGGTTCTTCTTTGTCAAGAAGAAAGATGGATCGCTACGACCTTGCATTGACTACCGTGGTCTCAACCAGATCACGGTGAAGAACAGAAGAACAGGTACCTACTGCCTTTGATTTCAGAACTGTTTGATCGCATATGGGGGAATTTTTTTTTTCTAAACTGGACATGCGGGTGCCTACAATCTGATCCGGATTCGTCGAGGTGATGAGTGGAAAGACTGCTTTTAATCCTCGTGATGGGCACTATGAATACCTAGTTATGCCCTTCGGCCTGTGTAACGCCCCCGCGGTGTTTCAAGAATTTGTCAATTAAATTTTTCGTGATCTCCTTTATGTTTGTGTTGTGGTGTATCTCGATGACATTTTGATTTGCTACTGTCTACATTGCCTCAGGTCTCCTCTCTGGACTATAGACGCTGTACTTTACCTGTTTGGCCAGCTGCCATCCCGCTACGCGGTACGGCCCAGTGGGTCCACACCCTGCATCGTCACACCAGGTAACCAAAATAACGCAATTCTGGCATAGTTTTTTTTTTTTTTTTTTTATACAGCGTTCACCATGCATTATAAATTACATGTTAACTTTATTCTGCAGGTCAGTCCGATTCCGGCGATACCTAATTTATAGCACTTTTTCATGTTTTACAACGTTTTGCACAATAAAATTACTTTTGTAAAAAGAATGTATTTTTTCTGTCGCCATGTTGTGAGAACCATAACTTTTGAACTTTTTTGTCGACGGAGCTGTATGAGGGCTTGTTTTTTGCGAGACGAGCTATAGTTTTTATCGGTACCATTTTTGGATATGTGCAACTTTTTGATCACTTTTTATTCCAATATTTGTAGGTCAATGTGACCAAAAAACAGAAATTCTGGTATATTTGTTTACATTTTTTTTTTACGCTGTTCACCGCGTGCAATAAATAATATAATATTTTTATATCTCAGGCCGTTATGGTTGCGGCGATACCAAATATGTATGGTTTATTTTATTTTTTTTCAATAATAAAGGACTTGATAAGGGAACAGGGCGATTGTGTTTTATTTTATTACTTGAAATTTTTATTATGTTTTCAAATTTATTTATTTTTCACTTTTTTTTACACTTTTATTACACTTTTTTTCAAGTCCCACTAGGGGACTTGAAGGTCCAACTGTCTGATTATTTTTTTTTCTTATACATTGCACTACCTACAATGCAATGTATTAGCTCTGACAGTTATTCACTGACAGCAAGCCGATTAGGATTCGCCTCCCTGCAGGGCCTAATCGGCTTCCGTAGTGGCAGAGCAGGAGGCCATTGTGTCTCCTGTTGCCATAGCAGCAGTCGGCAGCTCTGATTGCATGTCAGGGCTGGCAATCTGCTAGCAACCGCTGAGATGCAGCAATCGCTTTCGATCGCTGCATCGAAGGGGTTAATTGCAGGGATCGGAGCCAGCTCTGGTTCCTGCCATTACAAGTGTATGTCAGCTGTTACATACAGCTGACATCCACCGCTGATGGCGCCGGCTCAGCTCCTGAGCTGGCGCCACCTTGCCGGCGGTTACGGAAGCCTTCAGGCTCTGCCGCCCGGTGTGTCCTGAATGGCTTCCATGCTAGGCAGACCGGGCGGCCAGTATTAGGCCTCCAGTTGCCATTGCAGCCACCGGAACCCCGTAAATTTCATTGCTGGTGTTCCGATGAGCTGTAAACACCTTAAATGCAGTGATCGCGTTTGACCGCTGCATTTAAGTGGTTAATGGTGGGAATCGAAGCTAATTTCGGTCCCCGCCATTACAGCCGGATGTCAGCTGTAAGATACCACTGACAACCGGCGATGATGGCACCGGCTCAGCTTCTGAGCCAGTGCCAAGCATTTGGCGTATGGAAACGGCAAAATGCGGGAAGCACTAGCTTTCCATGAGGTATCCATACGGCAAATGTCGGGAAGGGGTTAATAAGGTTTTCTCACAAGGAACATGTGGAGATGTTTATAAATGTTATTATGGATGTATTAACTTTTTTAAACACTTTGTTTACATGAAATGATGTACAGGAAATGATGTCACGTATTTTGTACTATATAAAGTGTGCACTGAATCTATGTAACCATGCTTGATAAAGACCCATTCATGGGTTGAAACGTTGCAAGTGTTTTTATGCTTGGTGAATAAATCAAATACACTTCTTTGGATTATCTTGAGTGCTGCAGTTCCTTTCTTCAATTGCATATAGATTGTCTCCCTTGGACCTGGGATTCTTTGCCGCATGCACCACCCATGTTTGGGAAGTTGTCCTTTCACACTGAAGATTTTTTTGTGGCTGTGCTGCTGTTTTCCTCAATACCCCTTGTATATAGTGCCTTACAACCCCCCCTTTGTATATAGTGCACAGCAATCCCCCTGTATATTGCCACAAATCCCCCCTCCCTTGTATATAGTGCTACGCAGAAGCCCCCTGTGTATATAGTGATACACAGCCCCCTCGTTTATAGTGCCACACAACAATCCCCCCAGTATATTGCCACACAGCCGCCTTTCCTTGTATATAGTGCCATACAGAACCCCTCTCCCTTGTATATAGTGCCACACAGAACCCCCCTTGTATATAGTGCTACACAGCCCCTCTCCCTTGTCTATTGCCACATAGTACCCCCTTGTATATAGTGCCACACAGAACCCCCCTTGTATATAGTGCAACACAGCGCTCCCCCTTGAATATAGTGTCACACAGCACCCCCTTGTTTATAGTGCAACACAGCGCTCCCCCTTGTATATAGTGTCACACAGCCCTCCCCCTTATATGTTGTCACACAGCGCTTCTCCCCCCTTGTATATAGTGTCACACAGCGCTCCTCCCCCTTGTATATAGTGTCACACAGCGCTCCCCCTTGTAGATAGTGTCACACATCGCTCCCCCTCGTATATAGTGTCACAATGTGCTTCCCCCTGTATATCGCCACACAGCCCCCCCAAAAAAATTATTTGTACTTACCTTGCCCCCTTCCCATGACGGACAGAACAATGCAAAGCCTCCGGGTGGGACGCATGCGCAGACTGGCGTGTTGCAGTGATGTCATCACACCGGCCTGCGCAGGGAGTCTTCCCATCGCCTTATAGACTGCAGGCCTAACGTGGCCTGCAGCCTATAATATTCATTTGTATCATTGGTACGCACATACAAGTGAATGCCTGTCCCTGACTGAAAGATCAAGTGTACGCCGGTCCCTGCTGTGTGATTAGGTGTGTCTGTCTTTTATTTGTCTTTTTGTGCTGAAGGTGTGGCTTACATATTAAGAAAATATTCAGTAATATTCGGTTGCTTGCAGACTTTCACTACCTTACATGATGGTTGGGGTAAGTGCGCTTTATGCATGTTTGCCCTGTAAGCAAAATTCCCATAGAAATGGCCCTGAGTGAACTGAATACATAACTGGTGTCTATCTCTCTGTTATAGAGCTATCTATCTTGTGTACTGCTTAGATGTTTTACTGCTTTCCAGCTGCTATGAAACTATATAATGCTGTGTATCTTCTGGGTATTTTTTTTCCTCTTACCGGTCTGTTGCACTAGGAAATAGATGCATTTTCTGGGCTTCACTCTGTAAAGAAGGAATTTTGTTCTTTGTTTTACTTTTTATTTTAGCTCTTTATTTTTCTTGATTGATTGTGGGGTTGAATTATTTAAAGAGGTCAGACCCCCCACGTATTATACTTTTCTGACCTCTCTAATTGACAGGACATAAAAGTATAGAAAAGGTTGTGGTGGGACAAACCTTTTAATGTTTTATGGTGAAGTGATTGTCTATTAAATTCAGCTCGGATAGTGTATTTACACAAAACAAACATACCAACCTATATGGTCATTATTTGCCACACACACTATACAAATAAAGTATTGTGTTTAGATTATATTAGAAAAAATATTGAAATAGCAGCTTGACCTATCCTTGGGACCCCTTGTTGATTATCAGAACAAAAGGGGCCACAGCCTCTTCATTATTTACCCAGGCACAACAGCTTGTAAATACATGTGGCTGGTACTTGCCTCCGTTTCATTTATTGCATTTGTTGCAGCCCCTTCATTCTAATGATTGTTGCGGGTCCCGGGAGTTAAACTCCCACCGATCAAATATTGATGGCCTATTTTAAAGGCCCATTTACTTGAGCAGACAATCGGTCAGATTCCAACGCTAATGAGTAATCGTGCTCGATACCCGCTTAATGTAAATAGGTGTAGCAACAGAACGATAATATGGTCGTTAATCATTCAAACATAAAAATAATCGTTGGTCGTTCTGATGGTATGTAAACATAATTTGATAGCTCCTATGCGATAGAAGATTAAATAGGCAACCAAATGATATATTTTTATACTGAGATGATAACTTTGTGTGCAAATACTTGTCTGCAATTTATATATAATCACTTACAGCAATAGTATTAACTCTTTCCCACCGCATCCCTTTTTCAGATTTTCATTTTCGTTTTTTCCTCCCCACCTTCCAAAAGCCATAACTTCTTTATTTTCACGTCAATATAATCCTATGAGGGCTTGATGTTTGCAGGACGAGTTGTAGTTTTTTGTAACACCATTTATTTTGCCATATAATGTACTAGGAAATGGGAAAAAAATTATTTGTGGGGTAGCAAATTAAAAAAACAGCGATTCCTCCATGTTTTTTTGCGCGCCGTTTTTACAGAATTCACTGTGCAATTAAAACAACAAGTTAACTTTATTCTGTGGGTCAATACGATTATGGCGATACCAATATATATAGTTTTTTCTATTTTTTACTACTTTTACAAGTAAAAACCTAAGTGTAAAAAAGAAAATGTATTTTGTCGCCAAATTCCGAGAGCCATAACTTTTTTATTTTTCCGTTGATTAAGTGGTACGAGGGCTTATTTTTTGCGGGATAAGCTTTAGTTTTTAATAATACCATTTTTGGTGTACATGCGACCGACATTTTGATCACTTTTTATTTCATTTTTTGTGGGAGATTAGGTGAACAAAAAAATAGAGATTCTGGCGTTTACAACTTTTTTTTACGGCGTTAAATAATGATATATTGTAATAGTTCAGACTTTTACGGACGTGGCGATACCAATTATGTTTGTTTATTTGTTTTTTACTATGCTCTATGGGGAAAATGGGAAAAGGGGGGGTTTTTTGAACTTTTAATTTAAATTATTTTTTTACATAAAAAAAACAACTTTATTTAACTAATTTTTACTTTTTTTATTAGTCCCCCTAGGGGGACTTCAACCAGCGATCGTTAGATCGCTTACACTATATACTGCAATACTAATGTATTGCAGTATATCGTGATTCTGACAGGCATCTATTAAGCCCAGGGCTTAATAGGTGCACAAAGATGGCGGACCTGGGGGCATTCATTAGGCCCCCAGGCCGCCATAGCAACCATTGCTCCCCGCGATTGCATTGCAGGGGGCGCGATGACCTGTTAGAGGGGGTTGCCCCCCTCTTTCTAACGATTTAAATGCTGCGGTCGCTATTGACCGCAGCATTTAATGAGTTAAACGAGCGATGCCGCTCGTTACTCTGAAGTGTCGGCTGTAACAAACAGCCGACACCGGCATCGTATGGAGCGGGTTCACTCCGTGAGCCCGTTCCATACTTCCCCCTACCCAACTTTGGCGTATGGATACGTCAAATGTCGGGAAGGGGTTAAATATCGCTAATATGAATATAAGTGTAAATGGACCTTAAAGGGAACCTGTCACCAGCATTTCATCGGCCGGCTACAACAGCAATACCTGGTGGAAGTGGATGAAAACATCATTTTTATGTAACCTATAATTGTCTTCTTAGTCGGCTCTGTAGCTTTAGTATTCAGTTTTTTAGTGTTCCCGTGCCGTATGCTAATGAGCATAAAAGTCATATCTTCGCTTGAAAAGAGTCAAATCTTCATTCCTCAAGTCTTTCCGAGTTATCTCCGCCTTCTTACTTTTCATTGACAGTTTACTTTTGATTGACAACATTCAGGGTGCGCCAGTTTTGAGCGGTGGGCGGGCATAAGAAGAGGAATCAATGAGACAGCCGGATTATTAGCATAAAAGGCGTAAAATTTGCCGTTATTCACGATCAGAGAACGAGTTTAGGAGAGGGGATAACGCCAATGTACTTTTGACAGCAACGGCCAGCGAGGGGTAAGCAGAGTTCAATAGGTGAAATACTGGTGACAGGTTCCCTTTAAGAAGAGGCCATCACTGTTTTACTCCTGGAAAATCCCTATAAACTTACACGTGAATTCTATGTGCATATTGAAGCCCATTAGTGCACCATTACAAAAAAAGGTTAGATTGTTACTGTTGTTTGAATAGTAGACAGCATCAATATGGGATATTGCATTTGTGTGGTATTACATGACATAATGGGAACTAGAACTTGCCAGTATCTAAGGAAAGTGCTGATGTGAATGAAGATCTCTGTTGGCCATTAACTTCAACTGTACACCTGATGTAAGTAATGCCTTAATAACCAAGGAGTGCAGAAAGTTGTTTTCTAAGTAGCATTTTCCTGCAGTATACGACTTATTTTAATGTGATCTCTGACTTTATCTGCTACAAATTCTAATTTTACCATTGTTACCTAGGGGATTGAAGTTCAGAGCTTTTTCAGATTTTCTTCTTTCTTGTGAAGATCTTATTCGCTGTCAGCTGAGCCCCCAGGCCTTCTTGTTTGCCTATCCCAGGAGCTTCTGACAGCTGTCACCTTCTGTGTAGGAAGAAGAGAATTTACAGATTTATTCAGATCACAGGGGCAAACAGAAGCCTGATGAGTTTCCAAAAAGGAATAGTCAGGGAATAAATACTGATAGGGTGATAAAAGGGAAATGCCTGCAAGAGATCAGAGGGGAGCTGATATAAGTCTGGGTGACACAGAAAAAAAAGCCAAGAAATTGTACATACAATGTCAAATAAGTAACAAAATGTGACTTCAAGCATATTACATAACAAACAGTGAAAATCAAGCTGCAGTAGGTGATGTTCTAAAATATTGATAGCCAAGTAACTATTTCATTTTTTAAAAAGACTTTAACACATACTGTATGCAGCCCACTGAAAGTAACATATAATGTAACAGAACCTCTGAAGTGACAGGAACAAGCAAGTCATAAAGAAAACTACCTTCATTCTATAGTCTTATGTCATTCCTCGTTATCATTGCATTTATTTCATAGAGACTGGGGAAAATTTATGATTTGTATTTTGTCCATAATTTCAGTTAGCTGCGGATAGGTTCTAGGCTTCCTGGTGGGTTCTGCACTCTTTGAAAGAAATTTAAATGTTCTATCTATCTATCTATCTATCTATCTATCTATCTATCTATCTATCTATCTATCTATCTATCTATCTATCTATCTATCTATCTATCTATCTATCTATCTATCTATCTATCTATCTCTCTATCTATCTCTCTATCTATCTCATTGCATCTACTTAGCATTGTTTAGCCCTTGCCAGTCACTATTTATATGGGTAGTTTATACACTACTCACTTCTGGGACCACTACATCTCAGGAAAATATGGATCCCTGATGGCTGTTTGTCAATCCTATGCAGTCTAAAAGAGGTGACAGCACACTGCAAACACTAATACCACCTGAGCCACTAAATATAAATAAATATGCATTACTGCTGGATCTACTTACAATAGGGAGGTTCTTAGCGCACATTTTGATCAAATTGTGTGTACCCACCTGCCACGACAAGGCACCTTCTATAAGGTGGGTCCCTAATGCTGCTCATACACCCAGAACTGGGACTAAACCTACATATATCTTGGGATGATAGGAACCAGCATTAAATTAATTAAAATCACCCAGGGCAGAATGGGAGGAGTGTAAGAACAAAAATGGAGGCAGTCACTAACCCCACATATATGCAATATATAAGAAATGCTAAATTTTGAACAGCACTTTCCAGCAAAATGAAACAACACATGTATACAGGTGCAAGCACGCCTGTGACTGCAAATTTATACAGCACACAAGAAAATGGCGACAGCACCCTGCGAACACCAATGCCACCTAAACCACTAAATATAAATAAATATGTGTTACTGCTAAATCTACTTACAATAGTGAGGTTCTTAGCGAATTTGATCGAAATGTGCATTAAGAACCTTACTATTGTAAGTAGATTCAGCAGTAATGTATATTTATTTATATTTAGTGGTTTAGGTGGCATTAGTGTTCGCAGTGTGCTGTTGCCATTTTCTTGTGTGCTGTATCTATCTATCTATCTATCTATCTATCTATCTATCTATCTATCTATCTATCTATCTATCTATCATCTATCTATCTATCTATCTATCTATCTATCTATCTATCTATCTATCTATCTATCTATCTATCTATCTATCTATCTATCTATCTATCTAATCTATCTATCTATCTATCTATCTATCTATCTATCTATCTATCTATCTATCTATCTATCTATCTATCTATCTATCTATCTATCTATCTATCTATCTATCTATCTATCTATCTATCTATCTCACACGTTGTAACAAAAGGTTGCCAAACGGATTTTCTTTTTCTTTGGACAATTTATTCAGAAATCATAGACAGAGAACAGACAGAAACCAACTGGAAAACCAAAACAATAATAGGATTATAAGTTCTAAATGTCTTTATCTCAAAATATTAATATGAACACGTTAGCAGCATTTACTATGAAGAATATAATTATCACAATATCCTGTGAAAGCTCCTCTGGTGTAAATACAAAAATTCATAAAAGCAACAATTCTTTTTACGAATACTAAAGGAAATGTCTCTATTCTTACAGACCGTCTGTAGATTTACAGACGGTTGGTAACCCTGCTACAGCACCAGCTGCAGTGAAAAGACCAATAGGATGAGGCATTCTACAGCCCTAACATATTATGTGGGAGCGTTATGAAGGGTAGTAAAGGAAAGAGAAGTTGTCCGTAAGAAGCAATTAGGTTTTTATTTTACATTTCCATAGAGGCTCTGACAATGAGCTATAAATGAGTAGTTGATATGGACAACTCCATTTTTCATTTGTATTCGTTCTATTATATTCCCATCGGAAGAAATTTTGCAGATCTGGAACACAATACACACTCCTCAATATTGAAATTGCAACACCAAGAAGGGCAAGACCTAAGGTTATACAAATCGAGAAAGTAGCAGGTGTCGCTAAGATCTGCAAATTATAAATTTTCAAGCACCTAGCCTCAATCTGTGGCATGTGGAAGGGGCATAGAGCCAGATTGAAAGCAAAGTTTTTAGCCACATGAAACATCAAAGATCGGATCAAGTAATGTGGGATGATTATGCGATGCCTTCTGTTCATTAATGTACCAGTTATCGCCACCTGTTGCAAACTGAGAAGGACAGAATCCTTGAGCTAAGAGACCTTTTTTTATCACTCCGGCAGAACGCTACGCGCCTAGGCCAACATGTCAGCACTGTTCAACGTTGTGTGTCCCGGAGGTTGGGTGAACAACAACAAACGGGAATGAAAGCAATAGGTGCGCAGAGGTGACTCTCTGCACAGACGGATCGTCTAATTGGAAGAATGGTGCATAGCAATCCATTTTGTACTGCAAGTGAAATTGGACGTCACATCCCAAGCGTAGGGCAGCTACCAGTGTTGACACAAACCATCGGAAGGCGTTTGGACGACATAGGGCTACGAGCCGGACATCCAGCTATAGGTGTTCAATTGACCACACGCCACCGATCTCAAAGTCTATCATGGTGCACAGCAAGACGGCAATGGAGGCTGGAATGGAGGTGTATCCTCTTCAGTGATGAGGCCCACTTTTGTCTCAGATGCAATGATAGCTGGATATTGGTCTGGAGACCATGTGGGCAACGCCATGAAGAGGCCTTCACAAGGGAACGTCACACTTGTCCTACTCCCAGGATTATGGTGTGGAGTGGCATAATGTACGGTAGCCGGAACCCTCTAGTCTTCATTTCAGGTATAATAACACCTTGGCATTACATTGATTTATTCGTGGAACCTGTAGTATGGCCATTTCTCAAAAGTGTCCCAGAAGCCGTTTTTCAACAGGTCAACGCGAGCTGCCTGCATGGCCTAAACGTGCTACCATGGCCTGCAGCATCTCCAGACTTGTCTCTCATCGAGCACATCTGGAATGTCATTGGTTGGCTATTGTAAAGGGAGCTGTCAGCAGCCAATCTTGATGATTTGTGTACCCAAGTGCATTCAGGATGGAATAACATTCCTCAGACAACTATTAATTTTCTCATAGCATGCCAAGGCGTGTAAGTGCATGTATTTCTATGCGTGGTGCTCATACTAAATAAATCAAGATATTTGAAATATTTGTTTCCATTTTGTTATCATTTTCATATCATTAACATGTCTATCAAAACTGTGATTTCACAATTCCAAAACTTTTCCTTCTTGGTGTTGCAATTTCAATGTTGAGGAGTATATAGTATATGTTAGTATTTTTTTTTCTTTTATGATTTCTGTTTTTAAAGCTGCGATTACCAAAACCAGGCAGGTATGCAATGAATTCTTTATTTCACTCTATCAATGCAAGCATCATCCAAGCACACATAACAATAATCTCCTGCATATAATTCCCGGCCTGATTTAACCTCAATTAGTCTGGTAATGGCCTACAACATTGCCCTTTACCCTGATGTAATTTTTTCATATTTGCTATGACTTGATTGAATATGGCAACCGCTTTCTATGACTCAATGACTTTATCCTCTATTTTCGTAACATACTTTATTTATCGGGTGCTTCACATCACAGACAAATACATTAGTCTGTAAGACAACTTTATTTTATTTTATTACTACATTTTGTTACATAAATGGCTAGTTTGTTGCAAAGTCTGTTAAATCCATTGTTTTGATCAATAGCTAAGTTCCTTTTCAGAAAGCTTTGTTTCTGAAAGATAATTATTTCTTAAGCACAACTTACCCAACTAATACATCCAGTATTTAAGTCAGACTTGATTAGCTTTCAATATATAATTTCTTCAGTAAACGTTTTCCACCAGTTTTTTCTCTGCATACATTTACAATTATAAGTTACATAATGTGTCAAGCCTTTGTATTTTTCTTATATGAAAACAAATTATTTACCTGAATAAATTTAAAGCAAATATATTGTTATATATGAAGGGTAGGAGCAGCACAGCTGAAAGAAGACCACCCACGGGCCAACACGATGCAAGTCTCCGGGAATCCGACTTGGAGATCCCACAGTCACAGGCAAAAATGGAAGAGAGGCAGCACTCCAGAATTAAATCTCAAAAGGTTTAATCACCCATATTTGCAAAGGATGCAACGTTTCAGCTGCTCAATGCAGCCATTGTCAATATATGTTGTATAGGAGTAACAACGCCAGCTGGCCACAAGAGGGCAGAACAAGACACCACCCAATACAAGAAACAGGGACTCACGAATTGAAGACCGGAATGGTAACACGATGATGATGTCAGACAGATGATGGGAACAAACAGAGGATAGCCAATAATAACATTCAGGTGATGGTAATCCCAGACGATGGATCACGATTATAACTAGACGAGGGAAAGATGGACCAAATCAGGAAAAAATGATACAGGAAAAAACGGAACAACTAAAGAAGACCGAACACTAAAGCAAACAAGGACTGAGAAAATACAAAACAGATATGGAAAAACACAAGTCTAGGCTGGTATCACCACACCTTGCAAACTCTATAACCAACACCCAAATGGTGAGGCTAGGAATTCTTAAGGAGAAGTAGACCAATCAGGTCGCTCTCTCTAAATGAGCCACTGTGACGGTCATCATATGACCTGCACTGATGAATCAGCTATGCAGCAATTATTTTAGCAACTGCCTTAACTGCTGCTTGATCGCTAGGAGATGACAAGCATGCAGGAACAGACATGTTGTTTGTAACATTAGGGAAGTTATATAGCACAAAACCCTTTGGACTTTTAACAAGCAAAACTATTTTTTATATTTACTAATATGTGTTAACATAGTGCACTGCACACAACCGTGTGACTGGCACTTTATATAATCCTTATCTGTGTGCATTCATAATACTGTGCAGCCATCCCCCTAATAAATGGTAGGTGTGAGTGGCTGTTTATCAGTATTTTGCACCTGTGCAATCTCCCTGTATGTAGAAATGTGGCTTGTCTGCATTCTTTTGGGATCTGGTGTTTTAACCTGGCCTTGTATCAATAAGTTATTAATATGTGTGTATCGTTCTTATTTTAATTGAGAAGAGACACAGTCAGTGTTGTAGCTAAGCCTTCCTCAATATCCAGGACCCGGCACCAGGGCCATGTGCTCTACCACCCCCCACCCCTTAACTGTTACTTATTGAGTGTCACAGACTAGAGGTTCTGGGCGGTGATTATGGAATATTTTGCTGGAGATTGAAATTACGGATGTTTATCAATAGAGATGGTGATTAAAGACCTTATTTGGTTACTCTACTGGGTATAGGTCATTTACCTACCTGATATTAAAGGGGTTTTCCATCAATATCAGATTGGTGAAGGTCTGACTCCCCTCACCCCCAACAATGAGCTAACTGAAGGGGCCTTGACATTCATCCTCTTCATTATTTATAAGGAACACCAGCATATATTTGGT
Source organism: Rhinoderma darwinii (assembly GCF_050947455.1). NCBI lineage: Eukaryota > Metazoa > Chordata > Amphibia > Anura > Rhinodermatidae > Rhinoderma > Rhinoderma darwinii. The sequence goes on from NC_134688.1 coordinate 229,992,881, forward strand.
AGTGACTGTGACTTGTATTGCAGCTCAGTCCTATTCACTGTAATAGGACTGAGCAGCAGAGAGCTGCAGTACCAGGCACATCCACTACAAAATGTACAAAGCTTAGCCTGGAAAACAGCATCCAACCCGCCTTCATTCAGCTCATAGGTGGAAGTGCCGGTGTCACGAAGGGTCTGTGGACCCACTGGGCCATACCGGCTTGGCGGTAAGGCAGCTGGCCAACAGGGAGCAGGTGAAGGTCTATAGTTCGTATAGGTACCTGTGGCAGCTCAGACAGCAGCAGGGCAGGCTCGGCTGGGATTAGGCAGCAGGTAGACATCAGGCGAGGTGAAGCAGGTCAGATGTGAATACAGCACGATGCGAATTTGGCACAGCACAGTGCTAGACTAGGATGGTATGGAATGCAAGGAACAGGAACTGGAACAGGTACAGGAACAGGTACAGGTACAGGAACAGGAACAGGAAAAGGAAACACACTAGGAGGCCATCACATAGACAAACTAGGAAACAGCAACAATGCTCAGGCATAGAAGCAGGGGACTGGCCCCTCTTATAGTCCAGGGTACTCACGGGTCAAAGTTCATCAAAAGGTCCGGTGCGCGCGCTGCCCCTTTAAGAGCGGGCACGAGCGTGCACATGCAACCTACGGGATCCGGCTGAGGTGAGTGGACGCGAGCGCTGGCGTCTCCTGAGGAGGAGGCGTGGGCCAGTGCTTGCCGACTCATGGCTGCGGCTGTCAGGAGGGGATTGGAGCTGACAGCCCGCAGCCACGGACATTACAGCCGTGACTTGAACCCCACCTTAGGAAAGGGCATCAATTTCAAAGTCCTGGAACTCCTTTTGGTAAACGTACAATTTTACCAGACATCCCATTGCAGATATAGAGATCCTTTTTATGGTTAGCATTCTAAACACATTTAGAATGACTCTATTAACAGGGCTATCAGATTGGCACCTATAAAAAATAGTGGCAGCAATATTCCTTACATAAACAGTACCAACACAGTGCACCCGAAGTGGAAGCAGAGTATCCCACGTAAGCAGTGAATGCAGAATGCTGGCACTGTTTTATTTACTATAAAAAGCTTTGAAACTCAGTGCTTTTTCATTTCAGAATATATCTTTATTGAAGTTTGGAGTTTTGGTTTTGGTGATACAGCGCTCCAAATTATCTGTTTCCTCCACACAGCCATAAAATTAAATTATACGATTCTGGTTTCTTGTAGCTAATGCAAGAGAAAGATCATTGCATACATATGTATACAGCTCCCAGTGAAGTCAATGAGAGCAATATAAAGCTCCCTATAGTAACGGTTTCCAGCAGCCTTTCCAGGGTCTCAGGAGATCACCGCTCATATAGGAGATCATCCAAGTATGGTTTAAAGAGGCTCTGTCACCAGATTATGAAATCCCTATCTCCTATTGCATGTGATCGGTGCTGCAATGTAGATAACAGTAAAGTTTTTAGTTTTTTTTAAAACGTTCATTTTTGCCCAAGTTATGAGCTATTTTATATTTATGCAAATGAGGTTTGAAATGGACAACTGGGCGTTTTTTTTTCCGTAAGGGCATGACCACACATGGCGGAATTCCTCCGCAACTGTCCGCATCAATGCCGCACCTAATCCGGGTTGCGGATTACGGCTGCGGATCTGCACAAAATGTGCAGAAAATTGATGCGGACTGGCCGCTGCGGACTGCAGGAAAAGTGCTTCCCTTCTCCCTATCAGTGCAGGATAGAGAGAAGGGACAGCACTTTCCCTAGTGAAAGTAAAAGAAATTCATACTTACCGCCCGTTGTCTTTATGACGCGTCCCTCCTTCGGCATCCAGCCCGACCTCCCTGGATGACGCGCCAGTCCATGTGACCGCTGCAGCCTGTGCTTGGCCTGTGATTGGCTGCAGCCGTCACTTACACTGAAACGTCATCCTGGGAGGCCGGACTGGAGACAGAAACAGGGAGTTCTCGGTAAGTACGAACTTCATTTTTTTTTACAGATACATGTATATTGGGATCGGTAGTCACTGTCCCGGGTGCAGAAACAGTTACTGCCGATCGCTTAACTCTTTCAGCACCCTGGACAGTGACTATTTACTGACGTCTCCTAGCAACGCTCCCGTCATTACGGGAGCCCCATTGACTTCCTCAGTCTGGCTGTAGACCTAGAAATACATAGGTCCAGCCAGAATGAAGAAATGTCAAGTAAAAAAAGCAAGACGCATCCGCAGCACACATGACATGTGCATGACAGCTGCGGACTTCATTGCGGAACTTTGAATCTCCATTGAAGTCAATGGAGAAATTCCGCCATGAGTCCGCCACTGCTCCGCAACAGACAGAGCATGCTGCGGACACCAAATTCCGCTCCGCAGCCTATGCTCCGCAGCGGAATTGTACGCATCGTGTAAACGAACACTGCTAAATTAAAGTGAAAGTCAATGTAGAAACGGCTCCGCTGCGGATTAACGCTGCGGAGTGTCCGCAGCGGAATTTAAGTGCAATTCCGCCATGTGTGAACCCGCCCTTATGTCCAACTGGGCGTGTATTGTGTTTTTAACTGGGCGTGTTTACGTGTATGACGCTGACCAATCAGTGACCAGTCAGCATCATACACTCATCTCCATTGATTTACACAGCAGCGATGTGCAGCCACATAAACAGAGATTAACGTTAATCAAGTGTCCTGATAATGAATACACATGATCATCCAGCCTGGACGTCATGTGTATTCAGAATCCTGAAACTTCTGAATCTTTTCTTTGAGATTTCTAGTACGGGAAACAAAATCTCGCGAGATTTCGGAGGTAAACGAGATTTCGTTTAACTTGCTGGAAATCTCACAGAAAAGAGTCAGAAGTGTCAGGATTCTGAAAACACATGACGTCCAGGCTGGATTTAATGTGCATTCATTATCAGGACACTTGATTAACGTTAATCTCTGTTTATGTGGCTGCACATCGCTGCTGTGTAAATCAATGGAGATGAGTGTATGATCCTGACTGGTCACTGATTGGTCAGCGTCATACACGTAAACACGCCCAGTTAAAAACACAATACACGCCCAGTTGGACATAACGAAAAAAAAACGCCCAGTTGTCCATTTCAAATCTCATTTGCATATATATAAAATTGCTCATAACTTGGCCAAAAATGAACATTTTTAAAAAAAACAAAAAACTTTACTGTTATCTACATTGCAGCGCCGATCACATGCAATAGGAGATAGGGATTTGAGAATCTGGTGGCAGAGCCTCTTTAAGCGTTCTATAGTGCCCAATCATTTTGGAATTCAATGGTAGTCGAAAATCACAGACCGTACCAATGTAATTTTCTGACATGTATCTATGACATATGGCAAGATGGTTTTAAATTGATTTCCCTTTTAACATGAAGGCAGGGTAGATAATAGAGATGCAGATATATCAGATATATGAGAGATGATAGAACTTATTCCAGGAAGCATCTTGTTAAGTCATTTACTGGTCCATGTAATGTGGTTGTATCTTGCTAGAAGGAGACACCATTATAGTTCCGCATGTATTCATGTGTGCATTTGATGAGTATATCGATGATGATGATGTACATTTTCTGAAAACTGGAAAACCCTTTTTTGTAATGAAGCAGCCCCTGAGATCTGGATGCAGCTTTTTTAACCTCTGGCGAAGCTGCTCAAAAACGAATTTTGCTTGGAAAATTTATTACACGGCACCCACTGAAATAAAGAGGTGACCAAGTGGTTGCATTGAATCTGCCAGGGTTGGTTCTGCTTTGCTATCTTTTTGCTACATAGTACATGTATACATAGCAATCCTAAATTAGTAATCCTAGCAATAACGATATAAAATAACCACACATTAAAATGTATATTTTACAAAATGCAAATACCTTCATCCGCATTTGTTTTATTAGTAAACACTGAAAGATTGTAGGGAAATAAAAAGCTTTTAACTAACTTAATAATTTAGCAGCTTTTATATTTCTGCTTAATTTATGCAATTATTTAAATGAAACTGTATCAGTTTGCAGGTAAACTTGCGGAGCTCTTATGAATAATGCATTTCAGTCTAAATAATGAACATTTCTTAGAGCAGCTGGCTAGAGGTTTCAAAATGCTTCTCATTCTACAAGGATTTCTGTAAAGTAGAAAACCAGTAAGTGATTTTGTAAAGGAGCTTAGAGCATGATTGAACCTTTAGCAATATTTTCAGCATCTGTCACCATTTTTCTATCGGGCAACAGTCACAGCTAAAATCTCTGTCCGAGGTGCTGAAGCAAGCTATTAACCCCAGGCTGTTTGCATAGTTAATCAATAATGCACACCTCACAGTGATTATCAAGGCCTTACCACATATCAGGCAGAACATTACCTTTCGAATACTCCACAGTTGGAAGCAGAGCTGTTAGTCTGGAAATGCTGTTTTGCTTTTTTTTTTTTTACCATAAATTGCTACTGGCTGTCCTTGTTTTTAAAAATATTGTTAAACTTTAAAAAAAAAAAAAATCTAATGGAAAAAGAAAAACTTTCAATGATAAATTTGATTTTCAAAAGCAAATATTACGGATTAAAAGTAAATCCATCAAGGTGGCTGCATCTAGCAAAAGCCGAAGCTCAAACTAATACTCTGTAATTTGATGATACCTAGCAAAACCATTTTTTCTAATTGTTTTGCGTTCAGCGTATGGTATTTTTTTTTTGGCCAGCGGCACATAAATTACAAATTTTTGTCCATACAAAGAGAGAGTAAAATTGTTTAAAAAAAAATATTATTGAATATATTTTTATTTATTTAATAGGATAAAAGTAAGTTAATGTTGGAGTAGTTATAGCAGGTGTTTGGACAAATAGGAACCCTTGCATTTTATATTAAGCAGATTGTGTCTAACAGATAAATTGTTATTTAGGAATACAGTACATCTTAGAAAATATGTACTATAAGAGAATATATTACCTCAATTTTCTTCACACAGTCATAAAGTTAAATGTTAAAATTCTGTCTGCCTGCAGCAATCACTAGGGGGAGACGAGGAGCATATTGAAGACAGATTATTGATTTCACTGGAAGCTGTATATGTTCATCTTTAGTAAGCCCCCCCCCCCCCCCATGGTAGCTGCATGCAGCCAGGGTTGTATCATTTAACTCTTTAGCTATAGGGCAAAAAAGCAGGGGATTTGGAGCTGTGTATATAATGAAATTGATCAGCGCTTAATGTTAGACCTATTTAGATTATATAACAGAGAATTACTGTAATATATTTTTCTGCATTAAAAGAACTGAAAAGTAGAAGTATGCTTGAACACCACATTAATGTGACCAAAATAAAAGCATTCTGCTTCAGTCCCTACATATAAACAATGAATTATATTTACTTTTTGAAGGTATAATTAATTTATAGTCTTAACCCCTTAATGACTGCCTATATGTGTTTTCATGGCGGCCATTAATGGTACTTATGCCAGAGCGCCGCCTTTCACGGCAGCGCTTTGGCATAAGATAGCACCTGCGGGAGGCGCTTTAACTCTGTGTACTCAGCTACGGAGGAAGCTGAGGCCTCGGAACGCAGACTGAGGACCGTTTTGTCTGGTCCCCGGTTATGTGATCGCCGTTATTCACCGGATGACGGCGATTACCGTCAAAACAATGGCGGTTAGTTCTCTCTCTTTTCTCATAGAATAGAGTCTGTGAGAGAAGAAAGAAACAGTAAAAATAAGGGCTAGCACTCCCTATAAGCAACTCCCAGGTCCCGCAACTGTCAGCAATCCCAGGAATAAAAGTGGATGATGCTAATTATAACCCTTAGGGCTTCTTCCACATATTTGTCAATGGACTTAATTGTCCAACAGAGAAATATCTATGCAAGACAATTTATTGCACAGTAACCCACATCCCTCTACTCATCATGGATCCCCACTAGTGTCCCAGAGCTTAAAATATTTTTAGGCCTAACTCTAAATATGGGGTTGGTCAAAAAAACATACTATCTGCTCCTACTTGGCATCAAGAGCTGTCCACGCTACGCCTGTATTTGCAGCAGTTATGTACCGACACCGATATGAATCTATAATGCGCTTCCTGCATTTTACAAATAACTCCCAAGTCCCCCAATGAAATGATCCAGGCTACGATCGCCTTAATAAATTGAGACCATTAATTTCCCTCCTACAAGAATAGTTTCTTAAATCCTACACCCCAGACACAAAATTTATCTGTGGATGATTCCCTGATGAGCTACAAACGCAGTCTTTTATTCCAGCAGTTCATCCCCTCCAAACATGCCAAATATAATGTTAAACTATATAAGGTGTGCGAGAGCACAATAGGGTACACCTGCGGTTCTTGATTTATGAAGGCAGAGACCGCCAAATTAATCCCCCAGGCTGCCCAGAGACCATTGGCACATCCGGCAAAATTGTGTGGGACCTAATTGTGCCATTCCTGCACCAAGGCTACCACATCTACACTAATAAGTTTTATAGCAGTGTCCCCCTTTTTTAAATCCTCCCATGCTGCAAATACAGGAGCCTGCGGGGCAGTCCGTAAAACCAGGATGGGATTTCCAAAGCAATGGGTGTCCAGACGTGTGGAAAGGGGGGCGTCATTCGCACTTCAAGCGAGCAGTTACTTGCAGTAAAGTGGAATGACAAGAAGGACGTCTATATGTTGTCCACTCTGCATCCAGACAGTTAGAGAGAGGGTGCCACCGTGGAAAAGCGTAAGCCTGTCTGTGTGACAGACTACAATAAACAACCTTATTTGGTGAAGCGTAAGACCAGGGCATGGTACAAAAATTTAGCAATCTACCTAATTCAGATCGCTACCTATAATGGGTTTGTACTTTATAAAAAAAAACAAGGAACGCTCACCTTCCTCCAGTTAGAGGAAGAGGTTATTGAGCGTCTCTTATTTGACTCCCTCCCCCTGCACAACCCTACGAGTCTGACGATGTACAAAGAATTGCAGAGCGCCACTTTCTTCACCCCGTCCCTTCCACCGAGACGCAAAGATATCCCCAAAAAGGGTTTACAGTAAGCATGGAAGGAGGAGGGATAGTCGCTTCTACTGCCTGATGTGCCCATCTCAACCAGGACTCTGCAACTACCCTTGTTTTGAAACGTACCACACAGTTTACAATTATTAATTTTATTTAGGGAATGCAAAAATGGGGGAGGGGGGTCTTTGTAAGAAGTCAATTTTAATTAATATTTTCATTTTAGTTTGTGAGCTTTCCAAGTGCAGAGGAATTCTTTTGGGAGAGGTAGTAGAGTTCTTTTGACTGTTTTTATGACTATATCCTGCCGAACAAAGCTGTTATTTTTATTAATATTTCTGTATGGTGATACGGGCATGATATTTTTTTTTTAATTTGGAGGATCACTAAATAATCGAGCTGTTCCTAATCAATACACCATTGGCTTTACTACATTCGGGTTTTCGCAGGACCTCTTGCACCCGACAATGCTTCTGGAAATACTGACATTATTTTGGGGATTAGTGATCCTTTATTGTTCTTATAGATGGTTTGGGACACTGCCCCTTTATATATACTTTAACTGATTGGTTGTTTTGTGCACATAGCGGTTCCTACCTTGCCGGGCAGGGGCCTGTTATCGTGTACCGCGTCACTTGGCATGTTCGTCCCTTATATAGGGATTGATGGAGCTAAAGAGACGTTGTACAACCAGTCACTGAAAAAAAAAAGCTTGTCATCGTAGCGTCCATCGCCGCGGGCCGTCGGGTCCACTCACCTCCTGCAGCCCGCAGCCATGGATCTGTGAGCGCTAGTCCCTATCTCCTTCCCAGGAGACGCCAGTGCTCACTTCTGCTCCAGTCCACTGTGTCCCGTAGGGTGCGCGCGCACGCTTGTGCCCGCTCTTAAAGGGCCAGCATGCACACATGTAGGAAATCATCATCATCAACACACATGATTTCCTGGACTATAAGAAGGCCCCAGCCCGTCTGATCCTTGCCTGAGCGTTGTTAGTAATTCCCAAGTCTGTCTTGCAAATGGTCCCTTAGTTTTTACCGTACCAGTTGTTACCCGTGCCCTGTTCCTGTATCCCGTGTTGTGTTGTTGTTCCTGTGCTTACTAGTTGGAGCCGTGTCTACTGCTCCTGTGTCATCTGCCATGTTCAGAGGGATTCACCACGTCTGGTGCAACCTGCAGCATCTGTGTCATCCGCCACGTCCTGTGTCATCTGCCAAGACCTGAGGGATTCGCCACGTCTGGCGCAACCTGCGGCACCTGCTGTCATCCGCCACGTCTGGCGTTACCTGCTGCACCCATCTCCATCAGTGCTAGAGCTGCGTCCACTGTCCGGACTATCAAGATACCCTTGTGCGGGACTTTATATTGCTGGGGTTCCCTGTTGTTTGGCCAGCTGCCTTCCCGCTACGGCGGTGCGGCCTTGTGAGTCCACATACCCACAAACCGTGACACTGTACATCTTATGGGAGAACCAGTGAGGACTTCTGGGCGTTATTCCCCTTCCTCCTTGCTTTCCAGACACTGATGTACTGTTTGGTGCTGGAATATATGCCATTGTGCAAACATCCCAGTGCTTAAATAATACACATGTGCAAGGGTGTACTGGCAAAAGCATAATTTACTTATACTGTCAATGCGAAGTCTGCATTTATTAGTCTCAAAAAAGCCTTCACTTCAGCCTCGATCCTCCATCATCCTGGTATCTCGACAGTTTTCTTTGGAGGTGGACGCCTCTTCTGTTGGTGCAGGTGCACTTCTGTTCCAGAGGAGCTCCAAAGGAAAGGCAGTAGTATGTGGTTACTACTCAAGACTTTTTTCTTCTGCAGAGCGCAATTACTCCATTGGGGATTGGGTGCTACTGGCCATCAAATTGGCTCTGGAGGAGTGGAGACATCTGCTGGAGGGCGCAGCTCACCCCATACTGATCTACACCGACCACAAGAACCTCACCTACCTTCAGTCCGCTCAAAGATTTAATCCCTGTCAAGCCAGGTGGTCGCTGTTCTTCACCCGTTTCCAATTTGTGCTCCACTACCGTCCCGCTGACAAGTATGTGAGGGCTGATGCCCTGTCCCGGTCATTTGAGACGGATGACACGGTGGAGTCTCTTCAAACTATCATAAACCCGTCCTGCATTATCACTGCCAATCCTGCAGGTTAGAGACATCCCTCCGGGGAGGACTTTTATTCGATTAGTAGACAGGAGAAGAATTCTCCGATGGGGACACAGTTCTAAACTGGCTGGGCAGCCTGGTGTTCGTAAAACCCGATACCTGATTGCTCGTCACTTCTGGTAGCCCACGCTGCCCAAGGATGTTGTGGACTTTGTCTCTTCGTGCTTCTAACAAGGTTACTCACTTTAAGCCTGCTGGCCTGCTTCAACCTCTGCCTATACCCAATGCCCCCTGGCAGCACATTGCGATGGACTTTGTCATTGACCTTACTCCCTTAGCAGGATGCAACACTATCTGGGTGGTGGTGGACCGATTCTCGAAGATGGCACATTTTATCCCGCTGACCGGCCTACCTTCTGCTTCCTGACTGGCGAGTCTCTTCATTCAGCACATCTTCCGCTTGCATGGCTTGCCCCTACACGTTGTGTCCGATTGGGGGGTTCAGTTTACCTTGAAGTTCTGGAGGGCTCTCTGCAAACTTCTGTATGTGGGATTTGACTTTTCCTCAGCCTATCACCCCCAGTCCAATGGGCAAGTGTCATCTGCCACGTCCAGAGGTATTCACCACGTCTGGCGCAACCTGCGGCATCTGCGTCCAATGGGCAAGTTGAGAGGATCAACCGGATGAAGGAGAATTATCTCCTTCACTTCATCTTCTTACAGCATGATAACTGGGTACAGCTTCTTCCATGGGCCGAGATTTCGTACAAGAACCACACAAGCGAGTCCACCACTTCCACTTCGTTTTACATTGTATACGGTCAACATCCTAGAGTCCCTCTTCCAGTGTCTACTACTTCTCAGGTACCCGCTGCTGACTCTGCATTTGGGGACTTCCTGCAAATCTGGCAACAGACCCGGTCCTCTATTTTGCTGGCTGTCAATCGCATGAAGCGAAAAGCGGATACAAGAAGAAGGGAGCCGCCGCAGTATCTTCCAGGTACCAAGGTCTGGCTGTCCTCGCGAACATTAGTTTGAAGGTGCCTTCATACAAGTTTGCTCCCAGGTTCCTTGGTCATTTTTAGATTCTGCAACAGACTAACCCTGTCTCCTATAAGCTGTGGCTGCCTCCTACCCTTAGAATCCCCAACTCCTTTCATGTGTCCCTCGTGAAACCAGTGGTCCTGAATCACTACAGCAAGACTTCCAGTTCCACAGCTGCTCCCAGCAGTTCTTCTGATGTGTTCGAGGTGAGGGAGATCCTGGACTGCAAGAGGGTAGGAGGAAGGACTTTCTATTTGGTGGACTGGAGAGGGTTTGGTCCAGAGGAGAACCTTGATGCCCCTGCTCTCGTTAAGAAGTTCCTCTCTCACTCTAGTCACAAGAAGAGGGGGGTAAGAGGGGGGATACTGTAGCGTCCATAGCCACGGGCCGTCGGGTCCGCTCACTTCCGCTCCGGTCCGCTGTATCCCGTAGGAAATCATCATCATCAACACACATGATTTCCTGGACTATAAGAAGGCCCCAGTCCGTCTGATCCTTGCCTGAGCATTGTTAGTAATTCCCAAGTCTGTCTTGCAAATGGTCCCTTAGTTTTTCCCGTTCCAGTTGTTACCCGTGCGCTGTTACCTGTGCCTGTATCCCGTGCTGTGTTCTTGTTCCTGTGCCTACTAGTTGGAGTCGTGTCTACTGCTCCTGTGTCATCTGCCAAGTCCAGAGGGATTCGCCACGTCTGGCGCAACCTGCGGCATCTGTGTCATCCACCACGTCCTGTGTCATCTGCCACGTCCAGAGGTATTCGCCACGTCTGGCGCAACCTGCGGCATCTGTGTCATCCACTACATCCTGTGTCATCTGCCACGACCTGAGGGATTCGCCACGTCTGGTGAAACCTGCGGCATCTGTGTCATCCGCCACGTCCTGTGTCATCTGCCACGTCCAGAGGGATTCACCAAGTCTGGCGCAACCTGCGGCATCTGTGTCATCCACCACGTCCTGTGTCATCTGCCACGTCCAGAGGGATTCGCCACGTCTGGCACAACCTGCGGCATCTGTGTCATCCGCCACATCCTGTGTCATCTGCCACGACCCGAGGGATTCGCCTTGTCTGGTGCAACCTGTGGTACCTGCTGTCATCCGCCACATCTAGCGTTATCTGCTGCACCCATCTCCATCAGTGCCAGGGCTGCGGCCACTGTCCGACTATCCAGGTACCCTTGTGCGGGTCTTTGTATTGCTGGGGCTCCCTGTTGTTTGGCCAGCTGCCTCCCCGCTACGGTGGTGCGGCCTTGTGGGTCCACATACCCATAAACCGTGACAGTCATGACAGCCCTGCAGTTGTTCTTCTCTCTTGTGAACAAACTAGAGTTTGTCAACTAGTTGGATACATTCTCCTCCATTTTTTTTAAGATATTGCCTGTCACTCCAGTACAGTTTATTTTTTCCTCTCTGACTGATTTTATATTAGGACAAAATTCTGTCCACAATGACATGAAAATGGCACAGATGAGGGACAACTGCTTCTTTTGCAAGACATAGTCATAAGTACATGCAAATAGGAATATAGTGACATGCATCCGTTATCAATACACGGCTTCACTTCTCTTTTGTATTCCGCACAAATTTATTAATGTGGCATATTTCTAACAAAATAACCTTCTACCACATGTCTCCCCTATTTCATGTGTAAATGTAATAAGAATTTGAAAAAAACATTATATACCCGTAGTTTCTGAAATAATACCCATTATTTCCTCCTTTAAAATTTTATTTGGACAGTGTTAAAGGAAGTGTCCCCTATTTTTGTGTATGTATATATATATATATATATATATATATATATATATATATATATATATACATATATATATATATATATATATATATATATTATATATAATGTCTCATGACAGCCCTGGTCATGATTCACAAACAATGCTGGACAATTAGCATTGCCTTGCTTTGTTTGGAAGCCATGGAGACAGGAGATACTGTTTGATCTCCTGTCTCCATTTCAAACTTCCCACGCACGCAATCCCGCGGGATAATGCGCGGCCGATCATGAGTCGGCCGGTTATATGTTATAACCATGCCGACCCATGTTAGCCAGGGTGAGCGCCACTCGTCCCCCGCTGCGAGCGTACCAGCAGGGTTAAATAGCCCTCCGTCGGTACGCTCAGCAGCTGGGTCCTGCCATCACCACCACACCACGAACGAGAGCTCCACTACAGACTGGCTCACCTCTCCTGTCCTGTCTGCCTCTCTCCACCAACGACCTGCTCCTGTCTCCTACCTACACCCTAAGTATCATGGTGTAGACACAGCTATACTTAACCCTCACTCTCCCTCTCTCCTCTTGCTGTCCCCCTCTCCCCTTGCTGTCCCTGAGTAACCCTGGCTGTCCCTAAGTAAACCTTGCTGTCCCTGAAGTTTACCCCTGCTGTCCCTGAGGTTAACCCTTGCTCTCCCTGAAGTTAACCCTTGCTATTCCAGAAGTTAACCCTTGCTGTCACTGAAGTTAACCCTTGCTGTCCCTGAAGTTAATCCTCGCTGTCCCTGAAGTTAACCCTTGCTGTCCCTGAGTTGACCCATGCTGTGCCTGAGTCCCTAAGTTAACCCTTGCTGACCTGATACGTTTAACCCTTCCCATTTTAACCCTTTACCTGATTAACCCTTAGGGTATGTTCACACACACTAATTACGGACGTAAATCGGGCGTATTAACCCCCAAATTACGTCCGAAATTACGGCTTGAATGCGTTGACAAACATCTGCCCATTGAAAGCAATGGGCTGACGTTTGTCTGTTCACACGAGGCGTATATTTACGCGCCTCTGTCAAAAGACGGCGCGTAAATAGACGCCCGCGTCAAAGAAGTGACCTGTCACTTCTTGGGGCGTAATTGGAGCCGTTATTCATTGATTCCAATGAAAAGCAGTGCCAATTACGTCCGTAATGGACGCGGCGTTCAAGCGCCTGCACATGCCATTACGGCTGAAATGACGGGGCTGTTTTCTCCTGAAAACAGCCCCGTAATTTCGGCCGTTACGGACACTGCCGTGTTAACATACCCTAAGTGTACAGGAACAGTTATATTAGGAGGGAGTGGGACAGAAATAGTGAGCGTGTATTGTATTGTAACGTAACTTCTATGTATGTTTAGGTAAGTGGGTGGCGGTATAGATTAAGATTGTGATGCCATGTTTATTATTATCTTTATTTACTATATGGTCTTATTCTCTTGAGTATCAGCAAAAGCAAGTAGACTAATGTTAATATAAGAAAAAGGTAGGGGAACTAGGCATAAACCTAGTGACCCATATATAAAGAAGGTAGTAATAGTGGCTGACACGTCTAGGTGAACCCCGCTATTACTCCACCCCCTTTAACATTCAGCATGCTCACTACACCACTAGATGAATACCTTTAGGGGTCTAGTTTTTAAAATGGGATCATTTCTGGGTGGTTTTTTTTTTTTGTTCAGGCAGCTGAATGCCTCTAAATGCATGACATGGAGCCTAGAATTGATTAAATTATGCCCTGAAAGCCAGAGGGTGCTCACTCTCTTTTTGGCCCAGCCACACGTCTGGTAAGCAGATTGAGGCCACAATGGGGGTATTTTTGAACACAAGAGAAACAGGGTGATAGATTTTGGTGTGTGGTTCTTCATTCTCATGTTCGCTTTACAAATAAATCTGTCTTTACAATGACACATTTGTGAAAAAAAGGATTTTTTTCCCACCTGCTTTGCATTAAATTTAGCAAAAAACTGTGGGGTCAAAATACTCACTACATCCCTAGATAAATACCTTAAGGGAGTCTAGTTTTCTAAATGGGGTCATTTATAGGGAGTTTCTATTGTTCTGGCAGTTCAATGCCTCTCCAAATGTGCAGTGGGGCCTAAAAGATTTTCAAGCAAAATATGTGACCTGAAAGCCTATAAAAGGTGCTCCCTTCCATTTGGGCCCTGCCGGGTGTCCAGGAGAAACGGGGTGATAGATTTTGAGGTGTGTTCTTCATTCTCATGTTCGCTTTTCAAAGAAATCTGTCTTTACAATAATACACTTGTGAAAAAAGTGTAATGTTATTTTTTTTTCACTTAGCATGAATTCTTACAAAAAAAATAGTGGTATCAAAATACTCATTATACCCCTAGATAAATACCTTAAGAGGTGTAGTTTTAAAAATGGGGTAATTTGTGGGGGTTTCCATCATTCTGACAACTATGAAACCCTGAAAACCTGGCTTGGTACAGGAAAACAAAATGTACTTCAAAATGTATAAAATTATTATTACATTTGTAAGTCTTCTAACTTGCTGAAAATTGTTTTATTTTTTTTTAAAAGTTCTGCCAAAATAGAGTAAAGAGATGGAAATATATATTTAATTAAAAAAATGTACAGTATGTATGTACATATTTGACATATAGCAGTTCCAAATAGGGAAAAATGATAATTTTTTTTATTTTATCAGTATTTGTATTTTTTCATTAATTTCCGCAAATCGCATCAGTCTACTTTTACCACTAAAATAAAGTACAACATGTGACGAAAAAACGATGTCAAAATTACTTGCAAAACTATTGCAGAGTTATTCTCTGATAAAGTCGGACATACCAGATTTGAGAAATCTCTTAAGGTTCAAACAAGCTTGGTCATTAAGGGGTTAAAACGTTCTGCATAAGACAAAAGTTTATTTTGCTCTGCATGTGAAGCTTTCCAGAAATAAGCGCACGAAGCAAAAAGAAGACAATTTTTGGGCTTATAAAGCTCTATACAGACCATGAACAGGATAAATGTTTTTGAGTGTGTCAAATATCTGTTTCTACTGGAACTCCCATATCCAGCCATTTAGCAAATCATTTGCTCATCCAGCAGAAGATACTCTACAATTATGGGGCAATAAATTGTCTTACATTAAGGGCAGATTTACACGAGCGTGTGCGTTTTGCGCACGCAAAAAATGCAGCGTTTTGCGTGCGCAAAAGGCACTTAACAGCTCCGTGTGTCATGTTCATATGGTGCGCGGCTATGTGCTTTTTGCGCAGCCGCCATCATTAATGACACTCCGTTTGGATGTTTGTAAACAGAAAAGTACGTGGTGCTTTTCTGTTTACATAAAAAAAATTTACTGCTGTTGCGCGAATAACGCGCGTCCCACGGAAGTGCTTCCGTGTGGTGCGCGTAATTTTTACGCACCCATTGACTTCAATGGGTGCGTGATGCGTGAAAAATGCCGAACATGTCGTGAGTTTTACGCAGCGGACTCACGCTGCGCAAAACTCACGGACAGTCTGCACTACCCCATAGACTTGCATAGGTCCGTGCGACCCGTGTGAAAACCACGCGGGTTGCACGGACGTATAGCATGTTCGTGTAAATCCGCCCTTATGTAATGAAATGATAAATTATCTGCTGTCCACCAGCATAAGATCGATATTTTATGTTTTTCAACAAGTTTTCTTGATGTGATTCATACAATTAATTAAAGGGGATTACCATCTATTTACATGATTTCATTATTATATAAATATTATATATAGTAATTTCTCCTACAGATAAAGGAAGACTGAATAATACATATACGGGCAAAGTGCGTTCTGACTGGAGAACGTGGGCTGTGATTTGTTATGTGACATTTTTTCTAGACAGGGAAAATACTTATGATAGGCCTTATGGACGTGACTAAAGATAATGTTCCGTTGCATATTCTTGAAACAGACAGAAAAATACACTTACAGGAGGTATTATAGTTGTGCTACCCAGCAGCTGGGAAACGTAGCTGCTAGGTAGCGTACATCATCCGATTTTCTGACATCAGAATCAGATGTTGTTTTGCAGCTTCTTCTTTTTCTTTAATAAGTAATGAAACAGGAAAGAATAAGCTAAGGGAACTTATCATTGTGCTCTTTAAATCCTATCTTTTTGTAGCATCTGATCTATAGATGTTAAAGCTATGGGACCAATCCTTGTGTTGAAGGTTCAGGGAGTGGAGTTTCAGCTGCTGACTCTAGAGATGGGTCTTGTGCTCCTGTTCCCGCTGAGTCTCAAATGGATGAACAGGCAGGGGGTACCTTGCAAAGAAAGCTTTATAGCTTATCCACACATCAACATGCTCAAAGTAAACAGCCGGGGGCTCAATAGAGAAATCTTAACAAAGCAACATTGTCAAAGTGTTATAAAAATTCTACGTATCTAAATATAAGTATCATATGTGCAGTGATGTTGAAAAAAGAATTAACCGTTTTGTGGCTGAAGGGGTTTCATATCTTTATGGACAGGCCATATTTCTGATCTTTGCATTATGTATTCTAAAAAAGAATATCTACTTTACAGCTTGGTTCAAAATAAAGAAATTTAGGCCAAATTAAGACGTGGCAGAATTGTTGTGGATTTTTGGTAGAGGGTTCCGCACTGAAAATCACACAGATTACAGTCTAATATGTATGAATGGGGATTTCAAGGCATGCTGCGAATTTTCGAAACTGCAGCATGCCTAATATCTTTGCAATACAAAAAGTGAAATTTGTGGCACATCTATGGCAAAACCCATAAGTAACACTTGCAGATTTTGCCATGAATTTGCTGCAGATCTGCTGCTGATTCATGGCGAAATCCAATCTGAACTCAGGCCTCATGCATATGGCCGTAGCCATGTGCATGGTCCGTGACTACGGCACAGATGGCCCAAAGAGAGTCATCCACAGGCTGTCCGCAATCATGGACCATGCATATTAAAGCTGTGCATTTATTTCAATGGGGCCGGACCGCAATTGCGGACCATAAAATTACTTGTCCTGAGTTTTTGCAGTCCACAATTGCGCCCCCCCACACGGTCCTTCTAAACCACGGACATTTGTATTGGCCCATAGAAATGAATGGGTCTGCAATTCATCCGTATTTTTGTGGATGAATTGCGGATGCAAATACACTTTTGTGTGCATGAGGCCTCAGACTTACAGATTAGCACTCATGCACACTGACCCAATCATTTCTATGGAGCCATGCACATATCACTTTTTTTTGGAGTATCAGTGTGCCCGATTCGCAAAACTCAGAGCAGGTCCTATTCCTCTCACTTTTTGATGATCTATCCCTCCCATTCTATTCAATGGCATATTAATAAAAACAGACTGCACAATGAAGTCATCTGCGTTTGTCCCATTTTTTGCGGATCAGATTTTAAGGCAGCATAAAAGGACAGGCATGTGTGTATAAGGCCTTGGATACATTTTTGGGGGCATGTTGGGGTGAAAGGACATGTTTTCATAGCAGTGAATGACAAGTCATCACCAGGAGGAAAGAAAAAGTGTATAATCAATATATTCTGTGGAGCTCGGGGATGTATGCTGCATGGAACTAAAGGAAAACACACTGCACTATAGGGGTTGCAGTTGTCACCAGGGCCCCTAGTTTAGGGAACACACAGGCCACATTAGGGCCTTCAGGGCCCGGCACAAAATATTCTGGCTTCAGGATCTGATTGCCTAGCTCTAAAGAAAAAGAAAAAAAAGCTGGGAGGGAGGAGAAGTTAGTACAATTCAAAAGATTGGTATGGGGTCCAGCACTGCTAGTTACGCTCCTGACACGGAACAAGCTCAGATCCCTTTCCATGTGATAATCTGTGATGTAAATGTATATCATAAATTCATAGCTAAAGTGAATATTAAAAAGCAAATCATCTGAAAGTATTTGTAGGAGAATCCTAATTTACTAATATTGAAAAGAGGATTTATAGAAAGCATTTTAAAATGATGGTGTAGAAGAGAAGCTTTGTACAATTTCCGGAGCCAACCTTTTCGCACATTCACTTGAAGTTCCTTCAAACATTTCTCAGTTATTGTATCTGGAAAGAGAATGTCCTTAAAAGACTGGCTACATGCTGAGCCTACGTCCACAAACTCAAACCATTAGACACAAGGGAAACAATTATAAATAATGGGTTCTTGCTATTATTTTAAAGTCAAGCTGGCTCTAGGTTAAGCATTGGATTATGGTTTTGGCTAGATAAATTTACAATCTTGGTTAATATACTACTTGTACCCCTATCCAGAAAATAGACTCCGGTAAAAATAGGATTATTATCAAAGTATTTCACAGTCCTGCAGGACCCTTTTCTGCTCTGTGATAGTTGCAATTGTAGTTTGCAGATTATTTTTAATTCTAATATACATTCAAGCTACTGCATGTAATTCTAAAACTGAAATGCTCATAAACATAGACACAGACTCGTAGGGCTCGATAGCAAAACTTAATGCTCATTCAGACGAATGTGATTCTCGTCCTTGTGCTGTGCGCTGAAACAACTTACAGCACACGGAGCCATTGATTTCCATGGGGCCATACACACAGCGTGTGTCCGTTGCGTGACACTCACTGCATGTCCTATATTGGTGCGTTTTCACGCACCTAGTCGCCCATTGAAGTCAAAGGGTGTGTGAAAACCACGGACAGCACACGGACGCACATCCCTGTGCTGTCCATGTTTCATGCATCAATTACATTTAAAAAAATAAAAATTGCTTGCGAGTCCATGAAAAACAAATGCCACATGCAAATCACACTGATGCATAACACAACACACATGGACAGATTTAACATGCTTTTTTTAACGCACGTAAATCTGTCACGCTAGTGTGAATGTAGCCTTAGAATGTTCCAGGCACCCCACTGAGAGAACTGGAAAATGTAGCACTCTTTTATTAAAGAGTAAATCTTTAAGGTCCAAGTTGTTGTGCTGTTTGATTTCATAATATATCTGTATAGGGGAGCTCTGTTTTTCTGACTTGATAATTTCTGTATATAAGAAGGAGGATAACTAAGGATTTATACAGCTAAAATTGAACTCAATAGGAGTTGTATAACTTGTGCATGCAGGTAGCTTCTATTACAGTGTTGGACCCTCTGCCAGCACAGGCCCTAGCCGTAGGTTCAACATATATAACCTATGTATTACTTAAAGAGTAACTAAACTTTCAGAAGACTTTTGACATATCATAGTGACATGTCAGAAGTTTGGATCCGTGGGGGTCCGAGCACTGAGACCCCCACCGATCGCTAAAACGAATTTGCAGAAGCACTCGGGTGAGCGCTGAGGCGCTTATTTTCTCATCGGCTTTTAAACTTTCTATTGAGTCCGTACACCGTTATATCGACTTTCTGAGAAAAGCCAATCAGAAACTAAGCATCTCAGCGCTCACCCAAGTGCTTCTGCTGCTTCGGTGTTGGTCTCAGTGGTCGGATCCCCACAGATCAAAACATCTGCCATGTCACTATCAGAAGTTACCCTTTAATGTCATTCCAGGTCACTTTTCCTTGGCTCTGCTCTCTGATCAGTGGCCATTTTGACATGAGCTGAAGAGATTAATCTGACATAGACTGGTTGCTAGGAACATGCTGCCTGACAACTCGATTTAAAATGATTGTTATCTTGTACTGCTATATTAATCAGATTTTTCAAAAAAAAAAAATAAAGGCATAAAACTCTACTGTAGTAATGTAAAGGATCTGCCAGGCACAGCTTCTGTGTCAACGCCCATAGGTAATCAGTCTGCACCTGCTTCTATGTCTGTGAGACTGACTCCATCTTCCACCACTCAGGATGGCAGGCTTAGGAGTGGGAGAGCCTATCACAGCCTGGCCAGACGGAGCTAGCTCCCGCCCTCTGTCTATTTATACCTGCCTTTCCTGTTCCTCCTTGCTTGTGATTCTTCTCGTTTGGTTTCATGGCCCTGCTGCAGCTTCTGAATTATTTGACCGTGCTTCATATTGACCCTGGCTTACTGACTACTCTCCTGCTCTGCGTTTGGCACCTCGTACACTCCTGGTTTGACTCGGCTTGTTCACTACTCTCCTGCTCTGCGTTTGGTACCTCGTACACTCCTGGTTTGACTCGGCTCGTTCACCTCTCTTGTTGCTCACGGTGTTGCCGTGGGCAACTGCCCCATTTCCCTTAGCTTCTGTGTACCCTTGTCTGTTTGTCTTCGTGGACTTATTGAGCGTAGGGACCGTCGCCCAGTTGTACCCCGTCGCCTAGGGCGGGTCGTTGCAAGTAGGCAGGGACTGAGTGGCGGATAGATTAGGGCTCACTTGTCTGTTTCCCTACCCCCAACATTACAAGTAACCTGTATATAATCTATTAAAGAGAACCTTTATCTACCCCATACATGTGCAGCTGTACAGATTTGGAGCACTTTGAATTACCTGTCTAGCCATTCTGGAGATATCGATGCTGTTATTATTGGCACCAGATATGTAAATTAGCCCCTGTACTGTCAGTGATAGTTAGCGCTCTAACACTGTCCAATCAGCTGCAGACAGTCTCAGAGCGGCTTCTGCTGTGTGATCTCTCTCGCGAGATCACACAGTCTTCTCATCACTGGCTGTCAGGACCTATTAATTCAACCTAATTAAAGGACACATATGGCCATTTGAATATGGTCTCTTCAGGGGTACTGACATGGGATCAAAACCCAGTCCTGCTTCTGTTTCCTTGGACTTGTCCAATAAGGTGTCCTGATAAGGCAGATCTAGGAAACATTTAGTTCTTAGGGTATGTTCACATGGCTTAATTTCAGCCATTTTTCGGGCTGTAAACGCCCTGAAAAATGGCTGAAAATACGAGGGCTGAACACCTCCAAACATCTGCCCATTGATTTCAATGTGAAAAACTGACGCTTTTTCCGCGGCCGTTTTTAAAACCTCGCGTAAAAATAAGTGCATGTCACTTCTTGAGCCGTCTTTGGAGTCGTTTTTCATTGGGTCAATAGAAAAACAGCTCCAAAAACGTCCGTAAAAAACGCATCAAAAAATGCTTGATGCTTAAAAAACGGCTGAAAATCATAGGCTGTTTTCCCTTGAAAACAGCTCCATATTTTACAGCCGTTTTTTGTTTAGCATTTGAAAATACCCAGTGGCATAACTACCGCGGTAGCAGCCGTAGCGGCTGCTACGGGTCCCGCGGCTTGAGGAGGCCCGTGCCGCCAGCCGACACTCCCCACATATGACCGGTGGCGCCGCTAACAGCCATTATGGCTGCTATAGCGGTAGCGCCGCTACTACGGGGCCTGCGCCACCAACAAGTATGGGCTGGGGGACACAGGCCCTCTCTTGCCCGAAGCTGTCGCGAGCACCGGTGCTAGCGACAGCCAAATACATGCATTAGCGCTGAATGGCCGGGCATGTTCTGTGTCTGACTATTCAGCGCCTTACAATGATACTGATTGGCGGGGCAAAATGACTTGCCCCGCCAATCAGACCCTTTCAACATTGCTGGTGGCGCGATGACGTCATCGCGCCGCATCCATGCTTGGATGGTGCTGATTGACGGGGCAAGTCATTCTGCCCCGCCAATCAGCATCATTGAACGACGCGTCATTCAACTCCAGCAGACATGCTTAGAAGAGAGCAGATCTGCATTGCCATCGGACTGCGCGGGAACGGGATCATGTGAGTATGTAAAGTTTTTTGTTTTTTTTCTAATAAAACTGCAACTGGCATTATCTATAGTAGGGGCTCTATCTACAGGGGGTGGGTCATCGATATGTGGGCCACTACCACTATATACAGGGGATCTATATGTGGGGATGTAGGGCACTATCTACAGGGGGGTCTATATGTGGGCAACTGTATACAGGGGGGGTCTATATGTGGGGATGTGGGCCACTATATACAGGGGGTCTATATGTGGGCCACTATATACAGGGGGGTCTATATGTGGGGATGTGGGGCACTATCTACAGGGTGGTCTATATATGGGGCACTATATACAGGGGTAGCTATATGTGAGACACTATACAGGGGTGGGCTATATGTAGAGGACTATCTATAGGGGAGCTATTTTTAGGGCACTTTATATAGGGGTGGGATATATGTGGGACACTATATAAAGGGGTGGGTTACCTGTGGGGCACTAGCTCCAGGGTGGCTATATGTAGGGCACTGTCTACAAGGGTGTGCTATATGTGGGACAGTATATACAGGGGGAGCTATATGTGAGACTACAGAGTTGAGCTATATGTGGAGCACTATCTGTAGGGGAAGCTATATGGAGGGCAGCACGGTGGCTCAGTGGTTAGTAATATTGCCTTGCAACTCTGGAGTCCATATGTAGGCAGTATCTACAGAGGGCTATATGCGGTACACTATATACAGGGGCTTCTATGTAGGGCACTATCTACAGAGGCTCTTTGGTGGCACTATCTACAGGGGGCACGTTGTGTGTGTGACAGTGTATGGTACTATTATAATCAGGTACAGAGTGTATGTCGCTATAATAGTTAGTAGTGCAGTGTAGGGCGCTTTATTATATTTAGAGGTATTGAGAATTTTAACTTCGTTTATAGGTGAAGAAATGTTTTAAATGTGAGAAGCTGAAGACATCTGAGCGGAAAACTGCAGAAATGGGTCATGGCCGGGAGAAATCCATCATAGATGTCTGGATCGGAGGGAGATGAAAAGAACTAGAATCTGAGACGTCACCGGTGAGTCACTTAATGTAAATGTTTATTCTGCCTCTAATCAGCACTGTAGTCACTGTATGATCTGCAGCGAGATGATGGGTGGTATGATTATGACATGATTTTTTTTTTGTGAAACAGCATCTCCCAGCATATCCTCACCATTGTTCGGGCCATGCTGGGAGCTGTAGTTTTACGCCGTAAAAACCTATACAGCAGGGGTTGCACTAAATTGAGCTGTATTGGTGTTGTATATATGTACTGAGCTTGGTTCTGATGCTGTATGTAAATACTGAGCTTTGTTCTGGTGCTGTATATACGTATGAGATTGGTTTTGGTGCTGTATATACTGTATGTAATGAGTTTGGTTCTGGGGATCTATTTATGTACTGAGCTTGGTTCTGGGGATCTATTTATGTACTGAGCTTTGTTCTGGTGCTGTATATATGTACTGAGCTTGGTTCTAGTGCTGTATTTATGTACTGAGCTTGGTTGTGGTACTGAATATATATGTCAGAGCTTGGTTCTGGATCTGTAATTATATAGCATATATTTATAATAACAAAATTGCAGGGCAGATGGAATTTTTCTCAATTCACTGTATATTTAATGGAAATCGGTCAGGTAGTTTTAACCCCTTGAACCACCACCACACGGTAATACATGACCTGACAATATTTCCAAACATTGTATGTTTTTTTCCAGATGCAGCAAAATCTTTAAAATCCACTTTTAAAACGGCACACGCTATATGATAATTACTCATTAGAGGGTCATGGGGCGGTGCCGCTATCCTGAAGAGTCACATAGTCCTGCCTCAAAACCCACCTTTCCATGTTTGAGTCAATTCTCCCTGGCTGATACAACTTTCTCGGATGCACCATTGCCTTGTGGCACTATACACAAGGGGGGGCTGTGTGGGACTATACACAAGGGGGGGCTGTGTGGCACTTTACACAAGGTGGGAGCTGTGTAGCACTATAAACAAGGGGGAGCTGTGTGGCACTATACACAAGGGGGGGGGGCTGTGAGGCACTATACCCAAAGGGGGTCTGTGTGGCACTATACACAAGTGGGAGCTGTAGCACTATACACAAGGGGGAGCTGTAGCACTATACACAAGGGGGAGCTGTGTGGCACTATACACATGGGGGAACTGTATGGCACTATTTACAAGGGGGAGGGCTGTGGCTCTATCTACAGGGGTCTGTGTGTGGCGCAATCTACAGCGGTCTGTGTGTGGCACTATCTAGTAAGGGGGGACTGTGCTGCACTATCTACTAAGGGCGGCTGTGAGGCACTATATACAGTGGGAGCTGTATAGCGCTATCTACAGTGGGGCTTCATGGCGATATCTACGGGGGCTGTATGGCACTATCTACAAGTGGGAGGTGGCGGCGCTATCTACAAATGGGGTGTGACACTGTCTATAGGCGGGGCTATATAGCACTGTCTACAGGGGAGCTGTATGGCACATTCTACAGGGGGCACTATTTATAAGGGGGGCTGATTGTGGCACCCGGGGGGGGGGGGGCCCTGGTCAAGAGTTTGCTATGGGGCCCAGTCCTTCCTAGTTACGCCCCTGAACATACCCATATATTCTTAAAGAACATTAGAATGACACATGACATTTTCAAGAGTCCTAGAATTGTTCTTTAACCGCTTCCCGACCGTCCACTGTATATTCACGTCGGCACTTGCTAGGCTCTGTGCAGTGCCGACGTGAATTCACGGTGGGTGTTAAAAGCACGATCCGGGTGTCTCAGAGTAGTGCTGACACCCGGATCGCGCTGTTATCAGCTGCCTCTGGTCCCGGAGATATGATCGGGACCTGATTAGTTCAGGTCCCGGTCATGTGATCGCAGGGAAAGTGTGTTGTAGCAACGAACTGGAAAGTTTGTTGCTATAACAAACTGGAAAGTTTGTTGCTACAACAAATTTTCCCGGGGACCGATTGCGTGTGCTGCAGTCGGTTATAAGGCAGAACCGGAGGCCATACAACGGCCCCCGGGTCTGCCATCCACAGCAGCCTATGAGAACCAGCCGGAGGCAGGTCCTCATAAGCTTCCTGTCAGTGTGACTCTCAGCGTCACACTGACAGTTTATAATACGTTACAATACCTAGTAGGTAGTGTAATGTATTATAGCAGCGATCAGTGCTGCAGGTCTTCAAGTAAAAAGTAAAAAGTAAAAAATAAAGTAATAAAAATGGTTTATAAAAGTGTAAAAACAAGTTATAAAAGTTACAAAAACAAAAAATGCTTTTTTTCCTATAATAAGTCTTTTATTATAGGAAAAAAATGAAAATGTTAAAAAAAGAACACATATTTGGTATCACCGCGTTCATAACGACCCAAACTATAAAACTATAATATTATTTTTCCCACACAGTGAACACCGCAAAAAAAATAATTAAAAAACAATGTCAGAATCACTATTTTTTGGTCATCAACCCTCCCAAAATATAGAATAAAAAGTGATCAAAAAGTCGCATGTACCCCAAAATAATACCAATAAAAACTACAACCCGTCCCGCAAAAACCAAGCCCTTACACCGCTTTTTTGACGGAAAAATAAAAAATTATGGCTCTCAGAATATGGTGACACAAAAAATAAATAATTTGATAGAAAAGTGATTTTATTGCGCAATCGCCACAAAACATAAAAAACCGCAGAATAAAGTAAAATGTCATTTATACCGCACGGTGAACACTGTAAAAAAAAAAAAATACAAAAAACATTGTCAGAATTTATGTTTCTTTGTGACTTTGCTTGCCAAAAAAAATCTAATAAAAAGTGATAAAAAAAAACAAATGTACCCTAAAATGGTACCAATGAAAAGTACAGATTGTCCCGCAACAAATAAGCCCTCACACGGCTCCGTTGGAGAAAAAATAAAAAAGTTCTGGCTCTCAGAATATGGCGATGCAAAATGTGCAGAGTGTTCCAAAAGCAGATGAGATCGGGCAACCATTTATCAGTGCGACACCGGCCACATATCTGCGGATTATTATTTATGTACCCCATTATTATACCCTCTTATTATGTCCTGATGTTCTCTGCACAGATTACATATGCCCCCACATCATAACTGAAATACCAGCAAAACCCCAAACAGAACAGTTACCAAGCAAAATCTGCGCTCCAAAAGCCAAATGGCGTTCCCTCCCTTCTGAGCCCCACAGCGTGCCCAAACACCAGCTTACGTCCAAATATATGATATTTTATATCCGGGAGAACCCTCTCAACATTGTATGAGGTATTTGTCTTCAGTGGCACAAACTGGGCACAACGTATTGTGCATTAAAATGGCATATCAGTGGAAAATTTAAATTTTCAATTTGCACCATCCGCTGCACATTAACGCCTTCGCGCACCACGACTTAATAGCATGTCGTGGTGCGAGGGGTTATATATGGAGCGGGCTCACGCGCTGCGCCCGCTCCATATTCTGCAGGTGTCAGCTGTGTATTACAGCTGACACCCGGGACTAACGGACAGGAACAGCGATCGCGCTGTTACAAGAGCCTGTAAAATGACATTATACTGCAATACATTAGTATTGCAGTGTATTGTACCAGCGACCTAATGATCGCTCGTTCCAGTCCCCTAACGGGACTTTTGGGAGGTTTCCACTGTTTTGGTACCTCAGGGGCTTTGCATATGCGACATGACACCCGAAAACCATTCCAGCTAAATTTGAGTTCCAAAAGCCAAATATTGTTCCTTCCCTTCTGAGTCCTGCCTTGTGTCCAAACAGCAGTTTATTACCACATATGGTGTATTGCTGAAATCAGGACAAATTGCTTTACAAATTTTGGGGTGATTTTTCTACTCTATTCATTGTAAAAATTAAACATTTCTATGTTTTTTCAGAAAAAAGTAGATTTTCATTTTCACGGCCTAATTCCACTAAATTCAGCAAAAAACCTGTGGGGTCAAAATGCTAACCATACCCCTAGAAAAATTCCTTGAGGGGTGTAGTCTTCAAAATGGGGTCAGTTTTAGGGGGATTCCACTGTTTTGCTCCCTCCAGG
This sequence comes from Rhinoderma darwinii, assembly GCF_050947455.1. NCBI lineage: Eukaryota > Metazoa > Chordata > Amphibia > Anura > Rhinodermatidae > Rhinoderma > Rhinoderma darwinii. The sequence continues at coordinate 230,019,472 of NC_134688.1, forward strand.
GCGTTGCAAACGCGACATGGCACTGAAAACCAATCCAGCAAAATCTGTGCTTCAAAATCCAAATGGCGCTCCTTCCCTTCTGAGCTCTGCCGTGGGTCCAAACAGCAGTTTAGTACCACATATGGGGTATTGGCGTAATCGGGAGAAGTAGCTTTACAAGTTTTGGGGTGCTTTTTAATCTTTATTCCTTGCAAATATTATTTTTTTTTATATTTTTTCAGAAAAAAAGTAGATTTTCACTTTAACAGACATACTCCAATAAATATAGCAAAAGACCTGTGGGGTCAAGATGCTAACTATACCCCTAGATAAATTCCTTGAGGTGTGTAGTTTCCAAAACCGTCTCACTTTTGGGGAATTTCCACTGTTTTGGCACCACAAGACCTCTTCAAACCTGACATGGTGCCTAAAATATATTCTAAAAAAAGGAGGCCCCAAAATCCACTGGGTGCTCCTTTGCTTCTGAGGCCGGTGTTTCAGTCCTTTACCACACAAGGGCCACATGTGGGATATTTCTAAAAACTGCAGAATCTGGGCAATAAATATTGAGTTGCATTTCTCGGGTAAAACCTTCTGTGTTACAGAAAAAAATGTATTACAAATGAATTTCAGCAAAAAATAGAAAATTTGTAAATTTCACCTGTACTTTGCTTTAATTCCTGTGAAGCGCCTAAAGGGTTAAGAAACTTTCTGAATGCTGTTTTGAATACTTTGAGGGGTGCAGTTTTTAATATGGGGTGATTTATGGGGTCTATCTAGTACATAAGGCCCTCAAAGCCACTTCAGATCTGAACTGGCCCCTGTAAAAATAGCCTTTTGAAATTTTCTTGAAAATGTGAGAAATTGCTGCTAAAGTTCTAAGCCATGTAACGTCCTAGAAAAATAAAATAATGTTCAAAAAACAATGCAAATATAAAGTAGACATCTGGAATATGTAAAATAGTAACTATTTTGTGTGGTATTACTATCTATTTTACAAGCAGATACATTTAAAATGAGAAAAATCATAATTTTTGCAAATTTTCTCAAAATTTTGGTGTTTTTCACAAATAAGCAATGAATTTATTGATCAAATTTTTCCACTAACATAAAGTACAATATGTCACGAGAAAACAATCTCAGAATCGCTTGGATAGGCAAAAGCATTCCAGAGTTATTAACACATAAATTGACACATGTCAGATTTGAGAAAATGGGGCTGGTCATGAAGGTCAAAATGAGCTCAGTCTTGAAAGGGTTAAAGTACAATATATATTACTGTGTAACAATGCTCTGCATGTGATATACTGTTGTATGCATCACTAAACTATTTTGTGATGCCCTGTATTTTAATTGTCCTGTATTGTGGGGTTTAGGTGCCTTGGAGGTGTGTTATGTTGTCTCTACTGCATGGGCTGTGTCATCTTTATCCCGGTCCCTCTCCTTTTAACTGAATATATTATTGGACTTTTTTTTATATTATATGTATTAATTAATAAATTTACTTTTATATATATTTTACAATTTGATTCCTTGTGTCTGTTTTTGGTTGGTTGACTCGGGTCAGTTCACACGTTGCGTAAATACTGCAGATTTTCCGCAACAGAATTTGTTGAAGAAAATCCGCAGCAAGTATAGTAACAGCAAAGTAGATGCAATAAAACAAAACTCATCCACACTAAACACTAAGTGGAAAAAACGCTCAGAAATTGACCCGCGGTGCGGAATTTTATTCGCAGCATGTCAATTATATTTGCGTAAACGTTGCTTATTTGTTGCAGGTTGAATTCAATAGGGAGGTAAATCCTGCAACAAATAGCAGTTGTTGCATTTTTTCGGCGGGTACGCAGCAATTCCACCGCAAAAAATGCAACTCAAGAAAAAAACAACTCATACTTACCCAGAAGTCTTTGTTCCTGCCAACCACAGGCTCTAGCAGCAGTCACATGGGATGAAACATCATCCCAGGAGGCCGGCCTGGATGACGTCAGGGGGCCGGTCACCTGGGATGACGCTTCATCCCATGTGACTGCCGCTGCAGCCAATCGCAGGCTGCAGCTGTCTCCTGGTAGGAAACGTCATCCCAGGAGGCTGGCCTGCTAGCAGGACGGCAAGTGCTGCAGTTTTCCGCAGTGGACAGTTTGGTGCAGTTTTTCACCCGGAATTCCCTGCGGCGCACAGGGCGGATACGCTGCGGGCTATTATGCAGCGTATCCGCCCAATGTGAACACAGCCTTAGTCTAAACAACACAAAAAATATTGTGATGTTTGACTAATAGAGCTTAAAGTACACAGTGCATTCTGAGTATGGAATCCACTGTGATCATGAGGTGAGTGCTCCCCACACCTCTCCCCACTTTCCCCACTGCTCTCACCAGTGATTGATGTCTGTCGTGTATGTACATGTTATATACAGTATATCTCCTACATAATAAACCTCTCCAAAAATAAATGAGCTCCTTTATTTACTTACAGACCCAAAATGTTTTGCCACATATGCTCTCCTTACATGCGCTGGTCTCGACCTTTGCAGCAGTGCCATTGTTTACGCACGTGGCCATGGGAATATATACGTGTTGGCCATGACTAAGGACGCCAGAGTCGTCCGAAACGCGTAGGCTCTATCCCCGGATTGATATCACCTACCCTGCACACCAGGACTCCATCCTTGTGGATCTTTTAACCAAAGAACATTAAACTTGGAATCAGTTTCCATTTTACTACAATCCAGCGCTGGATCCAACCTTCCTGTTACCTCTGCTATTTACGTCGTGTACCGACACGAGGACCCGTGCGCTGGCAGTGACACCAAGCATTTGTGTCAGGTGAGCTGGAGGATCCCTCCTTCCACACTTCATGTCTGTCGTACACTGACACTGGCTGGTAACCGGCTCATGCAGCTTTATGTGTACTACCCAATATGTATAAAAGATGGGTGGACCATTGTACTTAAGCATTTTTTACACTTTGTGTCTCCCTTATTTCCTCATAGATTGTAAGATTGTAGGGTCCTCACTCCTCTTGTTTAAATTGTAAACTAGTTTTGCCAATATGTAATGTCCGATATTGTCTGTACAATGTACCACCTGAATTGTAAAGTGCTGCGGAACACGTTGGCGCTATATAAATAAAAATTATTATTATTATATTTATACCTGTATACACATAGGAAATTGCATAATAAGCTATTTAAATTTAAATCGCATCAGCATATCTCTGTTATTGTGGAAGTCGCCACTAGCCGTGATAAGAACATGATTGTGGAGACACAGACGATCACAGAAGACTAGTTATAAGGACATGTCAGTTTGGTCACCCATTGCTTTATTTATTTAGTTACTATTGTAGCAGCAGCAGACAGGTCAGTCATAACCCATAACCCATGTGATATGAATTTCATAGCATGTTTGGAGATTGCGCTCAGTGCCCCAAGGGACAGCCGATAACATCACAATATGAGAACACTGATTGATTTGACACCTTGTCATTGATTAACATCACAGTGCATTAACATTTATTTCAGTCCAAGCAACAACATTACTTGCTAATATGATTTTCGATTAGGTTGGCATAAAAAGCCAGCTAATGAGACGAGATTGAAGATGGCTTTGATGTGAGCAGACTAGGCTGATCCGCTATCATTTGCTTGCATATATTTTTGTAATATTTCTTGTATCTTTCTCACTTCAGTTGAATATTAATATTATTTTACAGTGTCTTGAAACAGAATTGCATTTAGAATTTGTGGATCTCTCTGATCTCAGTTTTGCCTGGAGTATCTCTGAGCCGGGTGCATTTGATGTTGTTTCTCAATTAACCCTATCACCTCTAGTCATCTTCGTCTAAGTATGTAACAAAGTATACTTGATATTTTTGAAATGTTTATCTAATTACCAGTAAACCTGTATTACTTATTAACTAGTTTCTTATTGTAATGCCTTTCCTGCTATGTATTTAGAATGATTTTGCATTTTTTTTTAAACAATCTTTCACGCTATTGCTATTATACATTTTGGTTCATTTTTAGAGATATGTTTCCAGTATGTAGAATATAAATGCGTTATTAATTTTTTGTTACTTATTTATTTTTATTTTTAAAAACTTCCCTGGAGCAGCCATGGTGGACACACATTATCTATAGACAAGGAGAGAAAAAAAAAAAAAAACACCCGGCGCACATTGTGCATCATCTCTTGTTTAAAGTGACAAAGGGTCTGGGGTAAGCGGTTGTGCTTACCTTGTGGCGTTGTGCTAGGAGCACAACACCCAGAAATGCCTGTATGGTCTCAAAGAACTACAGCTGGTAAATCCATGCAGGGGCTGTCAGGGCTCCCTCAGTAGATCGAGATAAATGGAGTAAAAAAGGAGGATAAAATTCTCCAGCGCTGTCCAAACATACACACACACACACATACATACACACACACACACACACACGCACACACACACACACACACACACACACACACACACACGCACACTTCCCTCTTATATTGTATGTATAGATAGTGCAGCACGGTGTGTGTGCTTTATGGCAGCTGTGATTAATTAGAGAATGTGTCAATAGACTAATACATATTGAAACAAGCTTTGTTTCCTTGCTGAGTGCAGGGTAAAATAACAATTCTATAAACAGTTGCCCAATTTAATCTATTTAAAAAGGTAACCTTTATTAGTAAATATCAAGATTGGATAGACACTTCCATAATAATTAGAGGAACAATTTAAAAGTTGCAGTTCCTAGTCAAATTAGTTGTTGATAAAGTTGCTTATACAGTAACGTATTCACTGCTGAACATTTATGCAGTGAATGTATAATGTGCAATACTGTATCAGCTCAAGTTATTTGTGGCACAGCCTGCAAATATGATCATTCCTATCTACTAGTTAGTGCTGGTAATCTGCAGTTCGCCAGCACTATTATTCCTACAAAAATTCCCGTTATCTAAAAATCATGAACACACAGCCTCCCTTAAATGTTTCACCCATTAGCCTCAAACCCCCTGAGGACAACATTTATCAGCGAAACATGTAGTTGCTTCCATGGCACCTGATCTGCTCATGTCGCCGGGCAGCATCAGAATGTTGTATGCTGTGTCTTATACAATGTCCTGGTGCTACCTTGCTTCAGGACCTTCTATGCCTCAAGAGCCTGATGTGGCATCATCCTGTGGGTGCCAGGGCAGACTGGCCAGCCCTGGAAGAGAAGCCAGCTCTGGTTAAGAAAACAGCCCTGGAAGAGAAGCCAGGGGCAATTTTTTTTAAATTTCTGACCTGGGTCTGATTTAGAAGTCCATGCCGGGGGGTCAGGTTTTGTGGGACACAGAAGGAAATTATTACTTTGGTGGCACTATTACCATGTGTGGGTGTACAAAGAGGGATTATTGGGGGGGCACAAAGAAGGGCACTATTACTGTGGGGTACAGAGGGAGCATTATTACTTTGTGGAAGGCACAAAGGGGGCATTATCACTGTGTAGGAGTACATAGGAGGCAGCTATCCCTTTGTCGTAGAATAGAGGAAGTATTACTTTGTGGGGTAGAAAGAAGGCACTATAACTGTGAGGGGGCACTGAGAGGGGCATTGATGCAGTTTAAAGTTACAAATGGGGTGGAAAGTTGCACGACGAGGAGCAGGTCCATGCCTAATTATTGCACCTAGGCCCACGAGCCTTTAGCTTTGCCTCTGTATTCTGCTGACTCCCAGGGTGCACAGCAGAAAAAAGAAAATTACAACCTATTGTGTGTGTTACAGTGGACAGTGTGAAAACTGGAATGTTCAGAATTTATTTTTATATTCATAGTCATTAGTCACATAAAAAATTCAAATATTGTTTAGAGTGAAAAAAACTAATTTAAAAATGTTACATTTTCTGTTGATACATTCCCTTTAAGATGATTCATGGTTGATACTGAATTTGTTACATTTTTCACATTTTATATTAAAGAAGGTATGGTTCCTTTGGTTTCGTTTTGTAGCTTATATTTTAAGCCAGCCAGCTGGGGGTTTGCAGATGCAATTTTTTGTCGCATTTCATAAATATGGCTTTAAAGTAACTCTGCCTATAACCATGCCCACTTGTCTTACGTGACAAAGTGATGCATGCAGCACAAAGAGTAATTTTTGTTGGGCACAAATACTTAATAAATCACATGCACACAGTATACACCTTTAGTTTCACTGAAAATGTGCTAAAAAATTGATGCATGCAGAATGATACATATGGGTCAAAGTGTTTTTGTTTTTTACTATTTTTATTGATTTCACCTTGGCAAACAAATAAAGTGTCTGGTCACTAGGACCCAATATATCAAGGAAAAGCCTTTAACTTTAGAGATTGTTGTTATGCTGAATTTCTCCATTCTTTTTCTAGCTCAGTAATTTTGTTGAATGTAAGACAGGGCATATAAGTTTATATTACATTATTGCCCAGTTCTGTACCACTTGTCATTCTACTTTTTTATTTTGGTACTGCATAATAACATGTAAGTTACTTTTCTAGGATTTTATTGCCTTAAACCTGGGAGCTCTGCTCCCGAGCTGCTTTACTTATACGGTTCCTAAGAGGATTACAACTGCTAAAGCGCAGTCGCCCTGACAGATACACAACGCTGGCAGTCTAACTAGCACATCAGGATTACCTAAGCAACATCTTGCTTTTACATACTCTCTTTTTTTATGATAGTCACTCCCAAACTGGCTCTTGTCACATCACAACTACTGTGTCCCTTGTAGATTTCCCATTTACATCACTCCCTTTCCCTCCTTCTATCTAAATATACCTGCTCAAAGGGAAGCCTGAAGATCAGAAGTTACAAGACCAAAAATCTGCAGCTTCCAGGCACAGCAAGAGAATTTATTCTCATGCATGCCATTTACATTGATAATGTAGCACTATTGCTCCAAGAAATTAATGTAGATCCTATGGCAATTAAAGAGTACAATTATCATCAAGAAATAGTGCCCAAGGAATCCCAAGCACGCAATTGATGTCTTCCATAAAATCTCACAGAACTTCTAAGTGTTGTCTATTTCCATTTGCAAAGCGCAACATCAATATATTCAGAGTTATCATTTGAAGCATTGGAATAGATATCATTAAGGGAAATATATAAAACGTTTGATTTATTCAGCTACTTCTACATGGTTTCCGTTGCTAGATAATGCATTGAAAATGTAGTTTTATGCATATAGAATTTGCTGTAGGGTGTAAATAAGGTCCATAATGTCCAAACGAAATATATACAATTTGACAATAATTTATAGAATTTGAGTTGAATGTAAGCATCAGTCATATGCCGCAGGCAAGTTATCAGAGTCATTCTCGTGAAAGGGCCCAGAAATTCCTTGTCTATACGCTGCCTGTGATCTCCTTTAGCAAGCATCACAGATGAAAGGGTAATAAAAGCATTAAAGCGTTCGAGCCCCAAAAGCATTAAAACCCCATATTTTTCTAAAACACTTGGGTTCTCACCGGAGAAGTGAATCCTTTGAGCCACAATCAGTTTGATGCATGCTGATCCAGTGTGATCTAAGTAACCTCCCCATTCTTCCCCCTTAACTCTCGCAAGGTGGCATGCGCTCTAAATGGGAAAATTCCCAGCTAGAAGTCCACAAAATATTCACTGGTTGGCAGAAGGAGTGCTGAGGGAAGATAAAGCTTAGTCGGGGTCAAAGTCAAGATCAGGTTCAGGGTCAGAAAGCATACACTAGAACACAAGGATGTACCGTAATCCGCCGGCAATGCTGTCTGGCTAGTATCTCCTTTATATCGACCACTGGGGCCGATATCATCAGTGAGTTTCTGTTGCCATGGCAACCTGACGCGGCCAGCTGAGGGGGCAGGAAAGCAGCGGCTATGAAAAGAACAGCAGTCGCAGAAAGCAGGAGAAGCACATCTCACAGGCAAGGGTTATCACTGGCTCATGGAGAGGTGCATAACACTAAATATAGATTAAAATGAAATCAAATGAAAAAATTATACTTACGTGCCAAATTCCCTGCCACACCTGACAGGTGGTTTCCTGGTCCCCCCTCACTGTAGCGAGGACATGTTGTCTTGACGTGTAACTGTGACAGCCAACTGTCCACAGTGCTAACGTCATTGAGGTTGACATATTACTGTTGTGGACATTGATTGATTGCCGTGGTCATATGTCCAGATAGCCATGCAGACCCCATGTGACTAAACCTGTTATTAGTTTATAAAATGTTATCTTCTTCTGTCTTTGCTGCTGTTACTATTGCTAAGTAACTAAAGACAACTTATTTTTTCCCTTCTATTTTTGTACTTGGTCTGTCTGTAAGTTATTAATGGGCTATACAGCTGTATAAGTTATGTGGAGCATTTTGTGTTCTTAAGTATCCCATTTAATTTGGCATATCTGTTAAATTGCTGTGTTCTAATCATGTGGCAACCCAGAAGCAAATGGTCTCTCAATGTATGTGGATGATATAATCAAAGAAGTACTAAGAAGTGCTTTCACAGGAGTTGTAAAGCTAGGCTTAATACAGTCCCTCCTCAGGACACGGATACAATTGATTTGCCTAGCGCTGCCCTGGCTAGGCACTGGATGCCTAGCCATTTGGCGCTTTAGTGATGATGCATCACGCTGTTGAGTCATTCCGCTGTATGAGGCCTGGCATTGCTGGAGGATGGTGCGGGGACCCTATCTTACAGTGGGCAGTGTTGGTGTCCCTGTCTACTGGGGACTATATAGGGGGCCCTATCTACAGGGGACTGTATAGGGGTCCCTATCTACAGGGGACTATATATAGGGGCCCTATCTACAGGAGATTATATATAGGGGGCCCTATCTAGGGGGACGATGTAGGGGGCCATATATACAGGGGACTACACAGGGGGCCTATCTACAGGGGACTATATCGGGGGCCCTGGCTTTAAGGGGCCCTATCTAAAGGGGACTATATAGGGGGCCCTATCTACAGGGGACACTAAAGGGGGCACTATCTACAGGGGACGCCACAGGGGATGTTAGAGGGGGCACTATCGACAGAAGACTATCGACTATCGGGGGCCCTATATACACCGTGTTCCAAATTATTATGCACATTGGATTTAAGTGTCATAAACATTTAATTATTAGTTTTTCAATTTAACTCATGGATGGTATTGTGTCTTAGGGCTCTTTGCATCATTGTAATCAATCTCAGACACCTGTGATAATTAGTTTGCCAGGTGTGCCCAATCAAAGGAAAACTACTTAAAAGGACGTTCCACATTATTAAGCAGGCCATAGGTTTCAAGCAATATGGGAAAGAAAAAGAATCTCTCTGCTGCCAAAAAGCGTGAAATAGTGCAATACCTTGGACAAGGAATGAAAACATTGGATATTTCAAGAAAACTTACGCGTGATCATCGTGCTGTGAAAAGATTTGTGGCTGATTCAGAGCACAGACGGGTTCGTTCAGATAAAGGCATAATGAGGAAGGTTTCTTCCAGACAAATTAATAGGATTAGGAGAGCAGCTGCTAAAATGCCATTGCAAAGCAGCAAACAGGTATTTGAAGCCGCTGGTGCCTCTGGAGTCCCGCGAACCTCAAAGTGTAGGATCCTCCAGAAGTTTGCAAGTGTGCATAAAGCTATTATTCGGCCACCCCTAAACAATGCTCACAAGCAGAAACGGTTGCAGTGGGCTCAGAAATACATGAAGACTAATTTTCAAACCGTGTTGTTTACTGATGAGTGCCGTGCAACCCTGTATTGTCCAGATGGATGGAGTAGTGGATGGTTGGTGAATGGCCACAATGTCCCAACAAGGCTGTGACGTCAGCAAGGAGGTGGCGGAGTCATGTTTTGGGCTGGAATCATGGGGAGAGAGCTGGTAGGCTCCTTTAGGGTCCCTGACGGTGTGAAAATGACCTGTGCAAAGTACGTAGAGTTTATGACTGACCACTTTCTTCCGTGGTACAAAAATTATCTTCATGCATGACAATGCACCATCTCATGCTGCAAAAGAATACCTCTGTGTCATAGGCTGCTATGGGCATAAAAGGAGAGAAACTCATGGTGTGGCCCTCATGTTCCCCTGACCTCTACCCTATTGAGAACCTTTGGAGCGTCCTCAAGCAAAATATCTATGAGGGTGGGAGGCAGTTCACATCAAAAAAGAAGCTCTGGGAGGCTATTCTGCAAAGATATTCAAGCAGAAACTGTCCAAATACTCACAAATTCAATGGATGCAAGAATTGTGAAGGTGATATAAAAAAAAGGGGTCCTATGTTAACATGTAACTTGTCCTGTTAAGTTTTTTTTTATTGAAAGAGCTTTTGATTTCTGTAAATATGACCTCCTGATGCTGCAAATTCAACAAATTACCATTTTAGTTATCTTTATAACCTTTTAAATATTTTGATCTCGGTTGTGCATAATAATTTTAAACAGTGCATTTTGAGTTTTTAACTTCTAAAAAAAAATCTGTTATCATTAGGAGATTTGTTCAATAAAATTTGCATTATGCTCCAACGGTTGATGGCTTGAAGATTATACTGACTGTCATTTGCATCGACTATTTAGGAAAATCAGCGAAAAATAACATTTGCATAATAATTTGGAACACGGTGTATATGAAAATCCCTGTTTCATCACCACCCCCTTTAAGCCCTACAAGGCATAAATTGTATCAGCTTTGCCCAAAGTGTTCATTTAATACTACAACTTGCTTCTCTGTTCTCTATAATAGGACTTTGAATGCAGCCACGATTATTTAAACTATGACAGTGATAGCTGGAGTATTTCCTAGACAAACACATGAGTAGCTCATGACAGCGCAGCTCAGTTGTCACATTGTCACTGCCTGATGCAGTTAACAGTTGTATTTGGTATGCTTAGACTCAAGTGGCTCATAACAGCTTTGCTTCATTGTCATGGCAAGTCCAGGGTAAGCTGCGCTCGAGTATGGCCCCATTCAGGTAACTGAAATACACCGGACTGAATGAACACCATTGCTAATGAAAAAAAAAGTTCTTCATAAGTATTAGATCAGTAACTACATGAAATGCAATGCTTATCTTCCTTGATGTTAGGTGAGGATATCCTTTTAACATGTTCCCTTTCATTGCTCTTTAACCCCTTTCCCCTGCATGCATTGTAATGACCAAGCAATTTTTTTTTTTCGTTTTTCCATTATCACATTCAAAGAGCTATAACTTTTTTATTTTCACATGAACATGGTTGTATGAAGACTTGTTTTTTGTGGGATGAGTTTTCTTTTTTGATGGTACTGATTTGGGGTATATAGAATTATTTTTATTAACTTTATAAACTTTTTTTTTGGAGGGGATAATAAAAACCCCCAGCAATTTAGCCATTGTTCTACACCTTTTACATTTACGTTTATCATGCGGCGTAAATAACATGCTACCTTTATTCTAGGGGTCGGTACAATTACAATCATACCAAATATGTATCTTTTTTTATGTTTTACTACTTTTGCAGAATAAAAACACTTTTAAACTAAAATAATTTTATTTTGCATCGTCGCTTTCCATGAGCCATAAGTTTTTTATTTTTCTGTCAATGTCGCAATATGAGGGCTTGTTTTTTGCGGGGACTTCATTGTTACCATTTTGGGTTACATGGGACTTAATGATTAACCTTTTATTATTATTTTTTTGGGGAATGGAATAAATAATAAGCTAACTTTCTTTTTTGGGTCATTATGATTGCAGGGCTACCATATATGTGTAGCGTTTATTTTATTTTTACACTTTTACTAAATAAAATCATTTTTTTTATGTGTACCTTTTATTAATTTTTATTTCACTTTAATTATTTTTTAAGTTCCACTAGGAGACTTCACTATGCGATCTTTAGATCACAGATATAATGCTTTGCTATGCTTAGTATATCAAAGTATTATTGCCTGTCAGTTTAAAACTGACAGGCAATCTATTAGGACGTGCCTCTGGCACATCCTAATAGGTATATAGACAGGGCAGACCTGTGTGGCCTTTGTTAGGCCCCGGGCTGCCATGGCACCCCATCAGATGCCCGCAATTGCGGGCCGCCGATGGGTGACAGAGGGAGCTCCCTTCTTCTGTAAACAACTGTAATGCAGCGGTTGCTAATGACCGCGGCATTTGAGGGGTTAAACGGTCACGATCGAAGTAAACTTCAATCGATACCGTTGGAGCAGGAGCCCGGCTGTCATCAGACAACCGAGCACCCGCACCATCCTCCAACCTTAAAGTCCTCTTAATGACCGCCATGAAAAGGCATATGGGTGGTCATTAAGAGGTTAAAATCACTTTGTAGGTGCTGCTGGGTAAACTATTGGTTTGTGAAATACAGTAATAAGACTGCTAATTAGATTTCTAGGATTATTAAAGTAAAAGGATTATAGTGGGACTATTATGGCATCTTGTGATTGTTGATACTGATGCTTTTCTCTGTCTTCTCTGTTATTCGGCTTTTGTGTGCTCTGAACCTTCCTGGGTTGTAAGAAAGGCCTTGTGAGTGCTCCACCTGAATGGGCTAATGGTTATTTCTGCTAGTCCATCAGTATTACATTATGGACAGGACAAGCTTTATGGGCTGTGGGCTCTTGCAATGACATTAAATTTGTGTTTTGTAGAATAAAAGGCAGGCTTATGGTATAATGGATGCTTTGTTACCACTGATATAAAACCCTACACAGGTCAGAGAGGAACCATCAGGCTTTTTATTTTTGTTATCACCTCTAAAATGATTATACAGTAGCTATTACTTCTGGCGGAAGACTGGCCTTTCATCCAGTACTGGACTTATGTTATTTTTTTATTTTTTTATTGAGCTGTATCAGAGCACCACACAAGATTATGAAATCTGCACTAGATCATTCTTGTTATTAAATAGCAAAATCCCTTGCCCCTTCTAACTCTCAGCAGATTTCTATGAAAAACCTGTATTAAAGAGAGTAGCTAAGCCAGGGAAAGACCTCTTATCAGAGAATTAACACTTAAGACTCTTTTCTGTTAGATTAACAGTGATTTTACTTTTCTAATGAAAATAATGTGCCTAAAAAAGGTCTCTTGTTCATGTCACAGCCTATAGTATGTATGTATGGTGGTGCTTGAAAGTTTGTGAACCATTCAGAATTTTCTTGATTTCTGCATAAATTTGACCTACAACTACATCAGATTTTCACACAAGTCGTAAAAGTAGATACAGAGAACCAAATGAAACAAATGAGTCAAAAATATTAGACTTGGTTATTTATTTATTGAGGAAAATGATCCAATATCACATAACTGTGAGTGGTAAAAGTATGTGAACCTTTAGGATTAGCAGATAATTGGAAGGTTAAATGAGTCTGGTGTTTTCAATCAATGGGATGACAATTAGGTGTGAGGGGGCAACCTGTGCTATTTAAAGAACAGGGATCTATCAAAGTCTGGTCTTCGCAACACATTTGTGGAGATGTATCATGGCACGAACAAAGGAGATTTCTGAAGACCTCAGAAGAAGAGTTCTTGATGCTCATCTGGGTGTAAAAGATTACAAAACCATCTCTTAAGAGTTTGGACCACCAATCCACAGTTAGACAAATGTGTACAAATGGAAGAAATTCAAGACCATTATAACCCTTCCCCAGGAGTGGTCGACTAATAAAGATCACGCCAAGAGCAAGGCATATGATAGTCCGTGAGGTCACAAAGAAACCCAAGGTAACCTTTAAGCAACTAAAGTCCTTTCTCACATTAGCAAAATTTAGGACATCTAGGTCATGTAGCAAGACAACGACCCTAAGCCCATAGTTTTGGAATGGCCAAGTCAAAGTCCTGACCTTAATCCAATTGAAATGTTGTGGAAGGACCTGAAGCGAGCAATTCATAGGAGGAAACCCATTAACATAACAGAGTAGAAGCTGTTTTGTATGGAGGAATGAGCTAAAATTCATCCGAATCGATGGGCAGGACTAATCAAATTTCAGGTACACAAAATTTGAGTGTCTTTCCTCTATTTGCACAAATGAAACCACTGCTCCTAAATCTGGTGCAATTACCACAAATATCTGAAGTCAGAAGCGGTGTACTCTATTATGAATTCTGAACAATTCCGTTTAAAATAGCAGGTCATTATAGTGTTTACGTCTGATAGCTTCATCTTAGATTATTTTTCAGACGAACCTTCATGTATCTGATCTTTACAACTTCACATTTCTTCAATCGTACTACTTCTGAAAATATAATCATTGATGTCACTATTGTATGAGCAAAGACCTATCGATCTCTTGAGTGATTTCCATATGGAAAAATCTAATTAGCAAGTAAAGGTAGCCGTAAATGTAACAACCATCATTAACAATCTGATTTATGACAATAAATTAATTGGCTCTAACCAAATATTAGTAACAGGGGAAAATATCTTCTTCATGAAAATCATTACATCCATTTGAAATTCCTTAAAGTGTATTCCTCTGTAAACCGCCAGAGCCCTGATACGGAAATATCTGAGCACTGGTCCATTTATCCATGTCCATAGTCGGCTTAATCAGAATAACAGAACATTTAAGGTTAATACGTAATTTTATTTCATATTGACAGGTCAATCTTCATGAACTACAGTTACAAATGGAACAGCATAAAATGTCAATCTTAAATGACCAAGCAAACCTTTGTAGAGAAGAACGTCACGAAAATCTTAAGCAGCTTCTTCTAATAAAGAATTTTAATGACTGCCCTTAAACAACTCTGATTTTGAGAAATAACCCTGTTACTTTCTGACAGATGTTTAGTGACAGGAGAAGGACTTATGAACGTTTTAGACCTTTTTTTAGACCGTGATGACAAAAAATATCTGTAAGGAAAGTTTGACCTTTCTAGTCTTTCACCCTTCCTTTGCATTTTATAGTAAAAATATGCCGATATGTACAATACACACATTTAGTTTGTTACCATGGTAACGTCAAATGTGACACAGATAGTAAAACGATGATTTTTTTATGTTTTCTAATGTGCAGACCTCAGCTAAAGTGCTTGAAGTAAATTAAAATATTGAATTAATGTATGAATAATATTATCGAAATCCTGGGCTTAGCCATGAATCAGACATGAACACATTTTTCTGTAGTGTGGAAATTACCCTTTTTCGTTCTTCTCCTATCGAAACCACAGGCCATATCTCACTAGCTAATTACAGTTCTCTTCTAGAACAATCTATCAATTGCCGTGGCTCACAAGATATCTGCTTAATAAGCATGTTACTGTATAATGTATGAAAGAGTGAACTTTAACTTCTATGTGACACGAAAACAATAATGGCAGCTTATATCCAGTGCCCGGTGTCATCACCAAAAGCCTGCCCTCCAAAATAAAAGCTCAAAGTTACTTTGATGTGTAATATCGCCATTTCCTTGCCCTACTTATACCCTTCCCGATCTTACAATTAATAGATCTATCATATTTCCTTTCATATTTGCCGTTCACGTATTGAGGCTCTTTTAAGTAAAATTTTATTAATTAGCATTCATTTTGCCTGACCTTTGCAGCATTTATTCTATTTCTCCTTTTGTACTTTCTTATTCATGTTAACCTACGTGCACATTATTATCTGAACAGAACGAACAGGTTTCTCGATTCTATTCCTCCATTTATGACTTGGCGTGCTAATATATCTAATAATAACACGTTGAATATTTCATGCTTATATAATAATATCATACAATGTTTCTCTAGTGACTTTTTGCCTGCATTATGAAGTGGTGGAATGGATAAAGGTATAATACCAGACTGCTTTTTTCATGATTGTGAAAAGAATGTGGCATATTATGCATTAGAACTATACAAAGAAAGAGTAATTTTAACTTTAATCATACATTAACCTACTTAGGAACGTACAATTGTGCTAGAAATTTTGTGAGCCCTCCTAAATTTCTGTAAAAAAAGTGACCTGTAATGTGATTAGATTTCCATGTAAAATAGAAAACAAATTGTTCTCCAAGTGGATATCCAAATATTATCTAATATTCTTTAAAAAAAAATCTCAATCCACCAATTGGTATACTGGTTGTACTGTTCTCCTTTGAATGACCCCTATAGTACGTAGCATTCTTTCCTTTTTGTGATCCTTGCGGCCTGAGGTACTTTTATGCATACGTATGTGTCTCTGTGTATATATACACACACACATACGCGTAAAAGTATCTCAGGCCGCAAGGATCACAAAAAGAAAGGAATGCTACGTACTATAGGGGTCATACAAAGGAGGTACAACCAGTATAACAATTAGTGGATAGAGATTTTTAAGCATATTAGAAAATTAACATTGAGGTGTAAATAGTTAATTTATTTTTTGTTTTAAATGCGTGTTAATATGGCTAACACGTGGAAATAAATCAAATTGTAATATATTTCACTAATCCTGCTACCATCCATTACCCATTTACATGACATCCATGTGACACCACGTAAAGTAATCAGATGGATAGTGTAGAAAACGTATATGGCAACTTGGTTTATATTTAAGGTTTAGCCATGTTAAAAATTATTTACATATATCTGAAACCCCCTTTAAATGATCTAGAGTTACTCCAAAATATTCACAATAGTTGCAAAAAGAGCAAGTTATCAATTCCTACCATCTTCTCAACATCCAACAGGCATATCCACTTTGCAGGGGACCCCTGTCCGTGTCACTGACTTCAGAAACTAAACAGGAGGGATCCAACACAGGCTCAGCTAAAACTTCAACGCTAAGCCAGTAATGTATACAACAAGAAGTAATTTAAGGGCACATGCTTCAAGTCTGTGAGGGGTATTTCATTATAGCCAAGAGCTATGTAACCATTGATTATTTCTTGATGGGTATGTGATTGGTTTAATAAAGCATTGAAGCTTTAGCTGAACTGGAGATAAGTCTCATTTTCCGCATGTAAAATTTGGATTCATTCCTCTCAAAATTACTTTTTTAACGTAGTGGTTTTTTATTCATGCATGTACATCACTCGTCAGGGCTTTCCACAACATTTCTAATGAATTAAGGAAGAGATATTCCCATACAGTGCACAGTGTCCCCATAACACTGATAAACACAGTGGCTTAGCCACATCTTATTATTCCACGTATCCACACAGGCCTTCTAACACGTTTTGGAAAGTGCCGCACAATGACATTACTGTCCTCAGTCTGTATGGAACGAAAAGAGAAAAAAACAAGGCGCCACCTTGTGCAGATCAGTTGGTAAAGGTGAGACAAGAGGGCAAGTAATATGCTCACCTAGATACAAAGTTTTTGGGCATGTATAATAGAAACCACAGTGCTGCTGCCAGATCCGAGTCGGTAACCCAAAAGGACCGCTTAGGTAGAGAGAGTTGCAGGAGAAAAAAGGATCTTTCCAGAGGCGCTGCTGCGTGGTAGAAATGATAGGAACGAAATCCAGAGGTAATGTAAATAAGTTCAATTTATTCGGGTGAGTGGCTACGCGTTTCAACGATGAACAATCGTCTTCCTCAGGCCATGTATGCAATACATTGGACACATCTTATATAGCATGTGGGTTCAAAATTAACACGAGTGAAAAAACCGCCAAATCTGCAGAGGTCAAGGTGCGATCGTGACGTCATACCCGGC
Source organism: Rhinoderma darwinii (assembly GCF_050947455.1). NCBI lineage: Eukaryota > Metazoa > Chordata > Amphibia > Anura > Rhinodermatidae > Rhinoderma > Rhinoderma darwinii. Next base: position 230,037,022 of record NC_134688.1, read on the forward strand.
TTTTTTTCTTTTTCTTTATTCTCACCGCAGGGCAGTGAATACGTAAACATGTTTAATATACAAACCAAATAATTCTTTGTAAATAGATACACAAACAAAGGGGTAATAAAATTGCAAATAGAAAAAAAGAAAAATAGAAAAGAAGTTTGAAGTGTTCATAAAAAGGTCTTTCTAAGCGGTATCACACTGTCATTAATATACGACTATGAAAGCAGGGAATCATACATTAGTCAGTAAGTAATTAGATGGAAACAGTAAACTGAGGGTTAAAATAATAATATTAACAAGGGCTACACTAGAAGCCAATGTGTTGCTGGGTTACAGTGAAAAACGCCAGGACGCGACTTCGTTACCAGGACAACCAAGCAGGAAACGGAGTAACAGAACAAATGGAGATATCTGCGCTTAATGTAGATAGATCATTGAAAGATTAAATACTACTTTAAAAAAAGGGCTTAAATAATAAAAAATGCATTATTAAATAAGAGAATACCCATAGGTACGGTATTAGGCATATACATTCTTTTGTAACTATACAGGTTAAAAAAATAAATAAAAAATAAATAAATAAATAAGAAAAGATTGGATTTTGCAAGATTCTCCAAACTGTGCAGACCTGATTTAAGTAGGAATACGCAGTGTATCTTTAGCTCTGGTATGTAATTCTATCAGAGGAATAATAACTTTACGGGAAATTGGTAGTAGGGTACAATAAAATGATGGTTTTTAAAAAAGGTTAAAATTGCAATGCGGAACAACGAGACCAGAGGATCTAAAGAAGATCGGGGATAAAACAGGCAGAACATGCTGCAGGTAAGTTAATAAAAAACCGTATATTACGGTTAAAATAATTAGGTATGCAATATTTAAACTAAAAGGGGACAATCACGGCATGATAGACTTTATGGATGAGAGGTTTAAGTGGCAGAAAGAGAACGCATAACGGATGAATGAATTTGTCACTCATATTTACCAAATACTGCTCCATGTTTATTGTTGTGTAATAATTTGACTTATGGAGATTGTTTTTCCTCAAGTATTAGTTTACAAATTTACGAATAATAGAGGTGTGGGTTAATCCAATGTTGATTCGGAGATATCATTCAAACCCCCTGGGTGCAATGTCTGTAATTTGAAGATCCAATAGTTTTCCCTCTGTTTAAGTTTATTGAATCTGTTGGGAACATCAAGATGTATCTCTTCAATGGGTGTAACTGTGATTTGGTTGAATTGGCATTTGTGTACACGGGTGAAATGGCGAGACACACTATGTTTCAAAAAACCTGTGTTCACATTGAATCTGTGTTTGTTTATTCTGGATCTCAGACATTGTATTGGAGTTGGCACGTACATTCCATTAAGTAAATTACATAGGAACTGCTGCAACTTAAGGGTGACTTGATTGGGAAAGACTCTTTTGTGACTGTTGATGTGTATGTGTATTTTTTGTTGTTGATACTATTGCAGCATAGACATCGTGGGTGGCCACATTTGTAGGAGCCATTGGGTCTGGATAGAAAGGTGGTTGATAATGTTTTAGGTTTACGGATTCTGCTGGGGGCCAGAATATTTTTCAGAGTCAAAGATCTTCGGAAAGTGATGCTAGGATGAGCTGGGATCGCATCTTTAAGGTAAGGGTCGCTTTTTATAATGTGCCAATGTTTGTACAAGATTGACCTAACTGTTTTGTTCCCTTGATTAAAAGTAGTAATAAAATTAGTATTGTATTTATTTGGTTCTGATTTTTTCTGTACCGGGTTTAGGCAGGAATCGTGTTAGAAGGCCTGTGTGGATACGTGGAATAATAAGATGTGGCTAAGCCACTGTGTTTATCAGTGTTATGGGGACACTGTGCACTGTATGGGAATATCTCTTCCTTAATTCATTAGAAATGTTGTGGAAAGCCCTGACGAGTGATGTACATGCATGAATAAGAAACCACTACGTTAAAAAAGTAATTTTGAGAGGAATGAATCCAAATTTTACATGCGGAAAATGAGACTTATCTCCAGTTCAGCTAAAGCTTCAATGCTTTATTAAACCAATCACATACCCATCAAGAAATAATCAATGGTTACATAGCTCTTGGCTATAATGAAATACCCCTCACAGACTTGAAGCATGTGCCCTTAAATTACTTCTTGTTGTATACATTACTGGCTTAGCGTTGAAGTTTTAGCTGAGCCTGTGTTGGATCCCTCCTGTTTAGTTTCTGAAGTCAGTGACACGGACAGGGGTCCCCTGCAAAGTGGATATGCCTGTTGGATGTTGAGAAGATGGTAGGAATTGATAACTTGCTCTTTTTGCAACTATTGTGAATATTTTGGAGTAATTCTAGATCGTGTTAATTTTGAACCCACATGCTATATAAGATGTGTCCAATGTATTGCATACATGGCCTGAGGAAGGCGATTGTTCATCGTTGAAACGCGTAGCCACTCACCCGAATAAATTGAACTTATTTACATTACCTCTGGATTTTGTTCCTATCATTTCTACCACGCAGCAGCGCCCCTGGAGAGATCCTTTTTTCTCCTGCAACTCTCTCAGTCTGTATGTGCCACCACGCTGACACAGGCAACTAAAGGTAATGGGCTTCTTTCACACACACACACACACACACACACACACACACACACACACACACACACACACACACACATACAAAGGAGAACAGTACAACCAGTATACCAATTGGTGGTTAGACATTTTTAAGTATATTAGAAAATTTACATTGAGGTGGAAATAGTTCATTTTATTTTTTTTATATAAATGCGTGTTAATATGGCTAAAACGTGAAAACAAATGAACTTGCAATATATTTCAGTAATCCTGTTGTTATTATCCATACCCATAAAGGTTTGTTTGTAGTCTGTTACCATGGAGACAAATTGGTCTGCATAGTAGTTGCATTTTAAATGCATAAGAGCAATAATGGTGGGCATAGCCTTCAGTACTTGATGTTTAGCTGTTCTGCTTGATCAATAAAAGTTGTTAATGGAAAAATTGTAATAATTTATTACACAGCATACACAACTACTATGGTACAAAATACCCATGCCAACTATAGTAAATTCAGTTGGAATGTAAGACTGCTGGCATTCACAGATTTGTCTAGTACATTGACAGCTATGCATTCATCTTTGATCAGTAAAAGAAGAGAAACCTTGTAATAGATTCACGTACTGGAGAGATGGTTATAAACCTGAGAACTATTTGTGTTGTTTCATATGTCCCCTATGATTCAGTTATTGTACTTCAAAGTGAGATCGAGCTAAACAGCTCTCCTGCAGACCTATTAAGATCCATCAGGTATCAAAGCCTTATTAATTACAGAACAGTGTATAAACCTGGCAAAGGAGATAAGATTTGACATCAGACAGGCTGCCCAGGAATTATTTCCAAACAAGTTGGCAAAAAAGATGAAAACAGAAGCTTTGCTTAATTAGCTATTGGACTTTTTATTTTTAAGTGATATCTATGCCTATATACGGTATATACTAGTCCTTCTCAATGAATTCGAATATTATCAGAAAGTTAATTTATTTCAGGAATTCTACTCAAAATGTGAAACGCCTATATTATATAGATTCATTACACACAGAGTGATCTATTTCCAGCAGTTTTTTTTCTTTTAATGTTGATGATTATGGCTAACCGTTAATGAAAACCCCAAATTTAGTCTCTCAGAAAATTAGAGTATTATATGAGCCCAATACCAAAATGTAGGCCTACTGAAAAGTATGTACGGTATATGCACTCAATACTTGGTTGGGGCTCCTTTTGCATGAATTACGGCATCAATGCGGCGTGGCATGGAGGCGATCAGCCTGTGGCACTGCTGAGGTGTTATGGAAGCCGAGGTTACTTTGGTAGTGGCCTTCAGCTCGTCTGCATTGTTAGGTCTGGTGTCTCATCTTCCTCTTGACAATACCCAATAGATTCTCTATGGGGTCTAGGTCAGGCGAATTTGCTGGCCGATCAAGCACAGTGATACTGTGGTTATTAGGCCATATGCACGCTCACCGGAGGACGAATCACTTCCCCAACTTGAATATACAAAACACCATAGAATAAAGTGACGGCACCAGAACTTCAGGATAGATGAAAAAAGGTGGATTTATTCACCTCAAGTAAGCAGCCACGCCTCGGTTCGTCACAGAACCTTTCTCAGCTTGAGAAACGTCGCTGCTTACTTGAGGTTAATAAATCCACCCTTTTTCATCTATCCTGAAGACCTGGTGCCGTCACTTTCTATGATGTTTTATATATGTATATATGTAGTGTCGGGATCCGAGGGTGCATGGGGGATCAGATGGCATGCAAAACAGTTCTAGAGGTAGGCACACCTTAGCTGACAGTTTATTTGCAAATAAAATATAACAAAGTTTCAGCCTTTACAGCAGAGATCAACATTTAGTCCTTACTTCAGGTATTAAACCGTAACAAGGAAATACGGGTTTCTCTCACCCAGAGATGACCACGAAAGTCCAGTCTTTAGTTAGAGTCTCATACAGGAGTCCTTTCCCTTGCAGGAGGATTTAGCACACACAGCGCTTCACTCTAAGTGCAGAGTGAGAGCCAGCAGCTCACACACATGAGAAGCCACATCTACTTAAATACAGCAGCCTAGGTGGGATGTACCTGCTTTCAACAATTAACCCCTTTGGCTCCTGACATCCCCCCCCCCTTGTTCCAGGCCCGGGGACTGGACACTTGAAGCCCAAGTACAGTACACTCTGGAAAGCGCATCTGTATTTTGGTGATCCTTATAAAGTCCTAAAGGGACAAGAACCACCTGGTGATTCTTGCATTCTTTTCTTTGTTTTGGGACATCCAGGTCAGAGGAGCATGGTCAGAAACCAACCTGAATGACCTACCCAACAGGTAATAATACCTCAAGGCATCTAATGCCCGCTTTATAGCAAGACATTCCTTCTCCACTATTGAAGAATTTTTCTCTGCTGGGTTTAATTTACAACTTAGATAGATGACTGGGTGTTCTTCTCTGTCAACCACTTGTGACATTACCGCACCTAACCCTACATCTGAGGCATCAATCTGCACCAAAAATTCTTTGTTGAAGTTTGGGGCTTTAGGACGCAGCCTGTTTTGGCCTTGTGGCACAGCCGATTTTTTCAAATCTGACATGTGTCACTTTATGTGGTAATAACTTGGGAAGGCTTTTACCTATCCAAGCGTTTTATCGTGACATATTGTACTTTATGATAGTGGAAAAATTTGGTCGATAAATTCAATATTTATTCGTGAAAAACACCAAAATTTATAGACAATTTGCAAAAATTAGCATTTTTCTAAATTGAAATGTATCTGCTTGTAAAACAGATAGTAATACCACACAAAATAGTCTCTAGTTAACATTTCCCATATGTCTACTTTATGTTTGCATCGTTTTTTGAACGTTCTTTTATTTTTCTAGGACGTTACAAGGCTTAGAACTTTTGCAGCAATTTCTAACATTTTCAAGAAAATTTCAAAAGGCTATTTTTACAGGTACCAGTTTAGTTGTGAAGTGGTTTTGAGGGCCTTATATATTAGAATCCCCAATAAATCACCCCATTTTAAAAACTGCACCCCTCAAAGTATTCAAAACAGCATTGAGAAAGTTTCTTAACCCTTTAGGCGTTTCACAGGAAATAAAGCAAAGTAGAGGGGAAATTTATTTTTTTTTAAAAAAAATTCTGTAACACAGAAGGTTTTACCAGAGAAATACAACTCAATATTTATTGCCCAGGTCCTGCAGTTTTTATGAATATCCCACATGTGGCCCTAGTTTCCTAATGGACCGAAACACCGGCCTCAGAAGCAAAAGAGCACCTACGGTATTTTGGGGCCTGCTTATTTTTAGATTATATTTTAGGCACCATGTCGGGTTTGAAGAGGTCTTGTGGTGCCAAAACAGTGGAAACCCCCAAAAAGTTACCCCATTTTGGAAACTAGAGCCCTCAAGGAATTTATCTAGGGGTATAGTTAGCATTTTGACCCCACAGGTATTTTGCCATATTTATTGGTGTTAGTCTGTGAAAATGAAAATCTACATATGGGGTATTACGGAAATACCCCATATGTAGTCATAAATTGCTGTTTGGATCCACAGCAGGGCTCAGAAGGGCGGTAGTGCCATTTGGATTTTGGAGCGCAGATTTTGCTGGATTGGTTTTTAGTGCCATGTCGCGATTGCAACACCCTGGAGGGAACAAAACAGTGGAAACACCCAAAAAGTGACCCCATTTGGGAAACTACACCCCTCAAGGAATTTTTTTAGGGGTATAGTTGGCATTTATACCACACAGGTTTTTGCAGAATTTAGTAGAATTAGGCCGTGAAAATGAATATAAACATTTTTGTCCACTAAAAAGTTGAATTTTTTCATTTTCACAATAGATAAAGGAGAAAAAGTTGCCGTAAATTTGTAACGTAATCTCTCCCGAGTATGACAATACCCCACATGTGGTAATAATTTTTTTTATTTTTTTTAATAGAAATTAATTAACCTTTGCAGGACTGATCCTTTTTTGCTTTTCCATTTTAGTTTTTCATTCCCCGCCTTCCAAACGCCATACCTTTTTTATTTTTTCATGAATTGAGCGGTGTGAGGGCTTATTTTGGCAGGATGAGCTGTAGTTTTTATTGGTAGCATTTTTTGGTACATACAACTTTTTGATCACTTTTTATTGCATTTTATTTACAGCTTTGGTGACCAAAAAACAGTGATTTTGGCGGTTTAAATTCTTTATTTCTTACGGCGTTCATAATGCACGATAAATGACAATTTTACTTTATTCTGCGGGTTGGTACGATTACGGCGATACCATATGTATATAGTTTTTTTTATGTTTTGCAGCGTTTGCACAATAAAATCACTTCTTTATAAAATCATTTATTTTCTGTGTCACCATATTCTGAGAGCCGTAACTTTTTATTTTTCAGTCAAAAAAGCGGTGTAAGGGGTTGTTTTTTGCGGGACGGGTTTTAGTTTTTATTGGTACTATTTTGGGGTACATGCGACTTTTTGATCACTTTTTATTCTATATTTTGGGAGGGGTGGTGACTAAAAAATAGTGATTCTGGCATTGTTTTTAGTTTGTTTTTTTTGCGGCATTCACCGTGCGGTAAAAATAACATTATGGTTTTATAGATTGAGTCGTTACAAACGCAGTGATACTAAATATGTGTACTGTTTTTTAACGGTTTTATTTTTTTCTTAGATCAAGAGACTTATTATAGGAAAAAAAATCTTTTATTTTTACACATTTGTAAAACATTTTTATTAACTTTTTTTACTTTTTTCTTTACTTTTTACACGTTCTATTTTTACCTGCAGGTAGTGTAATGTATTCCAACTGTTAGTGTGACATCACAGTCACTCTGTCAGTTAGTCTACGAGGACCAGCTAGAGGCTGGTCCTCATAGGCTTGCATACATGGCAGACCCGGAGGCCGTTGTCTGGCCCCCGGGTGCCAGCGCAAGCATTAGCAGCCCCCTACAATTGCATAGGGGCTGCTGATGTGCTACAAACCCCCTACATGCGGTGATCGCAATCGAGCTCCGCATTTAACGGGTTACTTGCCGAAATCAGCGGCAATGAGCCGCTGATCGGCAAGAGTGGAGTGTCAGCTGTCAGGGACAGCTGATGTCCCAGTTTCCGATCCACACTGTCACAGACACTGTCACCGACAGTGTGCATCGCGAACGGCAGTGACGTCCTGTCACTCTGAGGCTGGTCCTGATAGGCTTCCTTACATGGCAGACACGGAGGCCATTACTTTGCCTCCGGTCGCCATGCTAGCCATCTGCAAACCTCACGATTTCATTGTAAGGTCTGCCGATTTGCTAGAAGCTCCTAAAATGCGGCAAATGCAATCGATTACCGCAATTAAGGGATTAATTGGCAAAAACAGCAGAAATAAGCCGCTGATCGGCATACAGTAGAGTGTCAGCTGTCAGGGACAGCTGGCCTCCCGGTTCCCGGTGCACACTATCGCCGACAGTGTTCACCGGGAACTGCGCAGTAGCTGTACGGCCCCGCGCCCTAAGACACTGGCCACCCGGACGTACAGTTGTGTCGTGGTGCGCCTAGGGGTTAAGACAGGTTGCTGACACAACGCAGATTTTAAAATCTGAAAGGCACTTTCTGCACTTGAGCTCCATTGTACGCTGGTGAACTTTCCCCCTTTTGTGAGGTCGGTCAATGGCGTTGCCAGAGTTTCACAATTGGGTATAAACTCCTATAATACCCCACAATGCCCAGAAATACTCTCACCTGTTTCTTGGTGCAAGGGCGGGGCCAACTCTGGATAGCATCTATTTTGTTCAATTGAGGATTGATTACCCCTCTCCCCACAATATACCCCAGATATCGGGCTTCCTGTAGGCCAATAGCCAGCCATCCCCGGGGGCGTCTACCATAAACTAATGCAAAGGGCGAAAACCCAGTGGAGGCTTGAGGCACGTCTCTTATAGAAAATAACAGAAATGGTAGTAAATAATCCCAATCCCATCCATCTTTTGCCACAACTCTCCTTAACATGCCTTTTAAGGTCTTGTTAAATCTCTCAACCAGGCCATCTGTTTGCGTGTGGTAGACAGATGTGCGGAGATGCTTAATTTTAAACATTTTACACAACTCCTTCATTACCATTGCCATGAATGGTGTTCCTTGGTCAGTAAGAATCTCTTTAGGGAGACCAGTTCTAATGAACATATGGAATAAATCGCGAGAAATTGTTTTTGAGAAGGTGTTCCTCAAAGGGATAGTCTCCGGATACCGGGTAGCGTAATCTAGGACCACAAGTATATATTGATGCCCTCTAGAGGATCGGACTAAAGGGCCTACCAGGTCCATAGCTATGCATTCAAATGGTACCTCAATATTTGGGATTGGCACCAGAGGGCTCCGAAAATGAGACATGGGAGCGGTTATTTGACAGGTGGGACCTGATTCACAGAATTCTTTTACTTCTCTTTAAACCCCAGGCCAGTAGAATCTTTGTTGGCCCCAAGGTGTCCCCCTAGTGCATGAGTATGGGCCAGGTCTAACACCTTGCGTCTGTATGACTGGGGCACTAGCAGCTGCTCTACCACTTCATCACGTATTTTGGTTACTCTATATAACAGATCACCATGGAACGAAAAATGAGGGAACTGGGCATCAGCTTCCCGCTGTTGTGGAAAACCATTCAAGACCGTTATTTGAACTCTAGCATTCTTTAAAGTAGGATCTTTCATCTGAGTCGTACCAAAGTTATCATGTGACACCCCTTTAATCACAGAGGTTCTGCTCAGAGGAATTATCCTCAATTTCTTCACCACCAAATACGGCTAGTGGTGACTGACTCTGCTCGTCATGGTATACAATTTCTACAGTTTCAGGTAGATTACTGGTAATGTTTGCAGGTTCAACAGTATTCACCAACACATCAACCACGTGGTTACTATTGACTCCCACAGACTCAATAGAGCTTGTGCCCTGTTCCTAAAGTGGCCAGAACAAGACACAGTCCCGACCTATAATCAGTTCATGCAACAGGTTTTCTACAACCCCTACTTCTTGGTCATGCTCACATGCTTTCGGGGAGCACAAACTTTGTGGGGAACATTTGCATTAAGTAAGGTAACTAGACTACCCGAATCCAGTAAGGCAACTACTTAATGGCCATTTATGGCCACCAGACATTCTTGGAGACCTGCTGTAACCCTGAGTTTCACAGGGTGAGCACACAATGATCGCCGCTGAGCCATATCACAATCCATTGGCTCTGCCTCTGTTGGGCAGTGGGCTGCTAAATGCCCAGGTCGGTGACACCTCCAGAATAGACGATCAGTTGGTCCCCGGGTTGGTGGTCTATAGACTTTGGCACATTCTGTCCTTGTGGCCGGACACTGAGATATTGCCCAGAAAATCGATCTCCCTCATTTGCAGGTTCGTCTGGACTTCTCTTTGTAGAAATAGGGGAAGCATGGGTGTGTCGCACAAACCGCTGCGCTTTTGGTTCAGGGCCAAGAAAATCTTCAGTAGTAGTGTAACGCTCCACAAGGGAAACAAGCTGGTCCAATGTTTTGGGTTCTCCCTGAGCAACCCACCGATGTATGTCCCGAGGAAGACCACTAACATAGCGGTCCAGTATTATCTTATCCACAATGTCAGAGGGCCTCAAAGTTTATGGTTGGAGCCACTTGCCCACTAGGTGCAAAATATCAAATATCTAGGAACGTGGCGGCATTCTTTTTTCAAACTGCCAGTCATGGACTCTGCGAGCCCGCAAAGCTAAGGCGACCCCCAGATGAGCCATTATCTCTGCTTTAAACAAGCCATAGTTAGCTTGTTCTGAAGTTAGATCAAAATATGGCCTTTGTGGCTTACCAGTTAAATAGGGTGCCAGAACCTCTGCCCATTCACCGGGTGGGAGTGTTTCTCTTTCAGCAAGTCTCTCAAACACAGTGAGGTAGGCCTCTACATCATCATCAGATGTCATCTTTTGTAAAGCACGTTGCACAGCCTTCCTCCCCATTAGAGACACAGGAGGCCTTTCATCCCTTCTCTCTGGGTGAGATATAACAGTTTCTCTAAGCACAGCAACTTGTTCTAACATTAGGCGGTTGGTTTCTTGTTGTGCCGCTGTTGCTTCTGCAAATTCGCCTGTACGAGTTGCTTAACAAGGTCCTCCATCACGCTTGACTGGCTTTGTAGGGCAGTAGCAGCCTTCAGCCAGGACATAAGTAGCTTGCAGATTTCAAAACAGACAAGTTTTCATGCCGTTGCCCCTAGCAACAGTGCCTGCGTTCTCCACCAATTGTCGGGATCCGAGGATGCATGGGGGATCGGAGAGCATGCAAAACAGTTCTAGGGGTAGGCACACTTTAGCTGTGACAGTTTATTTGCAAATAAAGTATAACAAAGTTTCACTCTTTACAGCAGAGATCAACATTTAGTCCTTACTTCAGGTATTAAACCGTAACAAAGGAATACGGGTTTCTCTCACCCAGAGATGACCACGAAAGTCCAGTCTTTAGTTAGGCCTCATGCCCAATTCAGTTTTTTCCTTCAGGGTGCTATCCGTTTTTGTCACGGATAGCACCCTGAACCCATTCATTTCAATCGGGCCATGCACACTTCTGTTTTAACAGAACCGTGCGGCCGTTCCTTCAAAAGTAGTGCAGGTCCTACTCCTGCCCGTTCTTGACGGAACAGTCTCGGCCTTCGCATTGAATTTGAAGCCATCCGTGTGCAGCCCGTGTGTGATGGGACTATTAACAGCTGTACAATGGCCGACGGAAGTGTGCATGAGGCCTTAGAGTCTCATACAGGAGTCCTTTTCCTTTCAGGAGCATTTAGCACACACAGCTCTTCACTCTCAGTGCAGAGTGAGGGTATGCTCACACGCTTAGCAAAAAACGTCTGAAAATACGGAGCTGTTTTCAAGCGAAAACAGCTCCTGATTTTCCAGACGTTTTTGAAACAACTCGCGTTTTTCGTGGCGTATTTTACAGCCGATATTGGAGCTGTTTTTCAATGGAGTCAATGAAAAACGGCTCCAAAAACCTCCCAAGAAGTGACATGCACTTCTTTTTCGCGGGCGTCTTTTTATGCAACGTATTTTGACAGCGACACATAAAATTAAGCCTCGTGGGAACAGAACACCATAAATCTCATTGCAAGCAATGGGCAGATGTTTGGAGGCGTAATGGTGCCGTTTCATCAGGCGTAATTCGAGGAGTAAACGGCCAGAATTACGTCTGAAACCCCCTCGTGTGAACATACCCTCAGAGTCAGCACCCAGCAGCTCACACACATGAGTAGCCACACCTAGTTAAATACAGAAGCCTAGGTGGGATGTACCTGCTTTCAACAATTAACCCCTTCAGCTCCTGTTTTTTATATATATATATATATATATATATATATATATATATATATATATATATATATATATATATATATATATATATATATATATATATATATAATTATATATTTATCATATATTCCAGCAGTTTGGCAGTAAACAAATATAGTCCCAAAGCTAAATTTTACTTGCCTGCAGAATACATCTGTCTTTATTCGGTGGTGTATTGTGAAGCAGCCTCCATGTATAAGATGATTCAGTGCTGACGCAGAGATACTGATGCGCTGGGTCAGTGGTATGTTGTCATGTTCGTGGCTGCGGGCTGTCATCACCAATCTCCCCCTGACAGCCGCAGCCACGAGTCGGCAAGCGCTGGCCTCAGCCTCCTCCTCAGGAGACGCCAGCGCTTGCTTCCACTCACCTCAGCCGGATCCCGTAGGGTGTCCGCACTTAAAGGGGCAGCGCGCGCACCAGACATTGATGAACATCAGGCCGTGATTACCCTGGACTATAAGAGGGGTCCAACCCCTGCTTTGATTCCTGAGTGTTGTTGTTGTTTCCCTAGTTTGTCTATGCAATGGTCTCCTAGTGTGTTCTTGTTTCTGTTCCTGTTCCCTGCATTCCATACTATCCTGGTCGAGTACTGAGCTGAGCCAAAGTCGTGCCATGCTGTATACCACGCCTGACCTGCTTCACCTCACCTGACGTCTACCTGCTGCCTAGTCCCAGCTGAGCCTGCCTTGCTACTGTCCGAGCTGCCACAGGTACCTATACGAACTATAGACATTGACCTGCACCCTGTTGGCCAGCTGCCATACCGCCAAGGCGGCACAGCCCAGTGGGTCCACAGACCCTTCGTGACAGTACGCTCAGGCCATAAACCCCGCTGGTCGTTTCAAGACAATGACGACATCTCAAGAGATGGGGCGGATATGCTAGACCTCTGGTCTCTACAGGACCAACTCCTCCAGGCGTTGAACATTTTTGCACGTCGGCAGGAGGCACAAGCTGCTGTTCCTCCTACTACACCTCCTGGCAGTCTTGATCCTCAGACTACACCTCTTGGCAGTGTTGACCCGAGTGTTTCTTTGCCACTTCCTGACCGCTATGATGGAGACGCAAGTACCTGTCGTGGATTTCTGAATCCGTGCCAGATCCACTTCAGCCTGTATAGTAGGACATTTTTGTCTGATGGCGCAAGGGTCGCTTTCATCATCTCTCTCCTCACTGGCAAGGCTCTTGCATGGGTGAACCCCATCTGGGAGAGACAAGGACTAGAGACCCGTGACTTCAAAGCCTTCCTCCGGACTTTTCGTATGGTGTTTGAGGAGCCTGGTCGTGTCTCATCTGCAGCGGCCTCTTTGATTAGCCTATGCCAAGGAGACACCTCCGTGAGTGAGTACGCCATCCACTTCCGCACCCTGGCGGGAGAGCTGTTATGGAACAATGAGGCACCAGTGCCTGCATTCTGGCATGGACTCTCTCCTAAAATTAAGGACGAACTTGCCGCTCGAGACCTGCCGCCTACCCTGTCTGACCTCATCCTTCTGTCCGCCCGGATTGATATACGGATCCGAGAATGCCTCCAAGAGGTTAGTCGGGAGGGAGTCCTCTCTAGTCTGGCTCCTACTTTGCAGCAACCCCTGCTGTCCTCAGATGTTGATCCTCCCAAGGAGTCTGTGATGATGGACCAGTGTAAGCTATCCACCCAGGAAAGACAACGCAGACGCACTTCTGGACTTCTGTCTTTATTGCGGCCTCGGTGGCCATCTTGTGCGCCTGTGTCCCCAAAGGTCCCAAAGCCTAGGGTTGCTAGGAGTGACGACCTTGGGTAAAAAAGGACTTCAGTCTAAATTGTCCATACCTGTGACCGTAGTGTCCGGTGAGAGAACGCATCAGGTCTCTGCGTATCTGGACTCTGGATCCGCTGCTAATTTCATCCATAGAGACCTGGTGGACCTTCATCAATTACCCACCACCCCTCTGGAGAGCCTGTTGACAGTTGCTTCAGTAAATGGACTACCTCTGCCAGACCTAGTTATAGCTATAACCAAGCCGCTGAGGCTCCAAGTAGGGGCTCTTCACTCTGAACTTCTGTAGTTCTATGTCCTATCCCAAGCTGTTAACCCTGTGTTGCTGGGCATGCCTTGGCTCCGACTGCATGCCCCAGTCCTGGACTGGAATTCCGGAGAGGTTCTTCAGTGGGGTCCTGAGTGTCAAAGCCATTGCCTGGTGCAGATTCGTTTGGTTCAGCCTTCTCTGCCTCGGTCATTGGCAGGATTGCCGGGTCAGTATGCTGCATTTTCGGACATCTTCAGCAAGAGGGAGGCGGAGACATTGCCTCCACATTGGGCGTATGTCTGCCCTATCAAACTGATTCCTGGTGCATCCCTTCCCCGTGGTAGGGTATATCCTCTCTCCTTGCCAGAAACTCTGTCCATGTCAGCCTATGTAAAAGAGAACTTGGAGAGGGGCTTCATACGAAAGTCTTCTTCCCCGGCTGGAGGCAGGAGCAGGGTTCCTCTTTGTCAAAAAGAAAGATGGCTCTCTTCGTCCTTGTATCGACTACCGAAGTCTTAACGAGATCACGGTGAAGAATAAATATCCGTTGCCACTGCTCTCTGAAGTGTTTGATCGTATACGTGGTGAAAAGATTTTTTCTAAACTAGACCTGCGTTGGGCTTACAACTTAATCCGGATTCGCCAGGATGACGAATGGAAGACTGCATTTAACACCCATAATCGACACTATGAGTACCTAGTAATGCCCTTCGGCCTGTGTAATGCTCTAGCAGTCTTCCAGGAGTTTGTTAATGACATTTTCCGTGACCTTCTCTATGTTTGTGTTGTGGTCTGTCTTGATGACATCTTGATTTTTTCTCCAGATCCTGTGACGCATCAGAGACATGTCCGTCAAGTTCTGCTACGGTTAAGGGAGAATCGTCTGTACACCAAGTTGGAGAAGTGCGTGTTTGACAGAGATGAACTACCCTTCCTGGGCCACATCGTCTCTAATCGAGGTCTCGAGATGGATCCTGAGAAGGTAAAGTCTGTACTGGAATGGCCACGCCCTCAAGGCTTGATGGCAATACAGCGCTTTTTGGGATTGACCAATTTTTACAGACAGTTTATTCCAAGCTTCTCCTCACTGACTTCTCCTATCTCTAACCTCACTAAGAAGGGCATGAAAGCCAAGGTGTGTACTCCCGTGGCAGAGTCCGCATTCAATAGCCTGAAAAGTGCCTTCACATCAGCCTCTATCCTCCATCATCTGGATGTCTCTCTGCAGTTCTCATTAGAGGTGGACGCATCCTCCGTCGGTGCTAGTGCACTCCTGTTCCAGAGAGGTCCCAAGAGCAAGTCAATGGTATGTGGATATTTCTCTAAGCTCTTCTCTTCCGCAGAATGCAACTACACGATTGGGGATCGGGAGTTACTGGCCATCAAATTGGCTCTTGAAGAGTGGAGACATTTACTAGAGGGCCCAGCTCATCCGATCCTAATTTTTACAGACCACAAGAATCTGACCTACCTCCAGACCACCCAACGGCTGAACCCTCGTCAGGCCAGGTGGTCACTGTTCTTTACCAGGTTCCAGTTTGAGCTCCATTATCACCCGGCCGACAAGAATGTGAGGGCCGATGCCTTGTCCAGGTCTGTCGAGACGGAAGACACCATGGAGATTCCACAGAGCATTATTGATCCGTCTTGCATTGTCTCTGTCAATCCCCTGCAAGTAGTTGGGGACATTCCTCCAGGGAGGACTTTTGAGCGCCCGGCTGATCGTGGAAGAATACTCCGCTGGGGACACTCCTCTAGACTAGCAGGTCACGCAGGCATTCGTAAGATCTGATTGCTCGTCATTTCTGGTGGTCCACGTTGCCCAAGGACATTCCACCACATCTTCCGCCTGCAGGGCTGCGCGCAGCATATTGTGTCTGATCGGGGGGTTCAGTTTACCTCGAAGTTCTGGAGAGCCCTCTGCGGACTCCTCGGTGTGAAGTTGGACTTTTCCTCAGCCTACCATCCTCAGTCCAATGGTCAGGTCGAGAGGATCAATCAGATCTTGGAGAACTACCTACGCCACTTCATCTCCAAGCAGCATGATGACTGGATGCAGCTGCTTCCGTGGGCTGAGTTTTCATATAATAATCACACCAGCGAGTCCACAAGGAATACACCATTCTTCTTTGTCTACGGCATCACCTACTAATTCCTCTCTCGGTCCCCGATACTTCCGAGGTACCAGCACCTGACTCCGCTTTTAGAGACTTCCTGCAGATCTGGAAGCAGACTCGACCGTATGAAACAGAAGATTGACACAAGGAGAAGAGAACCTCCTCAATTTCTCCCTGGCACGAGGGTCTGGCTGTCTTCTATGAATATCCGACTAAGGGTGCCATCATGCAAATTTGCTCCCAGGTTCCTCTGACCCTTCGAGATCCTACATCAGATCAACTCTGTCGCCTACAAGCTTCGGCTGCCTCCTACCCTCAAGATCCCCAACTCCTTCCGTGTCTCCCTCCTGAAGCCGATGGTTCTGAACCACTATACCAATACTCCTAGCCCTGCGGTTGCCTCCAGCGTCCCTTCAGACACCTTTGAGGTTAAGGAGATCTTGGACACCAAAAAAGTGAGAAGAAAGAATTTTTATTTGGTGGATTGGAGGGGGTTTGGTCCTGAAGAGAGGTCCTAGGAGCCAGAGGAGAACCTCAATGCTCCTACTCTTCTGAAAAAGTTTCTCTCTTGCACTGGCCCCAAGAAGTTGGGGCGTACGAGGGGGATACTGTCATGTCTGTGGTTGCGGGCTGTCAGCTCCAATCTCCCCTGACAGCCGCAGCCACAAGTCGGCAATTGCTGGCCCCAGCCTCCTCCTCAGGAGACGCCAGTGCTTGCTTCCACTCACCTCAGCCGGATCCCATAGGGTGTGCGTGCACGCTCGTGCCCGCTCTTAAAGGGGCAGCAGGCGCACCTGACTTTGATGAACATCAGACCATGAGTACCCTGGACTATAAGAGGGGTCCAGCCCCCTGCTTTGATGCCTGAGCGTTGTTGTTGTTGTTTCCCTAGTTTGTCTATGCAATGGTCTCCTAGTGTGTTCCTGTTCCTGTTCCCTGCATTCCATATTATACTGGTCGAGTACTGTGCTGAGCCAAAGTCGTGCTGTATACTACGCCTGACCTGCTTCACCTCACCTGACGTCTACCTGCTGCCTAGTCCCAGCTGAGCCTGCCTTGCTACTGTCCAAGCTGCCACAGGTACCTATACAAACTATAGACATTGACCTGCGGCCTATTGGCCAGCTGCCATACCGCCAAGGTGGCACGGCCCAGTGGGTCCACAGAACCTTCGTGACACATGTCAGTGTCTGGGAGTAACAGAAACTTGGGCCATAGATTCTCTTTTTAATATTCTTTGATCCCTATGTCATGCTACCTCCTTTATAGGAGTATTCCCATCTAAGACTTTTATAGTACAGGTTTCTGCCTGGATTGCCGAACAAGGGGGCAGGGGACTCCCATTCTCCCAAAAAGTGGGAGTCCTAGAAGTGGAACCCCACCTATTAGACATTTATTGGATATAATGTTAATACATTTCTCAGATGGGAATATCCCTTCGAGTATTATTGCGGTCCCTAGAAATTATACATCCTGACAATGTGGCCCTTGGGCCAGAAAAGTTTGTGCACCCCTTCTATATACTATTGCAAATATTTATTATTCTGTGCCAAGGAGAACCCACATAGTTGTTCTAGATGACAGACAAGGATTAATGGAAAGTAAAAAATGAAAATGGTAGAATACTAGATTCCTGTAAAGAGGGCAGAAATAGCACAACAAATCTAGCTACAAACATCCTGATAAAGACTGTTTTAATGTTTGATACCTAGATCCTCATTTTAGGGAAAGTGCTACAGGGGTGTTTAGACCTTTTTGTAAATAATGACTTCCTAAAACAGTAGAAAACCTATAATAGTGTTCTGTTATAAAGTATGTAAAAGATTATTTACTGAGCGTTTTAACTAAATGAACAGTAACGCCTGTCTGATCCTGCTGGTTATAGTGTCTAGTTTGTGTTTGATCATTTAATTTACGTATTTTTCATGGACAAAGTTAATTATGAAAGATATTATGGCAAATACTGTTTCTTACGATGAGAAATAAGGGTCATGGAAACCCAAAGAGATACAGTTATCAAAAGGCATTCAGAGCATTGTTTCTGGGCAGAGAGCAGGGTGTCTGACTTTGTAGTTCTATACAGTTTATGTGAACTGCGCCATTTATGGAGGAGTTTCCCAATTCACAGCATGTAGTGGACATCACTGGATAAATTGCATGAATTTTATGCCCTTAAGAAATGTACTAGTTGCATGAAAGTAGGCTGCTCCAATGTGAAGCTAACAGATGCTTACCGTGAAATATGAACAGAATTGCAGTAATTGATATCTGATATGTTGTAAAATATTCTTGGTAAAAATTACTTTCATGAAGCAACGTGCTGGCGTGAGCCAAGGTCCCGAACAGTCATTAAATACCACAACATAATGTAGAGTGGCAAAAAAGCCTTAGCTCATTAAAAATACCTACCCATATATTTCTAAAACTATACTAAACAATGTATAATATATAAATCACTGTTTCTGGAGGTTCATAGAACTGGTGATGTATGAGATAAAGCAATTTTTTTCTGGACTTCCTGTCAGTAATCCCATAGTTAATGGAAAACCTATTAGAAAAAGAAAAGACACGAGTGGTGCCCGTAGTGCAATACCATAGAGATAGCAAAGGTAGCAAAGGAGGATGAATATATGCTCACCTTATACAGTTGCGGGCGCAACGCTACTGTAAGCTTATAAGGTAATGATAGTCTGTGTCGCTTCTGATTCCCGGAGCACTGGGGAAAGGTTCCTCTTCGTCATATATATGCAGGATAGAATGTGTAGGAAACTTCTGATAGAACAGACATCAGGAGCGTTATCATGATTTTGCAAGAACCATAATGTTGCACAGCCCTTGAAATTCAAAGAAACCAAAAGATTCTATTTGTCAGTAAAACATGTTTCGACCCTGAACCATCGTCTTTTTCACTCACAAAAAACTACAGTAGTTTAAATTGGCAAAAAAAAAAAAAGACAAATGGATGGACTGAAGTCCCACCACTTGATGAATAAATTATTCACACACAATCAGTTGATTGGATAAATATATAAAAAACAGTACATACAATAAAGTAAAATAAATATGAGTGGTCATGAGTACATACAGGCTTAAAAATATTTTAGAAATAAGTTACAGTAGCCAAAATAAATGTGTCTATGTCTAACGGGCTACTTTTGTTTATTTGTTTGTCGTGGGATGCATTGGAAGATCTTTGGATGCTTGTAGGGGACATTTTTAGTTTTGCATCCACATGGCCATGGAGACTAAGGTTGAACAGTCTATGTTTGTTTCTTTTGGTTGCCATGACTCCTGGGCCAGATCAGAAGATCTACGGATGCGTATAGAGGAAATTTTTCCGTTGTCATGGAAATTAAGGTGAATTGGATCGTTCTGGTGGCCGAGATGGGTTTAAAATGTGTATAAATTGTCGCGGAGGGCAGCTCATATTGTGTGTGCACTCGCATGCACAGTTTGCTCATAAGCAAAGTTGTTTGGAAGAGTGCAGCTGCCGAAATGGATCAAAGATGTGCACAAATCAAAGAATACTACAGGGAGCTGCTCGCATTACTCAAAGGTGAAAACTTAAACGGGATGTTACCATAGTAACCCAATTGTTCGAACATGTAAATACAAATATATTTTTTATTACAATATTTGTTACAAAACATTAGGGGAGCGACTATTGAAATTTCTTATATAATATTTAGTAGTTTTATACTTAAAAAAATGTATATTTAGAATGCACATGAAAAGAGCATGTTCATATTTTCATAAGAAAAGATATACATATAAATCATTAAAATGGATAGGAATAATTGTGCATTTTGGGAAAACCCCTTTAATTCGCTTGTGCCTAGGAAAATATTAATATTGTCAGATATAATATATTTTTTTTTAAATAACTGTATTTCAAGATTTTGGTCCAGGAAAAGACAATGGCAGACTCACTATTTATTCGAGTTGCCAATAGTTACATCCACCTGGGGGCGGAGCTAGTGCTGAGACTGCATGGACATGTCTCGCTGAGCTCCGTACATCTAACAGACCTTGTACACCATATGTTAGCTTCTTTAACCTCCCAGTGGTTAAAATCGAGGACAGTGAGGGATACCCCAGAGATTGTCACTCCGGCACCCTCACACCATGAAATGGAGAAATTCTTCAAAAAGAAGCCTCCTTCTCTCCCGACGGAAAGTCCTAAGATGGCGCCATTTTACAGCCACCAGCGCGAGGTTGCGATCTCTGAGGCCTCTGAGGCAGAAAGCGAGACAGTGAGCGCTATTGCATCTGGAGATTTACCGCTGACTAGAGCTTTTTTTTAAACAGGTACTGGCTAAAACCTTAGAACCTGCATTTCAAGATTTGGCTGATATCAAGCAAGATGTCCGCCATATTGGTCACAGAGTTAAGGCCTTGGAGAACTCCCAAGCCGAGGTTCTAAATTATAACAGAGTGGTTACACAACGATTCTCCTCCTGCCAGCCTGCCTTTAGTAACATCTTTAGAGCCCTGGAAGACCAGGAAAATAGAGGCCGCAGAAACAACCTGCATTTCCGAGGGATACCTGAGTCTGTGCTCCCTGAGGATATACCAGACACCATTTTAGGGCGTTACGTCCAAGACCCAAACATAACGAGCCTCCCAGAGATGGGATTTGTCGTTATCTCAACTTCAAGGTAAAGACATCATCCTGACTACATCCAGAAATGCTGCACCAATATTGGTTGAGGAAGCCGAGATTAAAATTTTTCAAAACTTGGCTGCTGCCACCTTGCAAATGCACAGGAAGCTTGAGCCGCTTACGGATCTCTTGAGAAATAAAAATATGCTTTATAGATGGACATTTCCGTTTAGTCTAACTTTCTTGATCGAGGGTCGTCGATTTTCCATCTCCTCGATTACTGATTTAGATGACGTCTATACTGACCTTGACATTGCTCCATTGCCTGTTGCAGATTGGGACTCAATGTCGGATCTCTCCTCTCTCCCCCAAGTTGCTCCGGTCACACCCTGGGAACAGCATCCAGCACTCAAGATTCAAAGGAATCGTAAAAAATCTGGTCGCCTAACCCCCAGAAGACTACTAGAGGAGAACGCTTGAGGACTGCCTGTTTAATTGCTCTCTACTGTTCTCGTCGCTATTTGAAACTGGTATCGTATAACTAATGCCTTTACTTTGTGTCCCTCTATTTTCTTAAAATGTGACTTTTTTTTTAACACATGTCCTGTCTCGAATTACCCATGGAGTGTTCCCAGCTATTGGGCTTAGAAATATCATACACTATGGTATTTCCCCCCCCCCCTTGTTGCTCATGTTGTTCAAATGACTGCTAACATTTATGCTGTTTTTGATGTTGTACATACTCATCCATATGATGTAGTATTGACTACCTCTTCCCTCGATAGTCTACCCCTGGGGTTGTGTTCTGGACCTCCGGTTTGGCCCCTTTTGTTGTTATTTTTCACATTGTATATCTGTTTTTGGTACATGTATTATTGTGACTCCTCATTTCTGAGTGGGGTTAATAGATACTTCCATTACTACTATATATTAAGGTATGTTGCTTTAACCTTGAGATATCAGGTAAATTGGTTTAGCCTTTGCTCAGCCCCTTGGGCGAGAATATTTGCTTTGTTTTCTAATTTTTTCTCTTTGCGATGGCCTCCATGAAAGTTGTGTCCTACAATGTCAAAGGCTTCAATGCCCCTTCTAAGAGATGTCAGATTTTTTTAATTTCTTAAGAAGTCAGTCTGTGATGTTCTGATTCAGGAAACACATTTTCAAATAAATCACGTTCCCAACCTATCTTTCTCTTATTTCCATAATTGGCACCATTCTTGCTCAGCTGGTTCTGCTTCTAGGGGAGTGAGCATAGGCTTTAGTCGCTCTGTCCAATTTGTTTATTCTTCGCATCTTCAGAACTCTGATGGCAGGTATTTGTTCTTAAAGGGTAAAATAGGTTCTCAATCTTTTACTTTTGCTAATTTATATGCCCCTATTTCTGGTCAAATAGACTGGTTGTTAATGGTATTCCCGCTTTTGGAGTCCTTCTTAGAGGGTATGGTCATCATAGGAGGAGATCTTAATCTAGTCATGGAACCACTTGTTGACTCCTCCTCTAGAAAGTCAGCTCTCTCCTGTTGGGCACTGAATAGATTTAAATTTCTGCTAGTTGGATACGGTTTGATTGATGTTTGGAGATGCCTCAACCCAACTAGTTTAGATTATACGTTCTTTTCCCCTGTACATTCCTCTTACCAGAGATTGTACTATTCTAATTTCCCTTTCTAATTTTGCTCTTCTGTACGGATTAGCTCTCAACTACACTCCGATCACGCTCCAATTTTCCTGACCCTTCATCTCCTCCGCTTACTGTCGTTGGCCAATCTTTCACTGTTAGGACATTCTCTTTCCCCAGATATGACTATAGACCTATATCTCTCCTAAATTCGAACTTAAAACTAATAGAGAAATTATTAGCTAATAGAATGAAAGGTATCTTGCCCGATGTAATCTCACCCGATCAAGTCGGTTTTGTTAAAAATGGAGACGGTAAAGATGGTTCTGAATAGATTTAAATTTCTGATAGTTGGATACGGTTTGATTGATGATTGGAGATGCCTCAACCCAACTAGTTTGGATTATACGTTCTTTTCCAGTGTACCTTCCTCTTACCAGAGTTTGGACTATTTTTTTCTGCCCAAACCCTTCCTAATTTAGCTCTTCTGTACGGATTGGCTCTCAACTACACTCCGATCATGCTCCCATTTTCCTGACCTTTCATCTCCCAGATCTGACTAAACGTACAGTTAGATGGCGTTTAAATGATTCTATTTTGAGTACAGTAAAAGTTAAGGATGATTTTCAGGCCAAGTTAGAGGAATATTTCCTGCTAAATGAGACCTCGGATGCCTCACCTAATATGGTTTGGGACGCCCATAAAGCTTTTATTAGGGGTCAATTCATTAGTTACTGTTCCCATGTGCAGAGGGAGAAAACTAAATGTATTGATGATCTTGTAGCCAGAATAAGTGCTTTAGAACGACTTCATAAAGTTTCCTTAGCCCTTCAGCATTCCCAAGAACTGGCTTCCTTCGGACTCAGTTGAAAAATTTACTTAACGCATCCTCAGCAAAATATTATATGCACTCTCAGCAGAAATTTTATGCACATGGTAATAGAGCTTCGAAATTTATGGCCAAGAGACTAAAACAGAGACACTTTAAATTATGTGCATATGTGAAAGATTTGACGGGCAACTTTGTGTACTCTTCTGACCGTATTGCCGAAGAAATTTTGTTCCTTTTATAAAGATTTATACAATCTAAAAGACACCTGTATCTCCCCCTTTGCAGATGGGAATTAGATTCTTATTTCCTCTTTCTTGTCTTCCCTCTCCCTCCCCGTTATCTCCACCTCACAGAGCGAGGATCTGGCCTGGTCTTTCACAGTGTCAGAGATGGAAACTGCGCTGAAGGATTCACCTTCAGGTAAATGTGCAGGTCCAGATGGACTGCATGTAATTTATTATAAAACATTTAAAGATGTCTTACTCCCCCGCTTACTGTCGTTGGCCAATCTTTCACTGTTAGGACACTCTCTTTCCCCAGATATGACTCACGCTCATATTTCTGTTATTCCCAAAGAGGGCAAGGACCCCACCTCTTGCTCTAACTATAGACCTATATCTCTTCTAAATTCGAACTTAAAACTAATAGCAAAATTATTAGCTAATAGAATGAAAGGTATCTTGCCCGATATAATCTCACCCGATCAAGTCAGTTTTGTTTAAAATAGAGAAGGTAAAGATGGTTCAGTTAGAGTACTTCATATCCTACACCATTCACTGACAAATCGAATCCCATTAGTCCTTCTCTCTTAACTGTTTTCATTTCCCTGTCCCCTTTGTTAATGCAATATTGTCTATGTATGCCTTTCCCTCTGCTTCTGTGGCGGTCAATGGGATGATGTCTGGCTCCTTTGAGATACATAATGGTACACGTCAGGGGTGTCCACTGTCCCCATTGTTGTTTCTGACGGTAATGGAGACCCTTATGCAAGCATTTAGACTGGAAACTAGCATTGTTGGCTTGACATTGTGGACAAGGGAACATAAAGTAGCTGCATATGCAGATGATTTATTAATGATGGTGACCAATCCAGAGATTGCTTTTCACAAAATTCAGCAAATTTTAGACTCCTTCAGCGCTTTTTCTAACTTTAAAATAAATATTAGTAAATCCCAAGCTTTGGAATTCTCCTTAACTGACCCTCGCAAGAAACTATTAGCGGAAAATGTTGCTTATAATTGGTCTTCGCTTCACATTACCTTTCTGGGCATTAAGATTAGTAATAATTTGAGTCACTTGTTTTCCCTGAATTATGCCCCTTTTCTTGCTTCTCTCCCAGATTTGTTGAGACGTCTTGACATTCCTTACCTTTCTTGGTTTAGGTGAAAGAATATAGTCATGTCTTTCTTGCTACCTAAATTAACCTACCTTATGCAGGCTTTACCTATTCCACTAAGTAGAGCTTTCTCTACAGCCATTAATAAATTATATTCCAAGTACATTTGGAGGGGTAAGAAGGCTCGCATTTCTAGAGGCATTTTGGCTAGACAGAAGACTAGTGGAGGCATTAGCTTACCGGATCCTGAAAACTACTATACTGCTATACACTTGGCTAGAATTCTTGATTGGATTCACGCTCTCCTTCACAAAATATGAATCCCTGTGGAAAATGCTATTTCCCCTGTAACTCTTAGATCTTTAGTTTTCACAAGTTAACATAACATTAGGTTTCATAACCCCCTCACTGTAGCTACTTTGAAGGTCTGATATAAATTTTCCTCTGAAGGTGACCACTGTCTTTTACCGTTTCCTCTTTTAGAAGTTAGAGATGTGTCGAGTCTTGCCCCGATAGTCCTAAAAGATAGTGTCCCTTTGGCTGTCATCTCCTCGAGCTGCCCGCTTCTTCAACTACTGGATGAATCGGG
Organism: Rhinoderma darwinii; assembly: GCF_050947455.1. Lineage (NCBI taxonomy): Eukaryota > Metazoa > Chordata > Amphibia > Anura > Rhinodermatidae > Rhinoderma > Rhinoderma darwinii. The sequence goes on from NC_134688.1 coordinate 230,062,045, forward strand.
AAATAAAGTAGATGACATTTCCTTAACAGCCCAAATTGGGCTTTTCTCTGCCCATGTCCCTTTACTCTCCTTTATTAAAAAGATGTTATCATCCTTTAAGCTCGCTACATTAGATCATGGTCCCCCGGGATGATTTGATAACTTGTTGTCTCAACCACGGCCTATACGTAAACCTGTGTGTCCGTTATAAAAGAAACTAGTTTTCATGACCCCTCCTCTCCTCCATATTTTGTCAGATTATGGAAAAAGCACTTAAATAGGATCTTCAATGACTCAGAGATCTTTCATATATTATCTGCTCCCCACAAGCTATCCAGGTGCATACGTATACAGGAGCACAGTCATAAAATTCTCTCTCGCTAGTATAAGACCCCAGATATAACATCTATATATACGCTGTCTCATTCGGATACTTGCTTGCTTTGTGGCAAAGAGAGGGGCTCTTTTTTCCATGTCTGGTAGTCTTGTGCGGTGATCTCTATGTGGTGGAAAAATATTTTCGATAAATGTAATTCCATTTGTCAATCCAATGTTTCCCCTTCTCCAGATTGGGCACTGCTGACGATTTCAGCTCTTTCCGACACATCCATCCCCTCTAAGCTGTTTAAACATTTATTGCTTGCTGCCAGATTGTTAGTCCCTACCTGTTGGCTTTCGGTAGAGGTCCCATCCATAGAACATTGGATTGCCAAAGTGGATCAAATTTACAGATTTGAGGAAATTTCGCATTGGGAAAATCACTCCAGAGATGCTTTTTTTTAAAAATTTGGTCACCTTGGAAATTTTTTTATCTAACCTGATCTTCATGCTCTGCTGGATTCCTGAATTATACACTGTCTGGTTAACTTACCTTTTCCTATGGCTGATAAGTTTGATTTCTTGTCATATTAACTAACGTGCACTTCCTTTTATTATTTGTGTAACATGCTCCATACACTATGTACTGTTTTATAGTATACATGTACTTTGTTATATTTGTTATTTTTGTTTTATTATTTTCTTCATTTCTCTGACATAATTTGTATGTTAATTTTTTCTTTCAATAAAACTTTAAAAACGTAAAAAAAAAAAAGGGTAAGCAGATTTTACCACACATAGTAAAAAGGTGATGTTGATGGAGAATTCAAGAACTTTTCCCTCATAAGGTAGACAGGTTGTTTTATATTGATATGGTAATGTATATTTTATATTTTGCATATTTTATTTGCATATTTGATTAATATGTCAATATGTAATTGTGATTTAGAAAGATTGCTGTTAATAAATGTGACTATTATGGCCTTTCCACCACAAAAAAAAAAGTTACATCCACCTTCTGTACATTTCTAAAGTGGCTGTTTTATGCGCAGGTTGCACAGCCCTATCCACTGCTCTTCCATCTGTGTCTTGTACATGCAGGTCTTTTAGTCTTTTGATCCAGCTTGTAGTGAAGCTCCCCCACTGTCCTCCTTCTCATGCACATACAGTACGGGCACCAAGCATCATCCCTGTATATACCAGCCATCATTCCCGTATATAACCTTATCATCCCTTTATATATCCCTGTCAACACTGTATTTAACCCCCCAGCATTCCTGTATATAACCCCTATAACTCGTGTATATACCATCAGGGTGGACACTGTCCATTCGCCGTGGTGCATGGGCATTGAGGCTGAACAAGGAGTAAATGAGGCGGGCATTGAGATGGAAATACAGAGTAAATCGTGCAGCCATTGAGGAGACCATGGATCAATAGGATGCCTAAAACGGACTCCACCCCAACCAGCGCTAAGACCGCTCTCTGCCTTCTAGTGAAGTGGCATCACATGCGACTTCACTGACGTGAATCACTGACGTGACTGGTCGCTGTGAGTCACGACCCCTCTACGTGCCGCCACTTTTGCCTTGTGTGAACCGTGCATATCAATTTAGCAGATGTACAGTGCAAACTTTATGGAAAAACATAATAGTTCACGGACAGTGTTTTTTTCTGCCGGACACTTTGGACAGCAGAAAAAAAACACCCCTTTTTTGCGGACTGTGTGTAAATTTACGGATGGCTGGCAATCCTGGTTGACTTGCCATCCAAATTCCCCAGATCTCTATCACATTGAGCATCTGTTGGATGTTCTGGAAAAACAAGTCCAATTCACGGAGGCCCCACCTTGCAAACTACAGAACTTAAAGGATCTGCTGCTTACATCTTGGTGCCAGATACCACAGGGCACCTTCAGATGTTTTGTGGAGTCCTTGTCTTGAAGGATCAGAGCTGATTTGGTGGAAATACACAATATTAGGTTGTTTTAATGTTATGCTGACTGTACAGTACTTTCTCACATATGTCATTTATAGTGACAACAAATGTTTTATTAAGTAGATAAGGCCCCGTGCACGTCTGCGTTGGAGGCTCCATAAGGGGCCTCTATGTCAGATCTGTCCGAGAATACCGGAAACAATAGCATAACATGCTGTGCTATCGTTTCCGGTAAAACCATTAATGGGTTCCGTTGCCCACCGGTGGTGTCCGTGGTGCAACGGAAATGGCGCTTCTCGTTATTCTCTTGTTCTGCCAAAGGCTGACGTGAACCCAGCCTAAAATAGACAGAAATTCACAATAATTCTTTATTATTAAATATTTTTTTTAACCCCGTTAATAGTGAAACAAATACTTCCAAATCCAACATATTATAATTATTTTTATGTCCGATAAATCCAGCAGGCTTTAGAATTTTAATCTGTTTATATTAACACTCCATTGCACCCTAGACAGCAATTTTTTTTTCTAATTTAGATTTTTATTAGAATTTTATCAGTTACAAAATGTAGAATAAAATAAACAATACCACTAGAAACATGGATCCACAAATAATGTAAGAACAGTATTAATTCATACCCTAAACAGCAATTTTATTAAGGGAGCCAGAAATGTTTCATATTGAAAAAGAATGCAAGTCTGATATCCAGACTAGGAGTTGATAATAACGCCATTTATTGTTATTAGCTGTTGACACATTATGATCAATGGCACTTCTCCGCGTTTTCCTTGGCTCACCTCTGCCATTTTCTTCTCTGGCTAAAGTTCCTGTCTCTCTTATCTAGTTATCTTTGTCCTTAGTAAAAGAAATGAGGAAACTGAGACAAATACAACATTTCACCTGTACCATGTTGTTGTCAGCTCTTAAAATGGTTGTCTCCTTAAGACAAAGACATCATCTACTACCATATAAATTGCTTACAAGAGTCCTGTTTAGAAGTAATAACACATTTTTTCTCAAGTCATGCCTAGATATGTTCATAAATTATTTGTTGATGTTTGTTGTTTTTGTGCTTCATACTTTAGTGACTATATGGGTGCATGCACGGGACTCCATTAGGAGGGAATTTATTATATTTCAACAAAGGTTTTCTGCTGTTGAAAAGCTGCAAATACCTCAAAAGTTGCAAATTAAAACTTTTGTGGCATGTGTGACAATCACGGCCCTTAAAAGTGGGTGGAGCTTAACAGAAGGGGTGTGGCTTTTCACAGTCCAAGATAATGTCTATAATTTACGCCAGAACCTGGCGTAAATTATAGAGCAAATCTACTCCAGCTCGTAATTGGAATGGAATTCCCATTCTGGCCAGAGGGGCATATATCCAAATAGATTCATGTTCACCATGTTAGGTCGAGGTCTGTTAACTTGAGGGTGGGTTCTACCCAGATCCACCAGAGAAGTACAATATAAAAAAAGATTCAAGGCACTGCCAGCTACATATTTTATTTGTGTAGCACAAAAGCACATAACAGCTATGTTTCGGCATGCAGGTCTTCCTCATGCTGTATACAACCTACAAAAACACCCTTTAAATACAGTGGACCCAGTGTTTTTCGTGCTAGTACTACCCACTACCTCAATGACATCATAGGTCATTGAATAATACAATACATAGTAAATGTAAACACATACAACAGGCATAGAGAAAATAGTATGGAGTGCCACATCAATGAATTGCGCAGTAGGACAGCAAGAAGAGCACTGGACTTTGATCTGGTCCGAAATCAATGTCTGTGATCAACAACAATGGTAACCAAAGTTCAATGAAGAAAAATCTTAATTTTGCTGAAAAGCTATTCGCCTATTCTATTGTTAGGTTGCCCTTGGCAGGGGCGTAGCTAGGGGGGGGGGGGGCAGGCGGGGCATGTGCGCCGGGCGCAGCTTAGAAGGGGGGCGCCAGCGCCACCTCCTCCTGCACTATAATTGTACCTGTGTCGCAAGGACACAGGTATAATTAGAAGCAATGAATGACCGGGCACGTTCCATGCCCGGCCATTCAGCGCCTTTCCACGAATGAAGCGACTGGTACCTTTTGTACCAGTGACGCTTCCGTCGATGAGAGGCGCTGACTGACTGACAGGGAAAGTCATCCTGCCCAGCCAATCAGCGCCTTTCATAGACGCTGCGTTCAACCCCCAGGAGACCTGCGCAGAAGAGAGCAGGTCTCCATGGCTGCCGGACGGCGTGGGAGCGGGAATAAGGTGAGTTTGAATTATTATTTTTTTTTTATTATAATAAAAGTGTGCGGCTGTATCTACAGAGGGGACGACTTTGTATACGGGGGGACTTTATCTACGGGGGGGGATGACTTTTTCTTCATGGGGGGGCCTTCATCTACAAGGGGGACTTTATCTACGGGGGGGCTTTATCTACACGCGGGGGGCTTTATCTACGGGGGGTGTCTATCTACAGGGGGGGCTATATACTGGGGTGGGCTATCTATGGAGCACCATATACAGGGGTGGGCTATAGCTACAAGGGGGGCTATATAGTATATAGCCCCACCTATAGATATAGCCCACCCCTGTAGATATAGCCCACCCCTGTAGATATAGCCCACCCCTGTAGATATAGCCCCCCTGTAGATATAGCTCCCCCTGTAGATATAGCCCCCCTGTAGAAATAGTCCCCCTGTAGATATAATCCCCCTGTAGATATAGTCCCCCCTTGTATATAGCCCACCCCTGTATATAGCCCACCCCTGTATATAGCCCACCCCTGTATATAGCCCACCCCTGTAGATATAGTTCCCCTGTAGATATAGTCCCCCTGTAGATATAGCCCCCCTGTAGATATAGTCCCCCTGTAGATATAGTCCCCCTGTAGATATAGCCCACCCCTGTATATAGTATCCCACAAATATCTCCCCCTATAGTGCTCCACAGAAAGCCCACCCCTGTATATAGCCCCCTTGTACATATAGTCAACCCCTGTATATAGTGCTCCACAGATAGCCCACCCCTGTATATAGTATATACAGGGGTGGGCTATCTGTGGAGCACTATATACAGGGGTGGACTATCTAGTGGAGCACTATATACAGGGGTGGACTATATGTACAGGGGGGCTATATACAGGGGTGGGCTATATGTGGAGCACTATATACAGGGGTGGGCTATCTGTGGAGCACTATATACAGGGGTGGACTATCTAGTGGAGCACTATATACAGGGGTGGACTATATGTACAGGGGGGCTAAATACAGGGGTGGGCTATATGTGGAGCACTATATACAGGGGTGGGCTATATGTGGAGCACTATATACAGGGGTGTGCTATCTGTGAAACACTATATACAGGGGTGGACCATATGTGGAGCACTATATACAGGTGTGGACTATATGTGGAGCATTATATACAGGGGTGGGCTATATCTACAGGGGAGCTACATACCTGGTTGGACTATCTGTGGAGCACTATATACAGGGGTGGGCTATATCTACAGGGGGCTATATACAGGGGTGGGCTATATCTACAGGGGGGCTATATACAGGGGTGGGGTATCTGTAGAGCACTATATACAGGGGTGGGCTATATCTACAGGGGGCTATATACAGGGTTGGGCTATACGTGGAGCACTATATACAGGGCTGGGCTATATCTACAGGGGGCTATATACAGGGGTGGGCTATCTGTAGAGCACTATAGGGAGAGTTATTTGTGGGACACTATATACAGGGGTGGGCCTTATGGGGGCACTATCTACAGGGGGCTCTATGGCAGGCACTATCTACAGGGGGCACAGTGTGTGTGTGGGACACGGTGTATGGTGCTATTATAATTAGAGGTGCAGTGTATGTCACTATTATATTTAGGGGCATAGTGTGTGGTATAATGACAACTTTATCTTTATTTATAGGTGCAGAAATGTTGGAAAAGTGAGAAGCTGAAGACATGTGAGTGGCAAACTACAGAAATGGGCTGTGACCGGGAGAATTCATCATAGAGGTCTGGACCGGATGGAGAAAAAGAACTAGAATCTGAGACGTCACCGGTGAGTCACTTAATGTAAATGTTTATTCTGCCTCTAATCAGTACTGTAGTCACTGTATGATCTGCAGTGAGATGATGGGTGGTATGATTATGATAGGATTTATTTTTTGTGAAACAGCAACTCTCAGCACATCCTTACCATTGTTCGGGCCATGCTGGGAGCTGTAGTTTTACGCCGTACACAGCTATACGGCAGGGGTTGCACTAAATTGAGCTGTATTTGTGCTGGTGCTGTATATATGTACTGAGCTTTGTTCTGGGGCTGTATATATGTACTGAGATTGGTTCTGGTGTTGTGTATAGAACCATATTGCTTGTAAAATGTACAAATGTTTTTATGCTCGAGTTACATAAAAAGAAATGAGGAAAAGAAATGACCCGTCATTGGTAGAGAAAAAAAACACGGTGAGGGGGAAGGAGATGTCGGGAAAGAGGTTAAGGGGGGGGGGGCGCCAAACTGAATCTTTGCCCCGGGTGCTGGAGAACCTAGCTACGCCTCTGAGTATACCGTTAACCTTTGAGGCATTCTTGTACAGTATTGTCAATACCTTGACAATACACTGTTTGATTCCATGGACGTATAATATGATACATTTGTTGCTCCTAGATACCACTACCACATTTTTATTATGTGTTGTTTTATATTGTATGTGATGGTCTATGTATGTTTTTTAAATATTTTCCAAATAAAGATATTTTTTGGATATTAGTTAGTGCTTTCCTTGTACTATGGTTATTTACACTTCTAGTATTGTTGTCTATATATGTCTTCATAGTATTCTATATCCAGTATTGACGTATTTGGATGTTATTGCTGAAACAGGTTTTCTGTCTGGCCTGGACTTTATAGGTAATGATCCAAGGAGACATAGTTTTAGTCAAATTTATTAAAGACTCTCTGTCACTAGTTTATTAATTCCCTATCTCCTAACTAATCTAATAAGCTCTATGTTGCTGATAATTACAATGTGATTTTTTTTTTCAAAAACGTTTATTATTTGCAAAGTTATGAGCTATTTTTTTTAAATATGGTCATTTGACTATACTTGCCGAATAGGAGGTGACTCTTTCTTTTTTACTCTGGGTGGTGTAATGTTTTTTGTATGATGCTGTCCAATCAGAATACAGCCTCTCCCCGTTCCCTGCCCAGCAACACAGCCTGATCATTTAGTATACAGCTTCCATTCCTGACTGTGTATTCAAATGGTGATATCTCCGGTTGTTTCACAGCTAGAATGGCGATCCTGGTGGCATATGAAAGATTAGATCTGATCTTTCATATGCCACCGGAACCACTGTTCTAGGTTGCCCACAGCCCGATATATGGCTATTTGAAGTGATCCCCCTTCCCTCCAGCCTCAGTCTCTCACACTGAGTTTGAAGCAGCTTCATGCTGATAGGACAGCGGAGGCTGTGAGGTGGCTCCACCTCAGGAGAATTACTGGTGTTAACTCCCACTTGTCTAGTATAGTCTCATTTGCATATTTAGAAAAAAGCTCAGAACTTTTAAAATAATAAACGTTTTGGGACACAATTTTCACTGCCATTACCAGTGTGACAGCGCCTATTAGATTAGCTAGGAGATAGGGCATTACTAAACAAGTGACAGAGCCTCTTTAAGTAGAAAGCCTAAAAATGGTGCAAATTTTTGCACAAATTTTCACATGTACAAGCAAGAATGGATTTTTTTCTGCCTCTACCTCTTTCTGACTCAAATTTATTGAGAGCTATGCACCTTTTAAGAATGTTTTTTTTGTAACTCACTCCAACTATCTCCTTTACTAGTGTTCAGTTGGTTGTACTAAGAAATTTAAGGGCAGAGGAATGTTTATTTATTTTTTTTAGCCATAAATTGTACCTACCCCTCCACAATAGCAACCTATGTGACTGCCTACTTCACCTACCCCACATCCTTGCAGTGTTCGGTCTCCTTGATGCCATTCACTGTTAAGAATGTGTAGGAGTGAATCTTGTGGGTGCCTTTTGTGTTTAATGGCTGTTTGGGTGGACACTGCATGGGTGTTGAGTATTACACTTTTGCTCATAATTGTTTGTAAATTGTGTGAGGTAATCGCTGTGTCATGCTACTTTTTTTTTTACATATTATTTCATATGTGCTTCTTTAGCTACGGGTCTTATTTATATAATGCCATTATAACATCATACATAGATATTGACCAATACTGTGTCTTTTGGTTTTCTTGGAGGTGCGTTCAATGTTTTTTATTGTGAGGGCTATATCATCTTATATCTAATTTTTCTCTCCTCTTAACTGATTGCGATATTATAAACATTCTTTGATATTAAATGCACTAATAATTGGGATGTAATTATTTATACACCTAGGGCAATGGCATTCCTTGTGGTCTTTTTTGGTTTGTTAGTATGTAAAGGACTGTGTTAATTTTTATTATTATTATTTTTTTAAAGATAGGTTCGTTTTGTTTATCCCTCTCCTGTGTTGTGCTTGGTCTCTTGTAGTGCAAAGATAAATTATCTGTCTGTCCGTCTCCCATTATAACCCCATGTGGTTTATGACTTTTTGCCTGGTATCTTGAAAATAAGAGTACTCTGCCTTCCCTGACCTGTGGCTACCAATGACCATGAGTTTAACTTACAGATATACCTTTAGATACTTGTAAGCTGGTGCTGCCAGGGGCCCGAGGCTGGAAGGTGGCCGAGTTCGCCCCGGTTCTGCCGTACCGGCTGTTAAATTTACAGCTGGTTTAGAGAACGGGAGTGAAGTGGGACCTCTCACCCAATTATATCCTCATCCTTAGTATGCGGATACAATTGCTTACTGTAGCACTAGCGAGACAGGGTACTATCCATTCCCTTCCTCCCATTCGGCGCTTTACTAATGACATAGTCGGCGCGATGATGTCATCCCGCCGACTGCTCCATTACGCTGGATGACTCCGTCTGGTGGGAATCGGGACAGGTGAGAATGTTTGTTTTTTAGTTCTGGACAACATTGAGGGTAAAATATGCAGGGGGCATTATCTACAGAGGACATTGTAAGTTGCGCTATCTACAGGGGTCATTATCTACATAGGGCATTGTAACTGGCACAATCTACAGGGGATGTTCTCTAAATAGGGCATTGTAACTGGCACAATCTACAGGGGACGTTATCTACATATGGCATTGTCACTGGCACAATCTACAGGGAACATTTTCTGCAATGGGCATTTTAACTAGCGCTATCTACAGGGGACATTATCTAAAAAGGGCATTGTAACTGGCGCTATCTACAGGGGGCATTTTCTACAGAGGGCATTGTAACTGGCACTATCTACAGGGGGCATTGTGACTGTCGCTATCTACAGGGATGCATTGTTAGTGTGTGTGGTGTTTTACTTTACAGTGTTTGACACAATTTAATTCAGGGGCACAGTGTATAATACTATTATATTCAGGAGTACAGTGTAGAATACTATTATATTCAGGACTCAGGAGTACAGTGTATAATACTATTATATTCAGGAGTCCAGTGTATAATACTATTATATTCAGGAGCACAGTGTATAGTACTATTACATTCAGGAGCGCAGTGTATAGTACTATTATATTCAGGAGCGCAGTGTATAGTGCTATTATATTCAGGAGCACAGTGTATAGTACTATTATATTCAGGAGCACAGTGTATAGTACTATTATATTCAGGAGTACAGTGTATAGTAATATTATATTCAGGAGTACAGTGTATAGTACTATTATATTCAGGAGCACAGTGTATAGTACTATTATATTCAGGAGTACAGTGTATAATACTATTATATTCAGGAGCACAGTGTATAGTACTATTATATTCAGGAGCACAGTGTATAGTACTATTATATTTAGGAGTACAGTGTATAATACTATTATATTCAGGAGCACAGTGTATAGTACTATTATATTCAGGAGTACAGTATTTAATACTTTTATATTCAGGAGCATAGTGTATAGTACTATTATATTCAGGAGCACAGTGTATAGTACTATTATATTCAGGAGTACAGTGTATAGTACTATTATATTCAGGAGCACAGTGTATAGTACTATTATATTCAGGAGTACAGTGTATAATACTATTATATTCAGGAGCACAGTGTATAGTACTATTATATTCAGGAGCACAGTGTATAGTACTATTATATTCAGGAGTACAGTGTATAGTACTATTATATTCAGGAGTACAGTGTATAGTACTATTATATTCAGGAGCACAGTGTATAATGCTGTTATATTTAGGAGTACAGTGTATAGTACTATTATATTCAGGGGCACAGTGTATAGTACTATTATATTCAGGAGTACAGTGTATAGTACTATTATATTCAGGAGTACAGTATTTAATACTTTTATATTCAGGAGCATAGTGTATAGTACTATTATATTCAGGGGCACAGTGTATAATACTATTATATTCAGGAGCACAGTGTATAGTACTATTATATTCAGGAGTACAGTGTATAGTAATATTATATTCAGGAGTACAGTGTATAGTACTATTATATTCAGGAGCACAGTGTATAGTACTATTATATTCAGGAGTACAGTGTATAATACTATTATATTCAGGAGCACAGTGTATAGTACTATTATATTCAGGAGCACAGTGTATAGTACTATTATATTTAGGAGTACAGTGTATAATACTATTATATTCAGGAGCACAGTGTATAGTACTATTATATTCAGGAGTACAGTATTTAATACTTTTATATTCAGGAGCATAGTGTATAGTACTATTATATTCAGGAGCACAGTGTATAGTACTATTATATTCAGGAGTACAGTGTATAGTACTATTATATTCAGGAGCACAGTGTATAGTACTATTATATTCAGGAGTACAGTGTATAATACTATTATATTCAGGAGCACAGTGTATAGTACTATTATATTCAGGAGCACAGTGTATAATGCTGTTATATTTAGGAGTACAGTGTATAGTACTATTATATTCAGGGGCACAGTGTATAGTACTATTATATTCAGGAGTACAGTGTATAGTACTATTATATTCAGGAGTACAGTATTTAATACTTTTATATTCAGGAGCATAGTGTATAGTACTATTATATTCAGGGGCACAGTGTATAATACTATTATATTCAGGAGCACAGTGTATAGTACTATTATATTCAGGAGTACAGTGTATAGTAATATTATATTCAGGAGTACAGTGTATAGTACTATTATATTCAGGAGCACAGTGTATAGTACTATTATATTCAGGAGTACAGTATTTAATACTTTTATATTCAGGAGCATAGTGTATAGTACTATTATATTCAGGAGCACAGTGTATAGTACTATTATATTCAGGAGTACAGTGTATAATACTATTATATTCAGGAGCACAGTGTATAGTACTATTATATTCAGGAGCACAGTGTATAGTACTATTATATTCAGGAGTACAGTATTTAATACTTTTATATTCAGGAGCATAGTGTATAGTACTATTATATTCAGGGGCACAGTGTATAATACTATTATATTCAGGAGCACAGTGTATAGTACTATTATATTCAGGAGTACAGTGTATAGTAATATTATATTCAGGAGTACAGTGTATAGTACTATTATATTCAGGAGCACAGTGTATAGTACTATTATATTCAGGAGTACAGTGTATAATACTATTATATTCAGGAGCACAGTGTATAGTACTATTATATTCAGGAGCACAGTGTATAGTACTATTATATTTAGGAGTACAGTGTATAATACTATTATATTCAGGAGCACAGTGTATAGTACTATTATATTCAGGAGTACAGTATTTAATACTTTTATATTCAGGAGCATAGTGTATAGTACTATTATATTCAGGAGCACAGTGTATAGTACTATTATATTCAGGAGTACAGTGTATAGTACTATTATATTCAGGAGCACAGTGTATAGTACTATTATATTCAGGAGTACAGTGTATAATACTATTATATTCAGGAGCACAGTGTATAGTACTATTATATTCAGGAGCACAGTGTATAGTACTATTATATTCAGGAGTACAGTGTATAGTACTATTATATTCAGGAACACAGTGTATAGTACTATTATATTCAGGAGTACAGTGTATAATACTTTTAGATTCAGGAGCATAGTGTATAGTACTATTATATTCAGGAGTACAGTGTATAGTACTATTATATTCAGGAGCATAGTGTATAGTACTATTATATTCAGGAGTACAGTGTATAATACTTTTATATTCAGGAGCATAGTGTATAGTACTATTATATTCAGGAGTACAGTGTATAGTACTATTATATTCAGGAACACAGTGTATAGTACTATTATATTCAGGAGTGCAGTGTATAGTACTATTATATTCAAGAGCGCAGTGTATAGTACTATTATATTCAGGAGTGGAGTGTATAGTACTATTATATTCAGGAGTGCAGTGTATAGTACTATTATATTCAGGAGCGCAGTGTATGGTACTATTATATTCAGGAGTACAGTGTATAATACTATTATATTCAGGAGTACAGTGTATAATACTATTATATTCAGGGGCTCAGTGTATAGTACTATTATATTCAGGAGTACAGTGTATAGTACTATTATATTCAGGGGCACAGTGTATAGTACTATTATATTCAGGAGCACAGTGTATAGTACTATTTTATTCAGGAGTACAGGGTATAGTACTATTATATTCAGGAGTACAGTGTATAGTACTATTATATTCAGGAGCACAGTGTATAGTACTATTATATTCAGGAGCACAGTGTATAGTACTATTATATTCAGGAGTACAGTGTATAGTACTATTGTATTCAGGAGCACAGTGTATAATACTATTATATTCAGGAGTGCAGTGTATAGTACTATTATATTCAGGAGCATAGTGTATAGTACTATTATATTCAAGAGTACAGTGTATAATACTTTTATATTCAGGAGCATAGTGTATAGTACTATTATATTCAGGAGTACAGTGTATAGTACTATTATATTCAGGAACACAGTGTATAGTACTATTATATTCAGGAGTGCAGTGTATAGTACTATTATATTCAAGAGCGCAGTGTATAGTACTATTATATTCAGGAGTGGAGTGTATAGTACTATTATATTCAGGAGTGCAGTGTATAGTACTATTATATTCAGGAGCGCAGTGTATGGTACTATTATATTCAGGAGTACAGTGTATAATACTATTATATTCAGGAGTACAGTGTATAATACTATTATATTCAGGGGCTCAGTGTATAGTACTATTATATTCAGGAGTACAGTGTATAGTACTATTATATTCAGGGGCACAGTGTATAGTACTATTATATTCAGGAGCACAGTGTATAGTACTATTTTATTCAGGAGTACAGGGTATAGTACTATTATATTCAGGAGTACAGTGTATAGTACTATTATATTCAGGAGCACAGTGTATAGTACTATTATATTCAGGAGCACAGTGTATAATACTATTATATTCAGGAGTGCAGTGTATAGTACTATTATATTCAGGAGTACAGTGTATAGTACTATTATATTCAGGAGTACAGTGTATAGTACTATTATATTCAGGAGCACAGTGTATAATACTATTATATTCAGGAGTGCAGTGTATAGTACTATTATATTCAGGAGCACAGTGTATGGTACTATTATATTCAGGCGTACAGTGTATAGTACTATTATATTCAGGAGCACAATGTATAGTACTATTATATTCAGGGGCACAGCGTATAGTACTATTCTATTCAGGGGCACAGTGTATAGTACTATTATATTCAGGAGCGCAGTGTATAATGCTATTATATTCAGGGGCACAGTGTATAGTACTATTATATTCAGGGGCACAGTGTATAGTACTATTATATTCAGGGGCACAGTGTATAGTACTATTATATTCAGGGGCACAGTGTATAGTACTATTATATTCAGGGGCACAGTGTATAGTACTATTATATTCAGGAGTACAGTGTATGGTACTATTATATTCAGGAGTACAGTGTATAGTACTATTATATTCAGGAGCACAATGTATAGTACTATTATATTCAGGGGCACAGTGTATAGTACTATTATATTCAGGAGTACAGTGTATAGTACTATTACATTCAGCACAGTGTGTAGCACTATTATGTTAGGGGGAAGAGTGTATGATACTATTATATTCAGGGGCACAGTTTATGATACTATTATATTTAGAAGCATAGAGTGTAGCATCATGAGAAATGTCATCTTCATTTATAGATGCGGAAATGTTGGAAAAGTGAGGAGCTGAAGAAATCTGAGCTGCAAACTGCAGAAATGGGCCGTGCCCGGAAGAAGTCTGGACCGGATGGAGAAAAAAAGAGAAAAAGAATGAAAAAGGATTTGAGACATCACCTGTGAGTCACTCAATGTAAATGTTTATTCTCCCTGTGACTGATCAGTACTGTAGTCACTGTATGATCTGCAGCGAGATGACAGATGGTAGCATTCTTTTTTGTTAAATAGCAACTCCCAGCATAACCTAACCATTGTTCAGTCTATATAGTCATAATTGTTTTATGTCGTACAAATTTATACAGCAGGTGTTAAACTAAATTTGCAAATGATCTCTGTACTGAACTGTATTTGTTCTGGTGCTGTATATATGTACTGAGCTTAGTTCTGGGGCTGTATATATGTACTGAGCTTGGTACTGGTGTGGTATATATGTACTCAGCTTGGTTCTGGTGTGGTATATATGTACTGAGCTCGGTTCAGGAGATGTATTTATGTACTGAGATTGGTTCTGGGTCTGAGAAGGCAAATATATACAGTAAAAACTAAACCCCAAAAAACATTGAGAAATCTCAGTTTTTTCCAATTCACCCATTATATGGTACTTTAAATGGTGCCAATAAAAACTACAACTCCTCCCGCAAAAAAAATAATCCTTCACACACCACTTCATTGACGCAAAAATAAAAAAGTTATAAAGCTCCTGACCACTTCAGTGTCTCAAAATATTCTGCTTTCTCTCCTCTGTATGGCTCATTCTGCTTTTACAGCTAATTCAAAACCGTTCCAGATCTGTGGCCGCCTAAACAGAAATCTGGAAAATATACGGTACAGCGTCTTCAAAGTTCTGTCTTCAGAGTTGGGGGGGTAGACTTGAAAAAGTGCCCGGGGCCCATGGTACCCTTAATCCGCCCCTGGGTGCTGCCATACACTATAGTGGGATTTTACAACCAGGAATTTCTGGTAAAACCCGGAAACTTCTTGTGGGAGATAAGGGTGCAGGACTACTGCCCATTAGATGGGAGTTTGCTGAACCTGCGAATTTCGGCGGCACTGGCCATCTGTGTAATGTATATGGGGTGTGTCCCAACTCTCGTCGACAGCTATCTCAAGTGTATCGGCAGCGTTATTCTCTGCTTACACTAGACCAAATCTGAAAGTATCCTATTGGGTCCACTACCTCTAATGCATGACAAAAAAATAAAAAATAAAACAGCTGCTAATATAATTCCCATGATTTGGCTGCTGACAGACAACAATAAATTGCATTCAACTGGATTGCATGTGTACATAAGAGTTTACATTTACTGACATAAAAAAGGGACCTGTCAGCAAGACGATTACTAAAGTTTCTATAAACTACCACAGAATTCGACTGTGTCATTGCACTCCATACAGGATGCAGATCAGGGGACAACCTTTGTTGATCTAAATCATCCAGTAATTTTAGACGCCGTGGCTTGATATTGTTTTTATGCATTGTTGTATTATGAGAGCGGGGAGCCATGAGTATTGTGTATGATCATTTTTAGAACATGATTGGACTCAAGACGACAAATGTGCTTTCCTACTGAAGCACAAATGTAAACTACGGAGCGTGTCTTATTATCAACATAAGATATAAACCCCATTTCTAAGAAACACATATGCATCTATCTTCTTAAATACGAGAGAGAAAAGCAAAGTTTAAGGGTGTTTGGAAACCATCGTTTTAAGGCAGCCTTGCTTTTCTGTCTGGTTGCATTAAAATAGTGGATTACAGGGAAAGAGATGAGTCCTCTATGTTTTATTTATGAGATGTTCTTCAGATAAACAGGGGGCTTCAATTTCCATCACTGTCATCCTGACGCGTTCGCAAGTGCTAAATTCACTGCAAAATAATTGTAAGAAACAACTTTCAAGAAACATTTAGCTTTCCTAAAGTTTGAAATTGCTGTCAGCCAAATCTGAATCAGAGGTTTATTGTAAATGGATGCATTTATTGCCCTGCACAAAATCTCCAGGAACAGAAAAAGAATAAGGAGCCTTCAGTGCCGGAAGATCTGCATGGACAGACATTTTTTTTTTTTTTTTTGCTTTTCTGCTAGCAATCCTTCATGTTTCTGTTACCCCCACCGCCAACAACTTCAATTTTATCCCTGTAAGAAAATAACATGAATCTATTTAATACATGACAAACAACCAAGCAGTGTATTGTGGGTAATCAAATGTAAATATAGTGCCTGGGTACATGGCAACTGCAGCTGTTGCCTTCAGCTTTTAAGACACTGACGGATGGTTTTGTAGTAGGATATCATTTCTCATTGTCTTTTGTCCCTTTCATTTGATATTTTCTATAATGTGTTTGCTGTAATTATACATATAAACATTTAGTTTTATGATTTTCTTCAGAGGAGCAGAACAAGGGAATAACCAGACGCACCGGTTCTGCTGCACCACGGACACCACCAGCGGGCGACAGATCCCATTGACTTAAATGGGTTCCATCGGGGTATCGGTCGTTTTACCGGAAACAATAGCGCAGCAAGTTGCAGATTTTTTTCTGGTATTCTCAGCCGGATCTGCGACTTATTCTTGTTACCAATACTAGAGGTGCATTAAAATAAATTTGACTATTGCAACCTCTACAGTTTGTATCTAGTAAATTCTAATTTAACATATAAAGAATGAAGGAGTTATAATAGAATTGGTTACTATGGCTAGGAAACGCACCTTATCTTTTGAGTATATTTCTTACCTGGCCCTGTATTATTATATTAAAGCAGACTATGTATAGTATAGCAAATGAAATCATATCCAGGTTTGTTTAGCGCTTTGGCCTATTTTGGCATCAATAGCTCTTTAGAAATGATTACAATATTACAACAGCCACTCATGTATGCAGAGGCATAGCTTGAAGCTCCAGGGCCCAAATGCAAAATATGTAACAGGTCCCCCTCGTACCATTTATAATACAGATCTCTTCTTATGTGGCATAGGGATCCTGGATGTAATTGCTACCTCTGCATCGCCTATAGCTATGCCTCTGCATATATACTAGATGGCAATTATGTAAAAGTTGCAAATTAAAATAAAAATAAACTTGAACTGTACCTTTAACAAAAGACACTGATCAATCTGAACTTGCATTTTCTTCCCCAGTAATATTGGTTTAGTTGGTTGGCCACATTTCACAATGTTTCATGATAATTTTGCTTTGCTTGAGAGAACCTTTGAATACTTTGTGACTTGCAGGTCACTTTATGCATTGATCATTTATCTGGAATCAAAAAGGCTCGCTTATTAAGTCTTTGAAAATACCTTAAAAATCCACCTGCATCTTGTTTTGTCAGTTTATGTGTCCAATCTGTATAGGAGAAATAAGAAAATGTAATTTAAAAATTTTAGATAAAAAAAAAAAACATATCTGTTTAAAGATACCTTACCCTTTCACTTCTCTATTTTGCTGCTAGGGCTACTAAGGGGTAAATCATGGATAGGTATAGTGCTCATAGACTGTGCGAGGGGACCATCCTGATACTGATATCACACTGAAAATCTTGTGTGGTTAGGATAGGGCGAGTTACAGTGATTATTGAGCGGTGGAGAGAAAACCATTATAAACTGATGCATAAACCTATATACGTCTTTAATATCCCACCAAACCCCAGAGCTCCTCAATGGTTAACAGCTTGGCCATGGATGATAAGGTTGACGTCCATTCCTTTTTGGAGTTATTAAAAAAAAATATATATCATACAGCACTCACTCAGTTTCTTAAGTGGGACCTAATTGAAGATAGTAGGTAGATTCCATGGTTACTCCATTAGGTCTTCTCAAGTCTGGCCAATAGCTGTTTCACCATATGACACTTCCTTAAGCTCCTTACTTATGAGAACTTTAGTAAGGTATCGTATGGATCACAAAACATTTGACATTTGCCATTTCATATGGATTATTATATGGACTCTCTAAACTTGTTTGTGTGTGTGAACTTCAGTCCTGAAACAGCAAATGTATCCTTAGATATATTACATATATATATATATATATATATATATATATATATATATATATATACAGTGAAGGAAATAAGTATTTGATCCCTTGCTGATTTTGTAAGTTTGCCCACTGTCAAAGACATGAACAGTCTAGAATTTTTAGGCTAGGTTAATTTTACCAGTGAGAGATAGATTATATAAAAAAAAAAAAAGAAAATCACATTGTCAAAATGATATATATTTATTTGCATTGTGCACAGAGAAATAAGTATTTGATCCCCTACCAACTATTAAGAGTTCAGCCTCCTCCAGACCAGTTACACGCTCCAAATCAACTTGGTGCCTGCATTAAAGACAGCTGTCTTAAATGGTCACCTGTATAAAAGACTCCTGTCCACAGACTCAATTAATCAGTCTGACTCTAACCTCTACAACATGGGCAAGACCAAAGAGCTTTCTAAGGATGTCAGGTACAAGATCATAGACCTGCACAAGGCTGGAATGGGCTACAAAACCATAAGTAAGACGCTGGGTGAGAAGGAGACAACTGTTGGTGCAATAGTAAGAAAATGAAAGACATACAAAATGACTGTCAATCGACATCGATCTGGGCTCCATGCAAAATCTCACCTCGTGGGGTATCCTGGATCCTGAGGAAGGTGAGAGCTCAGCCGAAAACTACATGGGGGGACTTGTTAATGATCTCAAGGCAGCTGGGACCACAGTCACCAAGAAAATCATTGGTAACACATTACGCCGTAATGGATTAAAATCCTGCAGTGCCCGCGAGGTCCCCCTGCTCAGGAAGGCACATGTACAGGCCCGTCTGAAGTTTGCAAATTAACATCTGGATGATTCTGAGAGTGATTGGGAGAAGGTGCTGTGGTCAGATGAGACTAAAATTGAGCTCTTTGGCATTAACTCAACTCGTCGTGTTTGGAGGAAGAGAAATGCTGCCTATGACCCAAAGAACACCGTCCCCACTGTCAAGCATGGACGAGGAAACATTATGTTTTTGGGTGTTTCTCTGCTAAGGGCACAGGACTACTTCACCGCATCAATGGGAGAATGGATGGAGCCATGTACCGTCAAATCCTGAGTGACAACCTCCTTCCCTCCACCAGGACATTAAAAATGGCTCGTGGCTGGGTCTTCCAGCACGACAATGACCCGAAACATACAGCCAAGGCAACAAAGGAGTGGCTCAAAAAGAAGCACATTAAGATCATGGAGTGGCCTAGCCAGTCTCCAGACCTTAATCCCATCGAAAACTTATGGAAGGAGCTGAAGATCCGAGTTGCCAAGCGACAGCCTCGAAATCTTAATGATTTACAGATGATCTGCAAGGAGGAGTGGGCCAAAATTCCATCTAACATGTGTGCAAACCTCATCATCAACTACAAAAAAACGTCTGACTGCTGTGCTTGCCAACAAGGGTTTTGCCACCAAGTATTAAGTCTTGTTTGCCAAAGGGATCAAATACTTATTTCTCTGTGCACAATGCAAAAAAAAATATATAATTTTGACTATGTGATTTTCTCTTTTTTTTTTATATAATCTATCCCTCACTGGTAAAATTAACCTAGCCTAAAAAATTCTAGACTGTTCATGTCTTTGACAGTGGGCACACTTACAAAATCAGCAAGGGATCAAATACTTATTTCCTTCACTGTATATATATATTTGCCAAAATGTATGTGCATGTGCCCTTAGTTTCTAATTTTCTAGTGTGGATCAAATTTCAAAATATTTTTAGTCTTTTATTTAACTTAAGGGGGTTGTTCAGAATTGGACACACCCACATTCCCTTCAATGAAGCTGTGCTGCAATACCAGATACAACTCATGGACAGTTGTGGCGCTGTTCCTGGAAGAAAGCAGCCATGTTTTTCTAATCCTGGATAACCCCTTTAAATATCACTGGTAGGGACAATGGGAAATGTACTATTATCGTTTTATTATGGTCATAACAGTTTTTATGTCATGCTACACAAAAAAATGGAGTTATGATTAGGCAGAATAGGTCACCGTAAGTTGAGATTTGACCAGTACATTCACAGACTACATGTCAAATTCAATAAAGGGTATGGGATAAAATATAATGGCTACAAAACACAAAAAAGTTATGGCTACTATGTGGGGAGTAGTAACCAAATATAAGTGACCACATTATAAGGGCTTATTCAGACGGACGTATAATACGTCCGTGCAACACGCGTGATTTTCACGTGCCTCGCACGGACCTATATTAGTTAATGGGGCCGTTCAGACCGTCAGTGATTTTCACGCATCATATGTCCGCTGCGTTAAACTCACGACATGTCCTATATTTGCCCGTTTTTCGCGCATCACGCACCCATTGATGTCAATGGGTGCATGAAAACCGCGCAAGGCACACGGACGCACTTCCATGTGCCGCGCGTGATGCGCGCTACAGGAGTCAAAACTATGAATGAAAACAGAAAAGCACCTCGTGCTTTTCTGTTTACAAACATACAAACAGAGTGTCATTATGATGGCGGCTGCGCGAAAATCACGCAGCCACGCATCATATGCTGCTGACACACGGAGCTGTTAGGGCATGACCAGACGTGGCGGAATTGCTCTGGAATTCCGTTGCGGACAGTCCGCTGGGAAATCCGCATCATACACGTTTCTCCATTGCTTTCCACAGCTTTTTAGTTAGGTTCGTTTACACGTTGCGGAAAATTCTACTGTGGACCATAGGCTGCGGTGCGGAATTTGGTGTCCGCAGCATACACTGGCTGTTGCGGATGTGTAGCGGACTTGTTGCGGACTCATTGCAGAATTTCTCCATTGAATTCAATGGAGAGTCAAAATTCCGCAATGAAGTCCGCAGATGTTATGTGTGTTGCGTAGCGTATTGGTTTGACGAACATGACATTTCTTCATTCTGGCTGGA
This sequence comes from Rhinoderma darwinii, assembly GCF_050947455.1. Classification (NCBI taxonomy): domain Eukaryota; kingdom Metazoa; phylum Chordata; class Amphibia; order Anura; family Rhinodermatidae; genus Rhinoderma; species Rhinoderma darwinii. Next base: position 230,083,458 of record NC_134688.1, read on the forward strand.
ACTAAGTATTTCTAGGTCTACAGCCAGACTGAGGCCCCATGCACACTAACGTAAAAACGTAGAAGTTAATGGGGCTCCTGTAATTACGGGAGACTACGTGTGTGCACCCGTAATTACGGGAGCGTTGCTAGGCGACGTCAGGAGATAGTCACTGTCCAGGGTGCTGAAAGAGTTAAACGATCGGCAGTAACTGTTTCAGCACCTTGGACAGTGACTTCCGATCACAATATAGATCAACCTATAAAAAAAAAAGAAGTTACTACTTACCGAGAACTCCCTGCTTCTTCCTCCAGTCCGGCCTCCCGCGATGACGTTTCAGTCCATGTGATGGCTGCAGCCACTCACAGGCCAATCACAGGCTGCAGCGGTCACATGGACTGCCGCGTCATCCAGGGAGGTCGGGCTGGATGTCGAAAGAGGGACGCGTCACCAAGACAACGGCCCGGTAAGTATGAATTTCATTTACTTTTACTAGGGAAAGGGCTGCCCCTTCTCTCTATCCTGCATTGATAGAGAGAAGGGAAGTACTTTCACCTCAATACGCAGCGGCTAGTCCGCATCAATTTATTGCCCATTTTAGGCAAAGCCGCAACAGAATCTGCAACGCAGATTATGTGCGGCATTGATGCAGACAGTGGCGGAAGAAATACGCCACGTCTGGCCATGCCCTTATGGACGTTTTGCGTGAGCAAAACGCTGCGTTTTTTGCACGCGCAAAATGCACACGCTCTTGTGAATCCGGCCTAAATCTGATCTAGGCTATGAGGCAGCTGAAAGATCTAAAGTAAGTCCAAATAGAAAACTTAGATGTGGTAGAAAATATATTAATTTTGGACTAAAAACAAGCTGTACTCTCTTCAAAAGTACCCCTGAGCCACCACCAATAAATGTATGTTACCCATACCATTTTGGTACACTATATAGACAAAAGTATTGGGACACACCTTTTAATCACTGAATTCAGGTGTTTCATTTATAAAGGGAAATCTTAAGGGCATGTTCACACGTGGCATAATTTTTCTGCTGCAAATGTTGCTGCAAATTTACGGAAATTACGCAATGGATATACAGCAACTTTTGCATAGGCTGAAAACTGCAGTGAAAATCCGCTGCTTCTCCGCTGGCGGTCATACATGCTGTGGAATGAAAATTCTGCACCGCAACCTAATTTCCGCACAATTATTTTCCGCAACGTCTGAACTAAGTTACCTAAAAAGGTATGGAAAACAATGGAAAAAATGGCTGCTGCAGGTCTCCAGTGCGGACTGTCCGCTTCAGAATTCAACAGCAATTCCGCCACGTGTGAACATGCCCTAATACTTCAGCATACCAAGACATTTTGAACAATTGTATACTTCAAATTTTGTGGGAACACTTTTCTGTTCCCTAGAATGACTGTGCCACAGTGCACAAAGCAATGTCTATAAATACATGGTTGCGTGAATTTGGCGTGGAAGAACTTGACTGGCCAGTACAGAGCCCTGACCTAAACCTTATTGAACAGCTTTGGGATGAACTAGAATGAAGATTGTGAGCCGGTCCCTCTCGTCCGACATCAATGTCTGACCTCACAAATGCTCTTCTGGGTGAATGGGAAAAAAAATTGTCAAATACACACTCCAAAATCTTCCCAGAAGAGTGGAAGCTGTTTTAGCTGGAAAGTGGAGGCCAACTCCATATTAATGACTATGGATTTATAATGGGATATCATAAAAGCTCCTGTAGGTGTAATATGGATGCGTCCCAATACTTTTGTCCATATAGTATATATTAAAATGTTCTCATTCTGTATAATATATTTTGTATTATCACAGCTAAACATAGTTGTACATAGTAAACCATATTTGAATGGCGCCATTTTAAAGGGTCTGTATTAAATTAGAAAAACATGACTGGTTTCTGCCAGAAACAGCGCCACTCTTGTCCATTGGCTGGGTTTTATATTTCAGCTCTGCCCCATTCACATAAATATGTCTAAGCTGCAATACCACTTTCAGCCCATGGACAAGAGTGTCACTGTTTCTGACAGAAGGCAGCCATGTTTCTTCTAATCTTATACAATCCCTTTAATGGCAAACAAAAAAACAACCAGTCTGATACAGACTATTCTGCTGCAATAAATATATTCTGGTAGATAGTACAGACACATTGTACACATTGTTTTTTTGCACCGGTGTATAAATACAAAGTGATTTTACTGGACTCCCATTTGATTGCATATATTCCCAGCTAGGGTGCACAGGATTTCTTCTGGAGGCTCTAATAGATAAGGAAAAGTCAAAAGGGTAAAAAATAACTGATTATGTAATTCACTTACTATAAAAACAAAACAAAAACAACAACACAGGAAATAGATGATTTATTACTTAATTATTTTCTTCTCTTACAATTTTTAAGATGGCAAATACTAATCTTCATGAATTTAGAGCCTCTCAGTAGCCTTTCTAATTACAATTAAGTGTAATAAAATAACAATTTATCATTCTGTTCATACATTTAATAAGAATGATTCACTGATGACTCCGAAATGTCAATTCCGCCTAGTAATGCAGTGATTTGGGAATTTGGGGTGCATAAAGCTGAGTTCACACGTCGCAGATGTGTTGCAGATTTTTATAGTGGATTTTACCCAATGCAATGCAAAACATTAAATTATTCGTTTTTCAATTAAAATCATGGATGGTATTGTGTCCTAGGGCTCTTTGGATCATTGTAATCAATCTCAGACACCTGTGATAAATAGTTTGCCAGGTGTGCCCAATCAAAGGAAAACTACTTAAGAAGGACGTTCCACATTATTAGGCTGGGTTCACACGTGGCGGAATTTCACTTAAATTCTGCTGCGGACACTCCGCAGCGTTAATCCGCAGCGGAGCCGTTTGTCCATTGACTTCCACTTTAATTTAGCAGTGTTCGTTTAGACGATGCGTAAAATTCCGCTGCGGAGCGGAATTTGGTGTCCGCAGCATGCTCTGTCTGTTGCGGAGCAGTGGCGGACTCATGGCGGAATTTCTCCATTGACTTCAATGGAGATTCTAATTTCCGCAATGAAGTCCGCAGCTGTCATGCACATGTTATGTGTGCTGCGTATCCGTCTTGCTTTTTTAACTTGACATTTCTTCATTCTGGCTGGACCGATGTATTTCTAGGTCTACAGCCAGACTGAGGAAGTCAATGGGGCTCCCGTAATGACGGGAGCGTTGCTAGGAGACGTCTGTAAATAGTCACTGTCCAGGGTGCTGAAAGAGTTAAGCGATCGGCAGTAGCTGTTTCTGCCCCCTGGACAGTGACTACCGATCCAAATATACAGCAACCTGTAAAAAAATATAAGTTCATACTTACCGAGAACTCCCTGCTTCTGTCTCCAGTCCGGCCTCCCAGGATGACGTTTCAGTCTAAGTGACGGCTGCAGCCAATCACAGGCCAAGCACAGGCTGCAGCGGTCACATGGACTGCCGCGTCATCCAGGGAGGTCGGGCTGGATGCCGAAAGAGGGACGCGTCACCAAGACAACGGCCGGTAAGTATGAAATTCGTTTACTTTCACTAGGGAAAGTGCTGTCCCTTCTCTCTATCCTGCACTGATAGGGAGAAGGGAAGCACTTTTCCCGCAGTCCGCAGCAGCTAGTCCGCATCAATTTTCTGCACATTTTGGGCAGATCCGCAGCCGTAATCCGCAACCCGGATTAGGTGCGGCATTGATGCGGACAGTTGCGGAGGAAATCCGCCACGTGTGGCCATGCCCTTAAGCAGGCCACAGGTTTCAAGCAATATGGGAAAGAAAAAGGATCTCCCTGCTGCCGAAAAGCGTGAAATAGTGCAATAACTTGGACAAGGTATGAAAACATTGGATATTTCAAGAAAACTTAAGCGTGATCATCGTACTGTGAAAAGATTTGTGGCTGATTCAGAGCACAGATAGGTTTGTTCAGATAAAGGCATAATGAGGAAGGTTTCTGCCAGACAAATTAATAGGATTAGGAGAGCAGCTGCTAAAATGCCATTGCAAAGCAGCAAACAGGTATTTGAAGCCGCTGGTGCCTCTGGAGTGCCGCTAACCTCAAGGTGTAGGATCCTCCAGAGGTTTGCAAGTGTGCATAAAGCTATTATTCGGCCACCCCTAATCAATGCTCACAAGCAGAAACGGTTGCAGTGGGCTCAGAAATACATGAAGACTAATTTTCAAACCGTGTTGTTTACTGATGAGTACCGTGCAACCCTGGATGGTCCAGATGAATGGAGTAGTGGATGGTTGGTGAATGGCCACCATGTCCCAACAAGGCTGCGATGTCAGCAAGGAGGTGGCAGAGTCCTGTTTTGGGCTGGAATCATGGGGAGAAAGCTGGTAGGCCCCTTTAGGGTCCCTGACAGTGTGAAAATTACCTCTGCAAAGTACGTAGAGTTTATGACTGACCACTTTCTTCCGTGGTACAAAAAGAAGAACCGTGCCTTCCGTAGCAAAATTATCTTCATGCATGACAATGCACCATCTCATGCTGCAAAGAATACCTCTGTGTCCTTGGCTGCTATGGACATAAAAGGAGAGAAACTCATGGTGTAGCCCCCATGTTCCCCTGACATCAACCCTATTGAGAACCTTTGGAGTATCCTCAAGCAAAATATATATGAGGGTGGGAGGCATTTCACATCAAAAGAGAAGCTCTGGGAGGTTATTCTGACATCCTGCAAATATATTCAAGTAGAAACTGTCCAAATACTCACAAATTCAATGGATGCAAGAATTGTGAAGGTGATATCAAAGAAGGGGTCCTATGTTAACATGTAACTTTGGCTGTTAAGTTTTTTTTTATTGAAAGAGCTTTTGATTTCTGTAAATATGACCTCCTGATGCTGCAAATTCAACAAATTACCATTTTACTTCTCTTTACAACCTTTAAAATGTTTTGCTCTCTGTTGTGCATAATAATGTGAAACAGTGCATTATGAGTTTTTTTAATTCTAAAAAAAAATCTGTTATCATTAGGAGATTTGTTCAATAAAATTTGCATTATACTCCAACGGTTGATGGCTTGAAGGTTATGCTGCATCGAATGCTTGAAGGTCATTTGCATCGACTATTTTAGAAAATCAGCGAAAAATAACATTTGCATAATAATTTGGAATGCGGTGTATATAACTAAGTAGCATAGCCAGTAAGCAGTCTAGGAAAGCAAGGGGGCAATAACTGTGAGAGCTGTGATGTTGACCATTTTGGATGTCATCTGGCTTTTCAAGAAACAGATGTGACAAATAAATGGCTAAATATCATTTGCAACAATTTGACAGGAGAGGACGACTCAAAGGGGGAAATATTCTTCATTGTTGCTATGGATTCACTCATGTTCAGCTACACATCCATCCAGCCAAAAATTGACAAATAGCATAATTTCCAAAGGTATAATTAATAATTTACATTCCACGGTAAAGCTTTGCTTTAAATTTGGAATTATCCATCTTTTCCAATTTCCGTATCAAATCTTGTAGGTTTATAAGACTACAATGATAACCACAGTATGGCAAAAATAAATATGAAAAGGTAGACTCAAATATACAGTGATTTGCTTCAAGCCTTATCCCTCTGATCAATGGGGAATCTGTGAAACAGAGCAATATGCTTTGGATTTGTGATTCACTTGTGCGATGAACTGTGTGGAGCCGCAAGAGTTTTGGGAGGCAGAATCCAACAAAGGGGCAAAATGTGATGTTTCTTTGTGATAACATTGCATCCAATATCACCTTGGATTGGCCCTGATTTACGTGTAGCTGATATTTCCTTTATTCGTTAGAGAAATGTATATATTACATGTCAGTTTCTATACGCAGTGTATTATTTCAATGGGAGGCTAGACTGTACGCTTCTGCATGCCTGTACATTGCAGGAGATCGCTTGTAGCACTTCCACAGAAATTCCTTGTGAGCAACACTATATGTTTGAAGAGCATATGTAAAATGTGAAGCCACCATTTACAGGTCCTGCAACATTCATTGCTACAAATGTTCTTCTTCCAAAGCCCTATTACACTACAATCAGAAAGCACCCGTCTAAAATATACTTGTGGGATTATTACTGAAATGTGTGCTTTACATGCAGTATGGGCAGATAAAATGTATGTATCACACTTTTTGTATACAGGGAGACTGTATATGGTGATACCTTCAGCAGTAAGGCCACGTTCATGTGGCAGAATTTTTCCGCTGCAAATGTTGGAGCAGATTTGGGGCAATTACGCAACGAATCTGCACCAATATTTGCATATCTGACAGGTAATTCAGACGTTGCAGATATCACAGCGGACTTGCCGCAGATTTCAGTTTTTGCATTGCAAAGGCAGAAATCCATAGTGAAAGTCCGCTGCTTCTCCGCAACATAATGTGCATGCTGCGGAGGGAAAATTCTGCACCTTCAGCATAATTTCTGCACGGTGATTTACCGCAAAGTCTGAACTAAGTTTCCTAAAAATGTATAGAAACAAATGCAAAAAACGGCTGCTGCAGAATTCCACTGCGGACTGTCCGCAGCGGAATTCAACAGCAATTCTGCCACGTCTGAACGTGGCCTAATACAATCTTTCTTGGCATGTAAAAGCCTCGCCTCTATAGGGTTTTCATTTGGCAGCTCATACCAAATGGCAATAAAACCCTAAAGCTTTGTTCAGTTTGATTTCAGTACTGCTTTTGCATGTGTTTTTTTTGTTTGTTTTTTTGGATACTAATATAAAACTATTTCTCTTATTCTGAAACTACCTTCTCTGATAAGGTTCACCAGTTTTTGCCCCAGCCCTCTAATGTCTGCAGTTTCTGAGACAAAAAGAAGCTACTTCCGGTCAACCATCACAGTTACCATATTATTAGTTGTCAGAGTTCCAGTCAAAGAAAGTGATGACTAGGATCACTAGGATATGCCATCAATTTTTGATCGGTAGGGGTCTAACTTTCGAGACCCGTACCAATCCCAAAAATGAAGGGGCCACATCATTGGTTTAGGGCTCCAGCTTCTTCACAATTAGGCGCTGTTCACACGGCGTGTATTTGACGCGTATTTTGACGCCTTTTAATTGGCGAAATACGTGTAAAAAAACACTTGATTAAAGTCAATAGGAATGCGTTTTTTTCTGAAAGCATATTTAAAAAACGCGTTGCGTAAAAAAAGCATCAGGTCAATTATTTGTTGCTTAAAATGCACCGAAAATGTGCCAAATGTTTCAATAGTCCATGGAAGTCCTAATTATACACCAAAAAATGCCCCAAAAGCACGCACAAGACGTGTAAAAACACGGAAAACGCGTCAAAAACTCCTGTATTTTAAAAAGCGACACCCAAGAAATGCTAGCGTATTTGACACATTTACACATTGTTTTATTTTAGTGCTGTGTGAACATGCCCTTGGATGGAACTTTGTTGCAGTTCACAGCACAGAAACTGACCGGGAGAGATGGAAATAACCCTTTAACCAAGTCAAAGGTAAAATATTAGATATTTTCATTTTCTCAGTATTGTGAATGAGGTAAAATACCTTAAATAGCCTTTTACTAAACAAAGCACATAAATAATGCGTTTGAGCATTGCAAGCATATACAGGCACACTTTTATAGCTCCTTAATAAACTACCTGAAAGCTAGACATTACGGACAATAAAATCTACTTTAGGTAATTATAGTGCAAAATTTATTCCTACAGGTTACAAGTATAAACGACTAAAATTAAACCCCACATGGCTTACACCTTCCATAAAAAGGGTAATAAATGACAAAAAAGGGCATTTGAAAAATATAAATCTGAGGATTCAGTTTTAGCCTTTGAAAATTACAAAGCTGAATAAAATGTGTAAAAAAAAAAAAGTAATAAAATCATAAAAATACAAAATGAACGGTAAGTGGCCAAAGAAAGAAAAACAAATCCCAAAAAAATTCTTAAAGTGTAGCTAAACGTTTGACAAACTTCTGACATGTCATAGTGACATGTCATAAGATTGGATTGGTGGGGGTCCGAGCACTGAGACCTCCACCAATTGCTAGAACGAAGCAGCTGAAGTGCTCGTGTGAGCGCTCAGCCACTTCGTGTCTGTTTAGCTTTTTCCGGAAATCAATGTAGTGGTGTACGGACTCTGTAGAAAGTCTTTTAGCCCGTACTCCGATACATCAGCTTTCCAGAAGAAGACAGACAGACACGAGCGCTTCAGCTGCTTCGTTCTAGCGATTGGTGGGGGTCTCAGTGCTCGGACCCCCACTAATCCAAACTTCTGACATGTCATTATGACATGTCAGAAGTTTGTCAAACATTTAGCTGCACTTTAAAGTAAATAAATGCAAAAAAAAAACAAGGTCAGAATATGTAGGACCCCCTTAATAGTGGTAACATGAAGCTGGTCACAGAGGATCAAAGGAAGCCAGAGCTATTGAATGGGTCTTTAGCTCTGTATGTACAACATAAGGCCCGATTCACATGAATGAGTGCAAGCTCGGACGAGAAAAACGTTAGTTTTTCACGTGTGAGTTGGACGCATGTGGGTCCCGTTTTCACGGATCTCCATAGACTTGAGTCTATCGAGGGATCCGTTAAAACTGAATAAAATAACACGTATTCTATTTTTCAACAGACCCTTCACACGGTCCATCAAAACAACGGCTGTGTGAACGGCTCCATTTAAATACATGCGTCCATGTGACAGTCGTTGTTTTAACGGCCGTCCCACGGACGTATACTACGGTCGTCTGAATTAGGCCTATGAAAGAGCTGCGGTGCCAGTGCTGTTGATACATCAATATATATACTGAATTGGCTAAATGTAGATATGGTCCAAGCTAAGTTAAATAAAATAAATGTGAACAAGGCTCTGGGATCAGATGGGTTACACCCAAGAGTTCTTAAATATAATATTCAGATTCTCTAGGGCAAATGCCTATTTTTAAAGAAGCACGCTACTTTTTTTTCTTCCCCCACCCCTCTGTTTGCCTCCCGCAAGTACAATGAGATGTCCCCCACACATCTTCGCAGTTCCTGTACTTTTTAAACATCCCTCGTATCAGGCAATTCTGCTGCCATTTTCCTTTTTCGATTTCTCTCCTCTCCCGTTTCTGCTACCCCAACGTGCCTACACTTCCCTCACTACTACAAATCTGGCAATGCACCCTGCTATATGGGCAGAGTGTGGGCGGAGAGTGGGCAGAGCTTCCCGATGTGCGCAAAAAGACTGTGTGGAGCTGCACTACTTGAAAATCCTGCGCCAAATCTCCTGAAGTGCGCTAAATGTGGAGAGGGAGGAGGAGAGCAGATCACGGGGCGGGCAGAGGGGTGATCTGAAGCAAGAGAGTGTAGGTATTGTTTGGAGGGTGCCTCTGGCATGGCCTAATATGTATTTACTAAAGGCCTTTGTTAGGCCCCCAGGCTGCCATAGAAACCATAGGCCGGTGGAGTTGGGTGAGAAAGAGAGCCCCTCCCTCTCAAACCACTCAGGTGCCGCGGTTGCTATTGAGCGCCGCATCTGAGGGGTTAAACATGATCGGAGACCACTGCTAGTGGTCTCCGATTGATGCCCTGACGCCCGAGGCTGTTAGCAACAGCCTGGGCTTCAGGAGCATCCAACCCAATGCGGGAAAACATCTTCTGAATTGCCGACATGAAAAGGCGGCACTTCAGAAGAACTACCCCGAACGGCTGTAAAAAGACTATACACCGGTCGTTAAGGGGTTAAGAAGGAAACAAATAATTGATGATAATGTTTATTCCTCATTGCAAAGAAGTAAATTAAAGGGGTTGTCCGGGTATGTGTCAGTTTTTCATACTGATGGATAGGCCATCAGTATATGATCATTGGGGGCCCGATAACTGGAACCCCACCAATATGCAGTGGTCAGTGCTGAAAGCAGATGGCTCCGACCACTGTATAGCAGCCATTCTGCAGTACTGCAGCTCTGCTCCTATTCAAGTGAATAGGATCAGAGTTGCAGTAACCTAGCGCGACCACTATACAGTGTACGGAGCCTTCTGCTTCCGACACGGAACACTGCATAACTTCCGCTGCAGGAGGCAGCCTGAACAGATGATTGGTGTGCAGCTCCTGCGTCAGTCCTCGACCGATCATATTTCTGATGACCTATCCATATTTCTGTTGACCTATCCTGTGGATAGGTCTTCAGTATGATAAACCGCACCGTGCCCCGACAACCCATTTAAGTATCCATGCAGTCTAACTGCAAGCTAGTGCTTGCCATAAAGCAATAAAAAAAATATCTAAAACCCTGCAAAAAGAGTGAGTTGAAAAGAAGATGTGAAAGACTGATAGCAAATTAAAGGAATCATATTATTACAATTATTGCTACCAAAGGTGATGTAACCAGTTATTAAAGAGTTGTCTTATAAGTATAGTGAAATTGAAAATTCCCCATGTTAGGCCAGGGTCAGGGGGATGGAAGTATATTACAAAATGTATTATATGTTATTGGGAGATAGTTTCAGACAGGGTGGGTGACCTTTTAAATACTCTTAGACAACCCTTCATGTTTAAGTAGGAAGATATGTATGCAATTCAAACCCTATGATGGGTTTACTCAAGTTCCCTCTTTCTAATATGATATTTTTTTTAAGATCAGTAAGGATTCAGTATTACAAATTTGATCCATTAGGGAATATCTGGTAAAGACTTTAGTTTCACAGTGTCTCTACCTCTTGTGAGTCAGATTAGATGTACTCTGCTTTGTCCATTTTTGGACATTCATGTTTGGCAAATTAATATACATGACAAATTTTTGATGAATATAAGTAAAGACATGTATTCTTATGACTAATGTGAAGGAGTAATGGGATAAGTGCTGAATTACAAGTGGGAAATGATAAAAGATAAGGTGATAAGTGATAAGACACGGCCAAAATACAGAGTGATGAGTGGCGAGTTCTGAAGGATGAGTCATGGCCGCTGGATTATAAGGGATGATTATCAATGGGAGACTTTTTTGCTTTAGAAATTTATATAAGAAAGAATTTATCTATTTGGTAACTTTTTCAGATTATAAATTGTAAACATATTCACTGCTTAATAAAATTACGCAATAAAATAGATATTTTTTTTGTTGATATTTTAATGTAGATGCTAAAGGAAAAATATGATTTTGAACAGCAGTTTACACCATTCCACAGTTAAAACCTACATAAATGTCAATACTAAATACTTTGCTGTACTTGTACCAGATTGTTGTATAGGGGTTATCTCCTAAAGATACCCCTTTTTTAAAAAGAAGTCAGCTTCTTTATCACTCGGGATCAGCTGTTGTTTTTGCCGGGGAAGCCACGGACAGCAATACATGTAGCATTACATGCTGACCATTTAATTTAATGGGTGTCTGATATGAAATGGGAGAGATTTAGAGTGGTGGACCCCATGTTTGACATTCATATGCCCTGATAGGGCATATGGACCGGGGTTTTCGTGGTACGACAATCCCCTTTAAAAAAAACAACCTTTCCTATTTCTTGTTACCATCAGAATTAAGTCACGTTTACATTCCCAATATTAAAATGGAAATTGTTGTTAACAGTGGAATTACAGTTCAACTGTTCTCTACACTTCAGTTTGCTTAAATATAAATTTCTCTAATCTTACTATTATATTGTTCCTATTAGACTCTGGTGCAATATTGATAATTTAAATTCCATGTGGCTTCCCTGCAGACCCATTACAGAGTATAGACGAGTGATTTCTAACCACATGTCCAGAGACCCGCAGGATTCGCTGTCACTGAACCTGTCAGATCCACGCTAGATATAGCTAGATATAGGTGCTCTGCATAGAGAATACAGAACAGCTGTATCTAAAAAAATCAAACAATTTTTTTATAAAAAAGTATTTGTAGAGTTGCACCAAACACACTGATACATATTTTCATTAAAAATTAGCCTTTTCGAAGGTGTACATAGCCTTCAATTCCTAACGTGGTCCAATGACATTTTCTGTCTTTGAAAGTACCTCTTGTTTTTAATGTTAGAGGATCCCTGCTTTACAATAACTTATTACAAAATTGTTTTACAAGAACTGTAGTCAGTACAGTATGTCTTTTATATACTATCCACTATATTGGGAAATGGCTGTTACTAAACTTTTACATTGCTTTAACCTGCCATTTGATAATGCAGTAATCTAATACTTATTCTCAGCACAAAACTACAATATAATGTGGTATATTTCAATCCATGAGAAAACTTAGCCGAGATGATATATTGTATTAACAATTTATTTTAAACTTCCACCCTGCAGATTCTCTACCTTTAAAATTCAGTTTTATATACAGTACCTTTCTACGTTATCTATAGATTAACATATATTATCACATTTGTTCCCTTTATGAATCAGAACAGTCCAATAATAGACCAGAGAAGCCGCAGTAAACTCTAATTTTCTGCAGCTTTTCTATTGGGCACCAAAACAAAGGATGCCATGGACAGGAATTTGATTTCCCTAAAGGCTGCCCTGCCCTATTATTATCAAATTGCTCTCAGCTATAATAATAATTTATATGGGAATTACTGTATAAGTAATTCTCCAATAGGTGAGTGTAGCTTTAGTTAACCAGTGGTGACCCTATGATATACAGTAATGCTTAATATAGTAGCAGTGGACAACTATTTGCTTACTACCATTTATAACTGTAATAAGTAACTCACAATGTCATGAATATCTATTCTACATCAAGCATTATTTTTTGGTCAGACCATTTATTAAACGTAAACATTTTTTAATCTTTCTTAAATTACTTCTCACTTCTTTAAATCATACATAATTTACAACTCATCCCTAATTTTTCATACATCAAAGAGCATTTTCCATACTCTTACCACATCACTCGCTTATTTCATTATAACTAATAATGCTCAAAACTGGTTAATATTATCAGGGACATTTTAACACACTAGTGGGACCAGTGCAAAGGATTTATGAGTGGACGCCCCACCTGTCTGAATATTTTCATACCCTCTAATATTTAAAAACAAAACTGCCTACCTACAACGTGTGTAAAGGATTTACCAGACACAGCTTCTGTGTCGACGCCCATGGTTAATCAGCCTGCATCTGCTCCTAGGTCTAATAGAGTGACTCGATCTGCTACCACTCTGGCTGGTAGGCTGAGGAGTGGGAGAACCTATCACAGCCTGGCCAGACGGAGCTAGCTCCCGCCCTCGGTCGATTTATATCTTCATTTCCTGCTTCTCCTTTGCCTGTGATTCTGTCTGGTTTCCTGGCTCTGCTGCTCCTGCTTGTACTATTGACCTCTGCTTCAATTTGAACCTGGCTTTACTGACTACTCTCCTGCTCTGCGTTCGGTACCTCGTACACTCCTGGTTTGACTCGGCTCATTCACTACTCTTGTTGCTAACGGTGTTGCCGTGGGCAACTGCCCCATTTCCCTTAGCTTCTGTGTACCCTCATCTGTTTGTCTGTCGTGCACTTATTCAGGGTAGGGACCGTCGCCCAGTTGTACGCCGTCGCCTAGGACGGGCCGTGCAAGTAGGCAGGGACTGAGTGGCGGGTAGATTAGGGCTCACCTGTCTGTCTCCCTACTCCCTGACATTGGCAGCTCTACGAGGGTTCCTCGACAATCTTTTTTGCAAACTAAACGTCATGGTACCTTCCCTTGCTTGCATTGTGCATGTTGTTCCAACATCATTAAGGGCGATAAGATTCAACACCCACATCACAACAAGACCTTTCCGGTAAAAGGTTACTTTACATGCAATTCTAATTTTGTGGTTTATCTTATCAAATGTCCATGTGGCCTGGTCTATGTAGGCGAGACCACACAACATATTAAGGATCGGCTATCCAGCCACAAATCCACTATACGATGCAAAAAAACTTGGTTACCGCTTCCTGATCATTTTGAGAAATTTAATCACAATCTTTCCCAATTAAAATTTCAGGTCATAGAGCAGGTACACAGACCTAGAAGGGGTGGTAACCACATTAAATTACTAAAAACAAGAGAATCGTATTGGATACATACACTGGAGACTCTTGCACCAAAAGGTCTTAATAGGGAATATGATCTTCTGTTTTGAACAGTATTTACATCCCTGTCTATTCTCTTATTTCCATATATAATACCCATGTCCATTTCTTCCAGGCACGATAGGAAACATGAGATCGATTATGACCAGATACAGGTACCTAAAAACCGGTTCACTTTTCTTACTTTTCTTTTCCTCTCTTTTCTTCGTTTTTTCACCTTTGCATAATATAGATTATGATCAAGCCAATTCATTACGATACTCTACCTTTATACTGTTTAGTCCTTATTATTACCATCCTAATAGAGCATTGGAATGTACCTACATCCTTGATTTCTTCATTTCAAATATTATAGTACAGCTAGACTTGGTGTATCTATTTCTCTTCTAAATCATGTGTTATTTAACATACCAGTTAGGGTATCCCAGCGCTAGCGTCTTCGTTTCTTTTCATTAGCGATTATGTCAATATTGACACTTGTTCCTTGTTTGCGTGCCAAGTTTACAGCTGAGCGTAGTGCGCTTGCGCAGGACTCCGAGTGCGTTCCAAACACCGGATATCCGGCAGTGTCGCGCGCTATTTAAATACCTTCTCGGGGTTACTTTTTTCAGACTGCAATCTGAGAGCGTCTGGTAGACGCCGTCCACACCACATCCTGACGATTATCAGGTATGCTCACTTTCTTGTTACAACTCAATGGCTATTCTTTCTTCATTAAACCTTTATTCTGTGCACCGACTAATATTACCGGTTTAGGTCATGGTCTGATAATGACACATTTCTTAGCCCCTATTGATATCATCAGTTCCTGTGTAGGCTTACTTTTATAAATATACCTGACATAGTAATATCTTTAGTATCTCATTACATGTTGCTTAGGTGACAGTTCTAATCTAAAATTTATTCTTACCTGTATGCGATAGTATTATAGTACTGTTTTGCATGAATATATATACATGTCTGTACAACCCTCATGGTTGATGCATTACTTCATATGGTGATTTATCGATCAATATATATGCTTCAATGTATATGCTTTGCTGACTTAGTCTGCTCTTTACATTGTTTATTATGTGTGGTTTTTTCTATTTTATATCATTTGTTTAGTCTTTTCAGTTGTCCGTTATATTTTATTATGTCATTACATACGTTATACATGTTATGTTATTACAGCGATTGTGATAAAGACCTAGGTGAGGTCGAAACGTCCAAGAAATATCGCTTGAAAAGGATTATCGTGTATGAATTATTCATAATAAAATTATCTTGAAAATATCTCGAAAAAATCATTGGAGTGCTTCTAGGTTTTATTGATCACTATTGTGGGTCATCCAGCCCGAACCTTCATAGCACCAATACTACGTTTATAAAAGGTGTGCATCCTTACATATTTGCGAATATTCATTGTCTCCCTACTCCTACATTACATAATCACAGGCCCATATACCTTTTCTAACCTGGTTCCTACACTACTATGGACCCCCTTGAGGCCCTGGCTCAGCAAATGCAGGGTCTCTCCCTACAGGTCCAAGCCCTGGCTCAGAGGTGCAACCAGCGTGATGCTACCCAGGTAGTGCCCTCCACCTCACCTCTTGAACCCCACCTCAAGTTGCCAGACCGGTTCTCAGGGGACCGGAAGACCTTTTTCTCCTTTCAGGAGAGTTGTAGGCTTTATTTCCGTCTAAGGCCCCACTCCTCAGGTTCTGAGAGCCAGCGAGTGGGTATAATTATGTCCCGGCTCCAGGACGGCCCCCAAGAATGGGCCTTCTCCTTGGCTCCTGACGCCCCTGAACTTTCCTCTGTTGACCTTTTTTTTTCTGCTCTTGGGCTCATCTATAATGAGACTGACAGGACTGCCTTTGCCGAGAGTCAGCTGGTGACCTTACGTCAGGGTAAGAGACCCGTTGAGGAGTACTGTTCTGACTTTAGGAAGTGGTGTGTAGCTTCTCGGAGGAATGACCCAGCCTTGAGGTGCCAGTTTAGATTGGGTCTGTCGAACGCCCTGAAAGACCTGTTAGTTAGCTATCCCTCTTCTGACTCTCTAGATCTGGTTATGACTTTAGCGGTACGTCTGGACCGACGTCTCAGGGAACGACGACTTGAACGTTTTTGTGCCTTCTCCTCTGGCTCCCCTATGATAGCTCTCGAGGTTCCGTTGCTTCGTTGTTCCATGAAAAACTCGGATGAACCAATGCAACTCGGGGCCTCCGTGTCTCCCCGACAACGTAGAGAGCTCCGCAGGAAGAATGGTCTCTGCTTCTACTGTGGGGATGACAAGCATCAAGTGAACGACTGTCCTAAGCGTAAGAATACTCCAGCCGGAAAACTTCCGCGCCTAAGTGACCATCGGGGAGTTCGCTTGGGCGCACAGGTATTTCCCGTAAATATGAAACCTAATAAGATCTTGCTTCCCTTTCAGGTCTCTTTTGAGGGTAGGTCTGTCACCGGCAGGGCCTTCGTGGATTCAGGGTCTTCTGCTAATATTATGTCTGTGGAATTTGCTATGTCTCTAGCTATGCCTTTGATTGATTTGCCTAAACCTGTCCCGGTAGTGGGTATCGACTCCACTCCTCTTGCTAATCGTCCGATTTGGTTTTAGGCCTACCCTGGTTGCAGATGCATAATCCCACGTTTAACTGGAATACTGGGGATCTTGCCAAATGGGGTAATGAATGCATGACGTCCTATTTCTCTGTTCATTTTATTTCTTTCCCTGAGGAGGTGAACTCTCTACCTGAGTTTATTCAGGACTTCGCTGATGTTTTTTCTAAAAAGGCCTCCGAAGTGTTACCTCCTCATAGAGAATACGATTGCGCAATCGATTTGGTACCAGGAGCTAAGCTCCCAAGGGTAGGATTTTTAATCTCTCTTGTCCCGAACGTGAGGCCATGAGAGAATATATCCAGGAAAGCCTGGCCAAGGGTTACATTCACCCCTCTACTTCTCCGGTAGGTGCTGGCTTCTTCTTCGTAGGGAAGAAGGATGGTGGTCTTAGGCCATGCATTGACTACCATAACCTGAATAAGGTCACTGTAAGGAACCAGTATCCCCTTCCTTTGATTCCTGATCTCTTCAATCAGGTGCAGAGGGCCCAATGGTTCTCTAAGTTTGATCTTTGGGGGGCTTATAACCTTATCCGAATCAGAGAAGGGGATGAGTAGAAGACTGCGTTTAACACGCCCGAAGGTCATTTCGAATACCTCGTCATGCCCTTTGGGTTGTGTAATGCTCCCGCGGTCTTCCAGAATTTCATAAATGAGATTTTAAGAGACTACCTGGGGGTATTTCTTGTAGTGTACCTTGATGACATACTTGTGTTTTCCAAGGACTGGTCCTCCCACATTGAGCATGTCAGGAAGGTGCTCCAGGCCCTTCGGGAAAACAAACTCTTTGCTAAATCCGAAAAATGTGTTTTTTGGGGTGCAGGATATACCATTTTTGGGTGAAATCCTCATTCCTAATGAATTCCGCATGGACCCTGCCAAGGTTCAGGCTGTGGCTGAATGGGTCCAACCTGCCTCCCTGAAGGAGTTACAGTGCTTTCTGGAGTTTGCTAATTATTACAGGAGATTTATTGCTAACTTCTCGGTCATTGCTAAGCCTCTTACGGATCTTACTTGCAAAGGTGCTGATCTCCTCCACTGGCCTCCGGAGGCGGTCCAGGCTTTTGAGGTCCTTAAGAAGTGCTTTATCTCTGCCCCAGTGCTGATTCAGCCTAACCAAATTGAGCCATTCATTGTGGAGATTGACGCCTCCGAGGTGGGAGTGGGTGCTGTCTTGTCCCAGGGTACCAGGTCCCTCACCCATCTCCATCCCTGTGCCTACTTCTCCAGAAAGTTCTCGCCCACTGAGAGTAACTATGATGTGGGCAACCGCAAACTCTTGGCCATCAAATGGGCATTTGAAGAGTGGCGCCACTTCCTGGAGGGGGCTAGGCACCAGGTAACTGTCCTTACCGACCACAAGAATCTGGTTTTCCTAGAATCTGCCTGGAGGCTAAACCCGAGACAAGCTCGATGGGCGTTGTTTTTTTACTAGATTCAACTTTGTGGTCACCTATAGGGCTGGGTCTAAAAATATTAAAGCTGATGCACTGTCGCGTGGCTTCATGGCCAGTCCTCCTTCGGAGGAAGATCCTGCTTGTGTTTTGCCCCCAGGTATAATCATATCCTCTGTTGATTCTCATTTAGTCTCCGAAATTGCGGCTGATCATGGTTCAGCCCCCGGGAACCTTCCTGAGAACAAGCTGTTTGTTCCCCTGCAATTCCGGCTAAGGATACTCAGGGAAAATCATGACTCTGCACTATCTGGCCACCCAGGCATCCTGGGTACCAAGCACCTCATTGCTAGAAACTATTGGTGGCCTGGGTTGCCTTAAGACGTTAAGGCCTACGTCGCCGCTTGTGAAATTTGTGCTAGGTCCAAGACTCCAAGGTCCCGACCAGCGGGCTTACTATGTTCTTTGCCCATTCCCCAGAGACCTTGGACCCATATCTCCATGGATTTTATCACCGATCTGCCCCCATCTCAAGGCACGTCGGTCGTGTGGGTTGTAGTAGACCGCTTCAGTAAGATGTGCCACTTTGTGCCCCTCAAGAAACTACCCAATGCCAAGACGTTAGCTACCTTGTTTGTCAAACACATCCTGCGTCCCCATGGGGTTCCTGTCAATATTGTTTCTGACAGAGGGGTACAATTTGTTTCATTGTTTTGGAGAGCTTTCTGTAATAAGTTGGAGATTGATCTGTCCTTCTCCTCTGCCTTCCATCCTGAAACTAATGGCCAAACTGAGAGGACTAATCAGTCTCTAGAACAATATTTAAGGTGTTTTATCTCCGACTGTCAATATGATTGGGTCTCCTTCATTCCCCTCGCCGAATTTTCCCTTAATAACCGGGTCAGAAACTCGTCAGGGGTCTCACCCCTTTTTCTGTAATTTTGGGTTTAATCCACAGTTCTCCTCCGTTTCACCTGGTGGTTCCAACAATCCCGAGGTAGATGTAGTTCATCGGGAACTGTGCACAGTCTGGTCCCAGGTTCAGAAGAACCTAGAGGCGTCCCAGAGCATACAAAAGACTCAGGCAGATAGAAGACGTTCTGCTAACCCCTTGTTTGTGGTCGGGGATCTGGTGTAGCTATCTTCAAAAAATTTGCGTCTCAAAGTTCCGTCCAAAAAATTTGCTCCCCGATATATAGGGCTGTACAAGGTCATTGAGGTCCTTAACCCTGTCTCCTTCCGGCTGGAGTTACCCCCGTCTTTTCAAATACACGACGTGTTTCATGCCTCCCTCCTGAAATGCTGCTCCCCGTCCTTGGCTACCTCGAGGAAACCTCCGGTCCCTGTTCTCACCCCTGAAGGGGTAGAATTCGAGGTGGCCAAGATTGTGGACAGCAGGATGGTCCAAGTCTTTCTCCAGTACCTGTTCCATTGGAAAGGATACGGGCCTGAGGAGAGGACTTGGGTACCCGCCCGGGATGTTCACGCTGCAGTATTGCTCAGGAGGTTCCATCTTCGGTTCCCCAATAAGCAAGGTACACCTAGGAAGGGTCCAGTGGACCCTCATAAAAGGGGGGGTACTGTAAAGGATTTACCAGACACAACTTCTGTGTCGACGCCCGTGGTTAATCAGCCTGCATCTTCTCCTAGGTCTGATAGAGTGACTCGATCTGCTACCACTCAGGCTGGTAGACTGAGGAGTGGGAGAACAGCCTTGCCAGACAGAGCTAGCTCCCGCCCCCGGTCTATTTAGATCTTCATTTCCTGCTTCTCCTTTGCCTGTGATTCTGTCTGGTTTCCTGGCTCTGCTGCTCCTGCTTGTACTATTGACCTCTGCTTCAATTTGACCCTGGCTTTACTGACTACTCTCCTGCTCTGCGTTCGGTACCTCGTACACTCCTGGTTTGACTCGGCTCGTTCACTACTCTTGTTGCTCACGGTGTTGCCGTGGGCAACTGCCCCATTTCCCTTAGCTTCTGTGTACCCTCGTCTGTTTGTCTGTCGTGCACTTATTCAGCGTAGGGACCGTCACCCAGTTGTACGCCGTCGCCTAGGACGGGCCGTGCAAGTAGGCAGGGAAAAGGGTAGATTAGGGCTCACCTGTCTGTCTCTCTAACCCTACATTACATTACATTAAAATTTAAGGTAGCAGTGGGTACAAGGAGCTGATACTTAACTCCCTGCACTGTGAATTTATTGCGCTGTTATTGCATGCAAAAATTGGTAGTTCCTGCGCGATCACCCGTAGATGGGCAGATGTGAATGACAGTCGCCACCCCGCAGCAATGGCTGGGATCTTAGAAAACTCAGGTCTTAGCCGTTTAACTCTTGAGATGCGATGATCAAAAGCGATCGTGGCATTATAAGTGAAGGGGTTCCCTTTGCTTCCCCATCATCAGCCCTGGTTATAACAAGTGCCAGGACTATCCATTTTAGGCTGGATTCACACACAGTGCTTAGCCGCTTTTTTGGTGGCATTTTTCAGAGCATTTTTTAAAATAAGTCGGACCAAGCACTTGCACCACATACAAGCATCAATAACATTTTTATATGTTTCACACGATCTTACCAGATCTTTACCGTTACATCCATTAACCGCTTTTCTAGCGATACCAGTTACATGGTAAGTCATAGTATTAATGATTATCACTAGAAAGGAATATCTAATACATTTCTGCTACTAATACATTGCACCTTTACTATTCCATATGAAATCCCTTTTCATCTTCTCAAGGGATTTAAAGAAAGGTATCAATATAGGGCAATTGTGCATCAAAAGATTTGTGGCAGTGTCACCATTTGTAATAGTTCTCTTCTGGCTGCTAAGGATATTGTCATTTTTCTCCATATTCTTATACCTGTTGTCTCAGAATTTCACTGGCGGTTCCAGTACAGACAGTGTATATTACAAGTAGTTGATTTCATGTATTATGGATGGGATAAATTTGGCCAACCTACCGGCCAATACCTTCACTAAAACCTTATAGTCGGAATTCAGATAAGATATTGGAACCTCCAAAAGGGTCCATACCTTCTTTCAAAAGCACAACAATTATTGCTTCCTTCATGGAGACCATATACCTTTTCTACCCTGGTTCCTACACTGCTATGGACCCCCTTGAGGCCCTGGCTCAGCAAATGCAGCTTCTCTCCCTACAGGTCCAAGCCCTGGCTCAGAGGTGCAACCAACGTGTTGCTACCCAGGTAGTGCCCTCCACCTCACCTATTGAACCCCAATTAAGTGCTAAGTACCTCCAACAACCATTGTCCCTGAGAAGGACTGAGCCACAGCGATTAACTCCTCAAACTTTTGCTTTCCAACCACTCCACCTGTTCTCATGTTACATTTTGGTAAAGACGTACTTTGCAAAATCCACAGTATTTCCTCTTTACTATCTTTTCAGCTCTGATTTATATAAAGAACTGAAATACTGCTCCTCCCAAATTTCCCCATACTTATTAAAAAAACAATTCCCTTCTCTACCATTTACTGGGCGCCAATCCTCTGGTGGTACACGACGATTTATTAATTTAATTCAATTAGCAGAGCTCTCTCGGACGCCTTCCTTGCTTCTAGCCTTGGATGCGGAAAAGACGTTCGACAGAGTATGCTGGGAATTCTTATCTGAATTGTTAGACAAGTTTGGTTTCCACTGTGTGATTAAGTCTGCTATACTTGCCTTATTTTCAAACCGTTCCACTAGGGTATTAACTTCTAGGTTTTTATCTGACACATTCCATATCACTAATGGTACCCGACAAGGATGTCCCCTCTCTCCCATTATTTTTTACTTAGTTATGGAGCCTTTTGCTGAACATGTCAGATCTAATTGTAATATTCATGGCATCTCGTTAGGAAGTACATCACATGCTATAGGCCTATACACTGAGGATGTGATTCTCTCAATAACAAACCTACTCACTTCCTTACAAGAAATACAACATACTATTGTTAGATTTGGTAGCGTCTCTTATTATAAGGTTAATTTTTCCAAAGCCCGTGGTTTAGGTGTAGAGTCTCGGACTAAAACGGAGTTGATGGCTCGATTTCCATATCATTGGAAAGATAATCATATCACTTATTTGGGCATTACATTGAGCCCTAGCAAGGATCTCCTTGTTCATAATTATACTCCTTTACTATCTAAAACTTCACATATACTCCAAAAGATTGCTAAACACTTACTAACCTGGGCTTGCAGGGTGGCAGTTGTAAAGATGATGTTATTACCTTCTTTACTTTATGTGTTTCGTTCTGTAGTTATTCCTGTACATAATGCTTTCTTCGCTAAGCTCCAAAGAATCTTAATGGCCTTTATATGGGCGGGTTGCAAACCTAGGATTCGTTTCTCAACTATGATTAGACTCTGGACCAAGGGTGGTATGGGGATACCTGATCTAAAGAAATATTATTTAGCGGCTATCTTGGATCAGACTAAGGCTTAGTGGAGCCGAACCACTGACAAAAGGTGGGCGGAAATTGAAAGATCAGTTTTAGGTTGTCCCCTAATTGCATTCGTCAATACTAACACCATTGCATGATCGTTATCCGCAATTACTTGGTGTAGCAGCCAACACTAAAGCATGGCAGCTTCTCCATTCTTGTAATCCTTTTCTTGAGTTAACTAAATTTGAAGATATTCCCCTGTTTTTAAATACACTAATTCCTGAACTCAATCTACAGAATTGGATCTTAGCAGGGGTGCATGTGATTGGACAATTATTTTCAAGTTCCACGTTATACACGTATGAGTATATTTCCCGTAAATACTCTCTCCCTGCGAGAGATTTTTTTATAAGGACCTACATATACGTCATGCATTACTTAAATATTCATAAGATTCACAGATGTTTTCATCTAGTATTCTACAGTTTTAGGCCCCATGCACATGAACGTATTTTTGCGGCCGCAATTCACCCGCAAATAATTGCGGCCCCATTCATTTCGATGGGCCCATGCACACGACCGTGGTTTCCACGGTCCGTGCATGGCCCAGGAGCCTGGACCGCAAAAAGAACGGACATGTCTTATTACGGCCTTGTTTTGCGGTCCAGGCTCATAGAAATGAATGCACGCAGCCATGTGCACGGCCCGCAATTTGTGGGAAGCTGCGGGTGACACTCCGCGGCCATCCGAGCTGCAAGTCACGGCCCGTGCACAACACTAGGGTAGTGGGCATGAAGCCTTACTCTTCACTAAACCATTCTTTACGAGGTATTTCCTTCTTTTAATTCAACCATGCACTGTAACTAAACCCTCTTACGTACTTAAATGGGAACAGGACTTGAAAATCACTGTTCCCCTAGAGGAATGGTACCGCGCTATTAAAGAGGTTATGAAGATATTGAAGGCAGCAAATCATTGGGAAAAAACTTTCAAAATCATCCTTCGTGGTATCTGACTCCCGCACATATAGCGAAACTTAGGAGGGTGTGGTGGGTTTATATAGGAAGCACTTGATTGATGCCAGGTGAGGCAGAGCTGCAGCCACACAAAGTATATGTATTTTTCTTTTGTATGATTTGGTTATGTGTATAGAGATTGTAAGCTCATTTTCTTTTTAAAAGGAGTCATGAAGTATGGAATATGTATAATATGTGGTTTATGTATATTATGTATGTGTTTGAAATTTAAACACAAATGTGTGTGTCCCTTTAAGACTGTAGAATTCTGGGAAATAGAATATTGTGTATTTAAGTGCACCCAGAGGAGGGTGGGACAGGTTCAGTTCAGAGCATATGAGCTGAGGATTGGGGTGCTGCTCGATATGAAGGCAGCTGCAATTCAACCCCTAATGTACCTGCTTTTTGTTGTTGTTTTATTTTGTATTTGCTCAAAATAAATAGGAGCATTGTTTGCCAAATCCTGAGTGAGGACTAATTATGATGGCAAGAACACCCACACCCCAACAGTGTATGTGTTTTGTTTGTTTTTTACACTTTTACTAAATCAAACCACGTTTTATGGAAAAAAGTGGTTTTATTTTATTTATACTGTAATCTTTTTATTTATTTTTTCATAAACTTTATTAAACTATTTAAAAAAATAATAATTTCCCACTAGGGGACTTCATTTTGCGATCTTTTGATCGCAGATATAATGCTTTGGTATACTTTATATACCATAGCATTATTGCTTGTCAGTGTAAAACTGACAGACAATTCATTAGGCCATGCCTTTGGATTGGCCTACTAGGCAGTTGCTGAAGGTAGACCTGGGGGCCTTTGTTAGGCCCCGGCTGCCATGGAAACCCATCGGCGCTCCATAAACTTTCTATTGAGCCCGTATACCACTCCTGTCACATCGTTTTAGCGTTCGTTGAGGGTCTCTGTTCTTGGAGCCCCACCGATCAGATCTTTTGACATGTGACTATGAGATGTCAAAAGTTTTTGGAAAGTTTATTTACCCTTTAAATAATGTGATTAACCCGTTAGTGACTGCCAATATGCATTTTCACGGCAGACAGTAACGTGCTTTATTCTGATGCATACGCCTTTTTACGGCACTGCATCAGAATAAATCTGCACCGCCGGGAGCAGTAAAAGCTTCCAGCTCTTAGCTACCTCCAGTAGCTGAGGGCTCGGAACAGCGCTGCTCGAGCAGGCGGATCGAAATCTGCCTGTTTAACCCCTTAGATTCGATCCCAGGGTGCCAGTGCTTTTTATGGCAACCAGGAGCCTAACAAAGGCCCCCAGGTCTGCCTCTAGTTAATGCCTGCTAGGCCATGCCAGAGGCATGGCCTAGCAGATGCCTGTCAGTTTTACACTGACAGGCAATAAATAATACACTGCAATACAGAAGTATTGCAGTGTATTATAAAAGCGATCGCATAGTAAATTCCCCTAGTGGGACTATTAAAAAAGTTGAATAAAGTTAAAACCCACTTTTTCCACTTGCTTTATTATGAAAAAAAATGTTACACATATTTGGTTACACCGTGTCCATAACGACCCCAACTATAAAGCTATTATGTTATTTCACCCACTCGGCGAACGCTGTAAAAATAAAATTAAAATTAAGGATGCAAAAAAAGAGTGGCGAAATTGCTGGTTTTTTTTTCTATTCCCTCCAAAATAAAGTTAATAAAAATTAATCAATAAATTATATGTAACCCAAAATTGTGCTATTAAAAAATACCACTTGTCCCGCAAAAACCAAGTCCGCCCTGACACTGTCCGCAGCCGATTGGACAGTGTCAGAGCGGAGACATCACGCCCCCTTGCCTTTTAGTTAGTTAGAAACACCCCATTGACTGTTCAGGGGCTTATTTACATCTCGGGTGCAAAATATAACGGCACCGATATGTAAATAACGGAAGGAGTTAGAAAAATAATTTTACGTTAGACAGGGTGTGTGAAGCCTTTCCTACAACATGCTGCACTCAGCTGCACATGTTTGGGGAGGTGAAAGCTTCTCTTTAAAGCTGTACTAAAAACTGGATTGGATCCCATCAGAAGAAAGCAGGGAATAATTTCCATCAGAGGCGTAACTAGGAAAGACTGGGCCCCATAGCAAACTTTTGACTCGGGGCCCCCCCTCCCCTGGGTATCATACATCCCCCCCTTGTAGATAGTGACTCCCTGTAGATTCTGCCACACAGCGCCCCCTGTAGATAGCACCATGCAGCCGCCCTGTAGATAGCACCATACAGCCCCCTGTAGATAGCCCCATATAGCGCCCCAGTAGATAACGCCGTACAGCCCCCTGTAGATAAAACCATACAGCCCCCTGTAGATAATGCCATACAGCGCCCCTGTAGATAACGCCACACAGCCTCAAACTCCCCCTGTAGATAACGCCATACAGCCCCTCTGTAGATAACACCATATAGCCACCCCTGTAGATAATGCCACACAGCCCCAAACCCCCCCCCCTGTAGATAACGCCATACAGCTCCCCTGTAGATAACGCCATACAGCGCCCCTGTAGATAATGCCATACAGCCGCCCCTGTAGATAACGCCGTACAGCCGCCCCTGTAGATAACGCCATACAGCCCCCCCTGTAGATAACGCCATACAGCCCCCTGTAGATAACGCCATACAGCCCCCCTAGTAGATAACGCCATACAGCCCCCCTGTAGATAACACCACACAGCCCCAAACACCCCCTGTAGATAACGGCATACAGCCCCCTGTAGGTAACGCCATACAGGCCCCCCCTGTCGGTAACGCCATACAGCCCCCAACCCCCCCCCCAAAAAAACGGCCTGTAGTTTGTCCTACAAAAGAGATGTGTGATCGCTGGCAGCGATAAGGAGAACGGGGGACCGAAAGTCCCCTGAAGTTCTCCATGACAAACCTCGTTCTTCCAGAGTCTGCGCAGTTCAATAAAAATGAAAGGAGCGCTGGACACGCATGCGCACAGGCGCGACCGGTGCACAATTCATTTCTATGGTGCTGCCGACAGACGCCGGAAGTCCGAGGTTTGTCATGGCGAACTTCGTTGGGACTTTCGGTCCCCCGTTCTCATTATCGCTGCCAGCGATCACACATGTATCCCCTATGCTGTGGATAGGGGATGCATGTATTTTGTAGGAACAACCCCTTCAGTGGTGTCGCGCTGTAGCAGCCATATCAGCTGCTAGTGGAGCCTCCGGCCATGTGATTTCAGTTACGCCACTGATTTCGATGCTTTCTTATGATGGGATCTAATGCAGAATTTCATAACAAACATGCAGGATTCACAGCAACCAATAGATGAGCACTTTTGTAAATCAGTCGCACATGGTAAGAAGTAGCTGGGATGTTTCCGAGCCTTTATTTGCTCTATTGCTCTCTAGATATACTTTGTTTAGTTATAGAACTCAATCTTCCAAATATGAAGCACAAAGCACTCATATGAATGCTACAAAGCATGATACAGTTCACATGGATACAATGTACCATGTGTGGAATATGGTCATTTCACTGTGCACATAGAATAATCTTCCAATACCGTTTATCACTGCTATGGCACATATTATTCTGCCTTTAAGTTGATACCACACAAAAGGGCAGCTGTCAAATTCTGCAGCAATTACTAATATACTCTAAAGAAATGTCCTCATGGTAAGGATATTGTCTATTCACACCCGTCCTCCTCTGCAAACTGTTAGCAGTACAGATAACTAAAAATAGACAATAAGTTGTGATTCATGCATGCAATTCCATAAAGTAATACAATTGCAAGTTTTGGTTACTAGATTGTTAGAGATGGGTTGTTGATACAGGGATTTATTCTGATCAGTATAATTCTCAGTATAATTGATCTTTGCTCTTAAAGGAAAATGTTTTATTTTTTAGTTAAAGAGGCTCTGTCACCAGATTTTGCAACCCCTATCTGCTATTGCAGCAGATAGGCGCTGCAATGTAGATTACAGTAACGTTTTTATTTTTAAAAAACGAGCATTTTTGGCCAAGTTATGACCATTTTCGTATTTATGCAAATGAGGCTTGCAAAAGTACAACTGGGCGTGTTGAAAAGTAAAAGTACAACTGGGCGTGTAATATGTGTGTACATCGGGGCGTGTTTACTACTTTTACTAGCTGGGCGTTCTGATGAGAAGTATCATCCACTTCTCTTCAGAACGCCCAGCTTCTGGCAGTGCAGATCTGTGACGTCACTCACAGGTCCTGCATCGTGTCGGCACCAGAGGCTACAGTTGATTCTGCAGCAGCATCAGCATTTGCAGGTAAGTAGCTACATCGACTTACCTGCAAACGATGGTGCTGCTGCAGAATCATCTGTAGCCTCTGGTGCCGATGTGTCCTCGCTCGTCTGACACGATGCAGGACCTGTGAGTGACGTCACAGCGTGATCTCTGGAGAACACGGCTGTGTCTGCACTGCCAGAAGCTGGGCGTTGTGAAGAGAAGTGGATGATACTTCTCGTCAGAACGCCCAGCTAGTAAAAGTAGTAAACACGCGCCGATGTACGCACATAATACACGCCCAGTTGTACTTTTACTTTTCAACACGCCCAGTTGTACTTTTGCAAGCCTCATTTGCATAAATACGAAAATGGTCATAACTTGGCCAAAAATGCTCGTTTTTTAAAAATAAAAACGTTACTGTAATCTACATTGCAGCGCCTATCTGCTGCAATAACAGATAGGGGTTGCAAAATCTGGTGACAGAGCCTCTTTAACTAAAAGTATTTGTATTTGTTTGACAACTTGTTAAGATAAGTGAATTCAATTTTTACTTCCTCACACCCTGTTTTCAGACTAGATATATTTGAGTCTATAGGCTACAGGGGCGTAGCTAAAGGCTCATGGGCCCCGATGCAAAAGTTCTTATTGGGCCCCCCCCCCTCCCGCAAACTTCTTATGGCCGACGGCCTGCAGCTTTCAGTTGCATCGCTGAGTCTCCTAAGTGACCCAACAATGCAGCACTAGCAGCCAAGGGCGTCACTAAGGACTTAAAATGTCAGGGGAAATAGCCCCAATACATATGTGTCCGCCCAAAAAACATGTGTGTGTGTGTGTGTGTGTGTGTGCATAGGAGACAGCATAGCATATCTATAGCACTACGACCCAATAAACTATGGATCGGATTAGATATATTGGCTTAGCAGACAGTATCACACATGATAGGATTAGATACAGTAGCCCAGCAGACAGTATCACACATGATAGGATTAGATACAGTGGCTCAGCAGTCAGTATTACACATGATAGGATTAGAGATAGGGCCCAGCAGACAGTATCACACATGATGGGATTAGATACACAGCTCAGCCGACAGTATCACACATGATGAGATTAGATACAGTAGCTCAGCAGACAGTATCACACATGATAGGATTAGATACAGTGGATCAGCAGACAGTATCACACATGATTGGATTAGATATAGGGCCCAGCTCGCTGACATTGCGGCTCCAGCACTGGACCCAGGAAAGGTAAGAATAATAATTTTGCTTCTTTATGTGTTACTAATTTTTTTTGTGCGTTTGTGTTTTTTTTACATGTTCCGTTGTTGGACTATGTTGGACTAAGTCGGATACGAGGACTACTTCAATGACAGCGATTTTTTATTTTCAATAAAATGGTTAATGGGGGTTGTGCTTTTTTATTTCAATAAAATA
Source organism: Rhinoderma darwinii (assembly GCF_050947455.1). Lineage (NCBI taxonomy): Eukaryota > Metazoa > Chordata > Amphibia > Anura > Rhinodermatidae > Rhinoderma > Rhinoderma darwinii. Next base: position 230,112,520 of record NC_134688.1, read on the forward strand.
TTGTTTCTATGTGCTTGTATTTTTTTAAACTTTATTATTACCGCCTTAGTAATGGCCGCTGGCTGATTGACAACATCCATTACTAAGGCGGGGCTTAATGTTAGCAGGTGCAGAGGCTAACACTAACCCCCATTATTACCCCGGTACCCACCACCACCATGGGTACTGGGAAGGGCCGGGTACGAACCAGTACCAGACCATCTGTAGTGACGGATAGGCACTGGGGCGGCCGCAGGCTGGTAGTATTAGGCTGGGATAGGCCAAAAACAGTGGCCCTTCACACCCTGGTAATGCTGCCTGCTGCTGCTGTGTTGTATCTGGCTGGCTATGAAAATTGGGGGGACCGCATTGTTCTTTCCAATTATCTTTTATTTTAATTTTTTTAAATGATGTGGGGTCCCCCCCATTTTTCATAACCAGCCAGATACAATAAAGCAGCAGCAGCCTAGCATTACCAGGGTGGGAAGGGCCACTGTCTCTGGCCTGTCCCTGCCTGATAGTACCAGCCTGCGACCGCCCGATGCCTGAACATCACTACAGATGGTCAAGTACTGGATCGTACCCGGCTCTTCCCAGCACCCCTGGTGGCGGTGGGTACCGGGGTAATAAAGGGGGTTAGTCTTAGCCTCTGCACCGGCTAACATTAAGCCCTGCCTTAGCAATGGACGTTGTCAATCAGCCAGCGGCCATTACTAAAGCGGTAGTAATATAGTTTAAAAAAAAACACAAAGACATAGAAAAAATATTTTATTGAAATAAAATAAAAACACAAACCCTCATTAACCATTTTATTGATAATAAAAAAAGGCGTCATCGAAGTTGTCCTCGAATCCGACGTAGTCCAACGATCGAACCTGTAAGAAAACACACAAAAAACGATTAGTAACACATGTGTTAGGCTTAGATACAGGGCCCATGTGTGATACTGTCTGTGGGACCCTGTATCTAAGCCTACCACAAGGTAGGTATACAGCATAAGATTACTGTGTGCTGGGGCACTGTATCTAAACCTACCGTGTGGTAGGCTTAAATACAGGGCCCATCAGACAGGATCACACATGGGCCATGTATCTAAGCCTACCATGTGATTGGCTTAGATACAGGGCCCAGCAGACAGCATCACACAATCTGTGATCCTGTCTAATGGGCCCTCTAAGCCTGCTACATCGTAGGCTTAAAGGAGTTGTCCAGTCCCTAAACATTGATGGCCTATCCTCAGGATAGGCCATCAAGAGCTGATGTGTCGGGGTCCGACTCCCGGGAGCACGCCAATCACCTGTTTTGAAGGGGCCGCATCAATCGTACGAGAGCTGCTTTCCCTTCATTTCCCTTAATCGCTCACACTGTGAATCGCTGACGCAGATTCACAGTGTGAGCAAGTGACCGGAATGAAGTGACCGGAATGTAGGGGAAGCAGCTCTCGTACGAGTGCTGCGGCCCCTTCAAAACAGCTGATTGGCCGGCTCCCGGGAGTCGGACCCCGCCAATCAGCTTCAGCAGACAGGGAAGACAGCAGGCGGAAGTTCTGTCCTGACTCTGTCCGGGTCACGATGTTGTGCGCGGCGTATAGCGTTGTGACGTCATGCGCTGCGCACAGTGCTGTGACGTCAGGACCTCCGCTGCGCTCTGGAACCAGGAAGGTAAGTACTGTCAGTTATCATAGTAACAGGGGCCCGCGGCCTGAGTTACTATAGTAACTTTTTATTGATGTGGTGCGGGGGGCCGCGGGCCGCTGCGACCGCTGCGACCCCTATAGCTGCGCCACTGATAGGGTACCATATAGAATGCAGCAATGGTGGGTGTGGGAGTACGCTAATGGCACCCCACCAAAACCTTTACCAATGGGCACAACTTAAACAGAAGTGTAAAAGATGATAAAAATTGCAAACAAATATGTAAAAGACAGAAATAGAGGGATAATTATTCTGCTTGTATGTACGCAAGAGAGAAATCTAACACATTACATGTAGAAATCATTTTGACATTTTGGGATATAGGGAGTTTGGAAACAGTTTAACGTGAATATTTTCAAGTCAGTGAAGCATGAATCCTATAAGCATTAGTTACTATTTAATAGTGTGTCCATCTTATCAGATTTTTCAAACTCGTTCCACACGTTCCATATTTTTTAAAATGTACTTATCCATATAATGCGATTGGCCCTTTATCTTTTCTTTTGCATTAACTTACTTTGGACGCAGCGTTTCCCTCTTCCCTACCCCTGTTCAGTACTAATGGTGGAAAAGACCCCTTCCTTTCCTCTTTACATAATATATTCTAAGGCCTTATTCAGATGATCCTGTCCATTTTGCATCCACAAAAAACGGACCATATTTAACACATTTCAGTTCCGTGTGCCATCAGTGTTTGTTCCGTGTGGCATCAGTTTTTGATGTCAGTGTTGGTGCACATTTTTGTTATTTATTGTTTTCTCTGCATTTTTTTAGCAACTGGTGCTTGAATCACGGACAGCACATGGATGACGTCCGTGTGCTGTCCGTGATTTTCACGCACGCATAGACTTCAATGGGGGCGACGTGGACTGAAAAACAGACCAGAATAGGACATGCAGTGAGTTTCATGCAACGAAAACACACTGAGTGAAAAATTACTGACGTCTGCATAGCCCGATTGAATTGATAAGGTCTGTGCGCTGTCTGTTTTTTTTTTAACGGACTGCATACGGACCTATACTACGTTCGTTTGAATAAGCCCTAATCTTGTTTTTCTTTTTATGTTCTGAAAAAACCTAAATAAAAATGTACCAGAAAAAAAAATAAGACAGAAATAAAGGTGTGGGCCTGAGAAAGTTGATGTGCAAATGTTTGCCTTGTTGGTATCTTAGATTATAATTCATACCAATCCTTTTAAGATGTGGATTTGGCAAAGCCGAGTTTAGAATTTGGCACTACTCACTTTGATATCAGAATGAGAGAGAGGAATATAGTCCTGAAGAGCTCAATGAGAATTTTAGCTCTACTATATCTGTACTCAATTATGGTAATTTCATTATCTGTAATAATTGCTCAGAATAAAAAAAAACATCTAAGCTCAAGATGGCTCTAAGAGTCTTTGTATGATTGTAGATTCATTGTGCCATCCCTTAATGAACATGTAGTGTGACAGAAGGATCAAAATGGTGAGCAGTGCTGTTCAACAGCCAGACGGCTCCCTGGGAATGTTGAAAGGTGCTAAAACAGAAACGAAGAGAATGAAACAGACACTGTGTACAAACTCCCATTGTTACACTCTTTGGTAAGGTTGGTTTATCTAATAAGGAATAAGGCACCTACCATAGTACAAAACATTATAACCATCCTAGACTAAAGGTTAGCCATAGCAGGCGGGTACGCCTTCTTCTTTCTTCTTAAAGGGTTGTAAAGCCGACAAGCACTCAGCCCTTGAACTTGAAAATAAATAGTATACACATGTCACATGGCTTCAACTAGGATCCAATGATCGCTGTCACCAAGCAAAGGGAAGAATCCTTCCCTAGTGACAGCAGGCCCACTTGCCAACCAGTAACTCCCAGCTGTTTCAAAAGGCAGAAACTGCCTTGAAACTGCTGGCAATTTTGGCTGGAAATTTTCCACCAAAACCCACAAAAGATCCACCATGGGATTTTCATAATCCCATGTGGATCCCTCCTGATTGTCTGGGATCCCTTCTTGGGATTATAAAACATCCTTAATTTCCCTACTTAAAAAATAGACACATTACACATGACTGGGTGGAAAATATTGGCACGGCCTTCTTTGTTAAAATTTTCTTTAAACATATGATCAACTTTACTCAATAAATACTTCAATTTGTACCAAACTTGTACCATCACACTTTTAGAAGTTAAACTTAACTTAAAACCAATGAAAGAGTACATCCAGTTAGTGAATGACTACAGACCCAAATGGCACACATCGACTCGCAGAGACGATGTGGGCCCCACCCCACCAACAGCAAACTCTCCCATAGCCTAAAGATCTAAATTAAAAATATCCAGACCTATGACAAATGAACCCATCTTCATAGTAAATGCCGGCATTACCACTTTCCAGGTCAATGTGTCTAAAAGAAAATCCGCTGCACACCAGAGAAGGGGAATACCACTGCTGCAGCCTCTTAGATCACCAGGGACTCTCTGCAGATGCTTCCTCCGTTGCCTGCTGCTCCTGGTTCGGGATTGCCACTAGAGGATTCAGGGGAAACAGCTTCATTACTTCATCCAGACGAGAGTACTGACTCAGGAGCTCTTCTAGTCAGGATGGAACATCTTACTCCCCGATCCATCTTTGTAATTCAGCGGCAAACTCCTCCATCAGGTGCGTCTTCTTTTCTCTTACTCAAGGGCTGGAATGCTGACAAGTACCCAGTCCTTGAACTTGAATATAAAAAGTATACACAGATCACATTGCTTCAACTAGAACCCAAGGACCTGCTGTTCCTGGGCAAAGAATCCTTCCCCAGTGACAGCAGACAATTGGCCCATGGGTCAACCAAGAACTCCCAAGTGTTTCCAAATGCAGAAACACTTCCTGCCAAAACACAGAAAGAATTCAACATTACAAGTTCATAATCCCATGAGAATCCCTCCTGATTGTTCAGGATTCCTTCATTAGCTAAATGTTGTCTGAACCTGTCAGTTTCAGTGGGACCGGCCGCCCAGTGGCAAATGTTGGGGGGAGATAAGGATTGGGCTATTGGATTTCAACATTTCGCATTTCATTGTTATGGGTTTAATGCACCTGCAAGAACTATATTATTTTAGAAAGTCAACAGTGTGCTTCAAATGTCAAACCTGTTCTAGAGGAAAAGATCTTGTGTTGCCCATAACAAAAAACGCATTTCATTGTTCTAGAACAATAAAATGTGATTGGTTGCTATGGGCAACACAAGATCTTTTCCTCTAGTACAGCTTGAATTTCTAATATAATATAGTACTTGCAGGTGCCTTAAACTAATATGAATGAAGTTAATTAGATTACAGGGTATATTCGAAGGTATGACAGTGTATTGTTATAGGCTGTGAAGAGGAGATTAATGGATTCATATTCGGCAGAGTAATGATCCATTTCAGCAGATTCTTTGTGTGGGTCTTATACATGAGCTTTAATAAATCGCCTGTTTTATATCCATTGCTAGTCCCACACTTGTAGACTTCACACTCAGTGACGGACAATGTTTTCTTTCCATCCTGCAATATTTGCTTTAGAGGAAAGATGTGTGTTGTCATACAAGCTTCCCTAATGATATCAATCAATCTTATATTTCCATTTTAATTTTGTTGGAAAGAGAATCATTTGTCATATTCAGTATTTATCCTGAATTGAGCTTCTCGTGCAAATTGGTAATATGGCTAAGTGCCAAATTCCTACCAACAGCTGCCACATACATCTCTTACACATCCTTATACAGAGACTGCCTGGATCATTTACATCAGAAACAAACTAAATGCATTGTCACTACACCAGCAAACATTAGGATATTTTGGCTCAGAAAAGAGGTGCGCTGGAATCAGACCATTTGGATAGATGTGTCCTTCCAAATTATCTTTCTACTGAGCTCACAGTATGCATAACAAGATCTGATTGATACAACAGAATTTGAAAATTATTTTAACTCTCATTTTACCCTAAAAAAGTGTATATTAAGAAGGAAAGTAGGGGAAATGATTATTGCCATAAATTAATTTAAATGAACACTCCAGTCAAATATAGAAAAATAAGCTAGCACATGGTTTTTATGCGTGTTTCTTACTCTTAGGCTAAATTCACATGTAGCGTAAATACGGCAGATTTTCCCCACCTCTCTTCTTGTAGATAGTGCCATACAGCCCCCCAACAGCCCCTTGTAGACAGCGTCTCTCACCTCCCCCTTGTAGACTGTACCCACCATCTACCCCTTGTAGACAGTGCCATGCAGCCCCCACCTCCCCCTTGGAGACAGCACCATACAGCCCCCACCTCCCCCTTGGAGACAGCGCCATACAGCCCCCCACCTCCGCCTTGTAGACAGCGCCATACAGATCCCCACCTCACCCTTGTAGACAGCACCATAAAATAAAAATGCTATACTCACCTTGGACCCATTCCCGCGATGACTGGAGCTGCTTTACAACCCTGATGGGATCCTTGTGTAGGCCAGCGTAATCCGCCTGAAAGGTTGCATGCTGAACAGCTTGTAGCCTAGTAAATGGCAGGGCAGGGAGATACCCTGCTCTGCCATAGTGTTCAATAGTGTTCAATAGTATCTGCGTCCTAAGGACATAGATATTATTGAATGTGGCGTCGCAACCACTGTAGCAACCATAGAGGATGCTAGCAACGCCACCGGATAGTTATGCCGAGAGCAGAGAAGGAGCGCCCGGGCCCGGCGACTCTGCAGCTGCCTTTCCGCCCAGGCGCTCCTTTTCTGGGGCTTCAAAAACAAAAGCCAGAAAGGGAGCCAGCGCAGCGCCCCTTCCACCATCTGGAGTGATGCACCCTGTGCAATTGCACAGGTCGCACACACCAAAGGCCGACTCTGATCCCAGGAAGCCGGTTTGCAGGACCTCAGTGGTAAGTATGTTTTTTTTATTTTTTTAACGTGCAGATTTCCGCAGTGGACATTCTGGCCGAAAAACTGCACCACAATTTCGTGCGGTTTGTCGGTCGGAATTCCCTGCGGACGCCAGAGCGGATAGGCTGTGTACCTTACCAACCTGTGTCATTTTAAGAGACCACACCCCCATGCATCAAAATTCGCTCAATAAGGAGAAGTTTGCAGTTTTTATGAGATAATTATTACCATCACAGCTGATATGGTCTACTTGAAATCCAACAATTCTGGGTTGCACGACGCTTTTCACTACTGCATGCTGCTCTCAGGCAGGGCAGCATGAAGTAGGTGACAGGTTCCCTTTGAGAAAAGTGAACCTTGGAGTGGAAGGCAGCTTTAAACGGGTTTTGACTTTTTAAAAAATTTCCATTCAGCTCAACATATGTAAAAACAAAAGACTATAATTTACTCACCTTTTAAACGCTGTGTCTGTCCCAGGCCATGGTAATAGTTAATCCCTTCCCGCCGCAGCCATTTTACAGATTTTTCACTTTCGTTTTTTCCTCCCCACCTTCCAAAAGCCATAACTTTTTAATTTTTTCATCAATATAGCCGTATAAGGGCCTGTTTTTTTGCGGGGCGGGCCCATTTATTGTACCATACAATGTAGTGGGAAACTGGGAAAAAAAAAATTTGGTGGTAGAATAGGAAAAAAACAGCAATTCCACAAACTTTTAGGGGGTTTCGTTTTTACGGCGTTCACCGAGCGGTATAAATGGCATGTTAAATTTATTCTGCAGGTCAATAAGATTATGGCGATAACAAATTTATATGTTTTTTTTTATCTTTTACAACTTTTACAAGGATTGTTAAAAATAAAATTTCAGTTTTTTGCGATACCAGTTATTTACAGTTTTTATTTTGAATTGTTGGATCCCTTGCATGATATACTACAGGGTGGGCCATTTATATGGATACACCTAAATAAAATGGGAATGGTTGGTGATATTAACTTCCTGTTTGTGGCACATTAGTATATGGGAGGGGGAAACTTTTCAAGCTGGGTGTTGGTCAGAAACTTGTAAATAACTCATGAAAGAATAAAGTAACGTTAAAACCAAGCACACGATTGTTTTTCTTGTGAAATTCTCGATAAGTTTGATGTGTCACATGACCCTCTTCCCATTGAAAAAACTAAAGTTGGATACAAAATGGCCGACTTCAAAATGGCCGCCATGGTCAACACCCAGCTTGAAAAGTTTCCCCCCTTCCATATACTAATGTGCCACAAACAGGAAGTTAATATCACCAACCATTCCCATTTTATTTAGGTGTATCCATATAAATGGCCCACCCAGTACAATACCAATGTATTGCAGTATATCGTTATACTGACAGCCTCCTATGAAGTCCTGCTGTAGGCAGGGCTTCATAGGAGTACAAAGATGGCAGACCTGGGGACCTTCATCAGGCTGCCATGCCAATCATCGGCACCCCGTGAGCACATCGCGGGGAAGGAGTTAAAATTTTATAAGGGACCGCGCCCCTGTTTCTACCCACATAGATGCCATGGTCGCAATTGACCGCAGCATTTAAGGGGTTAAACGAGCGGTATCGCTCTCAAGTGGAATCCTGATCGTTACACTTAAGTGTCGGCTGTAATATACAGCCAACACGCTTGTTCTATGGAGTGGGCTCAGCCCCTGAGCCCACTACATACTCTCCAACCCAACGTGCGTCGTATAAAAGTCAAATGTCGGGAAGGGGTTAAATGTGCGGTGCCATACATAATTTAGTTACCAAAGTAAAGAAGAACCAGCACCGTCAGCAGGAAAAAAATTACGTATGTTACAGTTGGTTGTTTTTGCATATATTGAGCTGAATGGCAATTTTTAGAGAAGATGAAGAACCGCTTTAACGCACCATGCAACTGTGTCAATTTTCTGGTAAAATAATTTGGCAAAGACCCCTCCTAGATCACTGAAAGCGGAACTCCAAAATAAGATTCCTAGATATAGATACTGAAGATACTAGATAATGCTCCATTACTTTTTTCATGAATATGAAGATTAATTCAGTGAAACAATATTGATAACAGAGAGATATAAGAGATCTATGGAACAGTTAGAAAAGTGCTGCCTGTGTAGCCTGAGCGGACCTCACATAACAAGCATCGTGTCCCATGTCTGAGAGACAATGCTGCAGCCGTGAATAGGTTAAACTGTTGATACGGTACTATGGCCTGATAAACAGCACAGTCATACGTGTTAACACTTTCACCATAAGGATGTTATAGTGGACAGACACATAGAGTGAAATGATGGCTGTCAGTCAGCTTACCCGGCAGAGACAATTTATCCCAGCTTACCACACAGCTCCAGCACCACTCTAGCCCGGTCCGACTTGACTTTTCTCACAGGCCTTCTTTGCTGACTTCCGGCCTTGTCCTGTAAACCTTGGCTCTCCTTTGCGGCAGCCCCCTGGAGTGGATCTGCATGGACAGCCCAGTAGACACTTTCCATTGTCTCTGACTACCAACGCTCACTGTGTAAAGGGTCTACATGCCTCCTTATAAATTAGGTGCATTTCTCCGGCCACCCATGCGCCAGAACGTCAATTATTTCGACCTAGGAGATGGAATAGATTTGCGCTATAATTTACGCCACTTTCTGGAGTAAATTATTGTATAGTAAATTTGTCGGGCAGCGGGTGGCCCTGTCCCTCCCACTAAGCTCCACTGGCATAGAAAAGTTAATGAATTCGGGCCACAATATTTTCAACTACTGTTAGGTCCAGAATTATTTGGACAGTGACACAATCTTCATGATAAGGGCTCTGCATGCCACCACATTGGATTTGAAATAAAACAACAGAGATACAATTGTGTAGACTTTCAGGTTTAATTAAAGGGGTTGAACAAAACTATCCTGTGAAACATTTAGGAAGTGCAACCATTTTTCTACACAGCCTCCTCATTCCAGGGGCTCAAAATTAATTGGACAAATTAACATTACCATAAACAAAATGTTTTCTTTTTAACCCATTAACAACATCCAACGTCTGCCAAGTATGGATGCCTGCTAGGTTCCGCCCATAGGCGGGGCCTAAAAGGCTTCCGGCCGCAAAACATAGATGGCGCAGGCTCAGAAGCTGAGCCTGCGACATCAGCTGCCAGTGTCGGCTGTATGTTACAGCTGACACCGTGCTGTAACGGCAGGGAACGGAGCAGCTCTTAGTGATTGGCATCGTGAGGATGTCAATAGTTACTATGACAACCGGAAGCCTAATGGACGGGACCTAATAGGCTTGCTGTCAGTGAATGACTGACAGCTCTAATGCATTGCTCTGCATCAGTAGTGCAATGTATTAGGCTGGGTTCACACAACCTATTTTCAGATGTAATGGAGGTGTTTTACGCCTCGAATTACGTCTGAAAAAACGCCTCCAATACGTCGGCAAACATCTGCCCATTACTTTCAATGGGTCTTACGATGTACTGTGCCGACGACCTGTCATTTTACGCGTCGCTGTCAAAAGACGGCACGTAAAATAACAGCCTCGTCAAATAAGTGCAGGACATAATTGGAGCCGTTTTTCATTGACTTCAATGAAGAACAGCTCCAAATTATGTCCGTAAAAGACGCGGCGAAAAACGCCAGTACATGCATTTGCGTCTGAAATTCAGGAGCTGTTTTCTCCTGAAAACAGCTCCGTAATTCCAGACGTAAATGCAGTTATCGTGTGCACATACCCTTAGCGTGCAAATCAAAGGTGCAGGCCCTCATGAAAAAGTTGAATAAAAGTGTAAAAATAAAAGTTTGACGTTAATAAAAACAAACACTGCCTTTTTCCTATAGTAAGTCTTTTATTATAGGAAAAAAATAAAAAAAGTACACATATTTGGTATCGCTGTAACGGCCCAAACTATAAAACTATAATGTTATTTTTTTCGCACGGAGAACGCCGCAAAAAATAAAAAATAAAATTAATGCCAGAATTGCTATTTTTCTATGAGCACCCATCCCAAAACATGGAATAAAAAGTGATCAAAAAGTCGCATGTGCCCCAAAACAGTACCAATAAAAATTACAACCGGCCCTGCAAAAAACAATCCCTTACACAGCTTTTTTTTTACTGGAAAAATAAAAAAGTTATGGCTCTCAGAATATAGTGACACAAAATATAAATGTAAAAAAAAAAAGGGATTTTTATTGTGCAGACACTGCAAAACTTAAAAAAACCTTTATACATATAGTATCACCGTCATTGTACCGACCCGTAGAATAAAGTAAAATTGTCATTTATAGCCCACGGTTGACACTGTAAAAAAACAAAAAAAAGGATATGAAACATTGTCAGAATTGTAGTTTTTTGGTCACCCTGCGTGCCAAAAAATTGAATAAGAAGTGATCAAAAAATTGCATGTACCCCAAAATGGTCCCAATGAAAACTACAGATTGTCCCCCAACAAATAAGCCCCCACACAGTCCCGCTGGAGAAAAAATAAAGAAGTTCTGGCTCTCAGAATATGGCGATGCAAAATTTGCAGTGTTCCAAAAGCGGATATGATCGGGCACCATTTATCAGTGCGACACCAGACACACATTTATAAAATATTATTTATTTACCGCATTATTATACCCTCTTATCCTGCCCTGATGTACTTCGCAACAGATTACATATACCCTGATGTACTCCGCACAGCTTACATATACCCTGATGTACTCCTCAAATATTACATATACCCTGATGTACTCTGCACAGCTTACACATGCCCCCAAATTATAAACTGAAATACCAGTAAAATCCTAAACAGAACAACTACCAAGCAAAATCTGCGCTCCAAAAGCCAAATGGCCCTCCCGCCACGCAGCATGCCCAAACAGCAGTTTACGTCCACATATATGGCATCGCCATACTCGGGAGAAACCGCTTAACATTTTAGGAGGTATTTGTCTTTGGTGGCACAAAATTGCAATTTTCACTTTGCACCATCCGCTGCGCATTATTTTCTAATGAAAAAACACCTATGGGTTCAAAATGCTCACTACACCCCTTAAAATGCCTTAAGGGGTGTATTTTCCAAAATAGGGGTCACTACTTGGGGGTTTGTTTTACTATTTGACCTCAAAGCCCTGCAATTGTGGGTCAATGCTGTGAAAATCACCAAAATAGACCTCAAATGCGCATGGTGCTCTTCACTTCTGAGCCCTGTTATATATCCAGGCAAATGTTAAATGCCTTGAGGGGTGTAGTTTCTAAAATGGGGTCACTTCTTGGGGGCTTCCACTGTACTCTGGTACCTCAGGGTTTTGTAAATACAACATGGCGCCCAAAAACCAAGCCAGCAAAATCTGCATGCCAAATAGCGCTCCTGCCTTTCTGAGTCCTGCCGTGTGTCCAAACAGCAGTTTATGACTGTAAAGGATCTGCCAGGCACAGCGGGGTTAACTCCCAGAACTAATCAGTCAGCACCTGAGAATACATCCCTGAGACTGACTCCTGCTTCCACCATTCAGGCTGGCAGGCTTTGGAGTGGGAGAGCCTATCGTAACCTGGCCAGACTCAGCTAGCTCCCGCCCTCGGTCTATTTAAGCCTGCACTTCCTGTCCCTCGGTGCTTGTTACTGCTTTTGTTTCTTTCCTTGTGGTTCCTGGCCCAGCTACAGCTCCTGCTATTTTTGATCCTGCTCCATACCGACCCTGGCTTACCGACTACTCTTCTGCTTTTCGTTTTGTACCTCGCACACTCCTGGCTTGACTCGGCTCGTTCACCACTCTGGTTGCTCACGGTGTTGCTGTGGGCAACGGCCCCTTTTCCTTGCTTGTGTTCCTTGTATGTTTGTCGTGTTTGTCGTGCACTTACTGAGCGCAGGGACCGCCGCCCAGTTGTACCCCGTCGCCTAGGGCGGGTCGTTGCAAGTAGGCAGGGACAGAGTGGCGGGTAGATTAGGGCTCACTTGTCCGTCTCCCTACCCCCTGCCATTACATAATAACAAGCCCATACCTAGTCTACCCCTGGTCCCTGACACCACTATGGATCCCCGTGAGACCCTGGCTCAGCAAATGCAGGGTCTCTCCCTACAGGTCCAGGCCCTGGCTCAGAGGGTCAACCAGCCTGATGCTACCCTGGTAGTTCCCCGCACCGCACCTCTTGAACCCCACCTCAAGCTGCCCGACCGGTTCTCAGGGGACCGGAGGACTTTTCTCTCCTTTCGGGAGAGTTGTAGGCCTTACTTTCGTTTAAAGCCTCATTCCTCAGGTTCTGAGAGCCAGCGGGTGGGTATAATTATGTCCCGGCTCCAGGAAGGGCCCCAAGAGTGGGCCTTCTCCTTGGCTCCTGACGCCCCTGAACTTTCCTCCGTTGATTGTTTCTTTTCTGCTCTCGGACTTATTTATGACGAGACTGACAGGACTGCCTTTGCCGAGAGTCAGCTGGTGACCTTAAGTCAGGGTAAGAGACCTGTTGAGGAGTATTGCTCTGACTTTCGGAAGTGGTGCGTAGCTTCTCGGTGGAATGACCCTGCCTTAAGGTGCCAGTTTAGGTTGGGTCTGTCGAATGCCCTGAAAGACCTGCTAGTTAGCTATCCCTCTTCTGACTCCCTAGACCAGGTTATGGCTTTAGCGATACGACTTGACCGACGTCTCAGGGAATGACAACGTGAACGTTTATGTGTTTTCTCCTCCGACTCCCCCATGATGCCTCCCGAAGCTCCGTTGCTTCGTTCCTCCCCGAAAGATTCAGAGATACCTATGCAACTCGGGGCCTCCGTGTCCCCCCAACAACGTAGAGAATTCCGCAGGAAGAATGGTCTCTGCTTCTACTGTGGGGACGACAAGCATCAAGTGAACAACTGTCCTAAGCGTAAGGTTGCAGCCAGAGAACTTCCGCGTCTAAGTGATCATCGGGGAGGTCACTTGGGCGCACAGGTATTTCCCGTAAATATGAAACGTACTAAGATCTTGCTTCCCTTTCAGGTCTCTTTTGGTGGTAGGTCTGCTACCGGCAGTGCTTTCGTGGATTCAGGGTCCTCTACTAATATCATGTCTGTGGAATTTGCTATGTCCCTTGCTATGCCTCTTATTGATTTGCCTAAACCTGTCCCGGTAGTGGGTATCGACGCCACTCCTCTTGCTAATGGTTATTTTACACAGCATACCCCTGTTTTTGAACTCCTTGTTGGCTCCATGCATTTGGAGCAATGCTCTGTACTGTTGATGCAGGGATTATCGTACGATTTGGTTCTAGGTCTTCCCTGGTTGCAGTTGCATAATCCTACGTTTGACTGGAATACTGGGGAGCTAACCAAATGGGGTAATGAATGTTGTACGTCATGTTTTTCTGTTAATTCTATTTCTCCCCCTAAGGAGGCGAATACGCTACCCGAGTTTGTTCAGGACTTCGCTGATGTTTTCTCTAGGGAGGCCTCCGAAGTGTTACCTCCTCATAGAGAATACGATTGCGCTATCGAATTGGTACCAGGAGCTAAGCTTCCTAAGGGTAGGATATTTAATCTTTCTTGTCCCGAACGTGAAGCTATGAGAGCGTATATCCAGGAATCCCTGGCCAAGGGTTACATTCGTCCCTCTTCTTCTCCGGTAGGTGCTGGCTTCTTCTTCGTGGGGAAGAAGGATGGTGGTCTTAGGCCATGCATTGACTACCGTAGCCTGAATAAGGTCACGGTAAGGAACCAGTATCCCCTTCCTTTGATTCCTGATCTCTTTAATCAGGTTCAGGGGGCCCAATGGTTTTCTAAATTGGATCTACGGGGGGCGTATAACCTTATTCGCATCAAAGAGGGGGATGAGTGGAAGACTGCGTTTAACACGCCCGAAGGCCATTTCGAATACCTCGTCATGCCCTTTGGGTTGTGTAATGCCCCTGCGGTCTTCCAGAATTTCATAAATGAGATTTTGAGAAATTACCTGGGGATTTTTCTGGTAGTGTACCTTGATGACATACTGGTGTTTTCCAAGGACTGGTCCTCCCACGTGGAGCATGTCAGGAAGGTGCTCCAGGTCCTTCGGGAAAATAAACTGTTTGCCAAAACCGAAAAATGTGTGTTTGGGGTACAGGAGATTCCATTTTTGGGTCAAATCCTCACTCCTCATGAATTCCGCATGGACCCCGCCAAGGTTCAGGCTGTGGCGGAATGGGTCCAACCTGCCTCCCTGAAGGCGTTACAGTGTTTTTTGGGGTTTGCAAATTATTACAGGAGATTTATTGCTAACTTCTCGGTCATCGCTAAGCCCCTTACGGACCTCACTCGCAAAGGTGCTGATCTCCTCCACTGGCCTCCTGAGGCTGTCCAGGCTTTTGAGGTCCTTAAGAAGTGCTTTGTCTCGGCCCCGGTGCTGGTTCAGCCCAACCAAATGGAGCCATTTATCGTGGAAGTTGACGCATCTGAGGTGGGAGTGGGGGCTGTCTTGTCCCAGGGTACCAGGTCCCTCACCCATCTACGCCCCTGTGCCTACTTCTCCAGGAAGTTTTCGCCAACTGAAAGTAACTATGATATTGGCAACCGCGAACTCTTAGCCATTAAATGGGCATTTGAAGAGTGGCGCCACTTCCTGGAGGGGGCTAGGCACCAGGTAACGGTCCTTACCGACCACAAGAATCTGGTTTTCCTAGAATCTGCCCGGAGGCTAAACCCGAGACAAGCTCGATGGGCGTTATTTTTTACCAGATTCAATTTTTTGGTTACCTATAGGGCTGGGTCTAAAAATATTAAGGCTGATGCACTGTCGCGTAGCTTCATGGCCAGCCCTCCTTCGGAGGAAGATCCTGCTTGTATTTTGCCTCCAGGTATAATCATTTCCTCGATCGATTCTGATTTAGTCTCTGAAATTGCTGCTGATCAAGGTGCAGCTCCCGGGAACCTTCCTGAGAACAAGCTGTTTGTTCCCCTGCAATTCCGGCTAAGGGTACTTAGGGAAAATCATGACTCCGCACTATCTGGCCATCCAGGCATCCTGGGTACCAAACACCTCATTACCAGAAATTATTGGTGGCCTGGGTTGCCTAAAGACGTTAAGGCCTACGTCGCCGCTTGTGAGGTTTGTGCTAGGTCCAAGACTCCCAGGTCCCGACCAGCGGGCTTACTGCGTTCGTTGCCCATTCCCCAGAGACCTTGGACACATATCTCCATGGATTTTATCACCGATTTGCCTCCATCCCAAGGCAAGTCAGTGGTGTGGGTGGTGGTGGACCGCTTCAGTAAGATGTGCCACTTTGTGCCCCTCAAGAAACTACCCAACGCCAAAACGTTGGCTACCTTGTTTGTCAAACACATCCTGCGTCTCCATGGGGTCCCTGTCAATATTGTTTCGGACAGAGGGGTACAATTTGTTTCATTGTTTTGGAGAGCCTTCTGTATGAAGTTGGGGATTGATCTGTCCTTCTCCTCTGCCTTCCATCCTGAAACCAATGGCCAAACGGAGAGGACTAATCAGTCTCTAGAACAATACTTAAGGTGTTTTGTCTCTGACTGTCAATTTGATTGGGTCTCTTTCATTCCCCTCGCCGAATTTTCCATTAATAACCGGGTCAGTAACTCGTCAGGGGTCTCTCCTTTTTTTTGTAATTTTGGGTTTAATCCACGGTTCTCCTCCGTTTCACCTGGTAGTTCCAACAATGCTGAGGTAGAGGTCGTTCATCGGGAACTGTGCACAGTCTGGGCCCAGGTTCAGAAAAACCTAGAGGTGTCCCAGAGCGTACAAAAAACTCAGGCTGATAAGAAACGTTCTGCTAACCCCCTGTTTATGGTCGGGGATCTCGTGTGGTTGTCGTCTAGGAACTTGCGTCTCAAGGTTCCATCCAAGAAGTTTGCTCCCCGGTTTATTGGGCCGTATAAGGTCATTGAGGTCCTCAATCCTGTCTCCTTCCGGCTGGAGTTACCCCCGTCTTTTCGGATACACGACGTGTTTCATGCCTCCCTCCTCAAACGCTGCTCCCCGTCCTTGGCTCCCTCGAGGAGACCTCCTGTTCCCATCCTCACCCCGGAGGGGGTGGAATTCGAGGTGGCCAGGATTGTGGACAGCAAGATGGTCCAAGGCTCCCTCCAGTACCTGGTCCATTGGAGAGGATACGGGCCCGAGGAGAGGACTTGGGTACCCGCCCGGGATGTTCACTCTGGGGTATTGGTCAGGAGGTTCCACCTGCGTTTCCCCAGTAAGCCAGGTCCACTTAGAAAGGGTCCGGTGGCCCCTCATAAAAGGGGGGGTACTGTAAAGGATCTGCCAGGCACAGCGGGGTTAACTCCCAGAACTAATCAGTCAGCACCTGAGAATACATCCCTGAGACTGACTCCTGCTTCCACCATTCAGGCTGGCAGGCTTAGGAGTGGGAGAGCCTATCGTAACCTGGCCAGACTCAGCTAGCTCCCGCCCTCGGTCTATTTAAGCCTGCACTTCCTGTCCCTCGGTGCTTGTTACTGCTTTTGTTTCTTTCCTTGTGGTTCCTGGCCCAGCTACAGCTCCTGCTATTTTTGATCCTGCTCCATACCGACCCTGGCTTACCGACTACTCTTCTGCTTTTCGTTTTGTACCTCGCACACTCCTGGCTTGACTCGGCTTGTTCACCACTCTGGTTGCTCACGGTGTTGCTGTGGGCAACGGCCCCTTTTCCTTGCTTGTGTTCCTTGTATGTTTGTCGTGTTTGTCGTGCACTTACTGAGCGCAGGGACCGCCGCCCAGTTGTACCCCGTCGCCTAGGGCGGGTCGTTGCAAGTAGGCAGGGACAGAGTGGCGGGTAGATTAGGGCTCACTTGTCCGTCTCCCTACCCCCTGCCATTACAATGACCACACGTAATCGGAAAAAATTGGCTTACAAATGTTGGGGTGCTTCTCCTTTATTCCTTGTAAAAATTGAACATTTCCTCATTTTGTCAGAATTTTTTTTTTATTTCACAGTATAATTCCACTAAATTCAGCAAACAGCTTGTAGGGTCAAAATTCTCACTATACCTCTTGATAAATTCCTTCAGGGGTGTAGTTTGCCAAATGGGTTCACTTTTGGAGGATTTCCACTGATTTGGTTCGTCAGGGGTTTTGCAAATGCGACTTGGCACCAAAAAAACATTCCAGCAAAATTTTCATGCCAAGTAGTGCCCCTGCCTTTCTGAGCCCTGACGTGTATCCAAACAGAAGTTTAAGATCGGCATGTGCAGGCGCTTGAATGCCGCGTCCATTACGGACGTAATTGGCGCTGCTTTTCATTGGAGTCAATGAATAACGGCTCCAATTACGCCCCAAGAAGTGACAGGTCACTTCTTTGACGCGGGTGTCTGTTTACGCGCCGTCATTTGACAGCGGCTCGTAAATATACGCCTCGTGTGAACAGACAAACGTCAGCCCATTGCTTTCAATGGGCAGATGTTTGTCAACGCTATCGAGGCGCATTTTTCGGACGTAATTCGGGGCAAAAACCCCCGAATTACGTCCGTAATTAGTGTGTGTGAACATACCCTAACTCTTGAAGAAATAAAAAATATCAACACTTTAGTGGAAAAAATGTTGATATTAATTTTCACGGCCTAATTCCACAAAAAACCTGTGGGGTCCAAATGCTCACTTTACCCCCCGATAAATTCCTTGAGGGCTTTAGGTTCCCAAATGCTGTCACTTTTGGGGGGTTTCCATGGTTTTGGTCCCTCAGGGGCTTTGCAAATGCGACATAGAACACAAAAACCATTCCAGCAAAACTTAAGCTCCGAAAGCAAAATGTCGCTTTTGTCAGAAAAAAATATAATTTTCAATTTCACAACATAATTCCACTGTCACGGTGCAGGGTGTGGACCCACTGGGCCGTACCGCGTAGCGGGGTAGCAGCTGGCCAACAAGGTACAAAACAATGTCTATAGTTCTGAACGGGTACCTGAGGCACAGCAGGTGACGCCGTGGATGCAGCGGGTAGACACGACTTGACTTTCACTGTAGATACGATAGCACGGGATACAGGGTACAGGCAGCAGGAACGGGCAACACTGGGAACTGGAAAACACTGGGAGACCTTTTAGCAAGACAAACTAGGGTATATAACAATGCTCAGGCAAGGAACCAGTGGGCAGAGACCCTAATTATAGTCCAGCAGCCATTTGGGCTGATAATTGATAGGAGACAGCTGGACGTGTACTGGCCCTTTAAGGCTGTGCACACGCGGGCGTGCCCGCCCTGCGGGAATCAGTCCGAGGACCCGGAAGACAGTGCCGGCGTCTCCCTGGAGGGAGCTGATGCCGTGAAGAGGGATGTCCATGGCCGGGATCGTCAAGAGGTAAGTCAGGACGACGACCCCCGGCCCTAGACGTTACATCCACTAAACTCAGCAAAAAAACTGTGGGGTCAAAATGCTCACTATACCCCTTAATAAATTCCTTCAGGGGTGTAGTTTCCCAAATGGGATCACTTTTTGTGGTTTCCATTGATTTGGTCCCTCATGGGCTTTGCAAATGTGACATGGCGCCGCAAACCATTCCAGCAAAATTTGAGCACCAAAAGTCAAATGGTGCTCCTTCCCTTCTGAGCCCTGCCATTGGTCCAAACAGCAGTTTATCACCACATATGGGGTATTGCCGTGCTCAGAAGAGTTCACATTACAAATGTTGGGGTTCTTTTTTCACCTTTATCTATTGTGAAAATGAAAAAATCTGAGCTAAAACGAAATTTTATTAGAAAAACCGTAGATTTTAATTTCCACGGCCTAACTCCACTAAATAGAGCAAAAAACCTGTGGGGTTAAAATGCTCAGTACACCTCTCGATAAATTCCTTCAGGGCTGTCGTTTCCCAAATGGGGTCACTTTTGGGGTGTTTCCACTGATTTGGTCCCGCAGGCACCCGATATGGCACCCGATATGTGATATTGCACCCGAAAACCATTCCAGCAAAACTTAAAGAGGCTCTGTCACCAGATTTTGCAACCCCTATCTGCTATTGCAGCAGATAGGCGCTGCAATGTAGATTACAGTAACGTTTTTATTTTTAAAAAACGAGCATTTTTGGCCAAGTTATGACCATTTTTGTAGTTATGCAAATGAGGCTTGAAAAAGTCCAAGTGGGTGTGTTTAAAAGTAAAAGTCCAAGTGGGCGTGTATTATGTGCGTACATCGGGGCGTTTTTAATACTTTCACTAGCTGGGCGCTCTGAAGAGAAGTAACATCCTCTTCTCTTCAGAACGCCCAGCTTCTGACAGTGCAGATCTGTGACGTCACTCACAGGTCCTGCATCGTGACGGCCACATCGGCACCAGAGGCTACAGTTGATTCTGCAGCAGCATCAGCGTTTGCAGGTAAGTCGATCTTACCTGCAAACGCTGATGCTGCTGCAGAATCAACTGTAGCCTCTGGTGCCGATGTGGCCGTCACGATGCAGGACCTGTGAGTGACGTCACAGATCTGCACTGTCAGAAGCTGGGCGTTCTGAAGAGAAGAGGATGTTACTTCTCTTCAGAGCGCCCAGCTAGTGAAAGTATTAAAAACGCCCCGATGTACGCACATAATACACGCCCACTTGGACTTTTACTTTTAAACACACCCACTTGGACTTTTGCAAGCCTCATTTGCATAACTACAAAAATGGTCATAACTTGGCCAAAAATGCTCGTTTTTTAAAAATAAAAACGTTACTGTAATCTACATTGCAGCGCCTATCTGCTGCAATAGCAGATAGGGGTTGCAAAATCTGGTGACAGAGCCTCTTTAAGCACCAAAAGCCAAATGGTGCTTCTTCCCTTCTGAGCCTTGCCATGGGTCCAAACAGCAGTTTATTACCACATATGGGGTATTGCCGTAATTGGGAGAAATCGCTTTTCAAATGTTGGGGTGGTTTTTCTCCTTTATGCCTTGTAAATATTGAAGATTTCTAAATTTTATTGGAAAACATTTAGATTTTCATTTTTACATCCTAATTCCACTAAGTTTAGCAAAAAAACTGTGGGGTTAAAATGCTCACTATAAACCTTGATAAATTCCTTGAGGTGTGTAGTTTGCCAAATGCTGTCTGTTTTTTTGGGGGGCTTTCCACTGTTTTGGCACCACAAAATCTCTTCAAGCCAGACATGGTGCCTAAAATATATTCTAATACAATAGATGCCCCAAGATCCGCTAGGTGCTTCTTTACTTCTGAGGCCTGTGTTTCAGTCCAGTAGCACACTAGGGCCACATGTGGGATATTTATAAAAACTGCAGAAACTGGGCAATAAATATGAAGTTGCATTTCTCTGTTAAAACCTTCTGTGTTACAGAAAAAATTTAATTAAAACAGATTTTATGTAAAAAAAAAATAATTTGTAAATATGACCTCCACTTTGTTTTAACTCTTGTGAAACATAAAAAGGGTTAAGAAACGTTCTAAATGCTTTTCTGAATACTTTGAGGGGTGCAGTTTTTAAAATGGGGTGTTTTATAGGGGGTTTATAATATATAAGACCCTCAAAGCCACTTCAGAACTGAATTAATCAGTGAAAAAATTGCCTTTTCTTGAAAATGTGAGAAACTGCTACAGTTCTAAGCCTTGTAACGTCCTGGAAAAATAAAGGAATGTTCAAAAAACAATGCCAATCTAAAGTAGACATTTGGGAAATGTTAACTACTAACTATTTTGTGTGGTATTACTATTTGTTTTACAAGTAGATACATTTAAAATTTAGAAAAATGCTAATTTTAGAACATTTTCTCTAAATGTTGGTATTTTTTCACAAATAAACACTAAATGTATTGACCAAATTTTACCACTAACTTAAAGTACAATGTGTCACTAGAAAACAATCTCAAAATTATTTGAAAAAATAAAAGCATTTCAAAGTTATTATCACATAAACTGACACGTCAGATTAGAAAAAAATGGCCTGGTCCATTCGGCAAAAACAGGCTGTGCCCTTAAGGGGTTAATATTTTGTAGAGAATCCTTTGCAGGCAATGACTGCCTGAAGTCTGGAACCCATGGACATCACCAAACGCTTGGGTTTCCTCCTTTGTGATGCTTTGCCAGGTCTTTATTCTTTATTGCAGCGGTCTTCAGTTGTTGCTTATTTGTGGGTCTTTCTGCCTAAAAAAAACTACACGGTTGCTTTCGCAGTGTGTTTTGGGTCATTGTCCATCTGTACTGTGAAGCGACGTCCAATCAACCTTGCTGCATTTGGTTGAATCTGAGCAGAAAGTATATCCCCGAACCCTTCAGAATTCATCCGGCTGCTTCTGTCTTCAGTCACATCATCAATAAACACTAGTGACCCAGTGCGTATGGCAGCCATGCATGCCCATGCCATCACACTGTCTCCACCATGTTTTACAGAGGATGTGGTGTGCTTTGAATCATGAGCCTTCTCCATACTTTCTTCCTCCCATCATTCTGGTACAGGTTGATCTTAAGTACAGTCATAATTTTTTACCGCTCAGACAGTTGCAAGCAAAAAGTCTGAAGTGTTCACAAAGAGTTGTCTTATTCCACAAATTGCATGAAGAAGAAAGAATTCCAACTTCCACCGGAGTATTTCTCTGTAGTGCTGGTTCTTATAGTTATATATATCAGCAGCGTGCTATATAAGTTCTTACAGTCGCTGGTGTATACCTCCAACAAGGGAGAAAAAAACAGATAGTGCACCACCTTTGGGAAAGTACAAACTCCGCGTTTTTAATCCATACTTACAAGACAAACACAATATAAAGGCATATAATAATCTCATACGGCACGCCAAATTCTGCAGCCCGCCCCAGGGTTTACCCTTCCGGCTTGATCTGGGGTTGATCTTAGTTTCATCTGTCCAATGAATGCATTTCCAGTACTTGGCTGGCCTTTTTTTATATGTTGATTGGCAAAGTCCAATCTGGCCTTTCTATTTTTGAGGCTGATTAATGGTTTTCACTTTGTGGTGAACCCTCTGTATTTGCTCTCATGAAGTCTTAGATACTGATACACCTACTTCCAGTAGAGTGTTCTTCACTTGGGTAGATGTTGTGAAGGGGTTTTCCTTCACCCTGGAAAGGATTCTGCGATCATCCACCACTGTTGTCTTCCGCGGACTTCCAGGCCTTTTGGATTTCGTGAGATCACCAGTGCGCTCTTTTCTCCAGAATGTACCAAACTGTTTATTTGGCCACTCCTAAAATTTGTGCTATCTCTCTGATGGATCTCTTAATTTTTTTAAGCCTAGCGATGGTCTGTTTCACCTGCATTGAGAGCTCTTTTGACGTCATGTTGTGGGTTCACAGCAGCAGCTTCCAAATGCAAATGCCACACCTGGAATCAACTCCAGACCTTTTACCTGCTTAATTGATGATGGATTAACGAGGGAAAAGCCCATGCAGCCCATTAAATAGCTTTTGAGATAATTGTCCAATTAACTTTGGTCCCTTGAAAAAATGTCAGCTACATATTAACCCCTTCACGACTGCAATACGGTTATATACGTTACAACTGCTGATGCCCTGTGCAGTTAGCACGTATATAGATGTTGACAGCCTGGAATGGGTTTAATGAGTGCAGTGCTGCTTCAGTGTCAGCAGTGCTGCACTCTCATGTTGGCCGGGGCTTTGAGAGCCCCGGAATACACCCCCCACTGTAGATAGTGCCACACACAACCCCCTGTAGGTAGCGCAAAACCCTATGTAGATAGCGCCACCTAAGCTCCATCCAGCATCAGACTCCCCGACCAGAGCTCTGGTCGAGGATTCCCCTCCTAGAGGGAGCCCCCAGTCTCTCCATCCCCGCTGTAGATTGTGCCACCCCCTGCAGATAGAACCCCCCCACCTGCTGTAGATAGCATCACACCCCCCACTGTAGAAAGCGCCACCTGAACTGGCTCTAGGAGCGGAATCCC